>NC_064840.1:78205794-78833651 GCF_024166365.1 Elephas maximus indicus
TCTGAGGAGAGCACTTTAGTTTGGATCCTGTGAAGCCTGGGGGCAGACAGGTTCAAATGCAGGATGACCTAACCTGCTCTGCAGCCACCCAGGCTGACTTCCGGAAACTGAAAGGCAGGAATGCTAGGATTAGTAGGCCACCTGCTTCTTATACCCTTATGGTATACGTTGTATTCACAGCCCCTTATTTTCTTCATTCGTATCCCGGCAACGAAATTGCCTTTACAATACCAGGTCAGAATGCTCAAAAGATCAGATGTATTTATTAAGATTTAATTTCAGTAGTTTGCAGGTGTATCTACTGCTGTTCCTTGAAAGGAGATGGGGATTGGAAGGGAGGAATGTTTAGCTAACATGTTTTTCCAATTATACTAAAGGATGCTGCATTGGAGGCATGGCCCTACCCCAGGGACAGGGATTGCTTCCTGGAATAGTTGTTCATCGCGACAATTTAGACTACTGATTTCTGAATCATAGGCAGCTTGCTTACCAAGTTCACTGTGTCTTATATTTGTTATTTTCATCTTATTTAGAGTCTTCTGGTTAGTTTCTGACCTATCTCTGATAACCCACTCTCTGGATGAACCTTGGAACCATCAGCCATCTCAATATTATTTAATGTTTTTCTTTTATTCAGTGGCTAACCAACGGTCGGCAGTTCAAATCCACCAGCAGCTCCTTGGAAACCTTATGGGGCAGTTCTACTCTGTCCTATAGGGTCACTATGAGTCAGAATCAACTCGATGGCAGCAGGTCTCTTATTCATGGTGTGAAAGGAGAAGAGCGGGTTGACGTGCAACAGAAACAAAAGCAAGTTTCCTCTGTACTGCTGTTGTGCAGTAAATCGTGCTGTTCAGGAAAGGTGCGTCTTATGTTCACATATACTAACATTGTGAACCTAGTACCATTCCCCAGTAAATGCTTCCATTCCTTAGACCAGCCCCGTGATTTACATACTGCCTTGACACATGAATTTGAATCACATTCACATGACTTAACTGGGGACTTAAATACATCATTTCAAGAAACTTATATAAGAACCCTATGTTATGGGCTGAATTGCGTCCCCCCAAAGTATGTGTTGTGAATCCTAACCTCTATGCCTGTGTTATAATCCCATTTGGGAGTGGGTAGGCTTTGTTATGTTAATAAGACAGGGTTAGTATAGAACGTGTCCTAAATCAATTTTTTTTGAGATAGAACAGATAAAACAAGTGAGGGAGTAGCAGAGATGGAGGAAGAGAGATGCCAAACCACATGAGATCACCCAGAAGCAGATGCTCAAAGAGACAAAGACCTTCCTCCAGGGCCTGACAGAGACAGAGAAAGCCTTTCACTAGAACGGGCACCCTGAATTTGGGCTTCTAGCCTCCTAAACTGTGAGACAGTAAATTTCCTTTTGTTGAAGCCACCCACTTGTGGTATTTCTGTCACAGCAACACTAGATAACTAAGACACCCTATGAGGTAAATAGTAACAATACCATCCTAATTTACTTTTGTCATAGACCTCCATGTTGACTGTGAGTAGTCCAAAAGGAATTTTAAATCTTATAATCAAAATGCATATAATAGGTTCAGTATTCTTTTTTTTAATCGTACAGTCTAAAACACTTGCTCTTCACCTTTGACTTGTGAACTCTTCGAGAATCAGATGAACTAACATTATCAGAAGACCTACTGCCCAGCTTCCGTTATCTCTAAGTTTTAAAGATGGAAAAATATTCCCAAAATTTGGAGGTTGATATTTGTATAACATGTCATAATTCCTAAAGTGCCTTTTAGACACTTTCCAAATTTCTAAATTAGACGGTTTCTAAAGTGTCTGCTTTTCCACTAAATACCTTTCTGACTTCCACAAACTACTGAACTTTTACTTGTCTCTTTTTATTAAGAAAGCTATTCATCAAACATCTTGACGCTAAAATTCTG
Organism: Elephas maximus indicus; assembly: GCF_024166365.1. Taxonomy (NCBI): domain Eukaryota; kingdom Metazoa; phylum Chordata; class Mammalia; order Proboscidea; family Elephantidae; genus Elephas; species Elephas maximus. The sequence continues at coordinate 78,207,726 of NC_064840.1, forward strand.
CGAAGCCATGTGCATTACCTTTTTTATTTTCAACATCCCTCCAGGCCTCCTACTACCACCACTACTACTGTTACCACAGATCTAACTACGATAGTTGTACCTGCATCTGACCTTCTCTCTGTAGTTTGCAAATGAATACCCAGGAGCAAGCTGTCCCACAGGACACATACCTACACACAAAAAAGCTTCCGTACAGAGGGCTACTTGGATTTGTCTAACTTAATAAACACACTTTTCACCTTTTGTCAGAAACCATGAAGCTTTGGGAAAATTTGTCTTATTTACAACTGAATCCTGTAAGACTTCTGTGAGATAGTCACTTAGCTGGTGAATAAGCCAAGCTATTCACTCAGTATTCATGTTTAATGTGTAGACTAGATGGCCGCTATCTATCTATCTACATACCTACATATATGTCTATCTGTCTATTTATCTATCATCTATATATCTCTATCATATTTAATAAATGGATAGTGAAAAGTGATTAAAAATAAACCTTTGTTTCTTTATGACAAATGTATACCAAGTGAGAAATAAGTTTAGTACCTAAAAAACTATTTAAACAATTAATATTGAATATAAGCTTACAGATAAAACTACAACATTCTTTATTCACAACTGCTAATCCCCATCTACCCTAGGAATTGTCACTATTAACAGTGTGGCATACCACCTCTAGAACTTCTCTTTATAGGTATTCTAGCATATTTAGAGACTCAGGAATATATGTGGGTCCCTGGGTGGTGAAAATGGGTAATGCCTCAGGCTACTAATCAAAAGTTTGGAGGTTCGGGTCCACCCAAGAGTACCTTCAAAAGAAAGTCCTAGCAATCTACTAATGAAAAGTCAGCCTTTGAAAAACCCTATAGAGCATACAGAGTCATCATGAATCAAAATCAACTCAATGACACTAGTTTTGTTTTAGATACATGTGATTTTTTTGTGTGTAAATGTATGAAAGATGATGTATATTTACATAAATGGCATCCAGTAACCCATGTTTTTCATCTTAATACTTACAATTATTATCACAACATGTTACTACATATAGATCTACCCCATTTGGCTAAATAGTATTATGTGGTGTAAAAAATAGTATTATGTGGTGTATTTAGCCAAAATCTATTTACAGTCCTACTACAGAAAGCCACTTAGAACACGCTGTTACTGACTATTTAAAGACGGACTGCACTTTTTGCTGACATACAGGCTAATGAATGGAATCCTGAGTCACACAGTATATGCATATTTAACTCTACCAAATTTAATCAATTTTACCAACCAGGAGGTTGTACCAATTCTTATTTTCATCCAGCCTGTAGGGGTGTCCATTTCTTCATACCCTCACACTTGGAGTTGTCAATAATTTTGACAATTTAATAGTAAAAAAAAAAAACAAACTGCCGTTTTAATATGCATTCCTCTAATTTGTGAGATTAAGCATATTTGCATAATTTTTTCCTATTGCATATGTTTTTTCTGTGAATTTGCTCTTTAAATCTTTATTCATTTTTACTTATTCAGTGTTTTGTCTTTTTTATTTGCTATTATGTATGCATGTATATGTATACAGATATATACATAGAGAGAGAGACAGGAAGAGGAAGAGAATATATTCTCCTAGTCTGTCACTTACCTTTAGTTTTGTTTATGGCATCTTTTGTCATGTAGAAGATTGTAAAGAATATTGAAAAGGCAGTTTACTAGTCGTGTGAGGATATTCACTGAAAACATTATTCTTGAGAGAAATGCAGCATATAAGAAATTCAAGAGTCTTTGAAAATATTTCTTTATATGCAATATTGGGTGATATTCAAAGATTTCAGAAGGAATCTCCCATAAATACAAAAGAATGCACACATACCAATATTCCTTCTCTACGGTTGTTATCTTAGGTAGGTATCAATATTTTCCCTATGTGAATAAAAAAGTAAATGTGGCTCAAATAATGGTTAGTAATTGGTTGTTATATTGTTGTTAGGTGCCATTGAGTCAGTTCTGACTCATAGTGACCCTATGTACAATAGAAGGAAACGCTACCCGGTCCTGTGCCATCCTCACAATCGTTGCTATGTTTGAGTCCTTCATTGCAGCCCCTGTGTCAATCCATCTCATCGAGGATCTTCCTCTATTTCCCTGATCCTCTGCCTTACCAAGTATGATGTCCTTCTCCAGGGACTGGTCCCTCCTGATAACACGTCCAAAGTCCTTGAGACGAAGTCTCACCATCCCCACTTCTAAGGAGAATGTTGGCTGTACTTATTTGAAGACGAGCAGGTTTTTTTTAAAGAAGTCCCGTGCTGCCGTGGTTTAAGAGCTTGGCTGCTAACCGAAGTGTCCTAGGTTTGAGCACGCCAGCCGCTCTCAGGAAGAAATAAAGATGTACAGCCTTGGAAACATTATGGGCCAGTTCTGCTCTGTCCTATAGGGTCACAATGAGTAGGGATGAATTCGACAGCAAAGGGTTTGGTTTTTGGGTTTTGGAGTTGAACAGATTTGGTAGAAACACCTACAGTATCTCAAGGATCAAAACTAAAAATGCAATTTAAGTCTAGAATCCAGTGTCAAAGGTTGACAGACACAGAGTGTCCACAGACACACATGGGAAGTCCAAGGCCATGCAGTAAATGACTTTGGGATGGCCATGGTGGTGACTGAGGCATAAGAAAGGTTGTAATTGGCAACATATGAACTTTGGATTGGAGGGCGGAGATAAACTTTAAGTAAACTGACATTTACTTAAACATCACTTAATCTTCGACATCATCTCTGAAAAATACAGATTGGGTAAGGTAGGCCAGTAGCATCCTGGATAAATTCCTATCTGGTAGTTTATCTCACTAATTACAGTTATCGTCTTATCTCAGTTCCCACTTAGTCTTGAGCTCCTTGTGAGCAGAGAATGACTGCTCTTCACCAATGCATCTTAGGATCTTGAGTGCATGCTCTCAGTGAATACTGGCTAAGTGAAAACTGGCTATAATTACATTTGATCCCAATGTAGTTTATGGACTGTGACTATCTTGGCAACACAACTGTTATCAGCATTGTGGATATTGCACATAGTGAACGCAGAAAGTTTCTTCTGTCCAGTCAAATTTGTACATACTTGTGAAAATTAATGTGTAGTTTATTCTGATTCTGAAATTTAGATATCAGCTATACAGTTTAACGTTGCCAGAGTTATTTCAGTTTTGATTATGACATACAAAAACAGAAGACCAAATCCATTGCCGTCAAGTCGATTCTGACTCACGGTGACCATACAGGACAGAGTAGAACTGCCCCATGATGTTTCCAAGGAGAGCCTGGTGGATTCAAGCTGCCAACCTTTTGGATAGCAGTCGTAGCTCTTAACCACCACACCACTAGCGTTTCCTGATTATGACATAGAAGATGTTAAAACCAAAGGAAATATTACATGAATTAATAATACAATACAATATAATAGCATAAGACAATGTATTCTAAAACAGGCATTTGTGACTTAATACTAGTGTTCCTGATAGGCTTTCTGTCAGAGCTAAGTGGAACTGGCATAATAATATGGCTGCATGATAGAAGAACATTGATAAAAATTTTTCACGACTGGTGATAAATTTGAGCTGCCTTCTTACAAAACAAATTACCCAGCTACACAGTGACTTTCCCGAAGAACACGTTTGCAGGATCTTTGAGTTCACTGCTGGAGAGACTCTAAATAATAATCAGGCCATAAAGCCAGAGAAAGGCGTTTTGGATTGCCACATAATTTGCACTGAGAACTCTGAGAATTGCAACAGAGGCTGAGCCTTTGTGAGCCTTCTTCGGGTAATAACCGAAATAATTAGCTTCAGGCTGTCTCTGTAAAAGTTTAGTGAAGGTGTGAGAGCAAGAACATTGAAGGTTGTTTAACGGCTTCGTTGAGCACATCTAATCAGGCAAGTTTTACCCTCTGACACAAGTTGGGTCTTTGCCGATGAAAATTGAAGCCACTGTTGCAAAGAATATTCAGATTCTTGTGCGCTTTTCACCTGCTTGAGCAACCACTGTGGGGAAATCATGATATGCCTGCCTTGAATCACTTGGTCTTTCAAATTTGATACTGGATACATTTTCAAAGTGAGCAAAAAGAAAATATTTCAAATGCTTATATTAATGTTCTAACTTTACCATAGACCATGTTTATGGTCTAGGCAGAATTGTAATTATATTAGAAAACTCTGATAATAGAACCTTGAACCTGAAGTTTGAAATTTCTGAGATTTAGCTAGTATACCTTTAGGATATTGTCAGCTAAACATGTTTACAGAATCTCCATTTTGTTATTCTACTCTAAAATAATATTTATCAGCATTGGGAAGAACAAAATCAATTTGAATTAATGTAGGGAAACCACTGATTTCAAAATTTAGTTACCTGTTTTTTTTATGCTACTAACAGCTTTAAAAGTGTGTTCTTGCTATGTGAGCAAGACAGCAATAAAATCAATACCAACTAGTACTTGACATAACTCAGACTTGATGCAGAAATCTTACAAAGTTAAGAGCATCTATTAACCTGAAGAAGGGCCAGCTGTTGAGGGAACTTTCTGAGCATTGTAGTAATTTTAGAACCCACTAAAACAGTATTTCGAAGAGTTTGTTAAGGTGTATGCCTTCACTCTGCACGTTTAGGGGTTCAGGTACATGAGAAAGGTGAATTTTAAAGTCTTAAAAGAATCTTTCGTTTAACTAACCTATGCTAGAGATTTCACTACTACATTTTAAGCACTCTGGTAAGTTTGGACAATATGCTGTATGTTCAGATTTATTACAAATTAAAAAAATTGTGAAAAAAGCTTTCTTCATGTTCTCAAAAATGGGACAAGGCGATTTCGTAGAAACACCGGAGAAATATTCAGCAAGGTACTTATTGGAAATAGTCAGGTTGCGAATTATCTCTATGATTTTCTGATGAAGAATAGCTTCTGGTCCAGGGACACATCCTGCTCTTTCTCCTTCTGGACATTATAGGTAAGAAGGTATTTGTGCGGTCCTTAACTGTGTGCACGTGTTGGTTTGTGTACACATTTTAGGAGCAGGAGTAAGCTAATGATGGTGAAATCAATCAGGATACAATCATGTTCCTGTTGGATGTGGGTTGTCAATGGCAACCTCATTTGATTAAGCAACCACTAGTGGAAACACAAACACACATGTGGTCACAGCTGTGCTGAGGGAAAGAAGAGTAAAGGCAGAAACTGTTCTCTGTTGTATATCGCCGACAAGTTCAACAAGTTTCACTTTATATTTTTAAAGTTACTATTGAGTAATTGGAAACCCTGGTGGCGTAGTGGTTAAGTGCTACAGCTGTGAACCAAAGGGTCAGCAGTTTGAATCCGCCAGGTGCTCCTTGGGAACTCTATGGGGCGGTTCTACTCTGTCCTACAGGGTCACTATGAGTTGGAATCGACTCGACGGCACTGGATTTGGTTTTTGGGTTATTGAGTAATTAAATCTGAGAAATAATTTAATAGTGGCTCTTGGAAAAATTGCTCTTAAAATTCAAATAAAATATGTATTCTATTTTTCCATTATATGATTATTTTGGCAAATGTACCAAGATTTTGCAGTGGTACTTTACCTTACTGCCTCTTAAATGTGACCTACCTTCACCACCTCTCTGTTAAATTTTGAATGTTACAGACACGTGGATAACTTTCAACTGATACTTGATGAAAGCCTCTATGAATGACTCTCTCTGATAATAAGAATAGTATTTAAAAAAAAAAAAATTTTTTTTTTTTGTATTTACTCCAATTAATTTTGAGAATATGCAATGCAGCCTTCTTTATGGCATTTCTCCCAAAATTATGAGCAGAATGGTTTGAAATTTGCTTTTAGTTCAATTTTAAGGAGTGTCAATGTTATACAAACTATTCCACACCTTTCCACTACTATTAAATACCTTCAGAGCACAGTCAAAATGTTATCTTTTTTCTTTTTCTTTCTTTCTTTTTTAGCTTCTGAGCTACAATCACTTAAGCAAAAAGCTACACAGATGAATTCAGAAGCACCAAAAGCTCCTTGAGGCCAAAATGGTTCCCTTCCCGGTTTCGTTTTGGGACTACAATAAACTTCCTTAAGAGATCTGATATTTCACCATCGGGATGACAATTTTAGTTTTTGAGGAAACAGGGATTATTATCACTGGAATGTTTTTATTTAACTGTGATAGAGAATTGTTGTTGCTGTCGTTAGGTGCCATCAAGTCATTTCCGACTCATAGCGACCCTATGCACAACACAACGAAACACTGCCCGGTCCTGCGCCATCCTTATGATCGTTGTTCTGCTCGAGCTCATTGTTGCAGCCACTGCGTCAATCCACCTCATTGAGGGTCTTCCTCTTTTCCACTGACCCCGTACTTTGTCAAGCATGATGTCCTTCTCCAGGGACTGATCCCTCTTGACAACATGTCCAAAGTATGTAAGACGCAGTCTCGCCATCCTTGCTTCAAAGGAGCATTCTGGTTGTACTTCTAAGACAGATTTGATCGTTCTCCTGGCAGTCCGTGGTATATTCAATATTCTTCGCCAACACCACAATTCAAAGGTGTCAATTCTTCAATCTTCCTTATTCACTGTCCAGCTTTCACATACATATGATGGGATTGAAAATACCATGGCTTGGGTCAGGCACACCTTAGTCTTCAGGGTGACGTCTTTGCTCTTTCAACACTTTGAAGAGGTCCTTTGCAGCAGATTTACCCAATGCAATGCGTCTTTTGATTTCTTGACTGCTGCTTCCATGGCTGTTGATTGTGGATCCAAGTAAAATGAAATCCTTGACAACTTCAATCTTTTCTCCGTTTATCATGATGTTGCCCATTGGTCCAGTTGTGAGGATTTTTGTTTTCTTTATGTTGAGGTGCAATCCATACTGAAGGCTGTGGTCTTTGATCTTCATTAGTAAGTGCTTCAAGTCCTCTTCACTATCAGCAAGCAAGATTGTGTCATCTGCATAAAGTAGGTTGTTAAGGAGTCTTCCTCCAATCCTGATGTCCCGTTCTTCTTCAAATAGTCCAGCTTCTCAGATTATTTGCTCAGCATACAGCTTGAATAGGTATGGTGAAAGAATACAACCCTGACGCACACCTTTCCTGACTTTAAACCAATCAGTATCCCCTTGTTATGTCCGAAAAACTGCCTCTTGATCTATGTAAAGGTTCCTCATGAGCACAATTAAGTGTTCTGGAATTCCCATTCTTAGCAATTTTATCCATAATTTGGTATGATCCACACAGTTGAATGCCTTTGCATAGTGAATAAAACACAGGTTGGCACTAGTTTTTAAACATCCTTCTGGTATTCTCTGCTTTCAGCCAGGGTCCATCTGACATCAGCAATGGTATCCCTGGTTCCAAGTCCTCTTCTGAAACTAGCCTGAATTTCTGGAAGTTCCCTGTCGATATACTGCTGCAGCCATTTTTGAATGATCTTCAGCAAAATTTTGCTTGTGTGTGATATTAATGATATTGTTCTATAATTTCCACATTCGGTTGGATCACCTTCCTAGAAATAGGCATAAATATGGATCTCTTCCAGTCAGTTGGCCAGGAAGCTATCTTCCATATTTCTTGGCATAGATGAGAGAGCACCTCCAGCACTGCATCCGTTTGTTGAAACATCTCAGTTGATATTCCATCAATTCCTGGAGCCTTGTTTTTCACCAATGCCTTCAGAGAAGCTTGGGCTTCTTCCTTCAGTACCATCGGTTCCTGATCATATGCTACCTCTTGAAATGGTCGAATATCGACTAATTCTTTTTGGTATAATGACTGTGTATTCCTTACATCTTCTTTTGATAGAGAATACATAGGTGGATATCTGTAAAAACCCTCAACCCATATACCAAAAAAAAACCAAACCCAGTGCCGTGGAGTTGATTCCAGCTCATGGTGACCATACATAGACCACTCCTATTGTGTACAAGTCTAAGAATTAGAAAGTTTTCCAATATTTTGAACCAGCACTTTAAAATTTCCTTTTTCTTTCAGGTTCTTTTTCTGTTTCTCTTCACTATTCCCTCCCTTCTATCTTCTAAAATGGGCAATTATTTGTGTGCCTCTACTATGCTCACATGAATTATTCATATTATTATATCACAATTCCATTGTATGTGTTTGTGTGTGGACAGACTAATCTATAGACATAAGTTAAAAGTTGGCCATGGTAAAGGAAGAGAAAATCTAAGCATTTGGTGGTGCCAACTTACAAGACTTTGAGTAGAGGAATAACTCTTCTTCTCAGTTTGACAATTTGCAGGGAATTCAGCTTTCATGGTAGGTCTTAAACCATGTGGTGTAAGGCAGAAGCGTTCTGATTTAAAACACTTTTTCCTCAGAGTTCAAGATGTATTAAATTTAAAATGTTTAAACAGTCTTTCGAAGAAAAAAAAAAAAACTATTTAAACCCCCAGCAGAAGGAAGCAAAATGATGTCAAAATATGGAGATTATTTTCAGTTTTCAGATTATCAATATTTCTACATGAAACTGCATCCAAATTCAAGAATAAATTCAACAAAAGTGAGGTTTTATGAGTATAATTAAGTCAAGATCTGTGAAAATCTTCCCTCCCCCCCCCAAAAAAAAGGTTCATAGGTGGAATAACAGGAGGGGCAGTAATGGTATGTCTTCTAGTTTCCATCCAAGACACACAACGTATTAGAAAGATCAGAGGACAAGTCATTTAACCTCAGCCTGTTGCCTGAAAGGGTTGATTATATCTCTTTTAAGTTCCTTTCCAGCTATAAAATTTATGAGTTTTTAAATTAAGTCTCATTACTCACGTTCATTTTTTTTTTTCTGTTTATTGCTCTGGTTATTGAAAAAATGAAAAGAAATCCACTGAAAAAGATAAATGATAAAAATGGAAATGACAATGGATGGGTTAAACGAAGCACATGGGATCCTGATTCCAGAACATGCTCCACCCTCTCTGTCCCCCAGTGCAGCTATAAAACCTGGCCAGAATGCGTGCACCAGGTATCTGAGGACTCTCAAAAACTAAATGGTAGCTGACATACTGGGGAAGAATACCAGAATTTGAAGTGCCATCAGACTAGCAATGAGCTTTCCCTTTCTCCTTCTGAATCCTCTGGCTTGGATTTAGGGGAGGTCGAAGCTGGGAGGTGGGCACCAGGAGCCCAGTGACAGAGCCACGGGAAGAGCTCTCTAGTTCTGGCTTGAGGAACAGGAAAGGGGCCTCCTCAAACTCAGGGGTCTTAAGCTGACTGAAAAAAGCCCTTCTGAAATTGTCATATACCATATGACACTATTTATACAGCAATCTCAAAGGGGCAAAAGTATAATGATGCAGAACTGATCATTTGTTGTCAGAGGTTAGCGTTGGGGGTGAGACTATTAAGTGATAAAACAAAGGAGTATCTTTGTTGTGATGGAACAGTTCTGTATCTTAATGGTGATATAGGTTGTTGGGTGATGGTTAAACAAATCTACACGTGATAAAATTTCCAAGAACTACACACACACACACACACAAAGCAAGAGAGAAAAGAGTTCATTGAAAAATGGCTGACAGCTGAATAAAGCTTGTACGAGAGTTTGCAGTATTGCGCCAATGTCAATATCCTGGTTGGAGGCTGACTGTGACCATGGACAATATTATCTTTGGGAAAAGTGGGGTGAGGAAACATGGGAACTCTCTCTACTGTTTTTGCAACTTCTGTAAGCAAGCTATTTCAAAATTAAAAATTGTAATAAAAAAGATGCAATGGATACCAAGGGACAACTTGGGGTCTGCCATATTTTATAAGAGGATTTTAAGTGTCTTGACTGCAGTGTCACACCTTTGTTATTTTCCTAGCTCTTAGTACAGTGGCTTAAACACAATCATGTTTATAATATATGAATCTCAGAGAAAATTTAATTTTAAATTACCAACTAAATATCTTGGTAGGATCTTAAATAGTAATTATCATGTCATTTTTATTACTTCTTAAATTTAGTTCTTAAAATTATTAACATAGATTCTTATAAAGTCAGGATGTTATTAATTTTTTGTTTGTTTCTGGAAGAAGTAATCCTTAAGAAACAAAAAAATCAGCTAAAAATTGGATATGTTTATATCAACTTCTCAGGACCAAGACATCAGATTTTGTGGGGGTCATTAAATCCTAAGGCTCTCATTTATTATATGACTCTTCATCTAAAACTGTCTCCAAAAGAAGAAAAAATAAGACCTTTTTCTTTCATACTCAGCTCCATGTAAATTACTCCATGTAATCATCTCTGAAATGAAATCTTTTTTTTTTTTTTTAATTTCCAGACAATCTAAACAATTGGGTGAATTTGGAACATTCGGTCCTGACCTTTGGTCCTCAGATCTACTTCACGTGTTTCAAATATGATGGATTGCTTGTTGAGTCCAGTTATTTCGCTAATACCTGTGGGACTCTTCAAACCTCAGCACTGGCAGGAAGTGACCTTTACCCCATCCCATCACCCAACAGCTGTTAGAGACGCTTCTGCCGCCCATTGGCTGTCATGCAGAGACGGGATTTCTCCAGTAAAACCTCTGTTGTTGGACCAGCGGAATTGTAGGGACCTCATTTGTAAGACTCTTAGTGTTGACGTTGATGAGGATACCAGGAGACAATAACAAAGCTGAATTTATTGATTACAGTGAAAGATTTATAGGAAGTTCACATCTTGCAGCCGTGGAGGTAGTTGCAAGCTATGTAAATACTACAAATCCTAAATGTTTGCCATATAAAAAGTAAATATTTGGATTAAAACCAGGGAATATTTTAGCTGTCAATGACTTGACATTAGACTCAAAATTCCTCATGACTAAATTATCTTATGATTCCGGTCGCCCCAGCCCTGTGCACAGAGTAAGCTGGCACCCAGTTTGGGAGCCAGAATGAAAGTAAGGTGGTAATCAAAATAATCAGAAGGAATATAAGAGAAAGCATTCACCGATTTTTTTTTTCCTGAATGTAAAATGTGCATTTATATCAAACTACTCAGTTGCAACTCAAGATTGTTTATATCGTTACCCTCCCACCAAGGGTGTGAGACACCATCTTTTCCCATTCTTTCATGCATAGTTTATTTTGGTTTTGATTCTTGATAATTGTCCCGGTAAAAAAATATCACCTTTTTCCATTACTTATACAGTTGAGATTTTACACATTTATGGACCACTTATATAAGTTTGGAAACCCTGATGGTAGTTAAGCACTACAGCTGCTAACCAAAAGGTCGGCAGTTCGAATCCACCAGCTGCTCCTTGGAAGCTCTATGGGGCAGTTCTACTCTGTCCTATAGGGTCTCTATGAGTTGGAATTGATTCGAAGGCAAACGTTTGGTTTTATTCTGCTTTTTAATAGGTTTTGTGAATCGGCCATTCTTTCCCCTACTTACAGCAGAAGTGTTGGCTTTTTGTATTGATTAGTAAGAGCTCTTTATGATTAAGAATATTGCCTCACTCAATTTAATTTTAATTTAATTCAATCTATCTTTGTTTTTATGTTTAAAAAGACTTCCTTCTTTGAGATAAGTTGAATATTATTTGGCATTTTAGTTCGTTTATGATTTTAGAAACCATTTTATGCTGTAAACCATTCAGATTTTATTTTGGTTTAGTGTGTGGTATAAAGAAATGAATCGGATGTGCTTTCTCTCTGTCTTTAATATTTTGTCTGATTTTCTCTCACAGGTCATTAAAGTTGTCATCATTTTTCCACCTACTTAAAATGCTTCCTAAACTGAACTAAAACCTAAACTGTAAACCATGTACCAAAAAACCAAACCTGTTGCCATTGAGTCCATTCCAACTCATAGTGACCCTATAGGACAGAGTAGAACTGCTCCTCAGGGTTTCCAGGGAGTGCCTGGTGGATTTGAACTGCCGACCTTTTGGTTAGCAGCTGTAGCCCTTAACCAGTATGCCACCAAGGTTCCCATACTATGTACATATGTATTTAAATCTAGAATTTATATCTTCTATTCCATTGATCTGTCTATTCCTCTGCTAACATCACATTTTTATTATTGTAGGTTTTAAAGTATGTTTCAATACCTGGCTATACAACTGTTGTTTCATTATTCATCTTTTTTACATTTTTTTTCTTGATCACTGTCTCCTATTCATTTTCCACTATAGTTTTTGGATTATTTGGTCATCTTAAAAATCTAGTTTAGGTATTGATTAGAATTGCACAAAAGTTATTAATTACTTTGGGAGTAATCGATATCTTTAAAATATTGCCCTGCCATTCAGAATTTGTAATTAAGGAGCCCTGGTGGCACAGTGGTTAAGTGCTAGGCTACTAACCAAAAGATCGGTGGTTTGAATTCACCAGCCACTCCAAACCCACGAGCTGCTCCGTGAGAGAAAGACGTGGCAGTCTGCTTCCACAAAGACTTACAGCCTTGGAGGCTCTATGGGGCAGTTCTACTCTGTCCTATATGGTCGCTGTGGGTCAGAATCAGCTTGACAGCAGTGGGTTGGTTTTGGGTACATTTTGTGACTTGAAATTTTACCAAACTTAGTGTTTTCAAGAAATTAAAAAAAAAAATTGATATTTGCAACTTTTCTCAACGTGCAGCAAAACATCTACAAATCGTTATTGATACCCTCTTTCTCTAATTATACATTGTACATTTTTTCATGTCTTTTTGCATTGGCTAGAAATTCTAGAAAGTGTTTAAATAGAAGTCATTATTGCAAATATATTTTCATACATTTCAGTGTGACTGGATTTCATCATGTGAATTTCTTAATTTTTTCTAATATCCTTTTATTACTACATGGAGACATTTAAAGTCGGTATTAGTCTACAACTTATCTGCATTTTGCACATGGTTCTATTTCTCATCTATGTGAATTTTGAATACTAAAATATCTTTGTCAAAATGTGGTTCTATTTCTCTTCCATGTGAATTTGAAATACTAAAATATCTTTGTCAAACCTACTATTTTATGGCAGCAAAGATACATATGACACAAAATAAGATACCTCAAATCATATCTTGTGTCCTTGAAATGTTTTATTACCAATAATAACAGATAATATTTGTCATGGACTGAATTGTGTCCCCCCAAAATATCTATCCACTTAGCTCGGCCATGATTCTCAGTATTGTGTGATTGTCCACCATTTTATGTGACTGTCCACCATTTTATGTGATTTCCCTACGTGTTGTAAATCCTATCACTATGATGTAATAAGATGGATTAGCGGCAGTTGTATTGATGAGGTCTACAAGATTAGGTAGTGTCTGAAGCCAATCTCTTTTGAGATATAAAAGAGAGAAATGAGCAGAGAGACATGGGGACCTCGTACCGACAAGAAAGCAATGCCGGGAGCACAGCACGTCCTTTGGGCCTGAGGTCCTATGCTGAGATGCTCCCAGACCAAGGAAAGACTGATAATAAGGACCTTTCTGCAGAGCGGAGAGAGAGAAAGCCTTCCCCTGGAGCTGGCACCCTGAATTCAGACTTGTAGCTTACTGGACTGTGGGAGATGAGGCTTCTGTTTGTCAAAGCCGTTCACTTGCGGTATCCCTGTTGTAGCAGCACTAGATGACTAAGGCAATATTCATATGGACGTTACTCTCCTAAGTGTTGTTTATACCTAATTTAAACTTACAGCTCAGTAAACTAGGTAACATCAAGGAGAAACTCTTAGAATCTTTAAATGTTACATACAGAAAAAAAAAAGACACAGAAACACAGTTTTAGATTTTTTTTTTTTATGCTGAGACACTGCACTGGCTTTAAGGAACTAGTCATTTTTCATTTCCATATTAGTGTGAATAAATCGTGAAGTGTCCTTCAAACTAAAAATGTAAAACCTAATCTCAAATCTGACCACAAAATCTACTTTTTTTACTTGAAGTTAAATCAGGGAAAAGGTTTAAACAAATTGTAAATACATTTTTTTCAGTCATGAACAGGTAGAAGGATAATGGAAATTTCAGTTGGAAGGAATGCCAACATACGTGGACTTTCTTCCTCTCAAGGTATTCTCCTGAGAGAGCACAAATGCGTTTTCTGAATAAAGATATTTAGAAATGAATCTGTAGAACCAAATCCTTCCTTTATCCCCCATCCAGCAGAGTGGCTAGACTGGGAGGACGTTAGTGTCCATTCCATCCTCTAAAAGAGGTCAGCTCTATTCTGAATTTTATTTTTTCAAGTTTTTATTGACAGGATTTGACTGTCATTTATCTCTTCTCTTCCAAAGATAATTCCATTATTTCTCATACTCCATAGTGTACATCCAAAAACATGTTTAAGTGTGGGAATACCATTCAGTCAATAGGTTTATTTCTGAATTCACAAGTTATTTACACATACTTTATTTTAAGGAAGAAAATGCAGATGTCACAACTCTCCGTAGTCTTTTCAGAATCACTGCTTGAAGGAAATGCCAAAATGCTGTTCAAACACATGTAAACAAGACATATTACAAATTTTTTATTTTGAAGTAATGCTATGCCATGAATTAGTGGATTTTAAAGCTGTTTCCATGTTTTTAGTAGATAATTTCACATTTCTTATAAGTCAGTGAAGTTAATTCGATTGTCATTGTGAAGGGCGTTTCATATTAGCACTGCCCAGGTGCTTCCAAATAAGATCCTTTCACAGATACTGTAAATTCTATACCTGTGCTATAGACTCTTTAAATTACTTGTAATAATAAAAAAATTTTTTTCAATTATTATTAAAAAGCAAACTGAGTTTCAGTAAAAGATAAAGACTGTACTGGACCTTGTTTAAAAAAAAAAAAAAGGCAACCACATAAGTTGCTGTCCCTAAGCTATGATTAAATTTAAAGCATTACTGCAAAACCAAACAGACTGCCATGGAGTTGATTCCGACTCACAGCAGGACCTATATTTAGAGACGTCAAGTATTAATATTAAGTGACATCAGTTATCATAGAAGAGATGAAACCATCTAGAAGCCCAGGAAGAAGAACGGGGCATCAGGATTGGAGGAAGACTCATTAACAACCTGCGTTATGCAGATGATACAACCTTGCTTGCTGAAGAGGACTTGAAGTGAAGAGGACTTGAAGCACTTACGAATGAAGATCAAAGACCACAGACTTCAGTATGGATTGCACCTCAACATAAACAAAACAAATATCCTCACAACTGGACCAATGAGCAACATCATGATAAATGGACAAAAGACTGAAGTTGTCAATGATTTCATTTTACTTGGATCCACAATCAACAGCCATGGAAGCAGCAGTCAAGAAATCAAAAGACACATTGCATTGGGTAAATCTGCTGCAAAGGAACTCTTTAAAGTGTTGAAAAGCAAAGATGTCACCTTGAAGACTAAGGTGCACCTGACCCAAGCCATGGTATTTTCAATTGTATCATATGCATGTGAAAGCTAGACAATGAATCAGGAAGACTGAAGAAGAATTGACGCCTTTGAATTGTGGTGTTGGTGAAGAATATTGAATATACCATGGACAGCCAAAAGAACGAACAAATCTGTCTTAGAAGTAGTACAACCAGAGTGCTACTTAGAAGCAAGGATGGCGAGACTGCGTCTTACATACTTTGGACATGTTGTCAAAATGGATCAGTCCCTGGAGAAGGACATCATGCTTGGCAAAGTACAGTGTCAGCAGAAAAGAGGAAGACCCTCAACAAGGTGGATTGACACAGTGGCTTCAACAACGCGCGCAAGCATAACAACAAAGGTAAGGATGGTGCAGGACCGGGCAGTGTTTCGTTCTGTTGTGCATAGGGCCACTATTAGTCGGAACCAACTGGACGGCACCTAACAACAACAAAGGACAGTCAACTGGAAGAAGAAAACATAAAATAATATATAAAGGATAATAACGTGAGAGAGAAAAAGAGTCCGAAACAAGGTGAGGTAAACTTAGTCAAATTTCTCCTAAACGTCCCTCATTCTCTACCTCTCTGCCCCTCACCCCTCCAAAGAGAAGCTCTTTAATTGGCTCCAGACACACTGCTGCAGCCCCTACAGAGATGGAGGGGGGCTCACCTGAGCTGGGTACCTTTTTCGTGAACCTCTTGCCCTTGTCCTATTTCTGCTGCTAAGAACAAGCCCTATTTCCTCCACCTCTTCCAGGTTAAAGAAATTTAGCTTTCACAACAAGCTAAATTAACATTAAAAAGACAAGGTGTGAAAAGGTGAAGAGGTAAAATGAGAGGGGGCAGCTGAGATGAGAAAAGAGTAATATAGGACGATAAGAACCCGAAAATATTAAAAGAAAAGAAAGTCAAACGATAACAACTTTAGTGTTAGCCTCTGTTTAACCATCCTTACGTTTTCTATTACTTAATTTATTTTTGCATTGTTGGTCTGTTTTTTAATGTATTCTTTGTCTTAGTTGGGGTTCTCTAGAGCGGCAAAATCAGTGAGATTTACTTCAACGAAATGGCTCACACAGTTGTGGGGGCTGGCAAGTCCCAAAAATGTAAGTCAGGTGGTAGGACAGAGACTTCTGCAGGCCTACATCCCAAAACCCTGAGGTCAGGCAAGGTTGAGAAAGAGTGAGCTTTGCCAGAACAATCATTTATACTCTGGAGGCAGGCCACACCCCCAAGGAAACTCCACTTCCAACTGGTTGGCTGATCACATGAAGTCTTATCATGGAAAGTGAGTACATTATATTACATAAAGGAAAAGCCACCATTCCAGTGTCTGCCAAACCAACTAGAACCAATGCCAGTCAAGTTGACACAATAGTAACCATCACATTCCCTTAGTTTTGGCTTCTGTTTTTTTTTTTTTTTTTCAGCTACATTCTGGGGGTCCTGTGGCTGGCAAACCACCCACATTTACATGCTCCCATACACGCCTGGCACACATAAGTATGTACACACATGTTCACTCAGAGGAACAGAAAAAAGGGCAGAAAAAGTGCTTAAAAAGAACAGCAATTAAACAGGAAAAGGTAATTAGTAAAACAGAAATAAAATAAAGACAAAACGAAGCTTGCTATGAAAGGAACAAACAGGCAAAAAGAATGATGTGGAAGGGTTTACAGTTTTAGTTCACTTTCTAAGAACTGGAACAAGGATTTGAACTCATTTCTGTCAGCGAAGTCTATGCTCTTAAAAGCTGTGTTTTGCTGACTTGACCTGTGTGTGTTCTTTGTTTAGTAACTTTTATGCATGAAGTACTGTCAAGTTCTATGAGAGGGAAAACATCAATTAGAATGCATCTTTGTCTTGCAAGGGCTCGACTTGCCATCCTAATGCCAACTGAACTTCACAGAGAAATGTTAAGGATGTTTGATTATTTCTACAAACATTTTTAAAGATTAATTGAGTGCCTTTTGTGTAACTTTTGTGTGCAGGTCAGTGCATGAAAAAAAAAATGTATATATATACTAAAAAAAAACCCCACTACCTTCAACTCCGACTCCAAGCCACCCTATAGGACAGAGTAAAATTGCCCCATAGGGTTTCCAAGACTGTAATCTTTACAGAAGCAGACTGCCACATCTTTCTCAGGCCTTTCAGTTAGCAGCTGAGCATTTAGCCACTGTGCAACCAGGAGAGGTGTAACTGGGGTGTGGAAGCCAGAGCCCATGCCTGGGGTCCCACTTGAGGAGGGGCTCTAACGAGCAGTTTCTATTGGCCATCGCAGTTTACATCAACAGCTGTGAAAGATAGTTCAGCAATTTACAACTAATTGGCACTGTTTTCCGTAGATAGGTCCCTGGCCACCATATATATATATATAGGCCACCATATATAGATAGGTCCCTGGCCACCATATATATATATATATAACCAAAGGTCAGCAGTTTGAATCCACCAGCTTCTCCTTTGAAACTTTATGGGGCAGTTCTACTCTGTCCTACAGGGTCGCTATGAGTCGGAATCAACTCGATGGCAATGGGTTTGGTTTTATATATATGTATATATACATACACACGTACACACATACACACATGCATATGTTAAATTTCTGTCATCAAATAACAGTGTGGAGGCAAAGTAGACCAATTGCATAAGATTTGAGGGATAGGAACTCAAATTACAGGTGGGATAATGGTGGCTTTTTTTTTTTTTTTCTCTGACCAGGCCAGTAGGGTGATATCAGGCATCATAGTGAGAGGGAACAAAAATGGCAAAATCATGATGAAAATACAGTGCACTTGAGGACCAGGTGAGAGGCCTTTGCTATTGCTGGGGATTGTTTCATAAATGATTTTGAGAAGGCAAGGGTAGGTTGGAAATGAAAGCAGGAGCCAAATCATAGACCCTTGTGCAAGACTGGGCTTTTTCACCTCTGCTCTTTAAAGGTCTCCTGGTATAATCAGCACTGAGTGAAATTTACATCACACATTACTCTGATGGCAGTGGGAGATACACAACTAAAGACTAAGAAGGGTTAGGAAGGCAGGAAGAAAAGTCCTAGACATCTGCGGATGGCCAGGTGCTGAATGGAATATGAAGAATGCCTGAACAGTGTCCAGACTCCCTCCTGTGTTTCACAGCCAGGCTGAGGACACCCTGGTAACGGCCCAGGTGGGTTCTCCAGAGCTACAGGTACGTGTGCTTTGGAGCTCCATTCAAGATCCACTCCACACGTCTCTCTCTTCCCATTATCTAATATGTAGTTTCTCCATCTCTGTTCACACCTTCAGACTGGTACTTGGCCACATGTGGTTCTCATTTTTGGCTTTGCCCCATAGACATTATGTTTTGAATGACATGTAAAAAAAAAAAAAAACCAAACCCAGTGCCGTTGAGTCTATTCCGACTCATCGCGACCCTATAGAAGATCTATCCAATCTCCAGGTAGTCCTTTCTCTCCCAGTATCCCAGACCATATGTTGGGGAAGAGGCTATATGGATAATGATAAAAAGAAAGGAAAAAATGATACATTAAAAAATGATAATAATGATTTGGCTGTGGGTGGAGTTGGGTGATGGCAGATGGTGATGTTGATATGGATGCAGGAGTGAGGAGTTATTTCCTACAATCCTCCCTAGGGCTGCAGATTAGGAAATGGTATCACCTACTGATTTAGAAAACATACAGGAAGGAGTACGCATGGCAACCTAAGGATAATGAGTTCAATTTTGAGTGTGTTGAGATGGAAGTGTCCTTGGGATATTCAACGGCAATTTCCCAAAAGGCAGCTAAATATTTGAAACTAAAGAAAGAGGGTTGAGAGTAATGAAACATTAGAAGTAGGTGAAGTCATAGCAGTGGATGAAGTCATTCCAGAGAATTGCATGCAGTAAGCAGAGAGGAGGACCATGCATGGAAGTCAAAACTTGAAAATATGGGCAAGGGAAAGAGAGGATACAAAAGTTCTGAGAAGTAATGGTCAGAAAGCCAGGAGCACAATAAAGAGAGATTGGTATCATGGAAGTCAAAAGAGATGAGAGTTTCTGGAAGGAAGGAGTGATAAACCTCATCATGTCCAAGCAGCATGTGAACCACGACATAATCAATGGAATATGGCTACAGGAAATTATATGGGTGATCCTGGAAAAGGGATTTTTAGCAAAGTTCTCAAAGTTGAGGTTAGATTAAATGGGAAATGAAGGGAACATTACAGGGTTTTCTTTAGATAAGCTTCATCTTATTGATAAGGTAAAAAGGATAATGGAGACATTTTTAAAATAATAATAAAAAAGGCTTTATCTCTTTCTATATTGAATGAAACAATCTAGCAATGAGGGAGAGGCTGAAGATTTAGAAGGTAATGAATGAGGCAAGTTTCCCAAGGAGGCATGATGAGATATCCAGGTGATAGATGGTGGGATTGGCCAGGGAGGAAGAAAACGATGGTAACTCCTCTCAGGTAAGAAGGACAATTTGGCATTGATGTTTGGAAGGAGGGAGGTAGATTCTTAAAGGCAAGCATTAACTCCTTAACAATATGGAGAAAGAGAACAAACATTTTATCAGTCCTTATCATTGACCATTTGCTCATTCATTGAGTACCTACTATGTGCCAGGCACTGTATTTAGCACCTGGGCATAGCAATCAAAATGTCAACAATAAAAATAATGAAGGATTGATAATTAAAAAATTAATATTTTAAATAAAGAAGCTTTGGGGCAATGAGTGTCACAAAAGAGAAGTAGGAGAAATCAGACATTTTATTACAGGTATTTGTAATTTAGTTTTTTTAGTATTTCAGATACTAGTCTGATGGGCTACATATGGGGGGCAGCATGGAGCTTCCATAAGCAATCTCGAACAATGGCCAATGTTAGCAAACAACACCCATGATGACAAGTCTGGAATCCCCAAAAGGATATTTTCCCCTACTGGTGTGTAAACACTTGCCTGACGTGATTAACAGGAGCTTTTCTTCTAACCTGGTAGTGCTAGGCTGCAGAACGTTTTTCCGAAGGCATTTAATTTAGTTCTTTGTGCTTGTAGAGCAAGTCCTCCATCCAGCCTTACTGTATCATAAAGTATTTAGCACTTTATTTCATGGGTTGTGTGTTTAGGATCATGTCCCACATCCCAGATTATGCTTCTTCTTTTCAGGTTTCTGACAGAGGTAACAGGAAGAAATCATGAATAAATTTATGAGAATGAGTCGCTACAATAGCCCTGAAAAACAAAAAATCTTTTTATTTAGAAGATTTGAGTACAAAAGAATAATAATTGATTATTCCTGTACCTAATGATATCTATATGAATTACCTCTGTATTCGTTTTCTATTGCTGCAGCAACAAATTACCCAAAACTGGTGGCTTAAAACTGCACATATCTATTATTTTACATTTCTATAGGTTGGGAATTTCAACATGGGTCTCCCTGGCTTATATCAATGTGTCAAAGGGATAGACTCCCTTCTGGAAACTCTAAAAGAGAATCCATTTCCTTGTCTTTTCCAACTTCTGAGACCACCCACTTTCCTTGGCTTGGGTCTCCCTTCCTCCATCTTCAAGCCAGCAAGGTTGCTTCTCTCTGGCTGTACTTCCATTGTCACATCTCCCTGTGACTCTGTGTTCTGCCTCCCCTTCCATTTTTAAAAACTGTCGTGATTGCATCGGACCCATCTGAGTAATCCAGGAAAATCTCTCTATCTTAACTCTCTTAATTTTAATCACATCTGCAATGTCCTTTTTGGCACATAAGGCAGTATATTCACAGGTTACAGGGATTAGCACAGGGATAATTTTTTTTTTTTTTAAGAGTGTTATTGTTCAGATGGAGCCCTGGTGGCACAATGGTTAAGAACTTGGCTGCTAATCAAAATGTCAGCAGTTCAAATCCACCAGTGGCTCCTTGGAAACCCTATGGGGCAGTCTGCTGTGTTGTATAGGGTCACTATGAGTTGGAATCAACTCGATGGCCATGGGTTTGGTTTGGTTTTGGTTGTTCAGATAATGTGGATTGTTGTAATGCAGATTTTTTAAATGTAGATTTATTTCAGTAGGATGAAGCTAAGTTTATGGCCCTACAAGTGCCCTTCTACTCTAATAACAATGATAAAATGATAGAAGCTAGAAAAAAAAGAAAGAAAGAAAATGTATAGAAAGACAGTGTAGTGTAGCAGGACACATCAGCTGTGTATGTGTTGAGACTGGCTCATTTATGTACCCTGAAATCTAGGAAAAGTTGCAATGTTAAAGTCTTTCTTTTTTTTTTTTTCCATATATAAAATGAGAGTATATGGATATTAGGTAACATGATAGGCATATAGATAGATATATTACAAATATAATTTCCCTCTTTGCTCACCTCAAAACGTTATTGTAAACATTAAATGAGAAATCTACACATGAAAGATCTTTGTACAATTTAAAACATCATGTAATTATGATGGGTTTTTATACATTTTGAAAGCACTGCACATATATTATCATTGACTTTAAAGAAAATTGTGATGTCCACAGGATGTTTGTCATCACTCCTTTTTTAAATAATAAGACAATTGAGACTAGGAGTATGTCTCTTGTCCAAAAGCACATAGTGACGGAGCCCAATCCCTAGCGCTGGATAGGTGAACACCTACTGGGTACTCAATTCAAGGAACAAACGTTCAGGAGAAAACATGTCATACAGTTTCAGTCCATGGTTGAAACTTTATTTTCTAACAAAATTAAGACTTAAAAAGTCAAGAGAAGGAAAGGGACTTGCAATGTGAAAAGAGTGGCTAACTTGAAGGAAAAGTAGAGCGTATGGAAAGGATTACCAAAACCAAAACCAAACCTGTTGTCATCAAATCGATTCTGACTCATAACGACCCTATAGGACAGAGTAGAACTGCCCCCCATGGTTTCCAAGGAGCACCTGGTGGATTCAAACTGCTGACCTTTTGGTTAGCAGCTGTAGCTCTTAACCACTACGCCACCAGGAAAGGATTAGGGTGCCATAAATTCCAGAGATTGGAAATCAATCTAGGGGACAAAGAAACCAGTAATCCTGAGAACTTAGATAACGATTTCAGTTTGTTTTAGAGGAAAATATGTACAGTACAGGATTTGGCCAATGCAATGATATCTGATGTACAATAGAACTATAATTCCCATATATCCTAGTGAAGAGAGGCAGAGCTGCTGAGAACATAAATAAACTCACAAAAACCCAGGGTCAGGATGAAAAGGGAGCCACTGAGCAGGACTTGAAAGACATGGCAAATGCATTTAAAGGTCATGGACTCCAGGGGCAGGTGCCAGCACATCCCAACAAAGGGCTTAATGAGACTTACCTAACCACGCTAGAAGAGACACCCAGGGATGCTGTGTGGATCCAAGGACCCACTCACCTTCTGCTGCAGACAGACAGAAAGTCCCCCACGTAGACACAGGCACCATCTTCTGGGAAAGAAAGGGAGTGAGGGAAATGTGAACCCTAAAAAGACTGAATTATTCCAAAGCCATCATTTAAATAAGACCTAACAGGGATTTGTATTAAAATAGACTCAATTTTTAAACTGAAGGAGATGGTTTAGAACGGGAGAAACTGAACTATTCTTAACTGGCAATTCTAAATTCTCCATCTACCTGCTGAAATGTTGGCTTATAAGCAAGCTTACAACCATTTCGGAGCACAACAAAACTATGTCTTCTGTGCATACCTAAACCGTTGTTGTTAGGTGCCGCTGAGTGGCCCTGTGTACAAAGAACGAAGCACTGCCTGGTCCAATGCCATCTTCACAACCACTGTAATGTTTGAATCCATTGTTGTAGCCACTGCATCAACCCATCTCATTGAGGGTCTTGCTCTTTTTCACTGACCATCTACTTTACCAAGCATGATGTCCTTCTCCAGGGACTGGTCCCTCCTGATAACATGTCCAAAATATGTGAGGCAAAGTCTTGCCATCCTCGCTTCCAAGGAGCACTTGGAATGTATTTCTTCCAAGACAGGTCTATTCATTCTTCTGGCATTCCAGGGTATATTCAGTAATCTTCACCAACACCAGAATTCAAAGGCATGAACTCTTCATTGGTCTTCCTTAATATCCAGCTTTCAAGTGCATGTACTAAGCTGTGGTGCCCATCAAAGTGGGGATCCCCTTTTTTACTGAGGTGCAATAACTCTCAATCATGTTCACATTGCAAAACAGGGTGTGAGTCTATCAAAGCAGACCCTGCAAAGGGGATGGCTGGGAAACATTTTTGTGACCCTTAGGAGGCCTCCTTGCCTTCATTCTATTAAAACTGTACGGGGGATATTAGAAAGGGTATTTTGAAGGAGACATTAGTGTGCTCTGGTTCCACTACTGTGCCTCCAGAAGTTTCCAGCAGTGCTGCCAAGGATGTGTGAGTAGTTCTGGTCAACTAGAGTTGGAAGAGGGATCAAACAACCAGTTGCCATCGAGTTGATTCTGACTCATGGCAACCCCATTTGTGTCAGAAGAGAACTGTGCTCCATAGGGTTTTCAGTGACCGATTTTGGGGAAGTAGATTGACAGGTCTTTCTTCCCAAGTGCCTCTGGATAGACTTGAACCTCCAAACTTTGGATTACCAGCTGAGCTCATTGACTCTTTGCACCATCCAGGCACTCTAGCAGAGGGACTGAGAGATAAAGAGTATATCAGCCTGAGGTTCATCTATGATTGTGCCCAAGAGAACTACCCGGAAGGACCTGGTGACCTCAAAAAAGAGGTCTATCAGCAGATTCATAGTGGCTACAGAGGAGCCATAAATCATTGGCCACAGAGATGCAATTCTATATTTCTAGCACTATGGCCAGAACGTAAGGAATGACTTGATTTCCTGACTGTCCAAGGACAGCTGCTCCATATAATACCACCAAAAATAAGGAGGACAATTAACGCCGTTCTGCAATCACTGGAGAGGAGCATCACAGCTCAACTGTGTGTGCCCTCCAGCCATTCTTCCATCAGCTGAAAGCAGAAGGGGAAGCTGCTGTATTGAGGAAATGGGAACATTTACTGAAGGATGGATTTTTACCACAGCCCCCCAAAGAAATAATTGGCAGACTGAACATAGCTGACAGTGTCCACCCTGTGAATTTCCATGGACCATCCCAGTTAAATAGAGAAATAGTTCGGTGGTTATTTCAAATCTACATATTACACCCAGTGTGGCCATAGGGATTTTAAGTAGTCTTCTCCCCAGAGAGCATCAAGGACTGCTTTCTACAGCACTAGAAGTGGCACTGAAGGCCAACAAGTTCTTCAGAATCACAGAGCTAATTGATACCCAGTTCACCTGAAAAAAAATCCCACAATGTATCACAAATTGACTTCTTTAACACACTGCCCACGTATGAAAGAAAATAGTGGTTTAAACCAGAAGTAAATGCTGCACTCCTTTATATAAAATTATGTCCAATTTAAAAACATTGGAAATTAAAACTGCTATGTTAAAATCTGCGACTGTAAGCTGAAATTTTTCTGCATTAAATGAAACATGTGCATGTATTCAGAGAGAAATGTGCATGACAAATTGGCTAATTTGGCATCCTGAACTTTTAAATAAGGTTGGGAAAAAAATTAAGCCTTGGAAACCCTATGGGGCAGTTCTCCTCTGTCCTACAGGGTCACTACGAGTCAGAACCGACTTGAACATAATAAAGTATCAAAAATTAGTTGCCATCGAATTGATTCTGACTCGTGGTGACCCCATGTGTGCTCCATAAGTTTTTTAGTGGCTGATTTTTTCTGAATTAGATCATGTAGTAAAGGTAACACTCCAAGATTCAGATCACTGTCTACGAAAGGGATATTTCGTGATATTTACGTTCACCAAACTGACTACGCACTGAAAGGTGTAAGGCATTTCATAGAATAAACAGCATAATGTTATAAGAATCATAGACTAGAAGAGTGCTTTATCAGAAACTCGTTTTGGCCAAAGGGAAACTTAAATTTGGCAGGACCACATAATATCAAGGAGTCTCTCTGTGGCTCAAATACTTAAGCACTTCACTACTAGCTGAAAGAGTGGTAGTTCAAACCCACCCAGAGGCACCTCAGAAGAGAGACCTGGAGTATGTTTCTGAAAGGTCGCAGCATTCAAAACCCTACGGAGCGTTTCTACCCTGCACACACGGGTGTCTTGACAGCAACTATCAACAACCGTATCTATTTACTGGTGTAAACAGACAGTCAAGGTATGTTAGCTACCTGGAAGACAGAGGAGGTGTGAAGGCAAAGCTGGACTGGAGAAAAAGACAGCGCTGAGAAGAGGCTCTGCCATTTTTCTGTTGGAATTGTTTCTTTGATCGTCTTTTTTTATTTTATAGTAACTTCATAATAAGCAACGAAAGAAAAAGCATATAATTTAGGACAAAACAGACAAAAATTAAATTTGAAATAGAATTTTGATCAGAAATAGATTTCTCCCTGAATAGCCATCTATATTATAAATGTTTCAGAAGTTATACATGGAAAAAGTATACTTTATCCTTTTAGGCAGGGAGGATTAATTTCTCTAATAATTATACCCACTTATAACTGACTTGTATGATACAAAAAAAAGTAAGCCAACTTCATTCTTCAATGTTATTCTGAATAGCCAAAAGGAAATGTATTTTAATAGAAAAATACTTCCTAGTGTTCATAATTTTTAAAAATTGACATAGTTGCCTTGAGCACCAAAAAACTTAAGTTTCAAGTATGACACTAAATTGTAAGGCAAGACACCCCAAGATTTATTTTTGCGACTAGAACCTTTTAAGTATATTTGAATATTTTTTTCAATACGATTGATGATATTTTAGAGAATAAATGTAAGTTAAATGAACTTACTGAAAATGAAAAAAGATAATTCTTCATATAAAAATTATTCATATAATCACTGATTTCTAAAAAATGAAGTAAATTATCTTATGAATAAAATATAACCTTTGAGCTGAAACTGTAGCTTTGCTACTTTATATCATCCCTTTTTTTTTTCAAAATATTTAACCAACGAAAATCAAAACTACCATTCTACAAATTTGGAAACCAAATTAACACATCTCACATTCGTGATGAGAATTTTTTTTTTAACTCACAAAATAATGGTCAGACACAAAGATACATGTAAAATTCCATTTCAGTGAACATAAATAATGGGTTATGAGACACCAAACATTTTTATGTCTCAAAGCATTGAACTACCTGATGTAAAAACCCAAATTCTTCTTCAGATTCTCAGGCTTTGTCCCTAATTAGTCATATGAGATAATCACTTCACCCCTACTTACTTATTTTTTTAAGATAATATTTCATTGTGTTTTCTGTGAAAGTTAACACAGCAAATTATTGTATTTTTATGTGAACAATGCACTACTTCTATGCTTGTCAACCACTCCCTCCCCTCTTGAGGTATTTTTGTAAGCACTGGTATGACAATTTTTTTTACATGTTGCTGTAAAAAAAATAGTGTAGCATGATTTCAAAAATACCTCCTTGGAGGAAGGATTGGTTGGCAAACAAATGCAGAAAGCCATGTTATTTGTGTAAAAATACAGTCGGTTCTCATTTGACAATTTCTATACAAATTGTTCAATGACATTAGTTACGTTTTTCAGAATGTGTCACCATTCTCTTTAATAGCATTCTGGTTGTTCCATTTCTAATGCTCTTGTTTCCCTGCCCCCTTATCTTCTCATCTTTGCTGTAGAGTAATCGTTGACATTTAGGTCCCACGTAGATGATTTTTTAATGCAGCACCATACTTAGGGATAATATCCTTTATTTTGTGTGCATTCTGTTATTTCGCTCAAAGGTGATCTCAAGGGATAGTGTCAGTTCAAGGTTTAAAAAGTATCTCAGAGAGTCTCAGGGAGTCCTCTAGCCTCAACTGGCCCATAAGTCTGGGCTTTTTAAGAATCACTCTTACTTATTTTAAAGAATTTTACATCTGTTCTTCTTCAGCAATCCAAATCCACGGTCACTTTTTTGTATCATTTAATACCTACAATAGCTTTGCCTCTTAACTATTACACTGTCCTTCCAACTTCCCTGTTCCCATTTGTTCTCTAGGAGTTCACTGAGTCCTTCAGCCTCTTGACTGCTTCCATTTTATCCCAAGCTATCAACCTACTACTGGCTTCACTTATTTCCCTACCCATCCAAGACCAATGTTCTCTTTATATTCCATCTACTGAAGCCCTGGTGGGGCAGTGGTTAAGAGATTGGCTGCTAACCAAAAGGTCAGCAGTTTGAGCATCCTTGGAAACCCTATGGGGCAGTTCCTGTCTGTCCTGTAGGGTTGCTATGCGTTGGAATCGACTCAATGACAACGGGTTTTGGTTTATACACACATTAGAACCCTCAGTGTTCTTAGTCCTCCCAGTGTTAACCCTTTGCACCATCCAGAGACTCCTACTTTACTGCCAGTGTCCTCGATTTGTTCTCTCACGGAATGGTGACTATATTGTAGAGATTGCAAAAGATGTTACAGAGATCAATTGTTACGAGTTTCGTGTACACATTCTATAGTGCCTGACACATGGCAGCTGTTTACTAAATGTTGGTACTTTTCTACTCCCCTTTTTAATTCCCAAGACCCTGAACGCAGGAGGAGCAAAGCACACAGCTGTGGAAAACACTGTTACTGGGAATGCATTGTTCTCAGTCAGGGTTTCACGATCAACATTGTTCAGAGTAGGGTGTTTATTTGATTAGCTACTTTCTCCTCTGATAGCCTTCAAGTAGCATTTCAAAGCTTTTCCTCCTCCAGTCCCTTACTCTTTGTCAGCATTCTGAAGCCTCAAGAGGTGACCTTGACACCTATTTCTTTAAAAATTATCAAGACTATCTTCAAAGCGGCATGATCTCTCTGTCCGCACATACAGACAGACTCAGGTTAATCACATAACCTTATACTGGCGGTGTCTTTTGAAGCTGTGGGAAAGCGACAGTGTTAAGGAATGTGTGTTTATTGAGAAGCATATACTTTTGTAGTGATTGTTACATTCCTATTTTAATCAAAAAGTTGCATGTATATGAGATTCTTGATGTTGTTATGCGTTGCCGAGTCAATTCCAACTCATATCAACACAATAGGACAGGGTAGAACTGTCCCATAGGGTTTCCAAGGAGCAGATGGTAGATTCCAACTGCCAACCTTTTGGTTAGCAGCCCAGCTCTTAACCACTACACCACCAAGACTCTGTATATGAAGTTAGAAACTAGGAAGCATACAGTGTTCTTAGCCCTTCCTCGTAGGGATTAGGAACAGGAATCCTAGTTCCTAGTTCCATAGTGCTCCATAGGGTTTCCAATGCATAGATGACACTTGGATAGTTTTACAGTATTTACATAATCCATGGTAGATATGTGTACAGATAACAGCGAGTCTTGCATTTACATTCATAAGATTTGTTTAAATGTATTGAAAACCCAACCATTGTGTAAATTTTTCAGCCCTTAAAATGCCATTTTCAAAGACCTAAGTAAATTGAAACTGTGGGTGCAATTTTTATTATAACAACAACAAAAAAAAACCTAGCTTTTTGCTCTTTTAAGTTTCAGTTCATGCTTGATTGCACACCAGTGGTAAACATCAGGTGGACCGGGTGCCACAGACACAGCCTGGGGGCTGTCAATGGTCTTTGGACACGCTGCCTTCTGTTACTCTGCTTAATCCACAACTCTGGAAGGCAAACAAGCCTCGGGGTGCGCTTTGGAAGAATTATTGATCATAATGAAAATAGCAGCCTTCATTCCCTGCCGCAGGGTTGACAGAGGCTGGTGTGGCTGAAAGTCACAGTGCTGGGAAAAGAAATAACGTGCCAGCCTCTGGGATTGGACTCCAATGGAACTCACTATGCTATGTCTGTGCTATGTCTATCCATGGACTTCACTAGCACTAAAAGAGGACAGAATCCTGAATGATCACTTCATACAGAAAAACACAAAAGCTGCCCTGTGTGGGTCAGCATTTTAACCAAACACCTGTTTGCCGCTTTGATTACTGAGAAGATCAACATGTAATAAGTTCACAAGTGGAAGATATGAACGGAGTGTAACCAATTAACCAGAGCCTACTTTTTACTTTTTACTAGGGGCATCCCCTAGTGTGGTTGAATGCTTGACTAGTTAAGCCTTCTTCTCCCCTGTCTCATTTGATCATGAAAAAGATTAAGACTATGTATTCCTAGTAACAATGTTAGAAACCAAATAAAGTATTTTTTCATGGATAATAACGTGATTTTTTTCCTCTAGAAATCTGTGCAAATCTTAGTGAAATAAATATATTTATAGTCTCTTGGTGGAATAAAATATTGCTGCTTATACCCCCTCTTTGAAACCCACTGTGTAAGCCAAAAGAGTACGAATAGAGCAAAAACATGACCCTGTGCATAATACCCATTTCTCTGAAAGTTACAGTATACTGAGAGCATGAGCAAAGATATTCTCCTTGGAAAAGTGAGGTTGGGAGGGTGTGATAATTGCTAGGAGAAGTGAATCACTTTCCTTTTGAGAATCGTAACTTAAAAAGCGAGAGAGGGGTAGATGGGATATCAGGATTAAGGGGAGACTCCACAGATCATTATTATTTACTTCAACACAGATTCCAACCCTGGAGGTCAAGCAAGGAGAAGGAAAATTGTCTAGAAGTAAAACATGGAGAAGAGAAGAAAAACACCAATCAGCTTTGCAGTGGTGGCCAGAAACAATTGAGCAGAGAAATTAAAAAAAAAACTGTGTATTAAAGACCTTCATTGTGAGATATGCCTACTTCTCTCAATGATCTACTCAGATCCAAGAGGGATGTAAAAATCTGCGGAGAAGTGTTCTGAGAAAATACATCCAGACTGACGTACCCTGAATTACTACCACCTTTCATTTCCACACTGTTTATTTATTTACAGGGAGCAGTCCTAGGTTAAGGGCTGGGTGGTGCAAATGACTAAGCGCTCAACTACCAGCCGAAAGGTTGGTGGTTTGAACCCAGCGTACCTTGGAAGACAGCCTTGGTGATCTGCTTGCAAAAGGTCACGGCCTTGAAAAGCCCTATGGAGCACAGTTCTGTTCTGCACATATGGGGTCGCCATGAGTCAAAATTGCTTCATGGCACCTGGTGAGATAGATGTATAATAGCCATTAAGTATATTTCCTAGGTTTAAAAATAAAACAAAAATAATGTCCTCAAAAATATAAGGGTAAAAAGATCTCATTTACAACAGCAATAGAAAAAAATGTTTTTAAGTCAAGATTACGAGATGTGTAAACATGAAGGAAATGTTAAAACTGAGAACCATAAAAATGATTTGGGTAGAAAAAGGGAAGCCACATCTTGTGTTGGATAGTGTGTTAGATATCTGTCAATTTGCTCTCAGATTTTTTTTACTACCCTGGTGGTGTAGTGGTTAAGAGCTACAGCTGCTAACCAAAAGGTCAGTGGTTCGAACCCACCAGCTGCTCCTTGGAAACCCTGCGGGGCAGTTCTACTCTGCCCTATAGGGTCACTATGAGTCAGAATTGACTCAAGGGCAAGGGGGTTGGTTTTTTTTGGTTTTCCTTTACTCTGCTCTGTCTTCCAGGGAACATTATTCAGATTCCCATGCAAATTTTTCCATTTAGCTCCAGGAAATGGGTGGAAGACCTGAACGAGGAGTGAAGGGGAAGCCAGGGCATCCCTGCTGCTCATACTCTGCTTCTCCAGCAGCACTGTACCTCCTCTGTCTCCAGTTCTCACATCCGTGGTCCCAGCTCCTCCATCCACAACCCCACTACCAGGTGATACCAGCATCTCTGGGCTTTGGTAAGCCACCTGTTTTTGCCTCTTATTTCTTGCTAAGCTCTGGACTGCCTCGCTTTTCTTCAGTTGTTCTTTCAGCTCTACCATCACCTATAAATTCAATTCCCTATATTAAGTCCTTTCTGAATAGGTTCTAAATGCTACCGTTCATAAGATTCAATATCATAAATGAGACAATTCCCTATAAAAATCAGTAGAGTTCCAAATAAATCAATTTTTGGAACATGGTAAAATGGTTCAAAATTTATCCAAAAAATGTGTATACAAGGGTAAAAAACAAAAATCTGGAAAAGAAGGAAAATGGAAATAATTATCTCTACTATCTAACAAAACATTTTTTTTTTTTAAGCTGCAACAAATAAAACTGCTGCTTACAAGTGTTGGAATAAAAAGAAATATCATAGGCAAAGAAAAAAAAAAAAGGATCTAGATAGACCCAAAACGTATCTAATACACAGCAAAGATGTCATTCGAATGACAAAAGTATTATTGTATTGCGTAAATGACTAGTCTGTTTTGGAAAATAAAGAAAAACTTCTTTTTTCCCCTCTTTCCTTAAGTCTTTATAACAATAAATTCCAGGCTGATAATTTAAAGTATAAGCCCAAACAAATGCTTCAAATATAATTAAAGTATGAAAAGCTTTGTAAGCATAGAGTAAAACGCAGAAAGAATAAAAGGCTAAGCATTTGTTTATATAAATAAGTAATATATACAATAAAAAGCATTAAAATATTTTTAAAATGATAAATTGGAGAATATATGTATAATAGATGAACAACAGGGCTAATTTCCTTAATACATAAAAACACATAAAAATCAATAATAAAAAAAATTAATTAGCCCAATATAAAAATGGGTAATGGACATAATCAGGCAAAAAATGTAAATGGACTATAATATAGGAGAATATGGTGATTCCCATTCATAAATATGCGGATTTAAACATTGTGGTTACTGTAAGTGAGCTGACTGGCAAATACTCAGAATTTTGCAGTTGTTCAATGTTAGAGGAGCCCTGGTAGCGAATGGTTAAGAGCTCGGCTGCTAAGGAAAAGCTCTGCAGTTCAAATCCACCAGCTGCTCCTTGGAGCAGTTCTACTCTGTCCTACAGGGTTGCTATGAGTTGGAACCAACTCAAAAGCACCTAACAACAACGTTGGAAATACTGTAGTGAAATGGATACCTTGATATTATCCTGTTGGTATTATCCTCTAAGAGTGCAAATTGAGATAGTGTCTTTGGAGAACAATTTGGTTATATCTTTTCACTTCAACAACTCACTTCTAGTAGAACCTGGAGATATCTTTCCAAAAGGATTTAACAACAACAAAAAAAAGTTACATTCACATAGTAATATATACAAATGTTACCTTTAAAATAATGAAATGAGTATATACCAGCAGGTATCAGTGACATAAAAAGATATTGTTTAGTTTAAAAAGTAAGTTGCAGGAAGTAGGTATAGAATAATTCATTTATGGTAAATTTTATGCTATAAAATTATCATAAGCATATCTTATAACATGCGTTTTACCCAAAAAAAAATATCTGGAAGTCTGTCCAAGAAACTGCTTCCTCTGAGATCGGTACTTTTTAATCTTTCTCTATTCAGTTCCAAAAAAAACTTTTTTTCTTACCAGCACACAATATTCTTGGAAGAAAAAAAAAAAAATTAAAGGCTTGTTTGCTTATTTTCTCGTAGTAATAATACGCCAAACAAACAAATTGAATATAGAGCTAGGTGAAAATTAGCAAAATAATGACGAATTTCTGTTACACCATAAAATCCCAATAGGAAATAACCAAGAAAATAATAACATACAAAATAAAACAAAAATTTTATTTGTTTTTATTATTTGAGTTATTATTATTTTCTTGACAAGGGAAAACTGAAAAAAATTGATTTAGTGGAGGGGGGGTGACAGAGCCTTGCATTTTTCTGTCTCCAGGTAGGTGGTTTTAGAAACCTCTTTTCCTGACACCTTTTTTGGTCACTTGAGAAATCCTGACAACAAGGTGTTTCTCCTTTTCCTTCTGCTTCTCCTCCTCCCCATCTTTCTCCTTCTCACCCTCCTTTTCTTCCTTCTTTAACCAGCTTCACTGTGATCAGATGAGAAAGGAATCAGGAAGCAGAACAGCGGTGGCAAACAAAACCCCAGCGTGAGCTTTGCTTTGGCAGACTATGCAGTAATGACTATTGCATTGCTGTCACCCTTACAGAGACCAGGTGGCAAAGCGGGTAAGCATCTGGCTGCTAAACAAAAGGTCAGCAGTTCGAATCCAGCAGCCACTCCTTGGAAACCCTATAGGACAGTTCTACTCTCCTGTAGGGTGGCTATGAGTGGGAATCGACCCAACAGCAATGGGTTTGGTTTGGTTTGGTATCAATCTCACAGCAAACTGCCATATGACAGGATACACTGACCACATTGCTCCCAACAGCAGAGATTCTAAGTCTGTGTGTTTACTGAACACTAGACTTGAGAATGGAAAAAGAAATTTATTAAGGAATTTTAAACAATTTATGGAATATTTAATATAATTCCTATGTAATTCACACCTATTTTTTTATTATTCTCACAAGTCTTCGTGTTATTGTTTTTCCCAAAGATGAGAAAATTAAATGTTTGAGCCTGACGTTACCTAGCGAACAAGTAGCAGGCATGGATCTGTCTGGCCTGAGCCCGTGCTTAACCACTGAGACATGCTGGTGAAGACAGAACACTGATCCATAAACCTGTTAATTTCTATTTTAATTCATATGAAAATGAGGACCTCTGAAATACATTTTATGTGTTCTCACTACATATCAATTAAATTTACCTTTTAATATTCTCTTTGAGAAATTTTTCCTTAATTTGTTCAGTGATCAGTTTTTATCTCCCATGTTCCGTATTGGCTACATTATTTATTATGTCTTATACCTTTATTCAGAGCCCTGGTGGCACAGTAATTAAGAGTCATGGCTGTTAACCAAAAGGTCAGCAGCTCGAATCCACCAGCTGCCCCTTGGAAACCCTGTGGGGCTGTTCTACTCTGCCCTATAGGGTTGCTATATCAGAATCAACTCGAAGGCAGTGGGTTTGGTTTTTTATACCTTTATTCAGAATAAACAAAACTTAGCTGTTCACTTTTTGGTGTATTTGAACATAATAATGCAAATTTAGACATAGATTGGAGAAAAATGTGTCAGTCATATCTCTAATTAAACCTAAATTTTAATTAATTGCATTTAAATTTTTGGTAAACCTTAAAAGCTAGCATAATTCTGGCTAATCACATTATTTGATCAACACCCAAAATCCATACTACTTTATTATCAGAATGGATTTGACAGTAATGATTTTGTTGTTGTTGTGTTAACATGACTATGTTAATTGTGTCTAAAAAGAGTTAATGAGCACGGAATACCAAATAACAGTGCTTTTGAAATAACCTATTCTTGTTTCGTCCTTCAAAGAAATTGGATAAATGCTTTGGAACAAAGTATTTCTATATACTGTGACTAATTATTGATACTACATGCCAAATACATACAAACCCAAAGATATATTTAAACATATTTTTCCTAAAAAGTCTAAATAAACAAAGTGAACTGATTATTTCAAAGACTTACTTGTTCTTTTGTAAGTATCAAAATTAATTGCCACAAGCTTTTTTAATAAAATAAGTTAATGCATCTCTGGAAGTTCGTATAAAGTGAGTCCGCTTAAACAAAACACCAAACACTCCATAAACCAATTGGCTTCTGCAATCTGTTCACTGTCCTCTCTCATTCTCAGTTAAGAGTACATTCTTAATTCCTGGCTTTATGTTAGACTTCTACATTTATTGCCTCTGTCTAACTGAGCATGAGAGATAAGGGAACATCTAATGGTCAGAAACATAAGTTAAATCAAACATCATTTAATCCAATTTTTCAGATGAGAAAACCAAAACTCAAGTACTTGCAATACACATACCTAACTAGAGTAGCATTTTGGGAAAAAAAAAACTAATCGTCCTCAACCTGTAAGTCATTTTTATGCTTTCCAAAGTTCACGCACGTATTCATGCACGCACACACACAATTTTATTTAACAAACACTTGCATAGTGCTCGCTATGTGCCAGATGCTGTTCAATAGGCTTTGCAAATATGAACTTGTTTAATCACCATAACAAGCTCGGAAGCAGGTACTATTACTATCTCTGTTTGCAGGTGGAGATACTAAGCAGTTTACCTATGATCATAGCTAGGGAGTGATTCCAGCCACTACATTATACTGAGCCTCGCGGTCTTGAAAGCAGGCCTAACAAATACTACCACTTCCACTGGACAAAGGTAGAAATCCAGGCAAGGAGAATGTAAACGTCCTACCCAAGGGTACCTGGATAGTTAAGAATAGAGCGAATCTGGAACCCAGAATGAGAAGCCAGTTCTGATTCCTGTCCGAGATGACTTTCCATGATATTTTATCGCCAGTGATTCTGCAAAGAAGGTAATTGTTATTGTTAGATGCCGTCGAGTCGGTTTCAACTCATAGCAACCCCATGCACAATAGAACAAAACACTGCCCGGTCCTGAGCCAGCCTCACAATTGTTTTTATGCCTGAGCTCATTGTTGTAGCCACTGTGTCAATCCTCCTCGTTGAGGGTCTTCTTCTTTTCAGCTGGCCCTGTACTCTGCCCAGCATGATGTCCTTCTCCAGGGACTGATCCCTCCTGACAACACGTCCAAAGTATGTAAGACACAGTCTCGCCATCCTTGCTTCTAAGGAGCATGCTGGTTGTGCTTCTTCTAAGACAGATTTGTTTGTTCTTTTGGCAATCCATGGTATATTCAATATCTTCGCCAACACCACAATTCAAAGGCATCAATTCTTCTTCGGTCTTCCTTATTCATTGTCCAGCTTTCACATGCATATCGTGCGATTGAAAATACCATGGCTTGGGTCAGGCGCACCTTAGTCTTCAGGGTGACATCTTTGCTCTTCAACACTTTAAAGAGGTCCTTTGCAGCAGATTTGCCCAAAGTAATGCATCTTTTGATTTCTTGACTGCTGCTTCCATGGCCATTGATTGTGGATCCAAGTAAAATGAAATCCTTGACAACTTCAATCTTTTCTCCATTTATCATGATGTTGCTCATTGGTCCAGTTGTGAGGGTTTTTGTTTTCTTTATGTTGAGGTGCAGTCCACACTGAAGGCTGTGGTCTTTGATCTTCATTAGTAAGTGCTTCAAGTCCTCTTCACTTTCAGCAAACAAGGTTGTGTCATCTGCATAACACAGGTTGTTTATGAGTCTTCCTCCAATCCTGGTGCCCCGTTCTTCTTCAAATAGTCCAGCTTCTTGTATTATTTGCCCCCACGTCTGTCAGTTTTTCCTACTGTGGGGGCTTGCATGTTGCTGTCATGCTGGAAGCTATGCCACCGGTATGCAGATACCAGCAGGGTCACCCATGGAGGACAGGTTTCAGCTGAACTTCCAGACTAAGCCAGGCTAGGAAGAAGGACCTGCCAGTCTACTTCTGAAAAGCATTAGCCAATGAAAACCTTATGAATAGCAGTGGAATATTGTCTGATATAGTGCTGGAAGATGACCCCCCAGGTTGGAAGGCACTCAAAAGATGACTGGGGAAGAGCTGCCTCGTCAAAGTAGAGTCGACCTTAATGACATGGATAGAGTAAAGCTTTCAGGACCTTCATTTGCTGATGTGGCACAACTCAAAACGAGAAGAAACAGCTGCAAACATCCATTAATAATCAGAACCTGGAATGTATGAAGTATGAATCTAGGAAAATTGGAAATCATCAAAAATGAAATGGGATACATAAACATCGATATCCTAGGCATTAGTGAGCTGAAATGGACTGGTATTGGCCATTTTGAATTGGACAATCATATAGTCTACTATGCTGGGAATGACAACTTGAAGAGGAATGGTGATGCATTCATCATCAAAAAGAACATTTCAAGATCTATCCTGAAGTACAATGCTGTCAGTGGTAGGATAATATCTGTAAGTGTACAAGGAAGACCAGTTAATACGACTATTATTCAAATTTACGTACCAATCACTAAAGTCAAAGATGAAGAAATAGAAGATTTTTATCAGCTGGTGCAGTCTGAAATTGATCAAACATGCAAACAAGATGCATTGATAATTACTGGTGACTGGAATGCAAAAGTTGGAAACAAAGAAGAACTGGAGACTGGAATGCAAAAGTTGGAAACAAAGAAGGATCAGTAGTTGGAAAATATGGCCTTGGTGATAGAAACAATGCCAGAGATCTAATAATGGAACTTTGCAAGACCAATGACTTTTTCATTGCAAATACCTTCTTTCACCAACATAAATGGTGACTATACACATGGACCTCGCCAGATGTGACACACAGAAATCAAATTGACTACATCTGTGGAAAGAGATGATGGAAAAGCTCAATATTATCAGTCAGAACAAGGCCAGGGTCCGACTGTGGAACAGACCACCAATTGCTCATATGCAAGTTCAAGCTGAAACTGAAGAAAATCAGAGCAAGTCCACGAGAGGAGGTAATTACATTTTTTTTTTTTAATATAAGTTTGTTCAATTATCTTCCCAAGATGTAATTTGCCAATATTAAATTCTAGCATTTGAATGAATTTTTCTGAAAACACAGTCAGGAAGGAAAATAAAATTCTTTAATTACTACATAAGTGATATGAATGGGGCATATAATGAACCAGTTCTCACATGCAGTATTTCAGTTCAGTAACTTTTACAATTGCAATTCAACAAACGTTTGAGGACCTGATCATTCACAGCTTTGAAGTATGGGCTACAGAGTGAGAATGAAAGGCAGATGGAATGTAATCTCTGACTTCGAGTTCGTAATCATCCCAGGTGAGAAAATGGAATTCGAAACTCTTTTAAAACCTTGGGAAGAAAAACAAATTAAGTGAATTAAAAGGATTCTGAAGGAAAAACACATGCGGTATGATTTAGTATAAGGCTTGAATATTTTTTTTCCTTGCCTAGTTGGATAATGGAAATAACTTGAGCTTAAAGTAAATATATATATATATACACACATCAGTTTGAGTCGTGACGATGTGTGATTTTAAGCAAATCATGTAACCCCTTGCATTTTCAGATTCTCCACTGGTAAAATAAGACTGATAGTGTTACTGTAGGTAGGTGCTGTCGTATCAGTTCCGACTCATAGCAAACCCCGCATACAAATGAAGAAAACACTGTCGGGTCCTGCAGCCTCCTTGCTATCATTGAGGATGAGCCCATCATTGCAGCCACTGTGTCCATCCATCTCATTGAGGGTCTTCCTGATAATACCTACCTAAAAAGAGTGTAAAATTAAAATACTATATAAAAAAAAAAACCTTGTGTAAATGATAATATGCTCTAAAAATGTATTAGCTCATGTGTTCTTTTGATATTTGTACTTAAATCATAAAAATCCATTGCTGTCAAGTCGATTTCGACTCATAGTGACCCTATAGGACACTGCCTCAGAGTTTCTAAGGGGTGCCTGGTGGATTCAACCTGCCCACCTGTTGGTTAGCAGCTGTAGCTTCTAACCACTACTCCACCAGGGTTTCTAAAACCAAACCCATTGCTATAAAGTCAATTTTGACTCCTAGTATCCCTGTAAGACAGAGCAGAACTGCCCCATAGGGTTTCCAAGGAGCAGCTGGTGGATTTGAACTGCCAACTTTTTGATTCGCAGCCAAGCTCTTAACCACTGCACCACCAGGGCTCAGGTCTTAAATCATAGAGACCTAAAAAAATAAATAACGTATTGCCACTGAGTGAGACTCATAGCAACCTAATAGGACAGAGTAGAACTGCCCCACAGGGTTTCCAAGCAGCGGCTGGTGGATTTGAACTGCTGACCTTTTGGTTAGCAGGCAAGCCTTAATCACTGAGTCACCAAGGCTCCATGTCGTAGTCGATTACGCTAGCCTATAGGGTCGCTATGAGTCGGAATCGACTTGACGGCACTGGGTTGTTTGTTTTTTTTTTGTTTTATTATCTGGGCGTATGCAAAAGAGTAATCGTCTCTGCAAGTCTATACAGGGCCAGACATTGTAACAGTGCCTGTAAATACACAACCTCCACTACCACGCACACCCTTACCTAGTAGGCACAGTATAACATGAGAAACTCAGTGCCAGAGCGACCGGGTGCTATCCCTGCAGTAACAGCTCTGGAAGGGAGCAGAATCATTTCCAACTTAGGTTTTCCTAGCTTAGAGGGCTTTATTATTTCCATAACACCGTGCTATCACCAATTTGTGTTAGCTAAATTTGTTTAAGGTTCATTAGCATTCATATTAATTTTACTATATTATGCTTTCATTCAAACCCATTACCTTGAATAACGTATCATCATAATAATAAAATGAAATTAGGAGCCTTGATGGTACAATGGTTAAACTCTTGGCTGCCAACAAGAACAAACAAGGTTTCTTGTTTAAATCTCATTTTCTCTGTTCACCCAATATTTATTAGATAGTTTTCCAAACCCATTTTTAGAACCTTCAGTAACAAAGGAAACCCTGGTGGCATAGTGGTTAGGAGTTACGGCTGCTAACCAAAAGGTGGGCAGTTTGAATCTATCAAGCACTCATTGGAAACCCCATGGGGCAGTTCTGCTCTGTTCTTTAGAGCTGCTGAGTCAGAATGGACTTGACGGCAATGGGTTTTCAATAACAAATTGAACATTTATGGGGTTGTTTAAAAGGTAAAGTGAAAACTTAGTGAAGATGATTAAGCTTTAGGGCCAACTGCAACAAAAGGAAATGACCACATTCCCCTGATAGGTAGATCTGGGCAGAAGGGGCCCTAGAGTTGTAAAGGATTTCAGCTGAAGGCTGCTCCTGAAGAAACACTACACTCTATACAAATGTGTTCCTCAGAGAATGGAAGGAGGAACTGATGAGGCTAAGTTTGCTTCTGCCGCTTTGGGACTCCAATCCCAATACCACTTTTTCTCAGCAATAGCTGATTTATTTGTACGTAAAGCCAATTTCCTCTACAGGGCAATTTCTATCCAGGATTTTATAGACGGCATTTTCCAGGATAAAATGAGCAGTTGTAGATCAAAGTATTATATGGCAAAACCTGTAAAATACCTTTTAAAAACCAGGCAAACCTGCAAGTGTTTGCATATGTGCAGGCCTGTTATTTACGTCAGGATTTGTCAAAGGATTTCCAGACTGTTAGCATCGTTAGCATTAGTTTAATTAACACTAAAGCTTGGAAATCAAAGCAAAGATTTGAATGTATCCTGTGAGACTGTATTCCTCACAGGAAAGAACTAAAAATTGGAAACCAAGCCTGCAAGTTTAGCTGATTTGACAATGGTTATTACAGCTACTAATTATCTTTTTCTAAAACATACATAAAATATTGTCTACAGTCAGCTGACATACATTTTATAGAATTGGGAATATTGATTATTTTTTATTTCAAACCTACCAATTTAGGTTCCTATTTGTATTATCCAACAATTATATTTAAAAGCAGAACTTAATCTTCCCTTATAAAAACCACATAATCATTTAATGAGGAGGAAGATTAGTGGTTTTCTTGCTCCACTTTGGGGAGATCTACCCATCATTTCAATACAGTCTTCTTTAAAATGCTCTTCAGTAACAAAACTTCGTAGCCTTTTTTTTTTTTAACTAGCACTGAGTCCCTCTAAGGTCAATTTGCACCTTCCTTGTTAGGGAAGCTCTCTTCCTTCTCGTGATTTAATACCACTTTCCCTCCAGTTGAGATTTAGCTGAGTGTACGGGTCCCATTTCGCTGTGCTCCTTTGCACCAACAGAGAGCGCCAGTGCACGTGAGCAACAGGTGTCAGTCCCTGGAGCTTGACCTTAAACACATTGCTGGAACAGGTGAGGGAAATGGGCCTGTTAAATGATCACCTGGCTTTTTGTCCTGGATTCAGAGATGCTGTTTGTGGCACCACCGTTCTTCCAGTCACCAGGCTCAGGTTCGGCATCACCCCTCCTCTCCTGCTTTCTGTATCCCTCAGCCCTGACTTCTCTCTTGGTACTCACATTGCCACTGTCCCCACTACCTGGCCTCCTGCAGTCTCCCTACTTACGCCCATGTCTCTATAATCCATTCTTAGGGTGGCCTCTCCCAGGCCCTCTATTGTTTGGCTTCATTGGTTTGCTTGCTTTATGATTGTTCTCTTGAAAGCATGTCATTTTTATATTTTTAATTGTCAACAGTTAAAAATCAAGAGCTTTGAATAAAATTCTAGATTTGTATCTTCTCAAAATATAGAGGACCTGGTCATTCAAAGCATGCAGCCCATTCTAGGTTGCTGATCCAGAGATGGCAATAAGCTTTCTTTTTGTAAAATCCAGGTTGCCTTGAGACTAAAATCTGGCTTCGCATGCTTTTCCAAATACAAATTGTATTTATCCCATATTTAGGCCTTACCTCCATTTTCAGCCACAACCTCCAGAGGGCAAAGACCACTCGAGTAGTTCATTGTGTGCACGAGGTGGGAGCAGACAAAAGATTATACGGACTTCAGGGGAAGGGGGCCAAAGAAGAATAACAGGAAGGAGGTGAGGTAAGACCTTATACTTTAAGCCGTTCTTGCTCCTTGAGGACAGGGTCATAACAGGAGAAGATAACAAGGACGGGAAGAATTACTCTAGTGGACATCTCCTTGTGAACCCCTGGAATCAGGGAACAGAGTACCCCAAATAACCACCTTCCCCAAAGGCCTTTCCTGACCACTGCATCTAAAGTGGCCCCTCACCCCAGTTCCTGTCACTCTCATACAACCGCCGTAATTATTTTTTAAACATATGTATTTATTGTCTTCTCTCACAAAAGGTATCATCCATGAAAGAAGACCCCATGTCTGTCTTCTTAGAGAAGTTTTTTTCCCTAAGCATAACCAACCAACCAACCAACCCACTGCCGTCAAGTTGATTCCGGCTCACAGCGACCCTACAAGACAGAGTAGAACTGCCCCATAGAGTTTCCAAGGAGCGCCTGGTGGATTCTTAGAGAAGTTCTGACCCACAGAAAACATTTTAAAATCATTGTGGAGTCTATAAATTATACAATCTGAAACAGCAAATTAATTCCCTGTCATCTTCAACAACAACAACAAACTTTAAGTATATTCTATTGCCTACAGAATAACGTTAAAAGTTTTAGCCTATATCGTTATGGATTTAATTCTGCCTCCACCTCCAAAATTCATGTTGGAATTCTAACTCCTATAGTTCTAGATGTGATGTAAACTAATGTAATCACCTTCTAGAAAGCAATCTAATGTGATGTAATTAATATGTTGAGTTAGGGCCAGTATATGGTGGGTTCTAAACCTAATCACTTCTGAGTGACAAACAGAGTGAAGGCAGACAGATGGGCACGTGTGCACCTGGAGGAAAGACAGATGCAATGTGAGGGTTGCTAAGGAACCAAGGAATCCCCTGGGCTACTGGCCTACTGACAAGGCCGAGACCCTTCTTCGGACTTTTAGCCTCTAAAACTGTGAGAAGATAAACTTCTGTTCTTTAAAGCAACCTACTTGTGGTATTTGTGTTTCAAAAGTACTAGGTAACTAAAAAAAAGACAACCATAAATCATT
The DNA here is from genome assembly GCF_024166365.1 of Elephas maximus indicus. Taxonomy (NCBI): domain Eukaryota; kingdom Metazoa; phylum Chordata; class Mammalia; order Proboscidea; family Elephantidae; genus Elephas; species Elephas maximus. The sequence continues at coordinate 78,250,494 of NC_064840.1, forward strand.
TATGTGCAGGACAGACATGAAAGATGAAAGACAGGAAGATCAAAATCATGGGAAATAAAGGAAAAGATATTTGGAAGAAAGTGATAGTAATCCAATGGAGAAATCATTGTAGTTCTTGAAGAAAACTACGGAACACATGAAAGAAGCATCCTCTAATGATACAGTAGAAGAAATTTTCCTGATTGTAAGAAAGATTTGTGTGTGTGTATCAACACATTCAAATAAAGAACATCTATGCTTTTTTTTTTTTTTTATGCTTGGTGGTGTAGTGGTTAAGTGCTACGGCTGCTACCCAAGAGGTCGGCAGTTCGAATCCACCAGGCGCTCCTTGGAAACTCTATGGGGCAGTTCTACTCTGTCTTGTAGGGTCGCTGTGAGCCGGAATCAACTTGACGGCAGTGGGTTGGTTGGTTGGTTGGTTATGCTTAGGGAAAAAAAAAAAAGTTTTAGCTTAACTTTCTCCCCAAATTATCCTGTCTAGACATTCTATGCTGCCTGCCTGTAGTTAGTTTCTCAAACTATTAAGACAATTTCACAACCCATCCTTTGTTCTTTCAGTTCCTTCCTCGATCTTTGCCTCTTTTATTCCATTCAGTCTTCAAGCGCTAGCTCGGATGGCACTCTGTCCGGCGAAGTTCCCACCACTGCCCTGGCCGGAATTAACCTCCACCTCCTTGGATCTCCGCAGGTGCACTGATTGCTCTCCCTGTGTCTCAGCATGCATTTTCGTCTTCCTATTTCACACTTACTCCTTACGTTGATTCTCCTCCACCTAACTGGAAACTCACTGCAGGCAGAGAGATCTACATACCCATCTTCCTTTTCACGTGTATCAACGCCTTTCACGGTGCCTTGCATATGGTAGGTGCACAACAAACATGGCAGCGTGAGCAAATTCCTGTCTCTCCCCAGAGCCCCTGTGAGGCCAGTCGAGCTGGGCCTGATGCAGAGGGTGGCGCTGAGCCCACTAAGGCTATAACTCCTCTCCCCAAGAATCATCATTCTGTTTTTCAAGTACTGAAGACAGCATTTTCTAGTAGGCAGTAATGCCGTGGGGCCTCCTCTGTTACTCCCTCTTCTTTTGCATCCATGTTTGCCTGAGTGGGGGTGGGAGAAGGAATCCTCGTGCCTCAGTGGTTAAAGTGCTTGGCTGCTAACTGAAAGGTTGGTGGTTTGAACCCACCAGCGGCTCAATGGGAGAAAGATGTGGCCATCTGCTTCCATAAAGATCTACAGCCTTGGAAACGCAATGGGGCAGTTCTCCTCTGTCCTTTACGGTCATCACGAGTCAGAATCCACTGGACACCAGTGGGAGTTGGAGGAAGCCATGAAGAAAGCTGAGGTCTGCTGAGTCTCCAGGGCATGGAAACACAGGTGTAACTTTTCAGAGCTCCACTTGAATACAGCTTGGTATCAATTCCTATTTAAGATCTACCTCTGATCCTTTTTCCTGTTAGGTATCGAGATTCTCCTCCCCAAATCCTCATGGGCACATGGTCCTCCCTCCAGCAGGGGTAAATCAGCCTACCCTGTAGCACAGTGGCACTCGGTCTGGCACTAGAAAGGAGAGCAATCCCCAGGTGCCTGGGAGCTCTGGTAACTTAGATCACAGTGAGAGATGATGGGACAGGTTGGGAGATGAGTGACTTGCAGCTGTAGCCAGGGGTGATAGCAAATGGAATTTTATTTCTGGAAAATTGCAGATAGCATCTGTGTGTGTGGTGTGTGTATGCATGTACCTTTGAAAGAAAACAAAAGAGAAATAGAAAAAGAAATGAAATGTAGCTAGTATCTCTGATTCTGAGATCATGAATGGTCCGTTGATTTTAATAGCATAGATTTAGCATGCATCTATTCATATATATGTATTAAATAACCTACTGTCAAAGGCTTTTACCCAGTGCCGTCGAGTCGATTACGACTCATAGTGACCCTATGGGACAGAGTAGAACTGCCCCATAGAGTTTCCAAGGAGCGCCTGGTAGATCGAACTGCCGGCCATTTGGATAGCAGCCATAGCACTTAACCACTGCGCCACCAGGGTTTCCCTCAGAGGCTTAGAGGTAGGGAAGTCATATATTAAAGAAACACAATTTGTGTTACAAAGAAGTAAAGGACTGCCATAAGAATGAACAGAAAGCACAAACACAGGAGATGTTACCAATCTGCTCTTGCAGGGGAGGCTTCCCCAAAGGATGAAAGTTAAACTGAAATTTCAGGGGTATGTAACTGTTAGCTCCATGAAAGGGAGGATTAGAGGGGAAAATTGCAGTGCCTATGAAATCCATGAAATAGAGACAGTGTGAGCAACCAATAGAATTGTCTCATGGTTGCAGCACAGAATAAGAGAGACAGGGTTGAAGTTGTGGGCAGGACCAGAACTTGGGAGCTGTTCTAGAATGGATTTTATCTGTATCCTCAAGGAGACAAGAGACCATGGGAGGATGTTCAGCAGGGGAATAGAAGGTCCCTTAACAAAAAAGAACACCTGTTGCACTCGAGTCAATTCCGAAGGTGCCTAAACCACCAGACCAAACCCAGCGCCATCGAGTCGATTCCGACTCATAGCAACCCTACAGGACAGAGTAGAACTGGCCCGTAGAGTCTCCAAGGAGCACCTGGCAGATTCCAACTGCTGACCCTTTGGTTGGCAGCCGTAGCACTTAACCACTATGCCACCAGGGTTTCCTGAAGGTCCCTAGGTGGTACAGTTTGTCCTCCACTGCTAGCCTAAAGGTTGGTAGTTTGAACCCACCCAGCAGTACCATGGAAGAAAAGGCCTGGCAATCTGCTCCCATGAAGATTACAGCCAAGAACACCCTATGGAGCAGTTCTGCTCTGGGGTTCTATGCATGGGGTCGCCATGAGTCAGAATCAACTCGATGGCAACTAACGACAGCAGCAGGGGAGTGGAGTCCCAGGGTGGTGTGAACTGTTAACACACTCGGCTGCTCACCAAAAGGCTGGAGGTCCGTGTCCACCTTGAGGAGCCTCAAAACAAAGGCCTGGTGACCTACTTTAGAAAAATCAGCCACTGAAGACGCTACAGAGCACAGTTCTGCTCTGACACACACGGACCCACCACGCGTTGGAGTTCACTTGATGGCAGTTGGCACTGGCGCTGGTCGCAGAGGAATGACAAGAGCAGATCTGCATTTTTAAAGCTAAAACTGAAAAATAAGATTTGGATATTGAAACACAATCTTTGAGAACTGCTCTACCTTTAAGCTTGTTTTTTCTGCCTGTTATAGCAGGAAGCTTACTTGGCTGCAATACTGGACTCCACAAATATGTGCTTGGCCTGCATGCCTAGGAGTATGGTGTTAACAGAACTAAGTGTACGTTCCATGTTTTCCTAATATTTTCCCTTGCTCTCTCTCAAGATTCTGGCCTAGCTTCCTGTCTCTGATTCTCTTGTTCCACTTATTCCTACAGGTAAGAAATCCCCATTAACTTCCTTGAGCCTATACATTGTTGGTTATCTGGAGGCTTGTGGATCTTGCCTCCAAAAGATCTTCTGCTCGGTTTAAGGGTTAGATAATAGCTATGAAAGCTTTATTGATTGCAAAGAAATATTTTTTCCTGCCCAAGAGAAAGGGAATGGTGGCCCCAATTCTGTCTTGCTATGCCACTATTAGAAAAAGGAAGAATGACTTTCCTGCTCCATAAACTTTCCACTTCTCAGTAGCTTACTATTATCAGTAACTGTGTATTTTCTGTGGTTTGGGTTAAAGTTAATCTTGTCCAAGTTTTCAGATTCGGCCAAAAAGACTTTGAGTCGAAAATAATTTAGTAGAAAATTCACTAATCTGCTTTTTAACGGCAAAAATATTGAAGACTGATTTACAGAAAGGAGCATTATAAACGCTTGTGATAAATAAGATTTTTAAAGGAAATCACATAGGCCTTTTTTCTCCTTATACAATAAAATCCAAATTGAGATTTAAAAAAAATAGAGTCATAAAGTTTATGAGCTTAATAATAAACAGGACTTTAAAATAGGAAGATTAAAAATAAATGTTCACGCATCCAACACCATCTGATACTTGAATCTTCCTGAGAACATTCCAGTCGGGGGCCCACTCTGTGTTCAGACATTTGAAGTAACAGGCTCTCAGTAATTTCAGAGAAGGCTCCCAAAGATGCCTACTGTCACCTCCGCTACCCTTGGGGTCAAGCTGAACGAGTCTGCTTCCTCTCTACTGAACAGTCTCATAGCAGACGTTCCTAGCTCTGCACCTGCTCCACATTTGACACGGCCCTTCCTTCATCCTGGGTGTGCTCCTTTCAATGAACATTTCGTCTTTACCTCTCACTTGTCTTGGTGTTGCCATGCTTGACTTTTGGTGCTTACTGTACAAGTAATTAGAGGATTGGAAAGGTCAATGGAAAACAGATCTCTAAATACCAGCACCCCAGGAAGCCATCTTTGGAATGTGCAAGGTCATCCCTACAGACCGTTTGACCCTAGTCAATTATTTTATAAGACTCCAAACAGCATTAGGCAAGCTGGCAGAAAAAAATTAAAAAAAAAAAACTTCCTGTGCTTGTTTGCAACTTTCTTTTAAGTTGTTTTAGTAGAAGTTTCGTTTCAGGAAATTTGAAAGAATGACAGCCCAGATCCATTTTTCTGCTTGGTCAGGAAATGGAGTAATAACTGAGGGACCCTCTTCACAGAGGCTTTCTAACAGGCCCGCTTTGTCTTGTTCCCTCTTTTCATCCTGTCTCCCAAACGAACTAAAAAGATATGTAAACTGCTCTGGGAGTGTGATCTCTCCAATGCAGGCAGAAAAATGGTTGGAAAACGTTCCTACAAGGAGATAGGCTATACACACGGTGACTTCTCATAGTCTGACTCCCAGGGGACACTTGATATGCCCCTAGGGCTTACAACTGCTGTTATCTATTTTAATAAGGGCTTACAACTGCTGTTATCTATTTTAATAAATGTCCTTCCTAAACCATAGCACCTTCAGCCTTGGGATATTTCAAATTGCACCTGATATTTTCCAAATTGAAAAATGAGATCTATTCAACAGACGCTTCTTTCTCTTTTTAGTATCATATAGTGATTTAATGAGACCTGTTGGGTTGAAAAGGGGATAGAATCCTGTGCTTTTATTCCCCTGTTCTCACTGATAAAATGATCTTGTGAGGACGTTGCTACAGCTTTGACTTCCTTTGGGGAAACACGGTGTTCTTCCACTCCTCAGAATGGCTCACCAAGTTCTCTTTTTTTAGCATCTTCCTAATACACCTTTAAACTAGTCTAGTCCAGTAGGTACCTGGTACCACCAGTTTACCCATTAACTGTGATAAGTTTAATAGAAAAAATGCCTATTCTCAAACAGGGTTAGCATTTTGCTGTTCAATATATTCTCTTACTCAGGAGGGTACCAAGAAACAAGATTTAAAAAATCACTATCAGGAGAAAGATATTCATCAAATATATGACCATTCTTGAGGAGAAACAGTGGATTATTTTTTTCATTTGAAACCATTGACTTCAGGCTGATTCCTAATAAAATGGTTTATTTATCATTGCTGACCAAAAGGAAATTGCTTTAAAAAATAACAAGACCTACTCATTTTCTAAAAATAAATAATCACGCCAACACATGAAACACTGGCATTTCACTGCCACCGGACTCCCCTCTCCATCTTCCACACCTGCCATTTCCCTGGTAGGTTTACAGTCAGCATGCTTGAGTTGACTTTTCTGAGAGTTGTTTTTCTGCCTTCCCCACAATTTCCTGAGGCGACTGTCTATATGCCTAAATGCCAATAATTGCCTTGAATAGGCTGAAGTAAAATAAATGAGCTGGCTAAAATGCATTTTTATTTCATAAATGCTACATCTTGTCAATTAAAACAAATATTCCTTTTCTATGCCAAGAAAACATTTTCTGTTATGTTCACAATCTGCTTTGACTGCCACCGGGTACAAGAAAACCGGCCGACAGATGGGGATCAGTAAATGGCAACTGCAACGAGAACCGACTCTCTGAATATCAAACGGAGGACCCAGTCTCCGAGCTCCCTCGGCAGCCAAACAGGGTTCTGAGAGCTTTTAGAGACGCTGCTCTATCGATTCTGGAGATGGGGGTGTGGAAGCAAATGAAAGAAAACACCACACGTGCGTATTTTACACTGATCGCCACCCTTTATCTCGTATGTCACAAGACGTCAAGGTTGCCAAGATCGTTTTGTCCTTTTCAGAAATATTTGGGAATGGCAAATAAAGAGAGTAAAGAGGTCTGACTCAAAGTACAAGTGTGTCGATCCGAAGCTGTGGGGATGACATAGTCACCACGATTTAAGGACCGCAGTGTTCTCGGAGGAGGAGGCCTGTGGTCAGTCGGCTGTAGAATTCTCGCCTTCCACGCAGGAGACCCGGGTTCGATCCCCAGCCAACGCACCTCATGAGCCGCCAGCACCCGGATGTCAGTGGGGGCTTGTGTGTTGCTGTGATGCTGAATAGGACTCTAGGAAGAAAGCCCTGGCAATCGACTTTTGAAATTCAGCCAGTGAGAACTCCAGGGATCACAACAGCCTGATGCACAACAAATCACGGGGAAGGCATAGGACCCGAAGATTTCCATTTCATCGTGCATGGTGTCAACGCGCACCGGGACTGCCTCGACGGCAGCTAACAGCAACAACAATGTTCTGACAATAACCTCACTTTTAACAGGTTATCAACAGAGATCTTATTCAGTTGGGTAGATATTGTGATTATCCTACAAGCACAAACCAGGAACTGTAGCTGGCTTCACAGCGGATGCCTAGAAAGACCCAGTAAAGAGGTCTCTGACAAAACAGCTAAGACCACCTTCTCTCTGCTTTCCACCCCTCACCAAACTTTCCCATGTTGCTTCTTTAAAATTTCCATTTCCTTCTGCCCTGCATTTGCATAAAAATGCTGATGGCAAGTGGAGTACAATCCATGAAGAATGGTCCTGGGTGTGAACTGGGATGGTAGGAGAAAAAAAAGCTTGGGGTGGATGCTATCCACAGCCTTTGGTTTCTCAAACTCACCTATGCTCAAGTAATTAAGGCCAGGGATTTTTAGGAACAAAGCAAGCTTGTTGTCACCGCATGGACTGGTAATGACCACACAACCAGGAAAAGGGACGTGGCCAGAGAAAGCAGGCTTAGAGAATATGAGGGTAGTTAAGGGGCTCTGAAATTTCTCTCTGATTCCTACACCACAGTTCCTTCTACCTTCCCTTCGTCTTGCCTCCTACAGCACCCTGGGATGGTAGAGCAGCTCAAGATGTTCTATCAGGTTTACTTTTCTCCGAGGACTTTTGTTTGTTTTCAAAAGCGAGACTGCTAACAGCAATCATACAAGCTGCGTAGATTGGGTTATGAGTGTTTCCTTATTTTCATTGATCTCTGAAACTGATTTAGCACATCTCTGTGAAGCAGTGGAATATAACCCGGGAGGAAAATATTTCCACATGAGATTTAAAATATCATTATAGCTGCGAGGTTTTCAAAATTAGGTCATTTACTGATTGCTCTTCAATCGTTCAATCAACTAAAGACAAACGGGGGAAAATCCTGAGTTTTCCTAACCACAATTCGATGAAGAACATCAGAGGATTTTTTTTTTTTTTTAACCAACATAATCTTTGAACAGATAATCATAATCATGGTATATTTGTATTCAAAATTATCATCATCATCAACACTAAAAAATAACTTCCATCAAACTTTTCCTTGTATGTTCGTCTATGCTGAGTCACGTGGATAAACTGAACAGGGCCCCTGATTTCCTTTTTCAGCTCTTTTTTTTTTTTAGTGTCCCCCCTTTCCACAAGTCTCCCTTCCTCCTTCCCAGGGTCCACTACCCTCAGTGCTGTTTCCTGCCTCCTAAAATGCTCTCTGGGTACCTCCTACAAGCTCCCTGTAACCTTCACTGCACTTTGCTCTAATGCTCAACAGCTCATGATAAACCAATCTGTACCTAGTACATTTTAATAAATGTCAGTGTACTCACAGCCCAAGTACACATTTCTGGGGCCTCCTCCTGTTCGTATGCTACGTCACTACCAGCGCACCTGGGACTGATCTGCTAAACTGCACAGGAGATAGTCTTCATTTAGTATCCTCCCACATATACAACATACATGTACATGCTCTCATACCTTGTAAGCACTCTTAATGCTAGGCTCTAGAAAATGTTTTAATTAGAAAAACATTTTTAATTTTAAAAAGTGGAAACACAATGTAAGCATATGGACATGAAGATTCCCATCCGTCAATTCTGTGTTTTAAGGGATCCGGCAGGATCGTTCTTGGTCAGTGAAGCGGCAGAGTCTTCCTTGTCCTTGGCACCCTCTCCACAGGCCTTTGATCTGTTCCCTAACTTCAGCTTTCCAGTTTCCACGCCTGAAGAAAATGTTTTCCTTCTGGCCCTCTGGGATCCATCCTCAACTCTTCTTTGCCTGTGGATTTTGTTTCTTCCTTTACCTGAAGTCAGCCAGGAGCAAGTATTTCCCTTAATTCTAAAGCTAAAAGTAAAATTAAATGCCCAGTACCACCAACGCTTTTTTATTTTTATTTTTCCTTCATTATACCAACAGCATTATTTTCTTCTGTGCATCTCAGAAACAAACAAAACCAAACAAGTGAAAAAAAAAAAAAAAAAAACCCATGCCACAGATTGTATGATCCAGTTGACACATAAAGCCCAGAAAACATTGCAGAATAACCTTTCCTCATTTCCCCCCAGGCATCTGCCATCACATACCAAGGCTACTGGAGGGACAATAGATGGTCGAGCTTTCTGGATTCTTCCATTCTTTCTCCCTTACCTCACAGCTCCTCAGTCTCTTTGCCCCTTTTCTGAGGATTTCACTTTTTTCTCCTTTCTTCCAGCTCAGAGGACCTGTCATTCAATTTTACGAGGGCTTTCCTTTGATGGATCGAGAAGAAGGTGGTTCCAGACCTTCATGTCCTGAGGATAAGGGGAGAATAGGGCAGCCAACTGCCCTTCCTTTTAAAACTCTAGGGAAAAGCTTTCTCTTTCTGTTGGTTCTGGAGGAAGGTCCTTGTCATCAATCTTCCCCTGATCTAGGAGCTTCTCAGTGCAGAAGCCTCAGGTTTGAAGAACGTGCTCTGCTCCTGGAACTACTTTCTTGGTGATACGAGGTCCCCCCGTCTCTCTGCTGACTTCTATCTTTTATATCTCAAAAGAGATTGACTCAAGATGCAACTTAATCTTGTAGATTGAGTCCTTCCTCGTTAACATAACTGCCTCTAATCCTGCCTTACTAACATCATAGAGAAAGGATTTATAACACATAGGAAAATCACATCAGATGACCAAATTGTGGGCAATCATACAATATCGGGAATCATGGCCTAGCCAAGTTGTACACATTTTTGGGGTACACAATTCAATCCATAATACCTTGCATTTTTTTTTTCAGGCTTGATTTCTGTGACTCAGAAACAAAAAGGCAAATCACGGTAGGATTAAAAAAAATCTGACCTATCTTACCAGAGAATGTAAATATAGTGAACTAGATGGTGAATTATCAAAATAATAACAATAGAGGTTTAAAATTAAACAAGCCCATACCACAAGGAGGTAGGAAAAAGGACAATTTCCTTAATTTCTTTGTCTATGGCCATGCATTTCAGTACATATGGTTAGCTGTATTCTTTTTAGTCTTGACACCAGTAAATGCTTCACTAGAATATACCAGTTCAGGGTGTTGAGAAAAGGGACCTGGGGTGGTTAGAAGAGGATATTAACATTTATTAGTAAAAGTTATATCAGAATTACATATTAAGACAAAATTTTAAAACTAATTTTCAAATTTGATTTGAACAATAAACAACTTATTTGCAAGATGTCATAACACATACCCAAAACTTGTCCAAGATTTTAACATCTGCTTTTATTGTTTAGAATCAGTATTTTGGTCACTACACGAATCAACACTTTAAAAAAAATTATTCATACTAACATAATAAACATAAATGCTCATTTTTTTAAATGTCCTAAGGCCTTGGGAAATTTTAGCTAAAATAGACAGGAATTAGGAGGAGAATATGGAATGTGTGGCTAATGGTCTCCATAAACAACTGCCTCCTTTGCCATGAGACCAGAAGAACTGGATGGTGCCTGGCTACCATTACTGAACATTTTAATTGAAGTGTCCATAGAAGAACCCTGATCAGAAGGGGGAAAACACACAACAGGATTCAAATGGTCATGGACTCCAGACATCCCAGAACCATGTAAGTTGGATGAACCCCTGAATCTATTGCCCTGAGATAATCTTTAAACCTTAATCCAAAAATATCCCCTAAAGTCTTCTTACAACCAGGTAATAGTTTAGCTTAACTAGTTAAAAAAAAAAAGTCCACTTTGAGTATTATGCTCTTTTAAGGACTATCTACATGGGATCAAACTGACAACATCAACTTGAAAGATTAGGTAGGAACCTTAGGAAGCATCGAGTTTATGATAATGGGGGAGGAACAACTCAGAAAGGAGGGTGAGAATGGTTACACAACTTGAAGAATGTAATCAATGTCACTAAAAGGTACATGTAGAAACTGTTAAATTGGTGTATGTTTTGCTGTGTATATTCTTGACAACAAAATTAATTATTTAAAAAAATTGAAAACGAAAATAACCACAGTATGCTCATTTTTCATGTTTTGGGGTCCCCCTCCTCAAATGTTCTCAAAGACATTAAATGCGTCTGTTTTTTTTATCCCTGTGATGAACAAATTATATGAGAAAATAAGTATATGCAAGTATCTAAAACCAATATGGATTGACTTTCAGATAGAAAATTAGAAGGATTCCAAAGATACCTAAGATTCAATAACCAGCCCCTGTTCTGGAGTTTGGAAGCAGCAGGCTTAAGGCAATCTTGGATACTACCTCTCTGTGTCCTTCATCATTTACAAAAAAAAGAATTTTATTATTTACCTCATGTGGGTCTCGTGAGGATTCCTCAAACTGTATAAAGCAAGGGCAAGGCAAGTCATTCCTCAGACAATAAACGGGTTTAGTTTCATATGTCTGCAACCACGCATTTTATTTCTTCCTTTCTTAAATTTGATTTTGTAGAATATTATCAGGCTGTGGTTTCCTCACTAGTATGTGCAAAAGAGCACTACTAGACGTCAGATGTCTGTCAGATGTGAGATCAGAACTGGGTCCTAGTTCTGGCTCAATGACTACGGTCGTGTCATTGTCAGCAAGCCATATCTCCTTTCTCTAGTTCTCATATTTTAAAACAATGAGATTGTATTGTCTCTGAGGCATCGCATAGCTCTGGTACTCTATGAACCTTTGAGGCTGTCTTCTATACACTCGGTTTAGTTCTGTGTAATTGTTAGCTGCCTTCTACCTTTCAGTGTATTCCACAATCAGGAACATGTACTTTTGAGGTATGGAATAAAATTCCTAAAAGACATACTTGGATCTTTCATGTTGAAAGCATCACACCACCTTGAAACCCATGGTTTTACTCACATGAACAAACTTACCATCATGGCCATAACCCAGGTGTGACTGTACCATGGACAGCTTCTGTCTTTTACTTATAACATTCCTACAACAGTTCTCATTTCACTTACTCTTCCCTCCTCCAAAAATTAAAAAAAAAAAGAAAACACTACTGTAGTGGACATTCGTGATAAATGGGTATTTTACGAAGCATCTATTAAAGAACGATGGTGGGTGAGGGGATACAACAAACACAAACAGCACAGCAGTTCACTTCTCTTCAAGCTTAAAAACATGCATTAGATATTATGGTACCTTGAGTCCTCCAAGAACAAACACCAGGACAGGATTAAACAAGCCAGGATTTTATTCAGGGGAGATTCCTGTGAGAGAAAATGGGGAAAGAACTGGAGAAAGCTTGGAGTAAGCATCATAGTCTATTGTCTAGTCCAAGGAAGTTTCGGTAAGGCAATTATGGAGTCCTTGAGCCAACGGTGATCATTAGAGAGTTTATGTCTTCCAGAATACAAAACAAAGACAAAAACTCTGTGTCAAGTTGATACCGACTCATAGCCTTAGCAAACCTATAGGACAGAGTAGAACTGCCCCATAGGGTTTCCAAGGAGCAGATGGTGGATTTGAACTGCCAACCCTTTGGTTAGCAGCTGTCCCACTTAGCAACTGCGCCACCAGGGCTCCCGTCTTCAAGGACAGGCTGCCTTAATACCCCTGCCAGGCTCAGTCATTAGCTGGGAGCAGCCCATGGGACTTGTGGCCACAGCACATAGTGGATTTCAGAGCTCAGAAGCCTGGATCTAGGTCAAGAATGCTCTCTGTGTTGGAAGTCAGCTCGGCATATTCTCAGGGCTGCCACAGGCATTTCTTTCCAGTATCTCTGCTCGAGTCTCAGGTGCAAAGTCTCATCCACTGCCCACATGAACTGCCCTGCGACCTAGACTCTCAAACCTCCCTCACTGGCGAATTCTTCACCTCTGAATCTTTTTCACACGTCTTCCCGTCTCTTGTCTCTTCTACAGGATTATCCACATTTCCAACCGAGCCCTTTTACAGGCACATGCATATCTGCATTGTCAGTTATTATTTTCAGGCATATTAACAGCCATGGCTTTGTTTGCAGTCAGGCATTAAACATCCACCAGTGCGTAAGGTGATAACAAAACACAACGTTTAACACAACGTTTGCCGCCGAGTTACAGCAGTGCTGAGCTGGGTCAGCCCTTACGGTCCCTTTTATTATGTAACACTCTCACCACTCCAGCATCCACCAATGGACTGAACCCGTTCTCGTGAGTCATCAACGCCTTTCTAACTTCCAAATCTACTGGAGACTTCACAGTCATTGTTCTTGACTTCTACACTGCATTTGACATTATTGATCACTTGTTTCTTGAAATTCGTTTTCTCTTGACCACTTTGCACGTTCTCCTCGAGTTTTTATGACCATTCTTCTTCTCTTTTTGTCCGTTTTTTTTTTTCTGACCATTCTTTAAATGTGGGTGTTCCCTAAGCCTCGTACCTCAGCCCCGTGTTCTGTTTACTCCACAGACACAAACACACTTTCCCTAGGGAATTTATTCTCTGCTGAATAAGATTAATTTTTATCTATTCATGTAATGTATAATTTGGAGCCCTGGGGGCACAGTGGTTAAGAGCTATGGCTGCTAACCAAAAGGTGGGCAGTTTGAATCTACCAGCCACTCCTTGGAAACCTTGCGGGGTTAGTTCTACTCTGTCCTATAGGGTCACTATGCATAAGAATCCACTCAACGGCAACGGGTTTTTAAAGTACACTCATCAAGCTCATAGTATAGCACAAGGTGCTATACTACGCCCATGGGATAAAATTATCAGAAAAAGAAAAATCTGTGGTATAAAGAAATGTATTGTCCAGTCGGGGAGACAGAAGAGTAATAGGTAATTACGAGGCAAGGAGGTACCGGTGTGATGGGGAGAGCATGTGGTTTAGGGCCCGCATAGAAGGGCATCCAACTTAGACTTGGGAAATTAGAGAGGCGTCTACAGGGTCGCTATGAGTTGGAATCGACTGAACGGCAATGTTGTCTTTTTGCTTTTCTCACAGGAAGAGAGTTACCAGTGTCTGCTTATGACAACAGGAGAGGCAGTTAGCATTCCAAACTAAGAAAGCACCATGTCTGAGGGGCTATCATTAGCTCAGCATATCTGCAATATTGAATCAAGAGAAAAGGGAAGAGTCGGGTCAAGAAGTTATTAAAAAATTAAGCTACCAAGATGAAGGGCCTTGCATTACATATCACAGCCTTTGGATTTTATCCTGAGAGCAGAGAAGATCCGCTGATGAGTTTCAAATAAGAGCATGACTGGTTTTCTTTTAGTTTTGGGAAGCTCACTCTATACAAAGAATGGATTAGAAATAGGGTATACTGGAAGTAATAACATCTAGGAAGCCCTTCATCTCAATTCAGCAAAATATTATTTATGCCTACTATGCAACAAGCACTTTAAAGATGGTAAGTAATAAAGGTCTGATTTAGAGCAATGTGTATACTACAATCCCGTTAAACCAAAGCCCACCCCGCAAAAAGAAGACAAAACAAAAAAGAACATTAGAAGTGAATATATGTACATTTAAGCTTATATATAGCTTTGTTACCAATTAAACTATAACCCAGTTACCAAAACCAGAAATTCTGCACTGCTCCATTTTCCTCTTTCCTCATGTCCAATTATCTGACTATTCTAACCTAACTTGTACAAGTTCACTTTTTTTCATTTCCACTCTCACCATCTCAGTCTAAGCCATCCTCCTCTCTTGCCAAAATAAAAACAAAAAACCAAACCCGTTGCCGTTGAGTCAATCACAACTCATAGCAACCCTCTAGGACAGAGGAGAATTGCCCCATAGGTTTTTCAAGGAGCAACTGGGAGACTCCAACCACCGTCCTTTTGGTTAGCAACTGAGCTCTTAAACACTGCACCACTCGGGCTCCTCACCGCCTTCCTAGCCTCCATCAATAGCTTCCTAAAAGATTCCAGGTTTCTGTTTTTTCTCCCCTATGAGCTATGCTTCACATATCAGACAGAATATTCTTTGTGAAATGTGATTCAAATTATGTCATACCATTGCTTAAAATCCTGCAATGACTTCCCATCGCTTTTAACACGACACAAAGTTCCCCCCCTACAACCCTCGAGGCCTCATGTGATCTGCCCCGGTACTCCTTTAATCTCTTCCCATGCTCCCTGCCCTTCACTGTGTCAACTCACATTAAATATCTGCGGTGTCTAAAATAGATGGTGTTTTCCTCACGTATTTTTTTCTTCAAAATAAATCCTATATCTGAACTGTCCACCTGCTCCATGCTTACGCCCCTGGTCTATAAACCACCATTTCTTACCTGGCTACTCTAAGTGGGCTTCCTATTTCCACTCTTTCCCCCACATATCAGCCAGAGTGACCCTTCTAAACCGTAAAGCAGAATATGTTGCTTCCCTGCTCAAAATCTTCCAATCATTTCTCATCACATTTAAAGTAAAATTCAATTTCCTGACCATAACTTCCAAACCTCGTATATCTGACTGGCGTCCGCTCCGACCTCTCCTTCATTCCCTTTCCCTCCTTCTCCCTCTATGCCAGCCACACTGGCCTCCTTGCTGTTCTCCAAACACACCGACATGTTTAAGGGCCCTGCTGGCCCTCCAGCCTGAACCCTGTGTCTCCAGATATCTGCAGGGTCCTTCCTTCACTCAAAGAGCATCTCCTTAGAGAGCCTTCCCTGGACACACCCATATCCCATATGTTACCTCACTGTTCTTCACAAAAATTGTCACCATCTGACATTATAGTATGTATATTATTTGTGTACTGTCCATGTCCTTCATTATTAAGGAAGCTTCTTAAGGGTATGAACTTGGATTTTTTTTTTTTTTTTTTTTACTGTTGTTTCACCAATATGTACAACAGGTTATGACACACGATAGACATTTGTAAAGTATTTTTTTAATAAAGTAATTGAAACAGAGACTGGGGAACCCTAATAATTGACATACAGAGATATTTTAGAATACAGAGATATTTATCAATCAGAATAAATTAAGTAGCTACTGAGAAGTTGTCTTGCTCAACATCTTAATATATCAAAAATTTAAAAAAATTAAAAACCCACAGCAGTTGAGTCAATTCCAACTCATAGCAACCCTGTAGGACAGAGGAGAACTTCCCCATAGGGTTTCCAAGGAGCAGCTGGTGGATTCGAACTGGTGACTTTTTGGTTAGCAGCCGAGCTCTTAACCATTGTGTCACTGGGGCCTCTAATATATATATCTAAACTATGCTCAAATGAATGTAATCCAGTGAAATAATGAATTTCTGGGAAGAATATTACTAGATTTATTTTTAAATTAATAATAAATTGGAAATACTTGAAGTATAATAAACTACTTATTGTTGCTATATGCAAATAATTTTTATATCTGTTAATGATTTTGCTAGTGGTATTTGTAATACTATTGACTTCATAGAAAAGCTTCATAAATGCAACCAGCTGAATGTAACTCACTCACTTAAGATGTGGCTTCCAACCTTTAAATGTTGACAGGAAGAAGATAAACATTCTATAGAGTTATTCTTATAAAAGAGGATTGCCTGCAGACTTCTCGTAAGTATTTAAATATTGAATAAATATTGGGTGATAAAATATGCTATAAGAAGGTATATATTGCTCAAAAGTGTGTTAAACAGGCTATTTAATAACTTAAGAGACTTGATTTGGTCATATTTATTGTGTGGAGAATAAAAACATCAAATTTCTATGATTTCATTTAGTTTTAATATAAATATTTTACTTCTTAGAAGTACATTTCACACGGTCATTCACACAATTACAAGCTCTATCCAAATTAAGCTAAGCTTCAAGTAAATCAGTGCTTGAAAAAGAGTAAGCCTCAATCATGCACTCACCTTGCTCTAACCAGAGGGGCCCATTTTGTGAAAAGATGCTATTTCTCTGAAAAAATGTAGTGACCGTCATTTCAAGGTGGAGACTCAACCCACAAATCTGATTCTGGTCGCGATGCAATAAAAATATTAGAGTTTACCACAATTAGTTAAAATAAGTCAACAGATTCAAAATAGCTCTCCCAAATGATTAATCAATTAAAATGCCTAAAATATATATTCGGTTTATTCAAAAGTATTTCCTGAGGACCTTCTCTTCAAGAAGAATTGGCTAGTTCAAGGACCAAGTACAGACTCTGCCTTTAAAGCAATGAGGGTGCTCTTGATAGCATGTGCTCTCAGCAGCTACGCAGGAATGATGGTGATGGTAGAATTAAGATGCCCACGGTTAGAAGGGGTCTCTCAACCCCTCCTTTGACGTCCGCACGCTTCCTCTGATATTCTTTCTGAGTGTCTTGCCAACTCACTGATGAGTAATGCTTAGAAGAGGGAATATATTTTCCTCCAAAGGACAAGTTTGGTCTTTATAAAGTATAAATCTAACCAGTTACCATTGAATGGATTCCAACTCATGGCAGCTCCATGTGTGTCTGAGTAGAAGTGTGCTCCACAGGGTTTTTAACGGCTGATTTTTTTTGGAAGTGGATTGTCAGGCCTTCCTTCCTACGTGCCTCTACGTGGAGTTGAACCTCCAACCATTCAGTTAGAACCCAAGGACCTTTATGATTTGCATGACCCAGGGACTTCTTTCTAAAGAATAGATGATTAAAAATTCTTTGGTGTAGCAGCTACTCATACACCAAACCAAAACCAAACCTGTTGCAGTTGAGTCAAACCTGAATGATAGCAACCCTGTACGAGAGAGCAGAGCTGCCCCATAGGGTTTCCAAGGCTGTAACATCTTTCTTTACGGAAGCAGACTGTCACTTCTTTCTCCCATGAAGTGGCTGGTGGGTTCAAACCACCAACTTTGGTTACCAGCTGTTATGAACTGAATTATGTCCCCATCCCCTCCCCTCAAAAAAATGTATGTCATCCTGGCTAGGCCATGATCTCCAGTATTGTGTGATTTGTCCACCATTTTGTCATCTGATGTGATTTTCCAATGTGTTGTAAATCCTGCCTCTACGATGTTAATGATGTGGGATTAGTGGCAGTTATGTTAATGAGGCAGGACTCAATCTACAAGACTAGGTTGTACCTTAAATCAATCTCTTTTGAGATTTAAAATAGAGAAGTGAGCATGGAGATATGGGGACCTCATACCACCAAGAAAGCAAGGCAGGAGCAGAGTGTGTCCTTTGGACCTGAGATTTCTGTGTTGAGAATCTCCTAGGCCACGGGAAGGTTGATGACAAGGACCTTCCTCCAGAGCGGACAGAAAGAGAAAGCCTTCCCCTGGAGCTGATGCCCTGAATTCAGACTTCTAGCCTCCTAGACTGCGAGAGAATAAATTTCTCTTTGTTAAAGCCATTCACTTGCGATATTTCTGTTATAGCAGCATAGATAACTAATACAGGAGCCGAGGACTTAACCACTGTGCCACCAGGGCTCCTGCTACTCATATTCCAAAAAACAAAACCAAACCCAGTACCATCGAGTCAATTCTGACTCATAGCGACCCTATAGGACAGAGTAGAACTGCCCTATAAAGTTTCCAAGGAGCGCCTGGTGGATTCAAACTGCCGACCCCTGGGTTAGCAGCTGTAGCACTTAACCACTATGCCACCAGGGTTTCCTATAGTTATTAATAATTGAATCTCTTTCTACTCCTCAGGGTCATTCAAAAAGATATAGGAAGAATGGCCAGGGGCACTGACTAGTTGTTGGATGTGAAAGGGAGAACAGAATTGAGGGTGATTTTTAGGCTTCTGGCTTGGATTTGCAAATATAAGGGACTGAGCAGGTAAAAAGGGCGAAAAAAGCACGAAATCTAATTGTCAAATTTGCATAAACATACAGGCTGATGCATTGTAATTCTTCTGTCTTAAATTAAACCAAGTGCTTAAAGCTACATTTAAAGTAGAAATGTTGGATTTAATATAATCTTTTCCTTGATGTTAATAAAATACAAGAAACCATATCAAATCTAATCCTAAAAAACAAGTATGGTGATAATTCAGTTTTCCAGGAGCAAATTCCCTTCAATATCATGCGGTATTAGTACTAAAAATTTTTCTATTAAGCTATCCAGCAGGAGAAAAGTAACCATATGCAACTTTGTAGTAAGTATACAGTGAAAACATACAAAGAAAAAAACAAGCTTACATAAATCAATGTGTTTCCCTGATGTTCCATGAGGGAAAAAAATAGATATGTTGATTGACTAGCCATGTATACAATTATGCCATTAAAATAATAGAAAACCTAGAAACCGAGAAGCAACAGGGAAAGGAGGCACAAACACGCAAAGGGGCAGGGATAAACAGGAGAAAGCTAAGGGTGAGAGACAGCAGAGAGGGTTGGCACAAAATTACACAAAAGTAATAGCCAGGCTCGGTGAGAATGCTGTGAATCACAGGATTTGAAAGCAAAGAAAGATCCTATACTAATATACCACAGATCGAACAGCTCTGAGATTACCTTGATGTGGTATTAGTGGAGGGGTGGGTTCACCAAAAATCTTTTGAAATCAATTGTCTTTAAGTGTATGTTTAGTTTTCTATTACTGCTATAAGAAATTACTACAAAATTGTCAGCTTAAACAACACCCATCTGTCATCTCACAGTGTCTGCGGATCAGAAGTCTGGGCACAGCATGGCTTCTAGGTTGTCTCCCCAGGGTCCCACAAAGCCAAAGTCAAGATGTCAGTGCCTTGGACCCTCATCTGCAAGCTCTAGGGAGTAATTCGCTTCCAGGCTCATTTAAGCTTTTGGCAGAATTCAGTTTCAGGCTGCTGGGGGGCTAAGATCTCCATTTTCTTACTGGCTGTTATCTGGAGTCATTCTCAGCTTCCAGAGGCCACCCACATCCCTGGGCTTGTGGTCCCTTCCATCTTCATGGTAGCTAACAAATCCAACTCTTGTTGTACTTCTAATTTCTGTGATTTCCCTTCTGCCTTCCTAGACTACTTTTTAAACGGTTCGTGTGAATAGACCAAGATAATCTAGGATCATCTCCCTATTTTGAGATCAACTGGTTAGTGACCTTAATTATACCTGAAAAGCCTCTTTTGTTACATAACATAACTCTGGAAGTAAAACTAGAGGCCAGAGATCATAAGTACCAAAATTCTACCTACTACAGAGCAGGAATATAACATGTTAAAGATGAATCACCACTAATATGGGGGTGAATGAGGAGGGAAGCGAACAGAGAGGCAATATTGAATACCTATTGGGAAATGTTAAAAGTAAGACTTCTTGTTGGTTGCTGTCAAGTTGATTCTGGCTCATGGTGACCCCATGCGTGCAGAGTAGAACTGCTCTGTAGGGTTTTCAAGACTGACCTTTCAGAAGCAGATCACCAGGCCTCTCTTCCAAGGTGCCTCTGGGTAGGTTTGAACTGCCAACCTTTCAGCTAGTAGTCCAGTGCTTAACCATTCATGCCAACCAAGGACTTCTGAGCTTAAATCCTGGCTGGACCACTTATTATCTATGCGACTTTAAAAAAGTTGCTTAACTTCTCTTAGCCCATTTTCTCATCTGTGAGTAAGGCACAGTAACTATCCCATAGCACTGCTGAGCATCAAGGCATAAAAACAATACATCATCTGATTTCTTGACTGCTGCTTCCATGGGTGTTGACTGTGGATCCAAGTAAAATGTGCAGATTTCATTAAACCTATAAAATGTTTATCATTATTCTTTATGTATTTTCCTGCCCCCTTTTCCACTCCTGCACTCCAATTACTTGTATGTTAGACACTTGCTGTTCTCCTACAGTTCACTGAATCTATTTTATTTTTAGTCTCTTCTCTCTGTGCTTTGGTTTGGGTAGTTTCTACTGCAATATCTTCAAGTTAATTGTTCTTTTTTCCCACAGTTTTCAATCTGCTCTTAAACACATTCTGTTAATTTTTCAATTTAGATGTTTTATTCCTTAGCTCTAGAAGTCTCATTTGGCTCTTTTTTTTTTTTTTTTTTTTTTTAAACTTCCATTTCCCATCTCATTTTCTCCAGGTATTCATTTAAATCTTAGAGCATATTTGTAATACCTGTTTCAACGGTCATACCTGCAAATTCTATCATCTCTATATTTTCTGGGTCTGTTTCTATTGACTAATTTTTATCTTTGTAATGATTCACATTTTCTTGTTTCCTTACTTATGTAGCAATTTTGACCAGATGCTAAAAATTGTTAATGTTATGTTACTGAATGTTTGATTTTTACTGTCTACTTTAAAGAGTGCTGAGAATATTTTAACAAGGATTTAAATTACACATTAATCAGCTTGATTGTTTCCATTCTTTTTAAAAAGTTTTTTTAGGTTGGGTTTAAAGTAAACTTTCCCTAAGGTTTATCAGGAGGACCAGTTCCTGGAGAAGGACATCATACTTGGTAAAGTTGAGGGTTGGCGAAAAAGAGGAAGACCCTCAACGAGATAGAGTAACTCAGTAGCTGCAACAATGGGCTCAAACATAGCAACAATTGTGGGGATGGTACAGGACCAGGCAGTGTTTTGAACTGTTGACCTTTTGGTTAGCAGCCATAGCAGTTAACCACTGTGCCACCAGGGCTCCAAGGTGATATTAGGGGTCATCTAATTTATTTCCTCTCTCAAGAATCACAGTCCTGAGTTGCCAGTTTGTCAATATTTGAAAAAAATAACTGTTTTAATGTATTTTGTCTAGCTTTCTAACCGCCCCCCCCCCCAAGAAGAAGAACAAGTTTTATCAATTAACCATTCATGTCCAGAAGTAGAAGTTTTATATTGCCGCTTTGGCTGACTTTGCATTGTTAGTTAACATTTTTTCACTCTCACTAAATTGAAAGTCCTTTGTGTGAATGGCTTTTATTTTACATGACTTTCTATCTCCCTTGCAAGTAAAATAGTTGTTCAAAACTGATGTATTGATAAACCATACCACCAACATCATCACCATCTTAACAATGAGTGTTTTATATTTTTCAGTACTTTATAGACTATAAATTCTTTTACATATTTGAAAAGATTATGCCCTCCCTGAAGCCCAGGTATTTCAGTCTTAAAGGCATGAGGTTTGAGGCTCAGAAATAAATGACTCATTCAAACATACAAGGAAAAAAAATCATTTACCAAGACTTAATTCTAAAACTACTCAAAGTCTTTTTTTCTTCACTACTTTATGCTGTCCATATCTATAATTGATTCTTTATAATCCCATTATCTTAAGATACTGGAAGAAAACAAAATTACATATAGGAGAGCTCTCCCTTCTATGCATCTAAAATCAAATGGCTATCTAAGACAATTTATCCAAATGATTCAGGTCAAATAAAAACATGCTTCGGTTTTCTAGATATTTCAAGAAAACAAGTAAACGTAAATTTTCTTCATCTACATAATCTTAATTTTCTATTTCCTTTTGGTTAGAAGATGCACTCTAATAGATATTTGGGAGGATTTTTATCACTGGCCCTCACTTTCATGTAACTGATTTGCATAGAGCTTCCTTTTCCTACAAAGATTGAGACATAATTAGTTAGACGGAGACTCAAGGTTTATAAAATATTTATAAATCTCAATGTGGAGAAGCTGTACTATAAGCTAAATTTGTTTCTAAAGTATTTGAAAATTGAAATTGGTCACAGTAATTAGAAGCCATGTGAATTAAATTTTTTGCTATACTATGAATCTGTTGGAAGAAGAACAGGTAGAAATCTTAGAAGCAAGGATGGTGAGACTTCGTTTCATGTACTTTGGGCATGTTATCAGGAGGGACCAGTCCCTGGAGAAGGACATCATACTTGGTGAAATAGGGGGTCAGTGAAAAAGAGTAAGACCCTCAAAGAGATGGACTGACACAGTGGCTGCAACAATGGGCTCAAACATGGCTACGATTGTGAGGATAGTGCAGGACCTGGCAGTGTTTCGTTCTGTTGTACACAGGGTGGCTATGAGTTGGATTTGTCTCAGTGGCACCTAACAACAACAACAAAAATGAAATGAAAGGAATAAAAAGCCTTGTGGGGTACTTCTAGTTCCACAAATATGGCTGACTAGAGAGCTTGCAACTTTCCTGCTACAACTAAAAATGCTCAGTCGGGACACACACATGCATCCACACAACTTTTAAAGCAGTGGGTGAGCCTACATGCAAGTAAAGGAAATCCCGTGTGGGCAGGGGCCAAGTTGGAGCACAAGCACTGGGAGAAGAGAGCACGGAAGCCATTAAGCACCCTGGGATCACAACCAGATCACTGTGGGCCAGAGTTTCAGATCTGAGATCATCCTGCATGAAGTCAGAACCCTGACAGATGGAAAAACAATCCACCTAAATCATGTCTCACCTTGAATGAGGGTGGAGGAAAAATGAAAATTTGATGTTCACCACCCTGCCCTTGGTTTGGAGTCAGAATCTGTACTATTTAAGTGACTTCAGTACCAAAATAGGCAAAAATCTCAGTACGAAGTGGACCTGGGTGTGCAGTGCACACAGGGACCTGGACTAAGCAAGCACAAATCCTGCAGCAGTACATTGAGATTGACAGTTGGCTTGTCAACAAAAACAATGAAGCAGGAATACAGTGAAATGTCCTCAATGTGCTGAGAGAAAATAATAGTCAATCTGGAACTGTTTACACAGCTAAAGTGCCTTTCAAGAAGGAGGACAAAATAAAGACAAATGAGAAGAAACTGAAAGACTTTGCTCTAAATGACCTTCGATAACTTCTAAAGGATATGCTTCAAAAAAGAAGGAAAACGGTCCATAAGGCAGGTCTAAAATGCATCCAGAAAGGGAGAATAAGGAAAATGTGAATATAAGGATACATCTAATTACACTTTGTGTAAAATATTAATGTTTGATTGTGGTTTATTTTTATAAAAGCAAGCTGGAAATTTTTAAATTAGAGCAATGACAAACGTGCTCTCAGGGGGTGATGGAAGTAAAGCATGCTAAGGTCCTTGGATTTGGTAAGAAAAAAGTAAACAGACTGAAAACTTGAGGATATATATATATAGATGTCTCCTGTTTTAGCCATGACTAATGTCTTAGTTATCTAGTGGTACTATAACAGAAATATCACAAGTGGATGGCTTTAACAAACAGAAATTTATTCTCTCACAGTCTAGGAGGCTAGAAGTGCAAACTCAGGGTCCCAGCTCCAGGGGAAGGATTTCTCTGTCAGCTCTGGTGGAAGGTCCTTGTCATCAGTCTTCCCCTGGTCCAGAAGCTTCTTAGCACAGGGACCCCAGGTCCAAAAGACACATTCCACTTTCGGTGCTACCTTCTTGGTTGTATGAGGTTCTTCTCCTCTCTGCTTGCTTCTCCCTTTTATATCTTAGAAGAGGTTGACTCAAGATACAACCTAATCCTGTAGACTGTATCCTGTAGAAGACTAAGGTGTGCCTGACCCAAGCCATGGGATTTTCAGTCTCCTCATTAGAGGCTAGGATGACAAAACTTCACGTCACGAACTTTGGATATGTTATCAGGAGGGACCAGTCCCTGGAGAAGGATATCATGCTTGGTAAGGTGGGGGGCCACTGAAGAAGAGGAAGACCCTCAATGAGATAGATTGACACAGTGGCTGCAACCCTGGGCTTAAACAGAGCAGTAATTGAGAGAATGTTGCAGGACCAGGTAGTGTTTCCTTCTGTTGTGCATAGGGTTGTTATGAGTTGGAGCTGGGTCAATGGCATCTAACAACAAGAACAGTAAAAAAAACTGCCAAACAGTTCTCCAGAGTGTTTGTATGATCTACAATTCCATCACAAATGTCTGAGGATTCTCCACATTTTCACCAAACCCTTTTTCATTAGATTTCTAATGTTATTAACATAGTATTTTATTGTCATTTTTATTTTAGATGCTGTTTAATTATATCTTTCGATTGCCGAAAGTTACAAATAACTATGTGAAGTCAAGAACTCTCTGTACGTGTCTCAGATGAACCCACATTGGCTTGAGTGGGGTCCATACTTGCCCATTATGCCACTGCTGGTAGCAATGTACAAGTTAGAAGGGAGGGAAACGAGATTACAGGAAGTGAGTACTTTTCCTTTTGCTCAATATCTCTGATCAGATAATCTGTCTGTACCCATAGAACAGGCCTGAGAAAATAGTGTAGTTTTATTAGTGGTAACTTTCCAGAATCAATAACTTTTCTAATGAATATAAAAGCCTGGGTGCCTTCCAGTCCAAATTCATGCAATTGGATTGCTTGTTGTCATTAAGCGCTGACGTTAACTTTCTGCTGTGATAAAATAAGTGTTTAGTAATTTAGTCTTCTACTGCTTCTGGCATTTCAAGTCTTTGTTGGCATATAAAGCAGAAATCTCTCCTGTAGTAAAAAGGAATTTATTTCCTTCCCCCCCTCCGCCCCGCCACCGACCCCTTCCCCAGCACCTTGGATGAACAGGCTATTGGCCTTGGTAGCCTTTCTATTCAAACGTTACTGGACAAAAGTTGGCTGTCTCCAAGCTTTTTTTTTTTTTTTTCTTAGCAGACTGAAATTCAATCCAGATCAATAAGGTTTTTTAGTGCATTTGGTCCTGGAATGGAAATTACGGTCACATTTTATACTAAGGATGTCTAATTTCAATCTCCATACTATGTAATTACTCTGTATAATCAAGTATAACTGCTGGCCTTGTTCCTTTGACTTAACAAATGCCTACACATATATGTCAGCCAAACCTGTTGCTGTCAAGTCGATTCTGACTCATAGGACAGAGGTGAACGGTCCCATAGGGTTTCCAAGGAGTGGCTAGTGGATTTGAACTGCCAACCTTCATTATTTTGGAGGTGGAGGGTTATGCCTAGACATAATAATGAGAATTTTTTTTATCATCTAGAGTTTATAAGTGTTGCTAGTACTTAAAAGTGATTATATTTGCTCATTGTTCACACAGGTTAAAAAATATATGTATTCAATCATATTTCATTTTATTTACATAGCAACTAATTTGCCTCTATGGAATATTTGCAATAAAGAAAAAAATTAAAACTTATGAATAAAATTAAGTAGTCCCTGGCCAAAATGTCCTATGATGGGTTATCAGAATTGAAGTGGGGAAATACACTACAACAGTTGTAGCTTTTGAGAAAGATTTATTTCAAGGAATTGGCTCACATGATTGATGGGGGGAGGGGATTGGCAAGTCCAAAGTCCACAAGTTAGGCAACAGGATGGAGACTGTGGCAAGCTTGCATCCCAAGATCTGTAGGTCAAGTGACAGAAAGAGTGCATAGAGAAGAGGGAAAAAGAAGTTCTGCCAAAATATCTGTTTATAGTTTGGAGGCAGGATACACCCTAGAGAAGCTTCCTTTTTTAACTAATTGGTTACATTTCATTAGATTGTATTACGGAAGATGATTACATTATTACAGTACCTGCAAGCTGATTACATCAGATTACACTGTTGAAGGTAATCTGCTTTTCCCAAGGCCAACTGAGTTAATCACATGTAGCCACTCCACACCACCACCTGTCCATCAGTTTGTCCTACTGTGATGGCTGGTGTGTTGCTGTGATGCTGGAAGCTATGCTATCAGTACTTCAAATACCAGCAGGATCACCCTTGGTGAATGGTTTCAGTGGAGGTTCTAGGCTGAGGTGGACTAGGAAGATAAATTATTCTCTATAATTTATTGTTTGTTATGTTTATTGTCTGTTTTCTCCACATTGGCATGTACGTTACATATATATCCCCACAGCTCGAAATGTGCCATCATGTGTTAGGTGCTGAATAAATACGTTTTGAATGAACTCAGTTATTGAACTCTGCCAGAACATCGTGGACAAAAGAGGTGGACTAAACGTTTACTCTTAAGCTTAACACAAACCGGATAGAGACAGCCTTTTGTGACTCAGCGCCCAAGCAGAGAGCTGCTTTCCTCTGGAGTGCTCTAGCCGACTATGCTGTTCCCAAACACAAAACCAAATATATTTGTAAGAGGGCTATTGTTGTTAGTTGCCATCAAGTTGATTCTGACTCATGGTGACCTCGTATGGACAGAGCAGAACTGCTCCATAGGATTTTCAAGGCTGTGTCCTTTTGGAAGCAGATCACCAGACCTATCTTCCCAGGAGCCTCTGGGTGGAACTGTCAACCTTTGGCTAGTAGTTGAGCGCTTAACCATTTGCACCACCAAGGGACTCCTACAAGAGTGTTATGGGAAGGAGAATTCATAGTGGTATAGGGACATATGTATTCACTACGTGTTTATATATATGCAGGAAACGTTTATAGAGGAAATTCATTTCTCTGTTTTATATTTGGCTTAGTCCTCCTAGTAAATCCCCATCTAAGAGATGGGATCAAACAATAACTGAACATCTAATCTGATTGAAACTGAGATTAGAGCCAATAATTTAAGGAGTCCTTGTTACTAAAGTCCTTGTTATTAATTAAAGAGCCCTGGTAGTGCAGGGGCTAAAGCTCTTGTCTGTTAAGTGAAAAGTCATTGGTTCAAACCTACCAGCCGCTCTGCAGGAGAAAGGTGAGAGAGTCTGCTTCTGTAAAGACTTACAGCCTTGGAAACCGTATGGGTGGTTCTACCCTGTCCTACAGGGTCACTACGAGTCGGAATAGACTCGACAGCAGTGGGTTGGGTTTGGCTTTTTGTTACTAATGCTTACTGTTTCGAGATAAGAGCTTAGTATCCACCCATATGCCTAGTGGTTAGATGCACGTAGATTCTGGAGTCTAATGGGTCTAATCTCCTTTCCACTTACCAGTGTAATCTAGGGCAGGTCATATAACTACTCTGTGCCTCAGTTTCCTCATTTGAAAATGTATTCCCCAAGTCCTTAGTACTGTTGTGAAGACTGAGTAATTACATACAAAACATTGAAAACAGTGCCGACTCCATAAATTAGCTGAAGGAGGCTTAAAGTGCAAAGCAAACATTCTCTCACAAGGACACAGCCCTTCCTTCTTAACTTCATAGACCGCCTCGTATGCTGCTGAAACCCTAAAGAGGAGATTCTCCAAAAAATCTGCCAAGCCCCCTCTGTGCTAGGCATTCCCTCACTTTACCTGACCCTCGTCTACCTGTTCTGTATGTGGGCCGGAGCCAGGGAGGGGCACTGAGGACCCACGCCTGACTGACCACCTCTCCTGCTCCCATCTCCTCTCTTCTGGTTCTCTTTTCACCTCCATCCTCCGGGATTAGAAATGAGTGTGTTTTTCACAACTCTCTTCTGCGCACCTTCCTCCTACACAGGACACCCTGCCTGCGACTTAACCCTCAAGGTGGAAAAAGCTTTTCTAAACTAAGCAATGAAATCCATGCTTTCAATCATCCAGAATTGTGTCTAGCTTAAGGAGAACTAAAGAAAGTTAGGAAATTATTTCTGTAATTTCACAGAGCCTGGCTTTCAAATCTGTTCTCTTGCTGCAAAATTTGTTTTTGAATGTGAGAAGTTAATTGTACCTAACTTTTTTTAAAAATCTCGCATTCCTTCTGTAATAAATCATAATCTCTCCTTAGGCCATCCTATCCCTGGCGTAATTAGGGAGGGAACGATATACTTGAGATGACAAAAGATGATAATAGCGCATTGGTATTTTCCAAATGGTTAACCACATTTTCCAAAGGCATTATTTTTATATTGCCTAGACTTTATATTTACATTATGCTTTTTAAAAAGCTAAAATAACTGCATTTCACAGAATCAAAAGCATCTGACTGATTGGAATATTTAAAAAGATAGTAAAATTTTATACTGTGGTTGAGGACAAGACTGAGAAAAATGGATAAATAGCTGCATTAGAACCTTGCCATTGGAGCCCTGGTGGTACAGTGGTTAAGAGCAACGGCTGCTAACCAAAAGTTCTGCAGTTCAAACCCATCAGCTGCTCCTTGGGAACACTATAGGGCAGTTCTACTCTGTCCTATGGGGTTGCTGTGAGTTGGAATCGACTCTATGGCAACAGATTTGGTTTGGTTTATTACTGGGTAGCTCTGGTGGCGCAGTGGTTAAGAGTTCAGCTGCTAACCAAAAGCTTGGCTGTTACAATCCACCAGCCACTTCTTGGAAACTCTAGGGTGCAGTTCTACTACATTCTACAGGGTCGTTATGAGTCAGAATCAACTCGATGTCAAAGGGCTTTTTTGGTTCTGCCTATAAAACATTTCCAAGGCATGTGTAATAGGTTGAAAGGTGACCCCAAAAACATATGTCCCTATCCATATTCCTGGAACCTGTGAAAGTTGCTAAGTTTGGGAAAAAAGAGGGTCTTAGTTGTCTAGTGCTAAAAAATAACAGAAATAACACAAGTGAGTGGCCTTAACAGAGATTGACTTTCTCACAGTTTGTTGTTGTTCTTAGGTGCTGTAGAGTCAGTCTCAACTCATAGCGACCTTACGTACAACACAACGAAGCACTGCCTAATCCTGTACCATCTTCACAACCATCGTTATGCTTGAGCCCATTGTTGCTGCTACTGTGTCAATCTATCTTATTAAGGGCCTTCCTATTTTTCACTGATACTGCACCAAGGATGATGTCCTTCTCCAGGGACTGATCCCTCCTGATAACATGTCCAAAGTATGTGTGACGAAGTCTCTCCGTCCTTGCTTCTACGGAGCATTCTGGCTGTACTTCTTCCAAGACAGATTTGTTTGTTCTTCTGGCAGTCCATGGTATATTCAATATTCTTTGCCAACACTGTAATTCAAATGCATCAGTTCTTCTTCATTCTTCCTTACTCATTGTTCAGCTTTCAAATGTATATGAGGCGATTGAAAACATCATGGCTTATGTCAGGCACACCTTAGTCCTTAAAGTGACATCTTTTCTTTTTAACTTCTTTTTAAAGAAGTCTTTTGCAGCAGATTTGCCCAGTGCAATGTGTCTTCTGATTTCTAGACTGTTGCTTCCATGGGCATTGATTGTGGATCCAAGTAAGATGAAATTCTTGACAACTTCAATCTTTTCTTTGTTTATCATGATGCGGCTTATTGGTTCAGTTGTGAGGATTTGTGTTTACAACATAAAGAAAACAAAAATCCTCACAACTGGTCTTTTTTTTTTCTGTCTCACACATTTGAGGAGGCTAGAAGTCCGAATTCAGGGTGCTGGCTCTTGGGGAAGGCTTTGTCTCTCGGTTGGTTCTAGAAGAAGGTCCTTGTCTCTTAGAGCTTCTGCTCCTGAGCAATCTTCATGTGGCTTGGCATCTCTCTTCCTCCATCTCTGCTTTTTCGCTCATCATAATCTGCTCTTTTTATATCTCTAAGAGATTGACTGGAAACACACCCTACATTAATCCTGACTCATTAACATAATAAAGACAGTTCATTCCCAAATGGGATTATAACTACTGGCATTAAAACCAAAACCAAACCCATTGGCACCGAGTCAGTTCTGATTCATAGTGGCCCTGTAGGAGAGTAGAACTGTCCCATAGAGCCTACGAGTGCCTGGTGGATTTAAGTGATGACCTTCAGGTTAGCAGCCATAGCACTTAACCACTACACCACCAGTGTTTCCAATCCACAGGCATAGAGGTTAGGACTTACAACACATATTTTGGGGGGACACAACTCAAGCCATAGCATTCCACCCTTTGAACCCAAAAAATTCATGTCCTTCCCAATGCAAAACACATTCACCCCATCACATCATCTCGAATGTCTTAAATCAACTCCAAGTCCAAAATCTCATCTTCTGAGTCATCTAAATCAAATATGGGTGAAAGTTTAGACATTTTCCATCCTGGGCAAAAGTCCTCTTCATCTGTGAACCTGTGAAATCTAGAAAACAAGTCATCTGTTTCCAAAGTACAATGGTGAATCAGGCACAAGGGAGACATTTCCATCACCAAAACAAACAAACAAACAAAAACAAACCCATTGCTGTCAAGTCAAGTCCAACTCATAGTGACCCTAGACGACAGAGTACAACTGTCCCATAGGGTTTCCAAGCAACAGCTGGTGGATTCAAATTGCTGACCTTTTGGTTAGCAGTCGAGCTCTTAACCACAGCAACACCAGGGCTCCATTTCCACCACAAATGGGGGAATTGGAGGGAAAGAAAGGATAACAGGCACCAAGTAAGTCCAAAACCTAGTACAACAATTTGCATTAGCTCTCAAGGCTTGAAAATAACCCTCTGTTCTTTGGAACCATCCGGGCAATGGCCCTGCCCTCTAGACTCTGGGTATTGGCCATGCGTTCTGGGTTCTGGGTGGAGGCCCCTCCGCCCTGGGCTTCAGCTCTGCCTTCCAGGCCCTCTAGGATCATAACTCTGCTCCCTCAGGGTTTGCACGACCCCATTCTCCTAATCCATCTGAGTGGTGGACCCAGCCCCTCAGCCATGGCAGGCCCTATTGTTCTACACCTTGGGCATGGTCCTCTACCGCCTCAATTTTAGGAAGTGGCCCCATTCCCCTGGCACACCTTAATGGCCAGAACTAAGTTAGCAAAGATCTGACTCTTTGAAACATAGGAGACTGTGGCCCCACCCTTTGAGATCCAGGAGACCGTGGCTCCACCCTTTCACACTTTCAAACTGAGAAGGCCCTGCTTCCCATGGTCCTTCCAAAAGTTCTGCTGATCTCCAAGCTGCTCCAGAAGATTTTGAGAGTCATAAAGTCAGGCGTGCACAACAGTGTTGCATTATTAAATGGAAGTGGTATATACAAAATTGGCTTGAGCAGGACCTGAAGGCACAAATAAGCTACATGAGGAAGTGACCCAAATGCCCATGATGGTCTCCACTCCTGTCACATTACCTTCCATCTTCCAGTCTGCACCTATGGCTTCATGGGGAGCTCCTTAATGATCAGTTGACTGAAAAAGAGAAAACTCATTCCAGGTTTACAAATGGCTCTGTGTGATATAGAGGCACCACTCAGGAGTAGACAGTGGCAGCACTACAGCCCCTTTCTGGGACCTCCCTGAAGGACAGGGGTGAAGGGAAATCCTCCCAATGGGCAGAACTTTGAGCAGTGCACCTGGTTGTTCATTGTGCTTGGAAGGAGCAATGGCCAGATGTGTGATTGTATACTGATTCATGGGCTGTGGCCAATGGTTTGGCTGGATGGTCAGGGACTTGGAAGGAACATGATTGGAGAATTTGTGATAAGGAGGTATGGGGAAGAGGGATGTGGGTAGGTGTCTCTGAAATATTTTAGTCAAATGTTTGAAAATTGCATATTGCTTGAATTTTTCAATTTTGCTTTAACACAAATTGATTTTAACAAAATATTATACTATTTGAAAGTTGATAAACAATTTTAGATTTTTTTTTTCTTAACTACCTACGATATCAGCCCATTGTCATCGAGTTGATTCAAACTCATAGCTACCCTATAGGACAGAGTAGAATTGCCCCATAGAGTTTCCAAGGAGCATCTGGTGGATTCGAACTACCGACCTTTTGGTTTGTAGCCATAGGACTTAACCACTATGCCACCAGGGTTTCCTTTCTTCTTAAAGACAGTTAAATTCAATAGCAAGCTTTATTAAAAGAAAAACATTGGCAAAATTGGATTAACTATAAAAATAGTATACCTCCTGAAATTAATGTTATGGAGGCCAGCGAAATAAGAAACAAGTTGGTCTACAGAGGTTATTACACCAGTGGGAATGATGATGAGGTATGTCCAATTTGCTATTTAAAACCAATTCCTTCTTTGTTCCCAATTCTGGACCCACCAAACAATAAAGTAAATCACAAACATAAGCTAAAATCATTTTACTGCTGATGTTTGGCAAGCCGTGCCGTAACACCACCCTGGCTGCTCACGGTAATTAGGCGTCAGAATCAATGAACCAGGGGAGAGGGAGGTGAATTGCGACCCTGCAAGTCTGAGGTTTTATTTAAAGCAAAGATACACGGAATTAGGGATACTCGTCATTTTAGCTTTATCTACGGTTCTGCAGTGCCTACAGGTTTTAAACAGTATCAGAAACTTTTACCAATTTGGATCTGAATTATTGGGTGGATTTTCCAGTGCATTTGGAACTTTCCTCACAGAAGCCCTCAGGGCTAAGAACACACAGACATTTGCCGATGTGATTAAACTGGGGCCGTGCAGAGAAGTTAGAGCCTAGAAACATAATGGATGGACTCTAGCCACCACCTATCCGATATAAGCACACGGTTTCAGAGAGCATCAGAGCCAGTGAGTAGGACTGATTAACGGATGTGGGCCGTTCAGAATCAGAGGCAGTTCAAAGACAATCAAGCTCACAGTAGCACCAAGATCTAGCCCGCTCTTTTGAAGACAAGGAGACAAATATGTGGCACAAGGACAACAACCGTGAAAAATACAACTCTCCCAGACAAGCCCGTATATACTAGGTACAAGTACGGAAAATACCCAATCCTACTACAAGAAATCATCAAAAAAAAAAATCAAATCAGAACATGGAACATGGCAACTCTGCATTTCCTAAAAGACAATTTACTTATTTTAATTATATTTTTCTTTTTAAATACATACATATATTTTAAATATGGATGTACCAAAGACAAATAGAAGGACTTAACTAAAAAATATCATCAGTTAATGTGATTCCAAAGTACAGAATTTCCTTGGAGAAACTAACAAAAAGAACATTTTTAAAAGATATTTCTATTTAAAAATGCTAAAGTCAAAGACAAATTATGTCCAGAAAGGAAATGAGCTGCATCTATCTTAATTCTGAGGGATGAAGTTCATCTGGAGAGGTGAAACTTTTGTGAAAAATGATGTATCTAACGTTCCATGAAAAACCACAGACACATATATGCACAATTCCGCTTCTTTTCTCTGGGTCATTGGCCTCTCCAAATGCTACGGTGATCACCTGGGAAAAGCTGATCAGCAACTTTATTACATTCATAATAAAAACCAAGAATGTTGCCCTTGAGTCGATTCTGACTCATAGTGACCCAATAGGACAGAGTAGAACTGCCCCGTAGGGTTTCCAGGGAGCGACTGGTGGGTTCAAACAGCTGACCTTTGCTTAGCAGCCTTAGCTCTTGACCACTGCACCACCAGGGCTCATTCAGAATAAGGCAGCCTAAACAAAGATGTGGCCTTTTATTGCCTACAGCATATTCATCTACTTGATAGGCTGTGACTCAAGATGGAGTACCTAGCTGAAACACGTCATGCCTTTACACAACAGCTGATGTCTGGAACTATCAGAGAAAGTGTTCATGAAGAAAACAGAGATTCCTGACTTCTGCAAGTCTCTAGCTCCCCTCCCCTCTTCTTTCCTAGACATCGTGCTGCATCATGAGGTTATCTGGGGTGGTAGATGGGAGAAGATTTGTGAGATCTCCCCTGATATGGAGAGTAAACAGGAAGAATAAATAAATATTTTTTTTATAATATAAAATACTTTTCTATTTTAGAGCCAGAAGAGTTGAAAAATATCTAAGCAGGGCTCAGCCAGCCCTGAAAAATCTTTGCTCAATGCCTCGGGAAGTTTTATCAGAGTAACTGTAAGAACACAGGACTGAGTTGCAGAGTCTATCATCCTAAAATACCCTGGCAAACTTTAACATCTACACAGATGATAAAAATGGTCACCATTAATGGAGCGCTTCTTATCTACCATGGACTTTAAGTATGTTGTCTCATTCAATCCTTTCAATAACCGTTGGAGAGAGGATCCCTGTCCTACAGATAAAGAAGTAAAGAGAGTTTTGTATTTTCCCAAGATATACAGCCTATGAGAGGCGGGGACTGTGTTTCCATGCAGAGCCATCTGATCTCAGAGAACATGCTTTTTCTACAGCACCGTTTCCCAAGACACTCTTAAAGAAGGGATGCTTATGGTGGGGGAAACACCCTCTGATTTGAAGCACTATGTCCACCATAACACTTTTAAAACTTACATTTTAAAATCAAGCCAGAAAAAAATTATTTCTGTACTTTTAGACCTACTATTCCCTCTCACCTTTAAAAGACACAATGGTAGTCAAAGAAAAGAGGAAACAGCTCTTTTGCTGGCCTCATTGGAGTTAGGATCCTAGGCACAGAGAATTTTCTCACATGGCAGAGGTAGGTACCCTCAGACTCAAAAGAAGTGGAAAGGCCTTCCAGGAGCATTGAAGCACTGGTGTGCAGAGCAGATTACAGGCTATTCAGCAAGCACAGAAGTGAGGTTTTGTGACCAAAGCGATTTACATTTGAATTACCCAAGCTGGACCAAATGAGTACAAATGGAGGGAAGGAGAAAACACAACGTGAAGTTAATAGCCTTAACTTGAGATGTCCCCCAAAGCAAGGCTGAACAGGTAAAATAAAGATAACGGAAGATGGAATAGCGCTGGTGGCCAGCACCTCAGGAGCTCTGGGTTTGAGAATTCCATTTCATTAATTGAAAGCAATAAAATGGGGCAGTAAACACATGCTTCTGGGAGAAAGAAGGAACCAGTAATGGGTAAATCTCAAAACCCAAGAGAAGCCAATATATTGAGTTTATCAGATCAGGAGGAAAGAGTTCATGAATAAAGTAACTGAGCTCTACAATTTTGTAACTCATTATTTTTTTTCTTTGACAGTGTCTCATCTACATCATCTGCGAAACCGTATATCTACCAGTGTAAATATAAATGTTAGTTTTGTACTGATTCAGGGGAAAAAAGCATGAGTTATATCTTCAAAAGGTATAGTTCAACATTAACATTTAAATTCACTATTAAAATAATCAACATCACTAACCGGATATCTGACAACTTTTAACATTCCAACTTGGCATATAGACAATAAAGTTACAAGTAATAAAATTATTAAAGAGCTTCTAGAAAGAGAATGGAAGAAAAGAGAAAATCTTATATGAAGTCCCATTTAACCTATCCCTGATCAAATTTCTAGTTAAGTGTGACAGTTGGAGCGCATGCGTTATCTGATATACCTTAGGGACATCAACTAAACAGAGAGCAAAGAAACTAAAAACGCATAAGCCCAAAAGACAAAAAAAAAAAAAAGAAGTGATATTAGCAGATAAAAAAGTGAATATTTTGGGAGGAGTGGGAAATTTAACAGACTAGTGGTAACTGACTTATTGAAATAAAGGAAACTTCAATACTAGTGTCAGAAAAGAAGAAATGTGATTCACTCAGAGAATCTCAGAAAGTTTCATAACTTGGAGTCACCTGTTAGATCAGAAGGCATGAGGCTAAAAATGGAAGATTGCTCGGTGGAAAGCCTGTATACAGAGGACGCATACCTTGAGGTCTGCAGGTATATGCATCGAAGCCCTGTCTCCGAAAAAAAACCTGAACAGAAAAGACCTCACGCTCAGAACTAGGAACCCTGGTGGGTTAGGCGAGGCACAGGGCTAACGCAAAGAAATTAAGTGACAAATATGCATTCTGAAAGGTAGAACTCAGGCTCCTCCCACTGCCCTGCTCCCAGAAGGCTGCAGTCAGACATGGCCTCCAGAAATGGACTTTTCTATAGACACTGAGGTCAGATGATGTCCAACAAGAACAACTCACTCTACATAGTATCTCACTTGCCAACAAGCCCACTCACACACTACACTTCCAGTTATTTTCTACTGTGTCACACTTAATTACAAATGGAGACCACAGATCAATTGGCATTTGAGACAAATTTTCAATATGAAAGAAACAAAATCAGTCAAATAGATTAAAGAAACCCAGTTATTGCAGAAACAAGTTATTTTTAAACCTATTTCTGAATCCCCGATGAAGCAGAACAGTGGGATACAGATCTCAAATTCTCATAAAAAGACCAGGCTTAAAGGTCTGACTGAGACCAGAGGGACCCTGATGGTCATGGTCCCCAGATCCTTTGATAATCCAAGATTGGAACCATTCCCAAGACCCAACTCTACAGACAGGGATTGGCCTGGACTATAAGATAGACAATGGTGCTCGTGACGAGTGAACTTCGTGGCTCAGGTAAACACATAAGACTAGGTGGGCGACTCCTGGCTGGTGGTGAGATGAGAAGGAAGAGGGGGACAGGAGCTGGTTGAATGGACACGGGGAATACAGGGTGGAGAGGAGGAATGTGCTGTCTCATTAAGGGGAGAGCAGCTGAGGGTGTATGGAGGGGTGTGTATGGCTTTTTGTATGAGAGACTGACTTGATCTGTAAACTTTCACCTAAAGCACAATAAATTAAAAAAAACTGTTTCTAATATGCAAGATGCACAACAACAACAACAAAAAACTAAGTGAAGGAATTATTATTCAGTAATGTGTAAGTGCTAAAATTATAAACAAGACCAAGAGATGATTGCACTGAAAGAAAAGTAGTCCTCTGTCGGGGGAGGTTAGATGCGGAAGAACATTGACTGGGGAGCTGCACGTGAGGCACTCCTGAGGCATTGGCAATACTTGATTTCTTAACCTGTGTGGCTGTCACATGGCATTGACCTTGTAATTTTATGCGTCTTTTTATATGTTGTATATCATGCACACATACACACACTATATATATAAAACTATTGCCTTCGAGTAAATTTCTACTCATAGTGACCCTATGGGACAGAGTAGAATTGCCCCATACAGCTTCTAAGGCTGTAATCTTTACGGAAGCATACTGCCACATATTTCTCCCAAGGAGTGGCTCGTGGGCTTGAACTGCTGACCTTTTGGTTCTAAGCCAAGTGCTTAACCACTGCGCCACCAGGGCTCCTCATTTTCAGGACACTAGGGAGAAAATGGAGCCCTGGCGGCGCAGCGGTTAAGAGCTCGGCTGCTAATCAAAAGATCAGCAGTTCCAATCTACCAGTTCTTCTTCGGAAACCCTATGGGGCAGTTCTGTTCTGTCCTATAGGGTCCCTATAAGTCGGAATTGACTCAAGGGCAACGGGTTTTTTGGGTTTAGGGAGAAAATATTAGACAAATTTAAGATGCCATTGTTATTGCTATGTAGTTTCATGAACTTGATAGTCAACTCTCAAGGTCAGTAAATGATAAGCAACTCCCGTTCTAAATGGAGATCTACCCTTAGAGTTGCACTGCTGTCCTATTCTTGGCTTACAGCTCTCTCTTAAATAAATGCCCATCTTTTTCTCTTGAGGGGGAAGGTGTGATTAAAGAGCTCTTGCCTCCATATTAGAACTGGCCCTGACCCCTGCATGAGCATACTGAAGTATTTTACAAATAATTTATGAACCTCAAAGGTCTGGCTTTGGGAGATACTGTATTCACCTTTCTCCTGTCTGCACACCATGCCTCATTCATCATAACTGAGACCAGCACATGCGGTTCTGCTTCGAGATGGGTGAAGCTATGTACAAAAAAAAGGACACCAGTGAAGCTCCCCCGCCCTACAGAACCTCTTGTGGTAGTTCTGGGAGCCATCTATTTTGACCATGAACCTTGACCAACTATATCATAGGAAAGAAGACCTGAAATAATTTCTTTCCTTTCCTTTTTTTTTTTTTTTAACTGAAAGATACTACCAAGAAAATAAAAATTGAAGGTAATTTTGGATGTTGCCAAAATTGTCTAAGCACTTTAATTATCACAAGATAGTCCAAAAGAATGCTTTGAAAATTAACTTTTCAGAATCTTCTGTGCTCTGTATGTGCTGCAGGAGTCTTGCCAGTGGAATTTCTCTCACAATGAATTGTCTCCAAAAAAAAAAAAAAAAGACTGGAAGGCAGGAGGGAACAGGAAATCTGATAATAGAGAACCCAGGGTTGAGAAGGGAGAATGTTGACATGTCGTGGGGTTGTTAACAAATGTCATAGAACAATGTATGTACTAACTGTTTGATGAGAAACTAGTTTGTTCTGTAAACCTTCATCTGAAGTACAAGAAAAAAAAAATGACAAATTAGAAACAAAATGGGCTCTAGGAAAATAAAAATTTGGAGTTCTTAAAAAAAAAAACACACACACATTGCTCGTACGTTGAATTTTCTCTCTAAATTATATAGAATTTAAAAGCATTTTACAGCCAGATATCAGATATGCTGAGCAGAGCCCAAATCTTTAACAGAATACAGATACCCAATAAGAATGATTTTTATACATTACTCACAAATACCCTGGGTCTCATTTATTTTACTATTCACGTAATAGATTAAGGAGCCCTGGTTGTGCAGTGGTTAAAAACCTGGCTGCTAATCAAAAGATCGGCAGTTCAAATCCACCAGTCACTCCTTGGAGACCCTATGGGGCAGTTGTACTTTGTCCTATAGGGCCACTATGAGTTGGAACCAACTCGACGGCACCTAACAACAACAACATAATAGATTAAGGGATAGCATAGTTGACTCTCCTATGATTACAAGTGGGCATTTTTAAATTATGAGATACTTCTTACATCTCTTTATATTAGATCATCCTAGTTTGTAAAGTTATACAAATAATACCTTTAAATTTAATTTAATTGATGCTTTCTGACCAAAGACACTGCATTATTTATTACAGATCCAAAAATTAATTTTCTCCTGAAGAATCCTTAGAAAATATTGCTCAACTGATGAAATATAAGTGATGTGACACATAGCAACACATGAAAAGTGACAAGTTCCTTAACATACATAATGATAAAAAAATATATTAGGGAAAACATACCCATTAGGAAATTTCCAAAAGTACCCTGAAGAATGTAAAGTATTTATTATTTTTACCAAAGCATGATTAATTTTCCTCAATTGTAAGAGAGTTAGATTTATGTCTATTCATGCATTTGTTTATTGTATATGCAAACTCTTACTGAATGACAGTTGCAGGGTAGGTAAGACTGAGTAAGGCACAGTTCCTCCCTTGACTACCACCAGTCTGTCAGTCTGTCATACTGTGGTGGAGTGCACGTTACTGTGATGCTGTAAACTATGCCATGGTATTTCAGATACCAGCAGGATTATCCGTGAGGGATGGTTTTCAGCAGGCTTCCTGACTAAGACACGTTAGGAAGCAAAGGCCTGGCAAAAAATTAGCCAATGAAAACCTCATGGATCACAACAGAACATTGTCCGACTTACTCTCTTTGGACATGTCATCAGGAGGGACCAATCTGTGGAGGAGGACATCACGTTTGGTGAAGTAGAGGGCCAGTGAAGGGAAAGAAGAGCCTTGGTGAGATGGATTGGCACAACAGTCGCAATGACGGGCTGGAACATGCCAGCAATTGTTAGAAAGACGCAGGCCCAGACAACATTTTGTTCTGTTGTGCTTAAAGTTGCCATGATTTGGAGTTAACTAGACAGCAGCTATCTATGTATCAATCACACCTTGAAGAGGTCCACAACTTATTAAAAGACATTGTAAATTATAGTGCAATGGGATAAGATGACAAAATGAAAGTAGGGATAAAATTCTACAAGAGCACCTAGTAGGAAGTGATTGAGTCTGGCTGATGTTTGGGAAAGTCTTTATGAAAGAGATGCCATTTAAGATAGGCCTTAAAGAAGCCATCAGTTTTCACACAGAGAGAAACTGAAGAAAGATGGGGGAATAGCATAAACTCAAAACCCATTACTGTCAATTCCAACTCATAGTGACCCTGTAGGACAGAGTAGAACTGCCCCCATAGGGTTTCCAAGGAGAGGCTGGTGGTTCAAACTGCCTACCATTTGGTTAGCAACCAAATGCTTGACCACTGTACCTCCAGAAATATGGTGTGTTCCAGTGACCACAAGTATATGATTAAATATGATTAGAATTAATGCATGCTATAAAATTTCTGCATTAGCTGTCACAAATAGATAGAAAAACGATTAACTAAATTTGAAAGAAAGAGTGGTAAAATCAAATTATTAAATTATCTCAACAGTATATATATTTTTTCCTTTTGGGAGGGGGGCATTTCTTGATAGATTTGTTGGTTTCTTTCTCATAGCCCTTTACCTTACACATCAGGGCACACCTGGCTGACTCCAAAGCCAGCACATACATTTCTTGGCATGAGGACTTTCTCTGGCTCTGAAGCCCTCTTGGGTACCTTCCTTCTAGGCCTAAAATATTGGGGAATGAATGCTCACAGGTGGAGCCTAAACCAGTGGCTGATGGAAGTGGTATATTAATATCACTGCTCCCTCACCCCTTGGGTGGGTTTATTCTAAAGTGCATGTCTTATTAATTTCCAGTTGTTTATGGTGATAGTTGCTTGAAAATGAAATCTTTTTTGGCTTTATTTCCTTCTCCATCTCACTTCTTTATTTTCCTGAGATCACCTACAAGATAAACCACTGTACTTGTTTCAGCCTGAGTCTCAAATTGAAATGTACATTGAAATGAAATTACATGAAATGAAATGAAATTACACTCACAGAAATAAACTTGATTTATTGTAAGCTACTGATACTTCGAGGTCATTCATTCCTGCAGAATAACAGGCCCTGTACTGACTCAAAAACAGTGTATTAGGAAAAAGGAGTCACCTATAAATACAAATTCACAATAAAATGCATTGCATTATAAATAACAAAGAAGGCACTCAGAAAAGACTGGTCAAAAAATGGTTCAAATGGGTCACTCAGAAAATGGTTCAAAGCTGGGATATTTATGGGTCAGGTCCAAGACTCAATCTCTACCGGAAACGGCTATGGCATTCAGGGTTAGATCAAGCACCTGGTTGTTATTGTTGTTGTTAGGTGGCGTCGAGTCAGTTCCAACTCACAGCAACCCTATGTACAACAGACTGAAAGACTTCTTGGTCCCGTGCCATCCTCACAATTGTTGCTATGCTTGAGCCCGTTGTTGCAGCTACTGTGTCAATCCAACTTATTGACGGTGTTCCTCTTTTTCGCTGACCCTCTGCTTTACCAAGCACAATGTGCTTCTGCAGGGACTGATACTTCCTGACAACATGTCCAAAGTATGTGAGATACAGTCTCGCCATCCTTGCTGGTTGTACTTCTTCCAAGACAGACTTGTTCATTCTTTTAGCAGTCTGTGGTATATTCAATATTGTTTGCCAACACCACAATTCAAAGGCATAAATTCTTCTTTGGTCTTTCTTATTCATCGTCCAGCTTTCCCATGCAGGTGAGACAACTGAAAACACCATGACTTGAGTCAGGCGCACTTTAATCCTCAAAGTGATATCTTTGCTTTATAATACTTTAAAGCGATCTCTTGAAGCCAATTTACCCAATGCAATGTGTCTTTTGATTGCATGATTGCTGCTTCCATGGGTGTTGATTGTGGATCCAAGTAAAATGAAATCCTTGACAGCTTCAATCTTTTCTCTGTTTATCACGATGTTGCTTATTGGTCCAGTTATAAGGATTTTTGTTTTCTTTATGTTGAAGTGTGATCCATACTGAAGGCTATGGTCTTTGATCTCCATCAGTAAGTGCTTCAAGTCCTCTTCACTTCAGGCTGTATAATCTGTATAACAAAGGTTGTTAATGAGTCTTCCTCCAATCCTGATGCCCTGTTCTTCTTCATATAGTGCAGCTTCTCGGATTATTTGCTCAGCATACAGATTGAACAGATACGGTGAAAGGATACCACCTTGATGCACACCTTTCCTGCCTTTAAACCATGCAACATCCCCTTGTTCTGTTCAAACAACTGCCTCTTGGTCCATGTACAGATTCCTCACAAGCACAATCAAGTGTTCGGAAATCCCCATTCTTAGCAAAACTATCCATAATTTGTTGTGATCCACACAGTCGAATGCCTTAGCATAGTCAATAAATACATACAAAGTCACAGTAAAATACATTGCATTATAAATAACAAAGAAGGCACTCAGAAGAGAGGTTCTTGTATTCAAGGAGGAAGTTAATTTCTTTCTTTTTTTTTTTAAATCCAAGGACACAGATTGAGTCAAAATGTGGAGAATTGTGAAGAAAGGAGAATCACACAGGTGGCCTAGAAATAACACAGCCAAATTCTGCAAGACTGTGAGTAGAGAAAATTGAAGGGAAAAAATCAAAATAAAGGTGAATTCAATTTCTTACCCCCAAGTAGGCATATCTACTAAATCTTCTGTCTCATTTAACATCACCACTATTCTCCTGGTCACCCCCCGCCCCCCAAATTTGCACACATTTCCTTCTACTCTTCCTTTACAATTCAATGGGCAGGTCTTGGCA
The DNA here is from genome assembly GCF_024166365.1 of Elephas maximus indicus. Classification (NCBI taxonomy): domain Eukaryota; kingdom Metazoa; phylum Chordata; class Mammalia; order Proboscidea; family Elephantidae; genus Elephas; species Elephas maximus. The sequence goes on from NC_064840.1 coordinate 78,293,007, forward strand.
ACTCTAGCCTAAATTTTTATCAAATCTATCCCCTCCTTTCCATTTCCATGACTAGCTCTGAGTCTGATCCTCACTTTCTCTTGCTTGATTTATTGCAATATCAAAGTGTCTTAGTCATCTAGTCCTGCTATAACAGAAATACCACACATGGATGGCTTTAACAAAGAGAAATTTATTCTCTCACAGTCTAGTACGTTACAAGTCTAAATTCTGGGCATCAGCTCCAGGGGAAGTCTTTCTCTCTCTGTTGGCTCTGGAGGGAGGTTTTTCTCGTCAGTCTTCTGGTCGAGGAGCGTCTCACGCACAGGGATCCCAGGTCCAAAGGACATGCTCTGCTCCTGGTGCTGCTTTCTCGGTGGTATGAGGCCCCCAACTATGCTTGCTTCCCTTTCGTTTTATCTCTTGAGGGATAAAAGGTAATGCAGGCCCTACCCCCAGGGAAACTCCCTTTACCTTGGATCAGGGAGGTGACCTGAGTAAGGGTGGTGTTACAGTCCCACCCCAATCCTCTTTAACATAGAATAACAATCACAAATGGAGGACAACCACACAATACTGGGAATCATGGCCTAACCAAGTTGATACACACATTTTTGGGGGGACACAATTCAATCCATGACACAAGGTGACTAATCTTCCAGTGTTCAGCCTGCCTACCTCCATTCTATTCTCTGCACTGTGGGCAGAAAGACTGATTAAAAAGGCAAATCTGATCACCGTGTTCCTCCTTTACAATCTGTAGACAGATTAAATGATTGTCCTCAAAAGGTGTGAAAAAAGAATCAATTGGTATGTAGGAAAAATATTAGAAACTTTATATCTTTTTATGTTAGGCTACACAAAGAAATAAATCAATCTCACCAATATTTAATATAGAGAATGACAGCAAAGGATGTATAAAATTCATAAACATAAATATAAAAAAAAATACATTGGGGGTTAAAAAGCTTTACTAAAAAATGTGTATAATCGGAGAAGTCTGTAGGAAGCTAGCATCAAAAATAAAATTTGAATTCCTTAACATAGGATACAAAACAAGCTCCTGCTTCAATTTCCTACCATCCTACACAATGACCTGCAGAAGTTAGTGGCAGTGGTTTATTTTTAGCTCCTTTTTTATCATATATCATGTTATTTTGTTTCTTTGTATTTGTTTATATCACTTTATGTCAAAAAACACTCTTTTCACTTGTCTTCAAATACCAAACTCTTGATCTCCTTCAAAAACTGGATTCAGGGACAGTCTCCTTCAAGAACCCTCTCCTGGACTGTAAACACAGGCACTTCTCTGTGTTTATAGGGAGCCTGCCTTGGAGATTGTGATCGTAACACATACCCCATGCTATGGAAGCCACTGTTCATGTATCTGCCTTTTCTACTCATTGGAAGCACATTGGGGTCAAGAACAGTGTTTTATTTACCATTGGATTTCTAGCATCTCGAAGATTGGTGCCAGTAAATGTTTGCTGAACTACTAGACACTGAAGGAAGAGTTAGGAGTATCTTGTAAAACGGGAGAAAAATAAATTCACATGCCTCGATTCTTCAATTTTGTGTAAACAGGGGACAGGCAGTGTCAGGTAATTCGAAAGGTGGAAGGTTTTGTTCTACTTGCAATTTACAAGTTAGTTTAATACTGTCTCGTCTATGCTGGGAGAAGACACAAGACTCCTGGGTCAGAGGCAAGGAGCTTTATTACTCATGCCATAGCAGGCAGAGTGGGCATTGTGATTACACTAGTTCCCCGTGCTCCCCAAGCAAAGTGACGCGAAGTGGCCCAGTAAATAGATGCTGCTCCTGTGGTGCGTTTTCATCACAGCCGAGAAAGCCCGAGCTTAGGAAACCCCAATTTTTTCTAGTGACCTTCAAGAAAATCTGCCCAAATCTTTCCCCAAAAGGAGACTTCATCTTTATTATTCTGGACAGCAAGCAAACCTATCTTCTGCCCCAGAATGAGACACTGTTTATTCTAAGCCTACTTGCTATAAAAATATCTTTCAAACAGATAATGCAGAATGAAAGCTGCCAGAGTCTGTGCTCGGAAGACATGAAGAAGTGACTCGTGGTGAATTGTCTTCCAACCAGCAATAGTTCAAACATCCTATAATACGTGAGAAGGTCCTGGGGCAACGTTGGTTTCCTCATGCTTGTAAAAGTCTACTTAAAATGAACAGTTCTCTTTCTTCCATTTTAACAGGACTTTCACTATGTGGGTTAGTGAGTTTACAAATGATCCTGCCTATAACCCAAAACTAATTTTAAAGACAAATTAATCCCTATTTAGAGAACAATGACCGATTTTATCCTTCCTCCAACACCATCACTCAATATCCATATTATTTGTACATGTACCGGACTCTTTTGAGGACAGTGATCTTTCATGCACAGACACAGAGGTTTTCTTTTCCTTGTTCTTTAAATTTTTCTTTCGTACATTTTTAATTTTAAACTATAAAACCAGATTATTTATTTACAATGGTATGCAATTCCTTCTCTTGACCAGAATTATCCTGTCTTCTATTTAGTGTGTATATGAGTCCTCTGACGTAACTGACAAAATGCAGATTCCCAGACCCCCAAAGATTCAGACTGATCTTAAGCAAGTCTCAGGGATCTGTACTTTCAGTAAGGTCCACACATGATTCTGCTTAGCATTGTGCTTTCAACAGTACAGGCATGCTTATTGCCAATTAAAAAATACTAATTTGCTGTGTTTTAGATTAAATAACTCTACCAGAATTTTTTTTTCTTTTTATTATTAGTATTATTATGAAGAAGATACAGACATGGTGACAGAGAAGCTAGAAGCCTTGGGGAGAAAGAATGGGAATATGCGGAGAAAGGTAAAGTCATGCTGAGAGTATGGTACTGTCGATTGAAATAATCAGGTGAAAGTATTCAGAAGGCAACATGATGTGTCAGAGTGGACTCCAGGATTGAGGTCCTGCTGACCACTGTGATTTGGGAGTCATGTATAGAGATGTTATCATTCTAGCTATAGTCCTAGATGAGAGAAGGAAACCAGACCTCGAAAGTACCATACTGAGGCAGAAATGTGAGTAAAAAGAGCCTAAGACTGAGAAAGTGGTATAACCAGAAAGGTAAGGGTTAAAACATAATCACATACTAATACAGAAGCCAAAAGTGAAACTGAAATAAAGGCTGGACAACGTAACAAAAAATAAAATTAAAAAGTCCCTTATGTAGTTTTTTTTTTTTAAATACTTACTATCCCTAGACCATTCTCCTTACACGTATAAATATATTTCTTAAACACAATTCCTCTAGAAGATATATAAAATTAGAATCCCCATTTTACAGCTGAGGAAAAAGGGGCAAGAAGAAAGATTAAGTACATTGCTCCAGTACACCTAGATAAAAAGTGTTGGAGCCAGGGTCAAGTCCGGGCAGTCTGTCTCCAAAGGCTATCTCTAAGCCTAATCCATGGTGCCTGTCCTGTGAAGAAAAGTTGGATGAGGAGGAGGATAGAGCACATGCCTTTGGTTTCAGGAGAACAGGGTGTGTGCAAGCCAGACAGACTACATGTGGCTCCTTGGAGCTGGAGTGTTAGAAAGTGGTCGCAGCGCAGACTGGTTTATCAAGAATTCTGTGGTGGGCCCTAATAGATGGACCCCGATAGAAAGGGAGAAAAGTGTGTAATAGAACCTCAAATTCCTAAAAAATGAATAAATAAAAACAGACTTACTGGACCGGTTGAGGCTGGAGGACTCCCCAAGACTGTTGCCCTGAAGTACTCTTCAAACCTTGAACTGAAACTATCCCCTGAGGTCACCTTGTAGCTAAATAACAGATTGGGTCACAACATAATGGATATTGAAGTAAGTACTCGGCTCCTTTTAAAAAATCACCCTATGAGACCAAATGTTCCGCTGCTATTCTGCAGCCTTAAGTATGGGTGGTGCCACAGCATAAAGAAAACAAAAATCCTCACAACTGGACCAATAAGCAACATCATGATAAATGGAGAAAAGATTGAAGCTGTCAAGGATTTCGTTTTACTTGGATCCCCAATCAACAGCCATGGAAGCAGCAGTCAAGAAATCAAATGACGCATTTCATTGGGTAAATCTGCTGCAAAGGACCTCTTTAAAGTGTTGAAAAGCAAAGATGTCACCTTGAAGGCTAAGGTGCACCCGACCCAAGCCATGGTATTTTCAATCGCATCATATGCATGTGAAAACTGGACAATGTATAAGGAAGACCGAAGAAGAGTTGACACCTTTGAATTGTGGTGTTGGCGAAGAATATTGAATATACCATGGACTGCCAAAAGAATGAACAAATCTGTCTTGGAAGAAGTACAGCCAGAATACTTCTTAGAAGCAAGGATGGAGCAACTTCGTCTCACATACTTTGGACGTGTTATCAGGAGGGATCAGTCCCTGGAGAAGGACATCATGCTTGGCAGAGTACAGAGTCAGTGGAAAAGAGCAAGACCCTCAGTGAGGTGGATTGACACAGTGGCCACAACAATGAGCTCAAACATAACAATGATTGTAAGGATGGCGCAGGACCGGGCAATGTTTCGTTCTGCTGTGCACAGGGTCTCTATGAGTTGGAAACAACTTGACAGCACCTAACAACAACATTGAGACCAAATGGTCAGTAATTACTTTAAGATGGAGATGAGAATTCAAGGGGCAGGGAGACTAGATAAATAGAAATGGTACAACCAGAATGGGAATAATGAGAATGTTCACACATTGTGAAGAATTGTCACTGAACAATTCGTGTAGAAATTGTTGAATGGGAACCTAAACTGCTGCACAGACCTTCACTGAAAATACAATAAAATATTCTTTGAAAAATAAGTATTTTTTTGATGAGGTAGCAAAGAGAGGTGGGTATAACAGTTTTAGGATCTGGACAACTGAACAAGCTTAAAGATGGGGAATAAGGAGCCAGTAGAGAAAAAAAATCTTGAGGCATAAACAATGGAGTAAATAACTAAATGCACAAAACTTCTGAAGCAGTGAAAATGGAAGGATTGAAAGCACAGGTGGAAAGATTACTTTTGAAATGGAGGATTGACATCTGTTCCTCCAAGATGGGTAAAATAAACAGAATTTTCAAAGTAACGAAACATATTAAAGTGAAAAGGAAACAAAGAATTTATGGGGAATAACCTTTTGTTGCTCTCAGTAACTTAAAAGCATCAATTTATCTTCTTGAAGATACAAACAGATACATGATAGATGATATCAGATGATAGGTAGACAGACAGACAGACAGACAGATGTGCCCCAACTGTAGTAAGAACCAAATTACTGTGCAAAAGCTTTAATTTAGGAAATTATAAGACACTTACATCTAGTTATTAAGATAATTCAGTTAAATAGTTCCATTCTGCCTATTCAAACCTTAAATTTATAGTCACTAGCACCTTGTTACAAAACGAATTTTTCTATCAAGTTTAGTTCCTTTTAAGTTAAAAGGCTCGGCATACAGATTGTACGAGTACGGTGAAAGGATTCAGCGATGACACACACCTATCCTGATTTTAAACCACACAGTACTGCCTTGTTCTGTTCAGTAGACTGCCTCGATCTATGTACAGGTCCCTCATGGGCACAAATAAGAGTTCCGTAATTCCCATTCTTTGCAATGTTATCCATAATTTGTTATGATCCACACAGCTGAGTATCTTTGCGTAGCCATCTGTTTGCTAATCCGAGCAGCTGGACTACATGAAGAAGAATGAGGCGTCAGGATTGGTGGAAGACTCACTAACAAACTGCTATGCACAAATGACACAACCTTTTTTTTTTTTAAGCACAAATGACACAACCTTGCTTGCTGAAAGTGAAGAGGACTTGAAGCACTTCCTGTGAACATCAAAGGCTACAGTCTTCTGTATAGATTACATCTCAACATAAAACAAAAATCCTCACAACTGGACCAATAAGCAACATCATGATACATGAAGAAAATATTGAAGTTGTCAAGGATTTCATTTTACTTGGATCCACAATCAAGATCTATGGAAGCAGCAGTCAAGAAACCAAATGACATATTTCATTGGGCAAATATACCACAAAAGATCTCTTTAAAATGTTGAAAAGCAAAGACGTCACTTTGAGGATCAAGGTGCCCCTGAGCCAAGCCATGGTATTTTCAACCGCCTTATGCACATGCGAAAGCTGGATAAGGAGTAGGGAAGACAGAAGAAGAATTGTTCCGTTTGAATTACGGTGTTGGCAAAGAATATCGAATATACCATGATGACCTACCAGAAGAACAAAGAAGTTTGTCTTGGAAGAAATACAGCCAGAGTGCTCCGTGGAAGTGAGGATGGCAAGGCTTCGTCTCAGGCACCCAGGGCATGTTATCAGAGGGGACCAATCCCTGGAGAAGGACATCATACTTGGTAAGGTAGAGGCTAGGTGAAAAAGAGGAAGACCCTCGAGAAGCTAAACTGACACAGTGGCTGCAATCATGGGCTCAAACATAGTAGTGATTGTGAGGGTGGCCCAGGACTGGGCAGTGTTTCCTTCTATTGTACATCAGGTTACTCTGAGTCAGAACCAACTCAATGACACCCAACAACAAGTTAAAAAGCACCCAGTGAGTAATAGCAATGTGTGTATTCTTCCCTTTTGATACAGTTTTTTTCTACCACATAGTTTAAAAAAACCAAACCTGTTGCCATCAAGTCTATTCCAACTCATACTGACCCTATAGAACAGAGCAGAACTGCCCGATGTGGTTTCCAAGGAGCAGCTGGTGGATTCGAACTGCCTGTCAACCTTTTGGTTAGCAGCTGAGCTCTTAACCACTGTGCCAGCAGGGCCCCTACCACATAGTTCAGGGCCCTGGAAATGTTCATTCATCTTGTTCAATGCAATTCAAAACCAAACTTCCATTGGTACAATTCAATCAGATAATTTTCCACTTAAACTATCCAGTTGAATCAAGTGACATTTTATTGCTTGCTTTTCATAAAAATATTTTTCCTTTCAGGCTACTTTTTTTTTCTTTATTCCATAGAAGTATTATTCTAAAGCACTTTGAAATCCACTAAATGAAAGTTTCATAGTGATACAAGGTAAAGGTTTTCTGTCCCCCGTGTACTCGTGAGCCTGCTCCTTTTCTGTGTGCACACCACTCGTCAGCATCACACTAGTCTTACCCTTACTTTCTCTTTCTAGAGCGCCGTTATTTTCTACTTGATTCACCATGCACTCTGAACATTAAAACAATAAAAGTGATGTTATGGGAAGTGTTTCCCTAGTTGAAGCAATAGATGTTGAAAATAAAAAGCCCTTTCACTCTTGCTTTGCCCTCTTGTGTGAAGGATGACCACAGAAGTGTTGGAGGAAGGCTATGCTCACTGCCACACTGAAATGCAAATGATCCCCTTTATGAAGGAAAGACAGACTTACTGTGTAATTTTCTTTGTTTTGATGACCATTGGCGCCATTAAATTGATAGTTAGGCCTAAAAGACCACTGCTGTTTGAAAATAGAATAGCCAAAATTCTTGTATATAACCAGTAGTCAAAACACCCTAGAAGGCCAGGCAAAACAGGACACTATATACTGGGAAATGGCCATTTGTAGTGACTTTGCTCTACTACACAGTAATAAAAAAGCAGGTATTTGTAAGCATTGCCTACAAAGATTACATTGCAGGGACCATTATCTTTCTCAGATCCATCATATTCCTTCTCTCAAGAAGGTCGTACAGCATCATTTATCTCATGACTTATGTCCTGGGATCCTTAGTCTTAGGAGCAGTTCCAGAGAAATGCTGCCCCTGGCTTACTCTGCGTTTCAGAATGGTGAACGAATAAGACAGACTAAAATCTGAAACTTTGCGCCCGGGCTCAGACAACTCCAAGCTGTCATAAATAGAAAGTCAAAGCATGACAAGATGAAAAGAGAAAGCCACTGATGAAACCAAGAAAATCCAAACTCACGGTGAACTAATAAGAGCAGAGCAGCACTAGAGATAGAAAACTGTGACCTCGAAGGGTTCTCTGAACCTCTGAGCCAACTCCTAGAGTAGATTTCTCCCTGGTAACTGTGGCTGAGGACAGAGATCTGTCCTGTGGGCTAAGGGTCTTGCCTAAGAAGGACAATCTCAAACTGGCACGAGACCGAGAATAAAAGTATCAGAGCCTTTCATGATAAACAATAAAACTGAACCCCTATATAAGTTTCTTTGACATCAATTTTTCTCCTTTCATCAGACTGACACAAGTCAAATAGTGGTATCATGAAATGGATGGCAGAAGAATAAGACAGATCTAGCATACACCTTCTGATGACAACGCAACCATCCTTTTTGATTAAATGGTTTCTTTCTTTGAATGCTGGAGGAAGGATATCGGATGCTTGCTGACTTGCCCATTTGTTCAGCATGTGTTGAACAAGAAGTCAAGATGGACCATCTTACACGTTAAGGTATGTTGTTGTTGTTGCTGGATGCCATCCAGTTGATTCTGACTCACAGCGACCCTATAAGAATAGTTGAAAAGATTGGATGAGGAGAATGTATACTGAGCCCTCATTCCCAGATATTTCTGAAAATAAAAGAAATAGAACAGCTTGGAAATGAGTCATTTGGTAAATGGGTGCCTAATGAGACAAAATATGAAGAGACTGGGGGCATACTCTGTGATGATTAATCTCTAGATATAAGAAGAATGTGAAAGAAATATCTTTGGTTTTTGCTTTATTGTTATGATTAATCTTCATTTTCCCCTCATCCAATGTCTTGTAGCTAGATCCTTGTGACTCTCTGTCACGGCTAAGGTCTTTTCTTTCCATCTTACATACCCTGTACGAACTTGATGAGACACTGCTGGGGAAGTAGTTCCAGGAACACATCTATTAAGTGTTCAGAGCCATTGAAAAACCAAAGTGATGGTCCACAGCACAGCAGTTGGCTCGAGACCACCCTGTGGACAAACAGGTCAGAAAAATGCAGTCGGAGAAATGCAGTTATGCCAGGGATGTAGAGTGGTCAGAATTTTAGATCTGGTCATCAGAGTAAACTCAGCACCGTTCATTCTGGTCACTGTATCAGTGAGCACAGGAAGCCAACTGCACCAAGAGATAAACCAGTTCCACACGCTCTTCCCTCTCGCCTCCGCGATGTCGTTTTGTTGTTAGTCGCTGCTGAGTCATTTCGGACGTACGGTGCCCACGGGTTACTGAGTAGAACCGGGCTCTCTGGGGTTTCCGAGGCTGTAGACTCCTCTGGGTAGGTGGAAACCACTAACTTTTGGCTAGTAGTCAAGTGCTAAAAACCGTTTGTACCACCTAGAGACTCCTCCCCTCCACTGTACAATATTTTAAAAATAATAATGCACATGTACTTTGTGAAAATGTCTAAATTTTAAGTTCCAACCTGTCACTATTTTCCAATTATTTCTGCACATTAGAAATGGCCTCCATTTATCATTCGTTCATTCATTTATTTAAGATGTGTTTTTTGAATGCCAGCTGTGTTCTGGGTACTGTTGTAGAAACTGAGAGCATGGCAGTGAAGAAAATGGACAAAATAGGCCAATGGGTTTCAGCTCACTTGGCAAGTAGATAAAAAATTCCACACAGTGCTGTCTTTAATATTTTTCTTCAATTTCTGATGGTAACTGAACTCAGAATGCCACTAGGGGATATGGCCTGTGCTCCATAACTCTCTGTGATAGGCTGAAAAATGCCTCCGGCACCCCAACCTGGCCCCAAGATATTCAAGTACCAATCCCTGGAATCTCTGAATATTGCCTTATATGGAAAAATGAGGCCTTCACAAAGGTAATTAAGCTAAAGATCTCGAGATGAAGAGATTATCCTGGTTTATCTGGGTGGGTCCTAAATGCAATCACATACATCATTATGAGACAAAAGCATAGAGAGGTTTTATCACACAGATGAGGAAGCAACATGCACATGGAGCAGAAAAAGATTTGAAAAAGCTGGCCCTTAAATATTGGAGTGATGTGGCCTCAAACCAAGAAATGCCGGCAGCTACCACTAGGACAGAGGCTCACAGAAGGAGTCAATGTGGCTGAGAATCTGATTTAGACTTTTATCCACGAGAACCGAGAGAAAGCAAATATCTGTCCTTTAAACCCACCCACTTTGTGGTATTTTGTCAGGGCAACCACAGGAAACTAGGACATCGCTCACAGTGAAACAAAAACCTCTCTTGAAAGCATGGTCACAGTTGAGTCCCCATTTCTTGTTGTTATAACAAATTTCCTCGGAAACAGTTTCTACACTCATTGCCTCCGCTTCGTCTCTTTTCACCCTCGCTTATGCCCCCTTCGTTAAGTCTTTTACACGATCTTTTTTTATCAATGTCACTACTGACCTCCACGTTGCTGAATCCAATAATTCATTTTGAATCTGATGATTCTTTTTAACCTTCTTTTCAGCTTTTGATGTAACTGATCACTCTCCCTTTCTTAATGAGCCCTGGTGGCACAGTGGTTACGAGCTGTAGCAGCAAACCAAAAGGTCAGCAGTTTGAATCCACCAGCCGCTCCTTGGAATTGCTATGGGGCAGTTACCCTATCCTATAGGGTCGCCATGAGCTGGAATCGACTCGATGGCAAAGGGTTTTCGTTTTTTCTTTCTTAAAGCTTTTGTTCACTTGATAACCCTTCATAGATATTTCTCAAATGTATCCTCCCCTTTTTATCTCCCTGACTTGCTGACTCAGAGCCTCACTTTTTGTACATACATACCACTCTGATGGTTAACTTCGTGTGTCACCTTGGCTATGGTCCCCAGTTGTTTGGCCAAACACTACTCTAGTTGCTATTTCAATGTAATGTAATGTAAGTCGTAATGTGATTACTTACCATGATGTAATCTAATTTAATGTAATCAATCAGTTGAAAAGGCGGTTACCCTGTAGGTAGCTCTGGCCATTCCTTATCATTCCTAGGCTGGTAGAGGACTCCTCTCATGATCTCTTCTCCCAGTGTGTCTGTTTCCCTTTTTATATGAACCACTCAGGAGGCATTATGTTTAGGATCCACCCCACTCCTTTATGACCTCAATAACAGAACAAAAGAAAAATATTTCCAAAGAGGATCACATTCACAGGTACAGGACTTAGGATTTCACCGTATGTTTTGGGGGACACAATTCAATCCATAATACTACCTCTCCCAATTTCTCCTTTGAGAAGTATTTACTTGGCAAATAATATTAAAAGTCAAATCTCTCCACCCTGCCCCTGCTATGTTGGTCCCTTTGCAGTTACAGTATTTTTACGCAAATAACACGCACCTTCTACGTTTGTTTGCCAACTGCTCCTCACCCAGTGAGGTATTTTTGTAAGCACACGATGCTAATTATTTTACAGCAACATGTAAAAAATTGGCATAGCAGTGCTTATGAAAATACTTCATGGGGGAGGGAGCAGTTGCCAACAAACATAGAACTGCACATTATTTGGGTAAAAATAGGGTACTTGAATACACCTGGCATAGACCCACTTTAAAATCTTTTCACATCTTTTTTTCATGCAAAGGTCAGGAATGCTCTCTTTCAGATATCCAGATGGAGTCCTTTTATTTTAATACCTGTTCATATGCCTTCCTCCCAGGGAGAACTTCCCTGACCCCAACTCTATCAAGAACAGGATATATTTTCCACAAATATCATTTTATATGTAAATTAATATGTTTAAAGGTCTAACCATGCAAACACTTTTTCAATCAAAGAATCTTTAAATAAACTCCAAACAAATGTCAACTAAAAATGTAAAATACAATTATAGGTCTATTAATAGCACAAAATGTTTTATGTTAACACTCTGGGAAATGTTTACCTATGAGATTGAAGTAACGCTTCCCTTTTCTTCAAATCATGAGAGGTCGAGTATTATATCCACTAATCTATCAGTCAGTTATTTGTAAAATAAAATAGATGCATTGTGTACCTGGATGTAAATGAACTGTGGTAATATGTGTTAGTCTTATATTCTGAGTACAGTTACCATAGTTTGCATTTTAATAGCCTATTATTTGGTAGCTCATTGAGAATATTGTTAGAGGCTAATAATTCTTAGAATAGCGCATATTATGAAAGTATAGATTTGATAAAGGGTTTATTATCTTTGTGGGTAATCTGTAAGGACTCATGCCTGAAGTTGATTTAAGAGTAATTTTTAAAAGTGGTCCAAATGTGATTTATTTCTAAGTGTCTTCTGTTGTATTCATCCAATATTAATTATGTGAGATTTAGAAATCATATTATGAAAGTATTTACTTGGCAAATATTAAAAGTCAAATTTCAGTAGGCGTATTACGAAGAAAATATCCTAAGGTACTGAATTGTCTTAAGGATGAATTATTTTATAACCTAAGAGCACACAGAAAAAACAAGCATGCGGAAAACACACCCAGACATATTTCGAGCTATACTTTCCTTTCTGGAGTAGAATTTCTTTTGGAATCAACTGCCCAATTTTAAAAGCGAGGATAGGATAATTCAGCAATCCCTCGACCAGATCATCCCATTTTAAAATGAATAAAGTAAGATCTGGAAATGTAGGCGACTTGATTAAAGCCACAGAGTTAATTGAATTTAATCAAACAGCACCACTTGGAATTTGAACTCCAATGTAGTAATCTCTAGTTAATGTTGTTTTCATGAAGATACAGTATTATGAATTCATAGCAGTTTTATGAAAGAACGACTCATTCATTTCTTTCCCTTCAAATATTTATGGAGCAACCATTGCACTAGACAAACTTTCTGGCTCAGAGAGCTTGAGATCTAATAAAAAAGATAAGAAACAATCACTAAAACAACTAGCAATAAATTAACGGCATGAAAAAAAAAATTTTTTTTTTTAAATATATAATGGAAACCCTGGTGGCCTAGTGGTTAAGTACTACAGCTACTAGCCAAAAGGTCGGCAGCTCGAATCCGCCAGGCGCTCCTTAGAAACTCTATGGGGCAGTTCTACTCTGTCCTATAGGGTCGCTATGAGTCAGAATTGACTCGACGGCAGTGGGTTTGGCTTGGGTTTTTTTTTGGTTATCACAAAAAATGTGCTTGTGATGAAGTTAAAACATTATATGCTTAAGGCCTACTGTCTTTACTTACTGCCGCAATACGATTTCTACCATGATTATACTGTCTCCACTTACTGCCACGATAGGATTTCTACCATGATTATACTGTCTCCACTTACTGCCATGATAGGATTTCTACCATGATTAAGTAAAGCAAGAAAAGAATATTCCTTTCTCATGTCGCTGTATTTCTATTTTTTCATACTGTATATAGTTCTTGGAGGCAACTTAACTTGAGGAGAAAACTGAAGTGAGGTGCATTTGCAAATTGGAATGTAATTTACAATTTTAAGGCACTTAAGGTGGCATAGCAGTTAACCAAAAGATTAACCAAAAGGTCAGCAGTTTGAATCCACCAGCCACTCCTTAGAAATCCTACGGGCAGTTCTACTCTGTCCTATAGGATCGCTAAGAGTAGGAATTGACTCCATGGCAATGGGTTTGGTTTTTGGCTTTTTTTGTTTTTAAGGAAATAAAAGGAGCAATGAAAATATGATGAATCCAACAAAGATTGAAATGGGGAAAGGAAGAAAAAACTGAGAACGCATGGTAAAAAGAAATACCTGGAAAAGTCTAAAAAGAACGCAGAGCTATACTAATATCAATCCAAATACAATGAAGGGAAAAACTCAAAGTGTCAAAAGAAGAATATTACATACTTTTTAAAAAGTTAAATTTTGCCAAGTACATGTGGCGATCATAAACTCTAATGCAGGTCTTAGTTATCTAGTGTTGCTATAACACAAATACCACAGGAGGGGAACTTTAAAGAACAGAAATTTATTTTCTCACTGTTCAGGAGGTTAAAAGTCCAAATTTAGTTATAGAGGAAGGCTCTCTCCGTCAACTCTGGGGGTAGATCCTTGACTCAGCTTCTGCCGCCCTGGCTTTTCTCAGTTCCTTGGCGATTTTCAAGTGGCATCTTTCTTCTTCTATTTGTTCTTGATTATCTCTGTGCCCGTCTGCTCTGTTTATAACTCAGCAGTGGTTGGGTTTAGCACACACTCTACACAGGTAAGACCTCATTAACATGACATTAGATTGCCTTATGGAAGATGATTATATTATATTACCTTACATCCACAGGTATAGGTGATAGGATTCCAACACATGTTTTGGGGAACACAATTCAATCCATAACATCCTAGCAATATGACTTCAAGTTATATAATGCAAAACTAATAGAAATAACAAGAAAGTGACAAAATCATGAGCAAAGCTGAAGGCTCTTGGAAATTGATAGGTAGAGTAGGAAAAACAAAAATAAGGCTGGGAAGGAATTGAATGGCATCATCTTAACAGGCTAGTTCAATAGAACGCTTTCTATCTCATTTTCCACTAAGGACCCAAGCCAATAGGAGCAAATCACTCTCCACAGTCCAAAAGCAAAATGCCAGACTACCAAGTCTGGCTTGAAACAAATCTTGTTGGCAACTGGTTTTACAGCCCTTTCTCAAAGTTGAAAATAAATTAAGGTTGAAGTTTTATGAGTTGGTATTTAAATAGAAACTGTCTCTGGAAAAGTTGTCAGGCTGCTTTCTGATCATCTTGAGCTTAATATGAGGGACTTCAAGGAGATCTTTTGGAATCTGTGGTAGGTGTCCCCTATAGCTCATGTGATGCAATGAAGTGGTACCTTATATTTGAAACTGTGCCTACAGGCAAGAGACTAAAGTGACCTTTCAAGGAGAAATTGAGAAGGAACTGTAATCTTAGTGATCAGCTAATGATGTGTATCCTCTCCCACCACCCCAGGGCTTAGCTGTAGTATTCAACATGTGCAGATCGGCCAACCTGTTAAAAGAGATCACACCCATGAGGCTCTGCAGGAGACATTCTAAGCAGGAAAAAGCTGGAGTTGGGCTTTCTCTTGTGGAAGCTGCGATGCGGTTATAAGCCACAAGCAGTCTTAGAGACAAGGTCTGAAGTAAAGGAGCTGCAGTCAGATGGTCAGACAGGGAAATCTTCATAAAACCCATGAAAATATCTATAGAAGACAGAGTCAGCGTTAAACCTGCACACAGCTGAAATCCACCCACACCAGGTCACCTCAACGCCAGGCAGTAAAGCCACTCCTGCTTGGTACCTCTTCTCTCATCTCCATACCCTCCAACCCCGCTTAGCGAGTAGGCAAGAGGGAAGGAGGGCTTAGTGAAAAAGTGAAGAAGATGATGTGCCCTTCTCGTCCCCACTGTAGGCTCAGGTCTGAAGCAGGGCAAGCTGGGGGAGGCGAGAAGCTTTCATTTGGGAAGAATTTGCAGCCTTGATTTTTACACTGGATTGATGTTGATGTTGTTGTTGGGTGCCATGGAGTCAATCTCTGACTCATAGCGACCCCACTGGATTAGATGCCACAGTTATTGAAAAGAGGCTTTCTGCCTTTAAGTGACTGGGAAATTTTTGTTGTTGTTGTTATCTGTGAATAATCAGGAGTCATATTGTTATTTAAAGGACCGAAGAGAAATATCTGGATTTGTTTAAAGAAATAATGGGGTGGGAAGAAAGACTAAAGTTGCTTTCTGACTTCACCCTACAGTCCTGCTTGTTCATCACAACGATTTCACAATTAAACACTCTGTGTGTGTGTGTGTGCGTGTATAACATTGTCCAGAAAAGAGAAAATACAAATTCTTCCCACACAGAGTATTTACCGGGGCATGTACACACACACACATTCATGAATGCACACAAGTACTATAGCCACAAGAGAAAACACAATTAATTCACAAAAGGTAGAATCATACAAATCGCAGTCAAGGAACAGGAAACAATAAAATTGATAAGTTATAACACATAGTCCCCGGCCAAAAAACAAAACAAATTAAAGAACTCTACTTGGTAATTCTCATTATTTAAAAAATAAAAAGTTTCCCTCTGGAAAATTTTCGTTACCACAGTTGTGCTAATTCTGAATGTGAAATCGTGCTCCGAATCGTCTGAGAGATTCATACCAAATTTCGCGAGAGGTTGGGTGCTGAAGTTAACAAAACATTGGTACTAAGACTTCAGCTACGGAGAGCCTGAAATGGTAGCAGAGGAGTTAAGTTGGTGAGGGGTAGGAGAAGAGAGGCTGGGGTGCTGGCCTGCCATCGGTTACAGAGCAGAGAATTGGAAGTTGGGCTGTTTTTAGAAGTGGGAGCAAACAGTGAGTTTAAGTTTTATCCTTTTGGTTTTCCTAAAGCTGTAGCAATCACTATGACCTAAAAGGCCAGAACTGGTCCTGGGAGAAATTTCTGATAAGGTGAATTGAGAAATTTTTGGTGTGCTTCTAGGTAAATGTATTTACGCAGCCATAGCTGGTGTTTTTCTTTTATTTTGTAGTGTCATTTTCCCTTACTCAATCGCATTCTACATGAGTTGCTGCTTCCCTGTTCTATGAAAGATGAAAATTATTTTATTAGCAGTCACCTTCTGCAAGGCAATAGGTTATTGATTTCAATCCACCCAGTGGCTCTGCGGGAAAAAGACCTGGAGGTCTGTTTCCATAAAGATTACAGCCAAGAAACCCTATGGGGAAGTTCTACTGTGTCCCTTGGGATCACTCTAACTCAGAATCTACTCAAAGCCACCCAACAACAACTATATCATTTAGTCTAAAATTTCCAGAGAGTCATGCTCACAGGAACATGGATAAACATATTATCATCACTCTACAGAGATTTAGGAAAAAAAACAAACTACTTTTTAAAAATAATTCGGATTTTTTTTTTGGTGGGGGGTGTTGAGTATCTTTTACTTCCGTGGAGTAAAAATACCCCTGAATCTAGCCCTCAAATTCAATGTTTTTTAGACAGGGCATATATGATAACATTGCTGAATTTCTAAAATAAAGGGCCAAGAAATAGACAGTGGATTACATAAAAGCAAGTAACATATGATACATAATTAAATTTGCAGCAAAAATGATATTGACATCCTAAGTTAAATCTCATATTCTCTAATTGTTGGGTGATCGGTATTGTTTATTGATCACCTGATAGAAGAAGCACAGTTTGTACATTTAAATGATGTTTTTCAAATGAATAAGGTAAAAATATAAGTTAAATGTCTTGATTCAAAAAGATGCATTGTCAGCAAACATGTACGAAAGTCACAGAGAATGCTGATAGTTCATTTCCTTCAATATAACTACTGACTGCTTAACAAAAAATAAGAACTATCATGTACACAGTGTTTACTTTGCAATGAGTAGGTACATTATGCCTTGTACTACGGAGGAAGTCAAGTCAAAGTTAATTAGCCACCCAAGGTTAAACAAACAGCGAATCTTAGAAACTGGATTCAAATCCGCTTTCTGACTTCAGAGACTACACACTTCCGCGCTACAAACATGCTGCTACCCTTGACAAGCAACATATGTTGACAAAGTAATCAGCGATTAATTTTAAATTTTAATTGTTCATTATAATTGGCTCATCTCATTATTAATAACTTTTGTTAACAAGAAAATGTTATTGGAATATTTTGTTCCAAATAATTTTCTATTAAAAAAAAATCATAAGTCCCAACAGTTACAAAATTTTTCATCACCAATGTCCTACTGTTTTGTTTGTTTCTGTTTTAAGTCACTTTGAACAGCAGATGAAGATGAAGTGTGACTTCTCCCCCTTGCCAAATTGTATATAACATATACGCTTAATCCAAAGAAAGTGGTCTGTATCCATCAAGAGACCGCTATTAAAATTCCCTGAACAGTAAACTCTGCTCCACTGAGCTCAGCCATTTAACAGGATTTCATTTTTACTTTAGAACATATACGACCCTGAGCTAAAGAAAGCTGTACTCTGCAAATCATGGGTTCTTTTGCAATTACCTCTTCAGCAAATCGGTAGCTATGTGATAAAATGATATGAGGCAAAATAAAGAAAAAGTATCTTTGCGATCCTGAAATTATTTTAAAAAATGGATGAGGGGCTAAGATTAGGTCCAAATATAGCTGTGTCTGCACATATTCTGTGAAGTGGACACTAGAATCTATTACACAGATAATTCAAGCAAAAATACCACTTTTCCTTCAATCATGTGGATATTTCGAACAACATGCTTTTCTAGGCTTGAAATGTTTGGCAGTTGCTGATCTTCACCTCTTCAAAGCCCTTTTGCAGCCTGCTGCTTGAGGAAATAGAAAAGTGAGAACAAAATTCAAAGACTCTTAGAAAAAATACATAATGTATAGAGTACCCACTTACACCAGCCTGTCTGCAGTTGCCCCAGCTTAAGTGCATTTCTACATTAACCTCACAGCGATGTGTTTTTGCTCCAGTAGACTCAATAGGGTTGCTATGAGTCAGAATTGACTCCACGGCAATGGGTTGTTTTTTTTTTTTTTGGTTTAGACTCAATAGTGGCTGGTTCCAAATGGGAGTTGGAAAGTTGTAAAAGGCATGCATGGTTGAAGAAATTAGCCTCCTGAGTTAGAAAAGGCTATTCCAAGCTTCAGAATTGCTTACCCAGGGTTCAGGAAATCTTTATTTATTCCCTAAACACTAAACAGAAAGCCAACCAAAGGGAAAATGCTAAGTGAAATGAGGAAAATATAGATAAATACCACAGAGATTAGAGAAGAAAAAGATGACTTCAGGTCAGAATGACTAGAATAAATGTGGAAGCATATTATCTGTCTCATTCATCATTGTGTTAAGACACACACAACAAAACCTTTTCAATGGTAAGTTTTCAAGTACGTACTTGTTGAAATAATAAATAAGCATTAAGTACACATTTCTATGGCACCTTGCACGTGCCAGGGCATGTACTAAATGTCTTACATATATTAACTCAGTTGTAACATGTGACTGAGTGTAATTAAGAGAGGTAGCTGAGTCACAAGATTGACAAGACAGAAGGTATTTTCGGCAGTAAGAAATATCAGGCTTCATGATAAGAGAAGAAGAAAATGAAAGTTAAAGAAAACTTTAATGTCTAGTCACCTTAAAAAATTGTTATTATTATTAATAGAAGAGGAAGTTCTCAAGGAGGTTTTCGAGGGGAGTAGAAAGTCATAAATTGAGCTTCTGAATGTCAATCGTCGAGTATTAATATGACATAGACATGATATCTGTACTCAGCAGAACATGGACCTGGACCATGGCTTAGCGAAGTGGCTCCTGAAGGACAAGTGAGAAGATGAATACACATTTTAGAATTTATTCCTAATTGTCGTGGTATTTATCTTTTCTTTCCAACTAGATTGTAATCTCCATCAGGATAAGAGAAGCTATTTCTCTCGAGTCTTAGTTATCTAGTGCAGCTATAACAGAAATAACCCAAATGGGTGGCTTTAACCAAAAATTATTTTCTCACACTTCAGGAGGCTAGAAGTCCAAATTCAGGGCCCTGGCTCTAGGGGAAGGCTTTCTCTCTCTGCTGGCTCTGGGGGAAGGTCCTCGTCTCTTCACCTTCTATTCCTCAGCTCCTTGGTGATCTTCATGTGAGGTGGCATCTACCTTCCCCCATCTCTGCTTGCTTCTTTATGCCTAATCTACTTTTTTCATATCTCAAGAGATTGACTCAAGACACCCCTAATACTGATACTCTCATTAACATAACAAAGAAAACAGGTATAGTAGGATTTACAACACATGTTTTGGGGGGGCACAATCCCAGCCATAATATCTGGTATCTTCCACAACTCCTTAGAGAGTGCTGGGCATTCAGCTATGCTAATACATGTGTTTTAAATGCATGCTTTAAGAACAAATATTGATTTTTTTTCACCAACTAATTAGAGCAAATACAGTGATTCTAATTCTGAAAAAGTAAACATGCTAGCAAGCTAAATGTGAACTCTAAAATAAAAAGCACTGAACTGAGATCACAAAAATCCTGAAGAAGCTAACGAATAGAAACGTACCATGCCCCATCCTTCAGTGGTCTTAGGAGCAAGGCCCTGTGGTGCTTGGATTTACAAACTGAAAGCTGATGGAACAATCCGCTGCTATGTTCAAAGAGCCCAGTCCTATGTTGTGACATTTTGTAACCGGGGTGTTACACTTCCTAGCTATACACCAAGGATATCCATATTCATAGGAACCCCGGTTTTCAGCTGCAGAGGCTCACTAACCACATTCCAGTGGTACTGGGATACAGTGTCTCTACCCTGACCTGCTATTTGTCTGCTGTTTGTTATTCTCGATTTCAAAACAATAAATTGAAGATTTGAAAAATATATCATGAATATATAGAAAGGGAGAAGAAGGTGCTTTCGAGAGTGAGAGAGTGCATCAAATGAAGAACAGGAGAGAGCCGGGAAATGGCACACAGGAGACCTTGAGTGAACACGAGAGTGATGGCGAGGTCTTGGTTAACTACTTATGAATGAGGCAATGTGTTCCATCGTAAAATAAAGCATAAGGTGATCTGTGTCCTATTCCAGCAATTGCTATCACTCACCAGCTTCTCTTCTACCCATTGACTGAAGTCTACCCAATATGAGGCAAGTATTCCTAAAGCTTTTTTTTTTTTTTTTTTCCTGTTTTGGCTCTCTTTAAGGAGCTCAAGCAGAAGCTCACAGATAAAGCACAGTGTGAATCACATCCATTGATACACAGTTAGGAGCCTTTGCTTGAAAAACTTCCTCAAGGATGTTAATGTACCAACTGTTGTTTAAGGGTACCGGTTGCCATCAAGTAGATTTTGACGCATGATGACCCACATGTGTGTCAGAGCAGAACTGTGCTCCATAAGGTATTCAATGTATGATTTTTCAGAAGTCGATTGCCAGGCCTTCCTTCGGATGCATCTCTGGGTTGACCTGGACCTCAAACTTTCAGTTAGCAACTGAGCACGTTAGCCATTTGCACCACCCAAGGACTCTGTTTAATGGCTAGCCATTGACAAACTGAGGAATTGAAATTAGTTGTCTGGTCTTTTACCTCCCAAGACACTGCCTAGGAACTCATCCTACCATTTATTTATACATTCATACATACATACATTGAAAATAGTCACTGAACATTTTCTGTCCATTTTGACTCACGTGTCATCGGACAGTTTTGGAGAAAATTTTGTGATGCCAGTTTACGCCACAATAAATTTATGGTTCCCAACCTTAAATCTAAGCTAAATGTTACTCAGCTATATTTTACAGTAAAGAAAAATCACACATGTAAATTAGTGATTATGGAAAGAAATAAACTAAGCTTAGAGTTTAAAAATCTCTAATTTTGAAATCACATTACCTTATCTTTAGACAGTACTATTTTATACGTGAACAATTAAGCATATGGCTTCTATAACTATAATAGTGACACTTATTAAAGAATAATTTCACAAACGTAGCACATAAAACTCATTTTGAACTAATACCAAGTGAAATAAATTTTCTTGACTTATTTTCATTCATTTCAAATAGTCATCACCGCCCTGGTCACACAATGGTTAAGAACTTGGCTGCTAACTAAAAAAGTCGCTAGTTCAAATCCATCAGCTGCTCCTTGGAAACCCTATGGGGGAGTAACACTCTGTCCTACAGGGTCGCTATGGGTTGGAATCAACTCAACAGCAACGGATCTGTCAGGTCTGTGAAAGTAAAGGAAAGGAACAGGATGTTGGAAAGATGGTGTTGCTATTACCTGGTATCATTAAAACAAGAAGAAAAATTAATATAGGGCATAATAAAAATGAATGTTTTACCACATTAAGATGCCTCTGGAAAATCCAGTGAAATCAGCCAATAGTCAAAAAGAGGTATAAAACTGGATCTCACAGAAGAGATTAGGCTTAAAGATATAAATTTGGAAGTAATCAGTGTAGTGATGATAATTAATGTCAGAAAAGTGGGTGAGATTAAGCTGTAAAAGTGAGAAGAGAACATGGCAGGAACCATAAGAAACTTCAACATTTATGTTCTATAGTTTAGTACTGTGCAAGGATCTTTAAAATTGAGGTGCCTGGTGTATCTGAGGAAACCCTGGTGGCGTAGTGGTTAAGTGCTACGGCGAACTGCTAGGCGCTCCTTGGAAACTCTATGGAGCAGTTCTACTCTGTCCTATAGGGTCGCTATGAGTCAGAATCAACTTGACGGCACTGGGTTTGGTTTTTTTTTTTTTTTTTTTTGGTGTATCTGAAACAGCTGGCTCAGGCTTGGGCTCAACTTCACTTCATTACTCCTGCTTTTACACTAGCAACAGTTAACTTTTGTACAGACTTAATCCTGCGGCTGAAGTGAAGTCTTTCTCTGTGGTTAAACTAAAAGAATGTGGGTAGAATGCTCCCTGGGAGTTATTGCTCAAACGGTTATGGAAACCCTTTGTCCTCAGGAAATGTTTGCCTTAAGCTAGTTATCTTGACAATCTGCTTTAGGTCCCATTCTGTAATTGCCTTGTCTGCATCAGGGTTGTATCCTTTCACCATACCTATTCAATTTGTCCGCTGAGCAAATAATCCAAGAAGCTGGACTATATGAAGAAGAACACAGCAGCAGGATTGGAGGGAGACTCATTAACAACCTGCATCATGCAGATGACACAACCTTGCTTGCTGAAAATGAAGAGGACTTGAAACACTGATGAAGATCAAAGACCACAGCCTTCAGTATGGATTACATATCAACAAAAAGAAAACAAAAATCCTCACAACTGGACCAATGAGCGACATCATGATAGATGGAGAAAAGACTGAAGTTGTCAAGGATTTCATTTTACTTGGATCCATAATCAATGCCCATGGAAGAAGCAGTCAAGAAATAAAAGGAAGCATTGCATTGGGCGAATTTGCTGCAAAAGACTTCTTTAAAGTGTTGAAAAGCAAAGATGTCACCTTGAAGACTAAGGTGCGCCATGGTGTTTTCAGTCATCTCATATGCATGTGAAAGCTGGATGATGAATAAGGAAGATCAAAGAAGAATTGACATCTTTAAAGTGCGGAGCTGGAGAAGAATATTGAATATACCATGGACTGCCAAAAGAACAAACAAATCTGTTTTGGAATAAGTACAACCAGAATGCACCTTAGAAGTAAGGGTGGTGAGACTATGTCTCGTATACTTTGGACATGTTTTCAGAAGGAATCAGTCCCTGGAGAAGAACATTGTGCTTGGTAAAATAGAGGGTCAGCGAAAAAGAGGAAGACCCTCAAGGAGATGGATTGACCCCATGGCTCCAATGATGAGCTCAAGCATAACAATTGTGAGAATGGCGCTGGACCGCCCAGTATTTCTTTCTGCTATACATAGGGTCTCTATGAGTCTGAATCGACTCATGGCACCAAAAACAACAATCACCTTGTAAGCACCCTGTGAACGCCCCCTCACACCTCCCTCCATGAGTACACACCTTTGCCGTTATGCACAGTATCCAATCCCCTCGATCCACACACACTCTCTAGACCAATTCTAGCAAAAGCCTTGCTTGGAGATGTCCTGCCTCCAACTTCCCCAATCGCTTGCTCACCTGTCAGAATATTGCAGCCCAGGTTCCTGGTTTAGCCTTAGAATTATGCTTTTGTTAACTGCCTTTCCTGGTGCGTTTGGTTTCATTTTCATGAGATCTGGCCTGTCCCCAAGTCAAGCTTTTTGCTTCCAATAAATCTCTTAATTTTAAGCAGATTCTGCAGTCACTCTATAACATTACAAAATTAATTAAATAACACTTTTCTGCAGTATACGAGGAAATCGAGGGCAAAATGATCATATTAATAACTAACATGAGGAATAGTTAATATTATAAGTACAGAAAGCAACCCACTATCACATATTTTGTTATTAATGGAAGGATTAAGACTTCGCTCAATATAATAATGGTATTTAGCCAGGGGATCTAGCAACACCTGACTCCTACTCTAGTCTGAAATCATCTGTCCCCACAAGGTCCTCAAAGAGCAATGGAAAGTGTCCAGTGGGCCCAAAGACACAGGTCACTGTTTACTGGGTTTGAAATGGCAGACTCCATGGCAGAGCACTGGGATGGTGATAGCCCTTTATCCTAAACTCCGTCAGTCTAAATTATTCTAACTGAAACAGAGCAATTCAAGCATATCTAGGTTTTACACCAGAAGGCGTGATTTTCTAACTAAAAGGAACATATTTGAACCCAGTGACAGGTGGAAACTGGCCTGTATCCTGGCAAAGCCAGAAGTTCTCTGGCCCCTGCTCCCACATTGGATAAAAAGATCAGATTGCTGGGCCTTTGTCACTGCATTGCAGGTGTGGGGGAGAATCACACAGGTGTATAGATATTAGCACAGGATGACTCACTAGAGCAAATGTGATCCAATCTGTGTCCTCAAATCTGACTGACGCTTGTGAGTTCTTCTATTCCCTATGGGTTTGCTAAAGGCAAGAAGGAAGTTTCGCCTGCCCTACATGTGTATATTACACATTAGCTAAACTCATTCGTACCACAACCTTTCATGATAAGTATCATTGCCTTTGAGCACCTTCAGTGATTCAGGTGGTTGGGCGCATGACTACTAGCCGAAATGCTGGCAGTTCAAACCCACCCAGAGGTATCTTGGAAGACAGGCCTGGCGATCTGCTTCTGAGAGGTCACAGTCCTGGAAATCCTACAGAACACAGTTCTACTCTGCACACATGAGGTCGCCTTGAGTCAGAATCAACTGGACGGCTACCAACAATAAGAAACAAAAAGTGTTCAATATAGTAAATAGCATCCACAGTTTAAAAAAAAAAAAAATTCAGAGAAAGCTAGGACTGAGATCAGTTCTGACTCGAGACCTACCACGTCTTCCACCGTCTCGCTCTACAGAGCACTTACTGAGTTTATCAGGGACGCGTCAGCCCTGTTCCCTGCTTGGGTCTCGCTGCAGCGTGAGGGCTGATTTCCACGCACTCTCTCAAAGTGTCGCGCCTGCAGAAGGTTAAGCTGGTACCTGAACACCTGTTATGACTGGCGAAAGTGACCCTATATTCCTGGTGTATCATCTGTAGCACTGGCTTAAAAAATAATTTCACACCTTTCAACTCGACCTGTATTTTGCAACTGAAATGGAACTTAACTGTGCAGTAGGATAAAGCCTTGAATAATTTTAGAAATCATATTTCAATATTTTGTAAAAATGGTGCCTACAAATTACCTACATGTAAAATCCACTCATGTAAAGATGTCTAATATGTGAATTTAAGTATAAAATAAGGATGATTACATGTTACTTCGTGCTTAGAATGACCGTCTAGATACTGCTCTGACAGATGCCGTGAAATTAAAGTGACCCTACAATTCTGGGCCTCACGGGTGCATCATATTATAGGATTTGGGCCTTTCTGCTTTTCCCAAGGATGAGTGCCCAAGTATTCCAAGGTTATCATTTCCATTATACAGGAAGAATTTTCTTCCGTATTCTGATTGAATAAGAAATTCCCTTTTGCACGTGCCTCGGTGATGCTGGAAAGTTTATTTAGGAACATCACATCACTTGAATGCATTCTAGTCTTCACAGACAGTCACTCAGTGACAAGAATATTTCCCAGCTCTAACTCTTCAGGGGTTTAAAAGCCATAGACTGATATTCAAAAAAACTGGCTTGAAACACATGGTTGATTACTGAGCCTGGTGTTATAAGACATTAAGTCTCCACAAAATGTCTAACAGTGTCATATTTTTAAAAAGTAATAACCAATATAATTTGGAGTTTTTAAAATGTTTTTACATTTTAACTAAGAAAAAAATATTTAAGTGTCTTTTCTTTTCCAAAGGAGAGTATTAGAATTTCTGATCAACTCATTTGTTAGAAAAGAACACTCTTCTCTCGATAAAGTAATGAGAACCTATTTTGCAATGTATTCAAAGCCAATAAAAATACCAAAGTGTTTTGAATTTTTTAACCACTGTCATTAAAATTTTAAAAATGGAAGGAGTAAGGAAGTGAAATGAAACAGAAATTTACACTTGAGTTTACCCTGCATTCAAGCAATTGTGTTCTTCCTGGGGTTGTTGATAAACAGCGGTGGGGAATCTCAAAGTCATATCTGGATAGCTTCACTGACTACCTGGATACTGATGAGTGAGGGGATGGGAAGAGGTGGGTTTTTAGAAAGAGCAGAATTTTGAATATACGCATTAAAATTATAAACAGAAATAGTGTTAACAGTTTGGTCATGCGCCATCTTTTTTTTTTGAGCCCTGAGTTTTATTCAAATAGAATTTATTTTGTTACTGTTTTTATTTTAATTCAGGTTTTGAACAGAATTTCTTGCAGGATATTCTCTAGTAATTTCTGTTCAGAAAATAGCCAAATTTTGAGGATCCATCATTCTTATATTCGTCTAATCCAGTTACTGAAAACCAGCAACATTATGATTCTACATCCAGTGTAGACACACCAAAGTGTGGTCTCTGTTCCATTTTCAGGGATCCCTTATCTTCCTCCTTCCTCCTTCCTCCCAGCAGAAACCTAACTCCGCCTGATCCAACACATTCATGGTCTGGCTGTTGCCTTGTAATGAGAGAGGGCTTTGCTCATCTATGAAGTGGAGCTCAAGTACAGTAGAAAACCAGTTAAGGGTGTTTGTTGGCCAAACGTTGTTAACTCGCACTAATTCAGACTTAGAAGAAGAGGAGGTTGGAACAAATAACAAGTAAAACTCATTAGAAGGAGGAATGAGGGGCAGACTTTCTACAAAGTAAATTTAACTTCCTACTATGTTGATGACCTTGTAAAGATATCTGTTTTAAAGTAAGTGATATCAGTCCTGGTAGTATTAACATGCACATGCACAAATACACACTCCAGAGGCTGGAGACGTTCATAAATTATATCAGAATAAACTCAAATTCTTGCAACCTATTAAAAATCTATTTAAATGAAAAAAAAAAGATGGCTAAAATATCCACCAAAAAGAAAACTGGAAAATGGCTCCAATTCCAAATGGCAAACTATGAAGAACATTTACCAAACTCAGTGAAATTTAATCAAAGGAGAAAACTGACACAACCATTAATTTCTTGTATATGCCATTTTAATTTTCCCGTAGTGCATGAAACTCAGAGAAACTGCCAGCTGGAACAGAGAGGAGAAAACAGAAGCTAAATAGCAACAAACTTACCAGAGTCAACTGATCTATAATCAATACTACACACACCTACACACACACACACATCACACAGACTAGTAGAACTTACTGTGAGCCCAGTTTGCCTCTTGCCTGAAAGATGGGTGAATACTGAAAGCTAAGAGAAAACATGTCTTTAGCAAAATTTATGAGAAAATGTTTTGAGACAATGACTGTTAAGGTTGTGTGTCAACTTGGCTGGGCCATGATGCTAACTGGTTTGACAGTTATGTAATGATAAAATTTGGCAGCTGTGTAACGATGTAGTCATCCTCCATTTTGTAATCTGATGTAATCATTCGCCATGATATGATCTGATGTGATCAGCCAATCAGTTGTAAGAGGAGTTTCCTTGGGGGTGTGGCCTGCATCCAATATATATGAATGCTCTGGCAAAGCTCACCCACTTACTTTGGATCCTGCATCCAACTCATCATCCTCTGACCTCAGGTTCTTGGGACGTAAGCCAACAGCCTGCCACCTGACCTACCGATCTTGAGATTTATCAGCTTCCACAATTATGTGAACCAGCAGCCTACTATCTGACTGCCAATTCTAGGATTCATCACCTTCTGCAGCCCCATGGGGCAACAAACTGCCATCTGACCTGCTGATCTGGGGTTCTTCACCCCCTGCAATCACGTGAATCAGGAGAACCCTCCAACCTGACACCTGATCTACAGATTTGGGACTTGCCAGCCTCCGTGGTCGCATGAGCCATCCCCTCAAATAAATCTCTTTATAGATATATTTATATATGTGCTTCCCTGGTCTTGCTTCTCTAGAGAACCAAGCCTAAGCCTGACAAAATATTCATTTGAAAGGCCCAGCTTTTCCAGGTCACTGCATCCAGTCCTGAACAAATTACAAGCCTAGATTATGCCACCATTACCAGAAACGCTTCAGAAATTCAAAAGTATAAGAGATACTGCATTTTTTTTTCCTTTAAATTAACTTAGACCCGGCTGTAAGTCCCCGTGTTGTAAGCTGATTAGGAAATTCTATCTCATTCTTGGGGCTCCAGGATCAGACCAAATTCCTGAGCATTAGGGAGGCCTCTCTTATTGTTAGATCTCAGTTCACACTGGCTAAGACTGAGACGTTTGATGCTTTAGCTCTTGTGATTTTTTTAAAGACTGCTAGTTCTGCCGTTTCTACACCCCAGGCTACATCAATCTCTGGGAGCTGGGAATGCCCAAACTTTGGAAGTGGACTTCCTAACAGCATGAAATGGTCAAAGTCATTCCTTTTGAGTTCTTGACACATCCCAGAGTAGCGAGGATGATTATTTTGAACATTCCTGCTCTCTCCATTACCCACCAACTCTCCCTTTTGAAATAGCAGCCAAATGTGGCCCCTGTCACTATTTCTCAGTGGTTTTCTCTCTCTTCCTTCTCCTCTAGGACACTAAACTGAACCACTTGATCAGTTGTAGGCTTATAAAACAGAAAGAAAGGCATAGTCAACTTTTGCTTGTACACCTGAAATATAAATCCCCCATAGTGCAAGGGGATAAAATAGAGTCTGGCTACTTACTGACTTGAAACAACAGATGGAAAAGTATATAGTCACCAAACTCAAATTTATAACCAAACAAAAGTAGATACTACAAAAATAGGTGGAGAAAACAGAACTCTTCAGGGAAACGTGAGCCCCAAGAAGCAGCAGGGAATTTTAGACAAATATTTCACTGTACCATTGAAAACACTAATAAAAAATAAACTATTTGAATAAAGACCACAACAGGCAGGT
The DNA here is from genome assembly GCF_024166365.1 of Elephas maximus indicus. Lineage (NCBI taxonomy): Eukaryota > Metazoa > Chordata > Mammalia > Proboscidea > Elephantidae > Elephas > Elephas maximus. The sequence goes on from NC_064840.1 coordinate 78,321,830, forward strand.
AGGAAAGAGCAAAGAAATATGAGGTTACAAAAGAAGAAAAATGAAATAAAAAAATAGAAATCAAGAAGTATTTGAAGAAGTAAGAAATACAACAGATACAGGTGAAAACAGACTTGGAAAAATGATTAACACATTTTATTAATACATTATTTTATTCATTCAACAAATTACGAATATGCTAGGTATTGTGTCAGCATTGAGGTCCCTGGATGGAATAAGCGTTTTGCACTTGACTGCTAATCCAAAGGTTGACAGTTTGAACACTCCCAGCCACAGCTGTCGTTAGTTGCCATTGAGTTGATTCAGACCCATGGCGACCCCACGTGCTGCAGAGCAGGACTGCTCCCCAGGGTTTTCAAGGCTGTGACCTTTAGGAAGCAGATTGCCAGGCCTGTCTTCTGAGAAGCCTCTGGGTGGGTTCGAATCACCAACATTTCGGCTAGTAGTTGAACGCTTAATGGTGATACGTTTCAGCAAAGGCCTAATAATCTACTTCTGCTAAGATTACAGCCAAGAAAGTCTTACAAGGCAGCTCTACTCTGCAACACATGTAGTCGCCACGAGATGGAATCCACTTGACAGCAATAGGTTTGTTTTGTTTTTTTCTTCGGTTTGTGTTAGTATTGGAACTGTAATGGTGAGAACAAAACACAGTAGGCAAAGAAAAACAGAAACGAGAAAGACAGTTCTAGGAGAATACGAAAATAAGGAAGAAATTGTATACCCAATATGTAGGTAATAGGTAGCCCCAAAGATGAAATGTAATGAAAAAATATTCCAAGTCAGAATATGATAAAATTTCCCAAAATACACACACAAAAATAGAACCTAAATCTATAAATCAAAAGTGCACATAGTTCTGAGGGAAGTGAACAGTCCACACCAAGATGTAGTTAAAATTAAGCTTAACTGTAACAGAAGAACAGAACACTGTAGTGGGTTAAAAAAGAGAGAAGCTTGTCTCTCACCTGGAAGTCTACAGGATGCAGCACAGAATTAGAGTGGGCTTTGTCCCATGAGGTCTGCAGAAAATGAGATCTCCCTAGCCTACTGCTCCACCAAGCTGGGGGAGGCCCTTTTTCTCATGGATCCAGGTGACATACATGATCCTGTATGCAAGACAGAAGTATGGAATCAGAATAGAGAGAAAAGGGCTCATACCAGTTGTCCTTCAGGCAAGGTTCCTAGAAGCTTTCATAACACCTGCCATTACATTCCAATGACCAGAATTACTGACATGGTCACTAGCTGAAAGGGAGTCTGGGATATGCAGTCTTAGTCTAGGTGGTCATGTACACAGCCGAAATTCATATTACTATGGACCGGGGGAGCAGATTTGTGAGGGCGCAGGTCTCTATCTCTACCACAATATAGGACATTCAAATACAAAAATCAAGCCATGCACAATGACGAAAATTTGAAATTTATTTATTTCTTATTATCTTCTATATGATAATTCACTAATTGTATTTTGATTCACTAGTGCTCTAAAAAAAAAGGTTAGGAACAGTCTGTATTTTTTCCCTTAACCATCAGCAATAGTTACTCTTTCTAAAGTGCTTACTATGTGCTACCAGATGCATTAGGAGATTTATATTTACTGTATCATTAAATCTTCACAAAAGTCTGTGTGGTAGTATTGATATTTAGCACTTACAGATGAAGCAGCACAGCCTTACAGAAGTTGGATAACTAGCCTGAGAGCAAACAGCTAGTAACATGGTGACTCTACAGTTCAAACCCACGAAACCTGGCTCTTGACCCTATAGTCTCATCTACCTCGCTATAATGTCTCTTGGTTTAGTCACATGGATGCAATAGAAGAAGGGTTTAACGAACAAAGAAAGACCGTCACTAAATAAAAGACAGCTTTTTAATTTTTCCTTTATTTTTAAAATTGAAGAAATAGTATCTTAATGTATTTGCACTGTTGAGATTAAAACAATAAAAAAAAGTATATACCATATAATACCATGTTCCTTCAGTAGAGGACAATACAGAGGTCTTTCCCCTATAACTCTTGTGTTGAAGTTAAACACTCTAAGGGTTTCGTATTCATTCTTTCACTTTGTTTTTTTTTAGGGTCGATATGAGTCGGAATCGACTCGACGGCAGTGGGTTTTTTATATATATATATGTATATATACACACAAATAATTGAATATAAATATGTAGATTAGATTGTTCTCTTTTCTGTAAGTAGAATCATATTTTATGCATTATTCCAAAACTAAATTATTTCCTTAATATTGTTTTGGAGACCATTTCATATCAATGCATGGTGTTCTATCTCGGTCTTCTCATCAGTCACGTAAATTCCCTTCAGGTAAAATATCAAAATTTATTTAACTGGTTTCCTGTAGAAAAATGTTTCGGCAGTTTCCAATCTGTGCTATTACAAACAAGGGCTCCTTGAACCTCCTATTACTTTATTTTATATTCCCATACTAATTGTGAAAAGCAAAAACAAAAGTCAAAAATTAGTACGATCAGGAAGGAGATGGCATCCCTACAGACTTTTCACATATTAAAAGAATAGTAATGAAACATTAAGAATGATATTATGCAAACAAATTAAAAAACTTAGATGAAATGGGATAATGTTTTAAAGACCCAAATTATCAAAGCTCACTAAAGAAACAATAGAGAACCAGGGGTGGGGGGAGAAGTTTATGTTAAATAGATCAAATGTATAGTTAAAAATTATCCCACAAAAACAAAGTAAAAACTCCATGCCCAGATGGTTTCACTAGAGAATTCACCATGTATTTAAAGATGAAATAATAGCAATTGTAACCAACTCACCTGGAAATTTGAAAATGAACGAATACTTCCTAACTCATTCTATGAGGCCAGCATTACACTGATACTAAAGTCAAATGAAGACGTTATGAAAAGAAATTATCACTCATAATCATTGATGTAAAATTCTTTCAAAAATTTCAGCAAATCAAATGCAATAATATAGAAAAACGACCATACATCATGATAAAATGGTGTTTATCAAAAGAAAGTAAGGTTGGTCTAGCAGCTGAAAATCAGTGTAATTCACCATACCAACAAACTAAAAAGAAAAATCATATGATCATATTAAAAGTGCCAGAAAACTAATTGACAAAAGCCAACACTCATTCCTAATAAAATCTCTCTGCAAACTAAGAACAGACGGTGTCATGGATTGACTTGTGTCCCCCCAAAATATGTGTCAACTTGGTTAGGCCATGATTCGCAAGTACTGTGTGGTTGTCCTTCATTTTGTGATTGTAATTATATTTTTAAAGATGATTAGGGTGGATTTTAACACCCTTACTAAGATCATATCCCTGATTTCCCTAGAGTGTGGCCTGCACCACCTTTTATCTTACAAAAGATAAAAGGAAAGGGAAGTAAGCAGAGAGTGGGGGACCTCATACCACCAAGAAAGCAGCACCAGGAGCAGAGTGTGTCCTTTGAACCAGAGGCCCCTGCGCCTGAGAAGCTCCTCTTCCAGGGGAAATTGATGACAAGGACCTTTCTCCAGAGCCGACAGAGAGAGAAATCCTTCCCCCGGAGCCGATGCCCTGATTTTGGACTACTAGACTGAGAGAATAAACTTCTGTTTGTTTAAAGCCATCCACTTGTGGTCTTTCTGTTACAGTAGCACTAGATGACTAAGACAGGCGGGAACATCTTCAACCCAGCAAATGGCATATACACGAAACCTACGGCTAGCATCATACTTGACAATCAAAGACAGAATGCCTTCCCCCAAGATGAGGAATGAGACAAGAATGTCCATTCTTACCATTTCTATCTACAAGTAGCCAGTGCAGTAAAGTAAGAAAAAGAAATAAAATGATTCAGATAAGAAAGGTATAATTAAAATTATATCAATTGCAGGTGATGTTATCATCTATACAGAAAATACAATGGAATACACCAAAATGTTGCTAGAAATAATAAGTGAGTTTAGCAATGCTGCAGAATACAAGATCAGTATACATTAATGAAAAGAGCCTCGTGGCACAGGTCGGAGGTTCAAACTCACCAGTGGGAGAAAGACGTGGCAGTCTGCTTCTGTAAAGATTATAGCCTTGGAAATCCTATGAGGCAGTTCTATTCTGTCCTATAGGGTCCCTCAATGGCAATGGGTATATAGTAATGAACTATATTTTTATATACTAGCAGGAAACAAATAGGAAATGAAATTTCAGAAATACCATTTATAATGGCATCAAAAATATAAAATAGGGATAAATCTGACAAAATGTGTGAAAGACATATTTACTCTAAACCATTACTGAGATAAAGAACTAAATAAGTAGACAGGTGTGTTTTGGTTTATGGGTCAGAAGATTCAATATTTGTAAAATGTCAGTCTCTCCAAATAAATCTATAGATTCGACAGAATCTGAGTCAAAATGCTACAAGGGTTTTTTTCAGAAACTGACAATCTTATTCTAAAATTCATGAAGAAATGTAAAGAACCTAGAATTTACAAAATACCTCTGAAAAATTAAAGTTTTATTATAGTTTTATAATAAATCTTAAAATCAGAAGACTCATGCTACCTGATTTTAAGATTTATTATAAAACTATAATAATGAAGACAGAGCAGTATTGCCATCAAGATAGACACCTAGGTAAATGGAACAAAATATAAAGTCCAGAAATAGGCCCACACATCTGTGGACAACTGATTTTTTTTTTTTTTTTAACCAAGATGTAAGAGCAATGAGTGAAAAAGGAGTTTTTCAACTAATGGTACTGGAACAATGAAATAACCACATGCCAAAAAAAAAAAAAAAAATTATCCAAACTTTCACTATATATAGACCTAAATACGAAACTTCAAACCATAAAACATTGAGGAAAAAAAAAGAAACACCTTTGTAGCCTTGGGTCAGGCAATAGTTCCTTAAAAAAAAAAAAAATTTTTTTTTAAATAGTTCCTTAGATGTGATGAAATGATGATCTACAAAAGAAAATATTGATAAATTATACTTTATCAAGATTAAAACATCCACTCTTCAAAAGACACCATTAGGAAAGTTAACACATCAAACACAGACTGGAAAAAAATTGAAAATCATGTATCTGATAAAAGACTATGAGAGTCAAAAGGCAACTGTTGGACATGATGGATATTTCGTTATCTTGATGGTGGTAATCTTGATATTTCATTATCTTGATTTCGGTTTCACAGGTGTGTGTCAAAATTTATCAAATGTGTGCGAGTTTTTGTATGTCAATTATACTTCAATAAAGCTATCTAAAATAAAATAAACACAGGTAACAATAGTTAACATAAAAATTATAAAGAGGTAAAATTTAAGAAATACAATCCATAAACATTTTATTTTTTCTGCATTGTAAGAAGAAAAGAGAGAACTATTTTGGAGGGTAACATTGGACCTTTAACTTGTTCAAAGTAATTCTCATTTTCCTACGTGACTCCAAATCCATTTTCTTTCCCGGTGACCTCCTTCACATTCAGGTGTGTTCAGCAGCGTTCAGCAATTCATCTAGCAAGGAAGTTTTATATTAAAATCTTGAAACATTAACACTTTGTTTTTAAGCCTAAGAGCGTTTGAAAAAAAGGTTCTGTGTTATATCTATCTTTTGTATTTCATAAATCCAGTGCACCCTCTCTGGAGGAAAATGAAGAAATTTTACAGAAGTCAGAGCAAGATAAGCACGAAAAAACTACGGAGATAAGGAAAGACCTATAATCTCCAAGGCCTTCCTTCTCTGTGACCTTGCACAGCTGCCTACTGCTTAAAACCCATTGCCACTGAGTCAGTTCTGACTCGTAGCGACACTATAAGACAGAGTACAACTGCCCCGTAGCGTTTCCAAGGAGCACCCGGTGGGTTTGAACTGCCAACCCTTCGGTTAGCAGCCGTAGCACTTAACCACTACTCCACCAGGATTTCCGGCTACTGCTTAGCAAGATTAAAATCAAGGAGATCTGAACAGCAGTCGGCACTGACGATGAGAAGAGAGAGGTCTTTCTTCAGAAAAGGGAAAGGCAGGGGGCATTCAGAAGCCTAGAACTATGGAAAGATGAAAAAGAGAGACCCTGTTCTCACCCCATAAAATCCATATTATTCACATAAAAACATGCTTCTAATATTATATGGAATTCTGGATTTTATAAATACATTTTAAACTTGCAATGCAAAATCTTTTTTTTTTTTTTTTAGATACGTATTAACTGTGAGTTGCCATCCCCATTACCTATGGAATTTGGGTATTGCAAATAGTTTAGTAAAGAGTATTTGCTTAGAAAGTAATCAAAGGAAATCAGTTTTTTAATGAAAGCAATTAACATATTCACAGTACTTCCATTTAATGTAATTGCTTAATATTAATGTGCAACATAGATGGTTTAAATTAGTTTTAATTTGGTATAGATCATCAAAGCTCTCCAGGGAGACTAGATTTCACTAAATAACTATTTCTAGACACATGAAGTGTTTAAGAATAGGAATTAGTAAAACATTTCAATATAATTGTAAATTATATTAGAAGGCCTTCTCATTGTCCTTTGCAGTCAAAGTTAAACTGTAGTCATCATGATACAGACAGTAATAATAGGAAACAGTCATAGGAAGGAAATTGCTTCCTGTTTTATGCAGCATAATTTCCATATGTCAACCAGTAATAATCAAACTTTTCTGCAAATTCAGAACTGCTTTCTGAGAATTGTTTTCTTCCAGCCAGCAGGACCTCCTGCAGCCCATCTGTGTGCTGAAGATGACATTCCATGAGGACAGACAAGAGTCTTCAGCTTTCTGTACTGTTCTTCGTATTTGGTGACCACATGGCAGACACCATGGGTCTTCTTTCAATCAAAGAGAGTAAACTCACTTGGGGTAAAGACTTTGCATTATCCAGCACATCTACTGAAAGTCTATTGGAGAGAGAGGCTGGAAAACCAGTGATTTTCAGTCTGCACCACAGCAGGCCCCAGGCGGTCAGCTGAGCTCCCCCACACAACGGATGCCCTTGTAACACTCGCAGTCCTTCGCACGCAGTCGCTTGTGTATTTGTAATTACACGCCTTGACCTTTTCTTAGAATCGAGTGCTTATAAGAGTGCAGGCGTTGGAACCCAGGCCACTCATGGTCACATCCCAGCTTTGCCACTTGCTAGCTGGAAAATCTATGCAAGTTACTTAACTTCTCTCTTCCTTTGTTTCCTTACTTATAAATAGTTAGTAGCAGTAGCTACCTCATAAAGTTGTTACGAGCATGAAATGAATGAATACATACAAGATACTTGAGGTAATAGCACGTAATGAATATTTAATAAACTTAGATATTATTATTTGCACTATTACTAAACCATAAGCTCCAAAAGTACACAATTAGCTTATTCATAGGTGTATCTACGTCAGCATTAAATTCCGTGTCTTGTACCAATTAAACCTTCAAAATGTATTTAATTAGATTATCCCCCTCCTATTTTTACCTAACTCTTACTTCAGTCTCAGAAAGGCCCGCCCTGATGCTACGGATGTTAAAAACCCAATTTCAGTACATCCAAATCGCAGGGGGACACTCATCATTCTTTGTGTTATTACTTGACTTTTGTTGTTGTTGTTCTTTTGTCTTCCCTGCTAATACGTGAGCATCCGTAGCACCGGGCTTTGTCTTTCGGTTCACTGTTGTATCCTTAGCAAATACCTTGTTCTTACTGTGTGCCACCTAGTCAAGTCCAACTCATAACAACCCTATAGGACAGAATAGCAGTGCCTCATAGGGTTTCCAGACTGTAATCTTTACTGGAGCAGGTTGCCACGTCTTTTCTCTCGAAAAGCCACTGGTGGTTTCGAACCACCTACGTTTCAGTTAGCAACTGAGTGCTTAACCATTGCATCACCAGGGCTCTTAGGAAATACCTTAGTGTCCAACATATGATGGATTGCTGTCGCTATTGCTAGGTGCTGTCGAGTTGGTTCCAACTCATAGCGACCCTATGTACAAAAGAATGAAACACCACCTGGTCCTACACCATCCTCACAATCATTGTTATCCTTGAGCCCATCGTTGCAGTCACTGTGTCAACTCATTGCATAGAGGGTATTCCTCTTTTTCGCTGACCCTCAAGTGTGATGTCCTTCACCAGGCACTGGTCCCTCCTGATAACATGTCCAAACTATGTGAGACAAAGTCTTGCCATTCTTGCTTCTAAGGAGCATTCTGGCTGTACTTCTTCCAAGACGGATTTGTTTGTTTTTCTGGCAGTCCAGAACCATAATTCAAAGGCATCAAATCTTCTTCAGTCTTCCTTATTCATTGTCCAACTTCCACATGCATACGAGGCGATTGAAAACACCAGGGCTGAGATCAGGTGCACTTTAGTCCTCAAAGTGACACCTTTGCTTTTTAATACTTTGAAGTGTTAAAGAGGTCTTTGGAAGCAGATTTGCCCAATACAATGTGTTGTTTGTTTTCTCGACTGCTGTTTCCATGAACTTTGATTATGGATCCAAGTAAAATGAAATCCTTGACAACTTCAGTCTTTTCTTCATTTATCATGATGTGTCTTTTTGGTCCAGTTGTGAGGATTTTTGTTTTCTTTATATTGAGGTGTAATCCATACTAAAGGCTGTGGTCTTTGACCTTCATCAGTAAGTGCTTCAAGCCCTCTTCACTTGATGGGTACTCAATGAAAATTTATTGAATGAATTAATCAAAATAGTAATAAAAAAAATTAAATAGAGCTGGCCTAAATGCCTAGATGCTAGTTAATCACATTGACCTGTTAGCAGAGTGAATTAAAAGAGGGCCAAGCAGTGAATATTTTCATATTTGCACACTTAGCAGTATTTTCTAACAGGAAAATGAGTCCCTTTCATGTCATGAAATCACCAGGCCAGCTGTATTAACCAGGACTGTGTATTAATGAAAGCTATCTTTTTTTATCATCACTGTAACACAAAAGCTCTCATTTCTGTTGATTCCATCTTAAGGTCTTTTTCTCCAACTCTTGAAAAGCTCTTTTACTTTTTCTCTCTCCCTGATCACATTTAAAACACAACAATCAGATTTATTCTGTGCTCCATCCTGGACTTGAGGCAGAAAAGACTTCACTGCTCCTTTGAAATCAGCCATCCTTTTGAGATTACCCTGGCTCAGCAATGCTGCTCTCGCTTGGAAATGGTCTTCAGAGATCTTACTCCAGTGCTAATTCCTTGTGTGGCATGACTTTTCTTAACACTAGCTGAGGGATTGTGGTTCTGGGTATCTTAGCATTTTGAAATCAAAACTGTGCCTATGGGAGATCTATAATCTCCAACATGCTTCTTTCTATAGAGTGGAAATACTTTTCCCTTCAAAAAATGAATTATGACCTTATACAGGTTCAGTGTCAACACCAAAATGCTAATTGTGCTGCAATTTCTCTGAGGAAATTGGCCATATTTTGCTAAAACAACAGATGCAGATAAAAACACATTTAAAAAAAAAAAAAAGACCCTCTTGCCATTGAGTTGATTCTGACTCCTAGCGACTCTATAAGACAGAGTAGAACTACCCCGTAGGGTTTCCAAGGAGCACCTGGTGGATTCGAACTGTTGACCTTTGGTTAGGAGCCGTAGCTCTTAACCACTATACCACCAGGGCTTCCAAAAAAGACATGTTAGTGACCCTAAAACTATAAAAAAAAAAAAAACTGTAAATACGATTTATCAGGGTAATAATTTGATGTGTGTCTGTTATATTTTTGTAAACAACATTGTATTTTGTGTACGCAATGACATATAATGTCCTGTCAATAACTTTAATCTGTTGTACCTCTGTTTATTTTATTTTACACTGTTACTAACTTTCGTAATTGTGCCTTGATGCTGTCTAGCTCAGAGAAACACAGTCAGTTACTCATCCATTGCTGGTAACTCTCCTTGCTTACGTGGGTTTTCTTCGGTCTTTTTTTTTTTTTTAAGGAACTGTTTAATGTTTTTAGATATATGAAGACTCAGGGAAATTCTTCTCGAGGGCATGACAGCCAAGGGATAGAGCTATCTAAAGTAAATTCAGCATAGAACTTGCTTGACTCAGTCTTTCTGAATGCTCCACTCAGATTTTGAGATGGATAGAACATTTCATGTCTTGCACTTTTTACGCAGAAGGCAGTTTCTACCCCCATGTTTCCGCACACTTTCTCTCCGTCCTTCCTCATATGCATTCGTACATTTTGCCCACACGAGGAAGAATTTATTTTCAGTTTAGCCATTTATTGGATTGCTTTTGCAGATAGATGGTACAACTGTAATTAAAGGAGGGATCAGAGCCCTTTTCTCTTCCATCAGCCCTCTTCCTGTTTCATGAGTCCATTTGGTTATCAGACCTCTGGTCAGTTTTCAGCACTGACCTTTGAACTGTCAAGTAAGTGCAGCTCTTTAGAGGCCAAACTGTAACTCTTCCTCTGGATCCTTTCCTCTTCAGCTTCTCTGCCTAAGGCTAGGAGGGTAAGACAGGCCAGAATCTTCTTTCTTAGTCCAGCATTTAGATTCAAACAGAGGGAAGAGGAAGCAGGCATCTAAACTTGGGCCTCCTGGGCAAACCAGGTTCTCAAATGCATCTTTTACCAGAAAACCCTGCTAACAGTGTGTTGAGTACTTGCTCAGCCAGAAATAAAATGGCACTTGGCATTTCATCAAGCATTACTCCTGGGCTGTACAACTCCCTTAGAGGGAACTCTCAGCGGAAAGGAAGGGTGAGTAGTAGGATTCAAGGACAAACTGCCCGCCCCTACCTATTCTCTAAAAAGCAAAATCAGAATGGACATTTGGGAACAGCTGTGTTTCAGTGGGCCCCATACAGGCCTAATGCATATCAAACCCGTAACAATTTCAGATTCCGCACCATTAGGTCTGAAACTGCCTTAGTCCAATTTGGCTCAGAAACTAGCACTGAATATCCATGTTAGAGTCTACTGCCAAGAGCCAAAATGAGCTGGAGAATCATAATAATAATACAATACATTGAACCTTTTCTAGTATAAGAAACTTCTTCTGTGAAATCCTTAAAATGTCGATGAGACAGCGATTATTTTTACTCCCATTTTCCACATGAAAAAGTGAGCCTCAGGGAAATTAAGTTCCCCCAAGGCAAATTCAAAATTCATGTTCTTAACTACGGTATGATTTTCCCTCTCAATCAGGTATATCCTTAGAGGATAAAGGCTTGTTTCACCAATAGTATAGATTCCTGGTATTCCAATGTATTATCTGTGCCCCCCCGACACACAAACTATGCAATGAGCCTTGAGAAAGGTAACACATTAAAACTTACCAACCATGTACATCTCAAAGTGAATGACTATAACACATGATTTCTTTAGAGTAGATTTTTATAGAAGAGAGAGGAGATAGAGAGGGTACGAAGGAATTGACGTGCTTTGAAGTATGTAAACGGAGCAGGAAAAAAAGATTCAGTTCCCTAAGATACACACTAACTACTATTTTGCCTTATAATAACCTTGTCTATACAGGCTGTTCTACAAATTAAAGGCCCATCACTTCAATTCCTTTCAGAGAAAACAATCAGAGGTCTGGACCATTAGCAGGAAACAATTATTTGACTCCAGACACCAATGAGCTCGGAAGTGCCAGACAAAACGGTCGTTGTTTCATCATCATTTTGGTCCCTAGATTTTCAATCTCAATTGTATCTTCTCTTTCTTTACTTCCTCTTTACTACTGGTGTTCCCGAGAGTTCTGTCTTCATCTCTCTGCTCTATTCTGTATATCTCATCAATGTTCAAGAAAACTCAATGGAATTGACTTTATGGCAATGGGTTTGGTTTTTTAATCTTCCTTCTAACCCCGGTGCTGTACTTTTCCTTAAAGTCCCTTCTCCCGCCTGACGTATCCAAAAGAGGAAGAGGGAGAAAACAGCACAGAGTTCTATGATTACTCAGTTAAAAAAGAAACCTGATACTCTCTGCCCAGGAACAAGAAATAGAAAACAGGAAAAAAAAAAAAAAAGGTGGAAATATTTATCCCTGGGCACATGGAGGTATATTCTTACTCCCTGTTATGAGAAAGATGGCACAATCTTCCTGACACCTTATCTGTACTATCATAGCAGTGTTCTTAGTTTCTCACCTGGGTTGATGACAGAAATGATTCTGATAGAAACTATTTGAATGACTTCCTAACACATTTAGGATGGCAGCTAGTTTTATGGAGGAAAATGTCTTCCAGAACTTAAGATCACATCTATGTAATCCAGACAATGTCTTCCTTGGAATTAAAAAAAAAAACAAAAAACCCTGTTGCTTCAAGTCAATTCTGACTCAGAGTGACCCCATAGGACAGTAGAACTGCCCCATAGAGTTTACAAGGAGCAGCTGGTGGATTCGAACTGCTGACCTTTTGGTTAGCAGCTGTAGCTCTTAATCACTGTGCTACCAGGGTTTTGAGTTATAACACACTTAATTGAAATACTAGGAAGGCCACAACTTCCTCCTTACACGTGAGAGTCTTTCTTCCCCTCTTCCTTCCACACAGTGCCTAAGACAATGCTGCTTTCACAACAAATATTCAAGGAATACCATATTTGAGGATCTTTGTGATCTCCGCTGAGAACAAAAGCATGATGTCCTTCTCCAAGGACCGATCCCTCCGGACAACATGTCCAAAGTATGTAAGACTCAGTCTCGCCGTCCTTGCCTCTAAGGAGCATTCTGGCTGCACTTCCTCTAAGACAGATTTGTTTGTTCTTTTGGCAGTCCATGATATATTCAATATTCTTCGCCGACACCACAATTCAAAGGCGTCAATTCTTCTTCGGTCTTCCTTATTCATTGTCCAGCTTTCACATGCATATGATGCAATTGAAAACACCATGGCTTGGGCCAGGCGCACCTTAGTCTTCAAGGTGACATCTTTGCTCTTCAACACTTTGAAGGGATCCTTTGCAGCAGATTTACCCAATGCAATGCGTCTTTTGATTTCTTGACTGCTGCTTCCATGGCTGTTGATTGTGGATCCAAGTAAAACAAAATCCTGGACAACTTCAATCTTTTCTCCATTTATCATGATATTGCTCATTGGTCCAGTTGTGAGGATTTTTGTTTTCTTTATGTTGTTGTGTAATCCATACTGAAGGCTGTGGTCTTTGATCTTCATGAGTAAATGCTTCAAGTCCTCTTCACCTTCCTCAAGCAAGTATGTGCCATCTGCATAATGCAGGTTGTTAATGAGTCTTCCTCCAATCCTGATGCCCTGTTCTTCTTCACATAGTACAGCTTCTCGTATTATTTGCTCAGCATACAAATTGAATGGGTATAGTGAAAGAACACAACCCTGAAGCACACCTTTCCTGACTCGAACATCGAGCAACTAAAACAAAAGGAAGAACTGATGAAGTAAAAGAGATGAACAGAAGATTTCAAAGGGCAGCTCAAGAAGACAAAGTAAAGTATAATGACATGTGCAAAGAGCTGGAGATGGAAAATCAAAAGGGAAGAACACATCCAGCATTTCTCAGGCAGAAAGAACTGAAGAAAAAATTCAAGCCTCGAGTTGCAATAGTGAAAGATTCTATGTGGAAAACATTAAATGACCCAGGAAGCATCACAAGAAGATGGAAGGAATACACAGTCATTATACCAAAAAGAATTAGTCGATGTTCAACCATTTCAAGAGGTGGCATATGATCAGGAACCGATGGTACTGAAGAAAGAAGCCCAAGCTGCTCTGAAGGCATTGGTGAAAAAGAAGGCTACAGGAAATGATGGAATATCAATTGAGATGTTTCAACAAACAGATGCAGCTCTGGAGGTGCTCACTCGTCTATGCCAAGAAATATGGAAGACAGCTTCCTGGCCAACTGACTGGAAGAGATCCATACTTATGCCTATTCCCAAGAAAGGTGATTGAACCAAATGTGGAAATTATAGAATAATATCATTAATATCACATGCAAGCAAAATTTTGCTGAAGATCATTTAAAAATGGCTGCAGCAGTATATTGACAGGGAACTGCCAGAAATTCAGGCTGGTTTCAGAAGAGGACATGGAACCACGGATATCATTGCTGATGTCAGATGGATCCTGGCTGAAAGCAGAGAATACCAGAAGGATGTTTGCCTGTGTTTTATTGACTATGCACACGCATTCAAGTGTGTGGATCATAACAAATTATGGGTAATGTTGCTAAGAATGGGAATTCCAGAACACTTAATTGTGCTCATGAGGGACCTTTACATAGATCAAGAGGCAGTTGTTTGGACAGAACAAGGAGATACTGATTGGTAAAGTAGAGGGTCAGCAAAAAGGAGGAAGACCCTCAGTGAGATGGATTGACACAAGAGCTGCAACAGTGGGCTCAAACATACCAACAATTATGAGGATGGCCCAGGACCAGGCAGCGTTTTGTTCTATTGTACACAGGGTCGCTATAAGTAGGAACCTACTCGATGGCACCTAACAACGACAACATCATATCTCTTGCATCTGAGGAGCAGAAGGAAAAATGTTATAAACTCTTCATTTTCCATAAAGTTTCAGGAAAATATCTTTGATACTACTCTTCAGAACACCTACAATAATAGCTGGTATTTAAATAGCCCTTTACCATTTTAAGCTATTTTAATGGGCATTTCTTTATTCCTGCAACAAACCCTTTGTGGAACAGATCAAGCATTATTAACCCCATTTACTGCTAAGAAAACAGAATCTCAGACAAGTTAAGGGAACTGTAAGGCCATATCTTGCAAGTGGTCGAGTTGGATTTATCAAAGATAATCTTTACTTCTACTCCTGTGATCCTTCTACTGTATCATGCAACCTATTTCTTAAAAAGCATAATGCTCACCATAAATTGTACCAAGGGTCTCCAAGGCAGTAAATCTCCACGGAAGCAGACTGCCACATCTTTGTCCCACTGAGCCACTGTTGGTTTTGAACCACTGACTTTTAGCAGTCCATCACTTTAACTGTTGTGCCATACATTTATCCTCATAAAACTCTAAAAACACTCTAGAAGTCATTATTAGTGGCTTTATTTTATAGGTGAAGGAACTGAGCTTGGAGAGGTCAAATAATTTTCCCTGAACTCATTAAAGAGCTGTAAGTGGTGGTGTCCAGACTTGAATGCCAACCCTTTTGTTCTTTCACCATAAAAACAAATAAACAAACAAACCAAACCCATTGCCATCTAGTAAATTCTGACTCACAGAGACCCTATAGTTAGAGCAGAACTGCCCCATACGGTTTCCAAGGAGTGGCTGGTGGATTTGAACTGCTGACCTTGTGGTTAGCAGCCATAGACCCAGACCAGACTCGTCGCCATCGAGTCGATTCCGACTCATAGCAACCCTATAGGACAGAGTAGAACCGTCCCATAGAGTTTCCAAGGAGCGCCTGGCGGATTTGAACTGCCGACCCTTTGGTTAGCAGCCATAGCACTTAACCACTATGCCACCAGGGTTTCCAAGCTCTTACTAAATATATAAATGGTACCTGTAGGTGCTGTTGATCAATAGGACTCTCGTGACTGGTCTGCTCTACACTGGACTCTTGTGACCCTTAATACTAGAGCAGTGACACCATTTTATACAAAAGTATTTTTGCTCAATATCTAATCCTCTAGGATGGGATGAAAGATAAACATACATCAAAAACTATGTATTGGGACGTAACCCCACTCTAGTGCACAGCACACACCTGAAAAAAAAAAGTGAGTGAACTCCAGGGAAGTAAAGTAATTGTCTAAAATGTCAATGATTTTTCAGATTGCAGAAGGCTCCTGAACTTCTAGTCCAACATCTGAACATCTATTCCAACACCCTTACGTCCTCGCCCAGGACGCTGAAGCCCTAAAAGGTAAAACGACTTGTACTCTCACAGATTTTAATGTACAGCTGTTAACTACCACACATGTATATATTTTTCAAAGCAGGCTTCCCTGGGATGTCAAGGTGCCTTCAGTAATTGTGGGGCCACCTCTGAAAGCTATCATGATGAAGATGAATTATTTGTTTAGCACTGACAGGTCTGGCACTGTACCAGGCATAAAGAATATGTGCTCAAGGCTCAAGAGACACACAATCTAAATTAAAAGACAAATAGATGTTTTAAGATCTCAAAGGGTGATTAGGACCTTTAATTGTAAGTCACCAGATTCACATTTATTTTAAAAAAAAATTTATTTTCCCCTTTCATTGCCTTAACTGCTCATAAATACCTCAGAGATGGTAACGATGGCAATAAGAGCATTTGTGAAGCAGCATACAATTGCCTGAGAACATTATTCATTTTAGTGAGTTTATTACTGGACAGCTGTTTACAAATTTAGGAGCAGATTGGCTCATGGATGAGTGAGTTTTGGTTGAAGAAATAGAACATGAGAGGCCTTTGACGTCCTCGATGATAACAGTCACACCAACCAATGTTCCATTGTTTCCCATAGGGAGCAGTTGGGTTTTCCTACACCAGCTGATTAGTGGTAAATATTGTCTGAATTATCCTGACAAAGTGTAGCATATAAAATGTATCTTTAGAGACACTAAAAACCCATGAGTCCATATGGAGCCTGGAAAAAAAAAAAAAAAAAGGTTTTCAGAGTTCAGCATTGAAACGCAGTATGGTTTGAAACTCCTGCAGGTTATTGTTGACTTGTCAGCAAACAAGTCATATTCATCAAAAAAAAAAAAAAAATCATCAGGCCATGTTAATTCTAAAACAAAGCAAAATAAAAAACTCAGAAGGAATAGTTTACTCTTACTATGTGACTTTGGGTAAGTTACTTAAACTTGATGAGCTTCAATGTCCCTTTATGTGAAATAGGAATGAAAATACCTATATCTTAGGGTCATTTTTTTAGCATTAAATGAGTTTATTTTTGGTAAAGAAATTTTTATATTATTTTTACAAGATGAAAATCAAAAAAAACTGAACCCCTTGCCATCAAGTCGATTCCGGCTCATAGCAACCCTATATGACAAAGTAGAATTGCCCCATAGGGTTTCCAAGGAGTGGCTGGTGTACTTGAACTGCCCACCTTTTGGTTAGCAGTCATAGCTCTTAACCACTTTGCAACCAGGACTCTTACAAGATGATACTTAAACAAAAATAATTTTTTGGTATTATTTATGTTTATGGCATAATGCTTGGCAAAAGGTACCTCAGCCATGTCTGACTCTTACTCCTTTATGGCCCATCTCACAGATTTTAATGAGACCTTAATAACAACTGTAAGTAAAATTTTTTCACATTGAAATTATACAGACATTTGATATAAATACAACCTTGTTAGCTTGGTATTTAAAAAAAAAAAAAGGCCACTAAGAAGAGCTTTTAAAATTATAATAAAAATTGAAAAAGCATGGAATGCTTCATTTTAGCTAATAAAACAGTCTTTACTTACATGCCATATACAAGAATCTCTTCTATGAAAGAAAGGAAGAGGAGTGAGTAGAAAAGAAAAAAAAATCCTAGATATCCATTTAGTCATTAGTTCATCCAATCATTAATTCAAAATGCCATATGCTAGACATTGTGTTAGACCTTTAGGATATAATAATGAACAGACAGACTTGGCCCTAGCTCTCATGGAGTTGCAATGCAATGGAAAAGACAAATACTAATCGAATGATTGCCAAAGCAAATGTAATGTTACAACCTTGAAAATTACTGTGAAAATAGGCTCGAAATGCCATAGGAGCATCCTGTAAGATGTCAAGTAAGGCTTTTCCTTTTGTTTAAAAAAAAAATTTTTTTTTATTGTGAATGTTTACAGAGCAAATTAGTTTCTCATTAAACAACTTACACAAAAATTGTTTTGTTACATTGGTTGTAATCCACGTGATGTGTCCACACTCTCCGCTTCTCCATCCCGGGTGTCTCAAACTTTTGACTGATGTCCTTTTGGTATATAGCAAATAGATAATGACCACATCCTCCAAGCAGGAATTAGCAAGAGATTGTCCAAAAGTGTCTATCAAATGTAAATACCTACCTCTAGGGCTTATAAGAGAGGGCTAGAAAATAATTTCCAAGGAAAAGTCCTTGAAAGAAAGATTTTCCTCTCTCATTGCTCTATACATTGAAGCCAAATGCATGGCTCTGGTGGAGACTGGGGCCATCTGTATTGGGAGAGACCTGACTCACTCCAGCCTTAGATGCTAAGCTGCAGAAATTCACGGGCTCACTGAATGCAGGTAGAGGAGGAGAGTGCTAGAGAGTTTCACCCAAGTCTCCAGGAGTTTCAAGGTTTATATGAGGCTGTAACTGGTCACTGTACCTTGATAACAAAATACTAAAGGTGGGAGGAGAGAGTAGACAGGAAGCAGAAGGAACAAGCTGGACTGTCACCACCAGCTGGGAAAGGGTTTCTACAAGTCATCAATGAAGAATCCTGCTCAAGAGAGTTGCCTGCCAAGATGGGGGAGCCATTACCGCAGGATTTGAGAGGGGTTATCTCAAACCCACCAGCTGCTCAAACCCAGAAGAAAGATGTGGCAGTCTGCTTCGGTAAAGATTTACAGCCTTGGAAACTCTATGAGGCAGATCTGCTCTGTCCTACAGGGTCCCTGTGAGTCAGAAGCTACTGGGTTTGGTTTGGTTATCAAGGTGTCATCTGAAAGGAGAATTGCTCATGTCAAGGATGTGTATAGGATGCTGAAGAACACATAAGGGAACAATTAGGACGCCTGTCACTGCAGAGAAGGGAGTTTGAAGGCAGTGCTAAAAAACAAAAACAACTGCTTTCGTTGAAGTAAATAACCCAAAATTCTTCTCTATAAGCGATAACTCTTTCTTCATTGGGCCCAATGTTATTTTGTTTATTTTCATTTATTAAAAGTGAAATCCAGTGATCTGAGATAAAATACATGGTCAGTAAAGTGGCACTCTCAGTAAAGCTGAAGTACAATAAAGTAGAAATGGTTGAGGGAAAATAGAAACTCGGGTGAGAGAGGAATATGAGTGGTTAGTGACTGGAAAGGGAGACAGTTCTGGATGAAAACAAGGTCCAGAGTTGAAATGAGAAACTGAGTAGTTGAAATGAGGAGGTCAGTTATAAATGAATGTTTCAAAGATAGAGAAAATTATTCCAACGGTCAAAAGTTTTTCTCTAAGATGAAGAAGAGATTATTGATAACTCTTAGTGAAAATACTCTAGGTCCCATAGGCCTGAGGAAACTCTGGTGGTGTAGTGGTTAAGAGCTACGGCTGGTAGCCAAAAGGTCAGCAGTTTGAATCCACCAGGCACTCCTTAGAAACTCTACGGGGACAATTTTACTCTGTCCTATAGGGCCACTACAAGTCGGAATCGACTCGACGGCAGTGTGTTTGGTTTTTTTGGTTTAAAGGACTGAAAGTTGATTTAAAAAAAAACAAACAAACAAACTCGCCTTTTGAAATCTAATTTACATTTTTCAAAACACATTCTCATACATGATCTAATTCACTCTTAAAATAAATATGGGGTTCCCAGGAAGAACTTAGTTGAGACTTGCATAAATGAGGTTTCCCAGGATGACCGATAGCCTGATAACCCTCACATGAAGGACACCTTTGAGGAGGTTAAATTCCATTCTTCTGACACAACATGGGGCCTTTGATTGTACGTAGGCATTGCTATTTCTCAGTGGTTGTTTTATGTCCACAGTCACTGCTTCCGGTTCTGTGCCTTGGAACATTCCCTGAGGTACAGTAGAGAATGAGCGCTAGTTTCTCACACCAATTTAGCCATCGATTAGCTCTCCCACAGGTGAGGAAATGAAAACTCAGTATAGCCATACATTAAACCTGACAGCTGGTCGACTTGGACTGAACTTCGCACAGCAATCTAGTTTACTTCTAAGACCTAAACGGTTAGCATATATTTAAGAATCTATTTCCACTGCAGTTCCTTTTAGCCCCTTTTGCTTGTCATACAATTTCTCTTACTAACTTCACATACTGTAGTTCCACACTGTGCCTTTAAGATATGAATACCACTTTCTTTTCTCCCTCCACTTCTCACATGGGTTGTGGCCTTGAGATGTTGTTTACATTCTAACTTCTGTCTTGGTCCATTCACCCTGCTGTAAGCCTTCCCTCCCACCAATCTGTTCTCACAGTCTTAGCCATCGGCAGTAACTCCTCCTTCCCTGGGCCAGTTCTGTACCTGGAAGGTCTTTCTTTAGGTAGCCTCCCTCATTGTTTGTGTCCTTGGGCAGCTCTACAGAGTCCTCACACTTCTACACTGTACTTTTTTTTTTTTTAATTCCTACCTAGGAAGTACATAGAAATTTGAAAGCAAAGAGTGACATTTAATTAATCATATGCAAACTCATGCATGTCTTTTCTTTTCCCAGAGCACTCTGTCATGGTGCTAACACAGATTTTTAAATTGAAGGCACTCTAACAGCTTAAGCTTCATTGCCCTATTATTTAAATATATATGTAGATTGAGCACAGACCATGCTCAATACAGTAATATGAGGAGACAAAGAATAAAAGCAATAAGACATAATCATTACATTCAAGGAGCTTACCGGATGGCGTACAGATAAGAAAGTGTCAAATACACATAATATAAATTGAGTAGGGTAAGTCTCAAGGGAGATCCAAAAAGGGCGACAGGATATTGAGGCAAGCCTATTCAATAAAGTGGATCAGGACGTTATTCAGGAAGGCAGTGCATCTGAGATAGATGGAACGAATGGCAAAGGCAAGCGAGAGAGTAAGAAAGGGACTGAGATGGATGGGGGCAGGCATTCCAGGGAAGGCACAGGGCAAAGGGAACAAACCAGGATATACAGGGATACTGGGCAACAGCAAGAAGCCAGCTTCAGCTAACTATTAAAATAAAGTAGCAATACTAGCCTACAGGCCAGGATGAGTCAGAAGGAGCATGTCACGGAGAGCCAAGTGTGCTCAAAACCAAACCCACTGCCATCAAGTCGATCCTGACTCATAGCGACCCTACAGTGTGCTTAGGTAATAGGTTTTTGCTTAAATGGATAGGCAATGATACCCAATGTAGGTGTTAATAACGAAAGGTGGCAGGATCCAATGTGTCTATCAGCTCATTAAATTGAATACCACGATGAGAAAAGAAACACTATAGAATCAAAAATTATAACAATGCTATCCACCAGAATCAATTCATTCCTTGGAAAACTGTTGAGAAATATTACATTTAGCCAAATGCCCTGCTTGACAGGATATGTGTATTACCAATTCACAATGCATGTAGTATAGAAATATTCATGCAACATAGCAAGCTCACTGGACATAATGTGACTTTTTGTATGATTCTGAAAGAATTTCAGAAAATTGCAGCACGTCCATCACCATGATAAATGGGGGCTGGTTACAAGTTATCAGGGCTGTTTCATGAAACGCTTTGGATAAACAGCTACAGTAATCGTCTTGTTTTATTTTACTATAGATCTTAGCCAATAATTGTAGGTGCGTCAAAAGTTATATTCACAACTCAGCTATGCAGACATAAAATTTTAATTTTTCCATAATTGAACTCAACTACTCTGGTTTCACACAGCCTAGCATGTAGCATCTAGTAATGGTAAAAAGACCTAAATCTTTCTGTTAAGATAACTCAGTCATTTCTGGTGTAAAATTTATATTCTCATAGGTAAATATTTAAACAAATTTAATATTTAAGTCTCTTAATGAAAAATTTATACTCTTTATTTCCACAGTTTCCCAGGCTCCTCAGAGCATACACCTTCTTTCCTCCTCTTTCCTAGAATTATCTGAAGACAAGTGTATTTTAAGAGGATACTGATACTGAGGAAGGGGTATCTGGTCTGAATAAGCCCCTCCAGTCTTTGCCGCCCCTCCCCCAGATGTCTAATCGCATTTGTTTTGGGAACTTTGTCCTTGAACACCAGTGGATTGTGCCTGATATCAGGGGTCGTTGTTTCTCTCTAACACACATACTGCACCCTGATTGCTACTGGGAACTTAGTTACATCTTCCCCAAAAGGCAGTAGTACCTCCTGGCATGGTTGTTATTGTTAGGTGCCATCGAGTCGATTCCAACTCAGAGAGACCTTACGTACAACAGAACAAAATACTGCCTGGTCCTGTGCCATCCTCACAATCATTGTTATGTTTGATCCCATTGTTGCAGCCACTGTGTCAGTCCATTTCATTGAGGATTTTCATCTCTTTCACTGACCTATTTTAGCAAACACGATGTCCTTTTCCAGGGATTGGTCCCTCCTAATAACCAATATATATATTGCTCCTTAATTATCAAAAATTCTCTGAGGGCATGCACAATATTTCTGCGTACCACTGTAGTCAAAAGAGAGTTGAAAGGCTTTCTCTCCCCCATCTAAAAGCTCCCTGCAGACACTCCTGATCACTGGGGCTGCCCGTGTTGGTGCAGGCTTTCTGCAAGGCAGGCTGCTCAGAGCACACACCTTGCTGTTTTCATATTTTCATTCAACTTATCTGGAGTTGCTATCACCTCCACGGTTTCCATTCCCTTTACACCTTGGCCCACAACCAAGGCAAGGGAGTGAGAGTGCTCTGGCCCATTTTAGAGATCCCGGTAACCTCTACCATACAGACAGGCATCTAGTAAACCCCCCAAGAGCCTTCTCCCAACCAGGAAAACTCATTCCATTCTTTGCTATGTTGTGGAAATCTGTCCTTGTCATATCCTGAATGCTCCCTTAGTCTCTGACATACACAAAGGACTTGATGTTTCAGATATACAAATGTGGCTCTTGAGGTTTAAAAGGAAACTTGAAATTTAGAAACTCTATTTTCATTCAAGTGCTTGGCTCTTACAACCAGTATTGGCCTGGCTTTCAAGACTGGTATTTCTCTTTTGTTCCTTATCAAAGTTTGTTTTGAAAGTCTAAACTGAGAAACGAAGTATATGTTCTTAGTTGAATTTTCCTTTCATCCGAAGAAAGAATATATAGGAATTACTGACACTTTTGACTTATCAGCTCAATCATAAAAGGTACAGGAAAAAAAAATAGCTTCCTATCAAACTATATATAGCTCACAGTTATATATATGTGTGCATATATATACATATACATATATACATATACATACACACATATACACATACATATACATATATGTGTATGCATATATAGTTATGATATATAGTTTTACATATATAGCCTTATATATTATACATATAACTTGCTTAAATAATTTCATTGTTCATAAATAATTTCTGAGGAATAAATAACACATATTTTTTACAAAGAGGAAAAGTTCCAACCTATGATTATAAGGAATGTATCTTTAAAATGCCCCTAGCATACTTTTAGGGGCCCTGGTGGCACAGCAGTTAAGAGTTCGGCTGCTAACCAAAAGGTCAGCTATTCGAATCCACCAGCTGCTCCTTGGAAACCCTATGGAGCAGTTCTACTCTGTCCTATAGCATTGCTATGAGTTGGAATCAACTTGAAGGCAATGGGAGTATGTTCTTAAAAATGTTTTGCCAAGTTCTCCTCCATAAAGGACACAAAGTCAATAAGAAGAAGAGTAGGCAGTTGGAGGAATTAAGAGAGAAAGAAATAGGATGGTTCATCTTCCCTTTGTGTCCTAGCTTGAACTGAGAGAAGATACTTCTGAAATGAATGGATAATACTTCAAATGGCAGTGATAGTATAAAATTTAGAGATAAAGCTAAGCTATTTTTATAGCCAAAACACCTCAAAATAGAATGACTTTTAAAAAAATCTAATTTCTCTTTCATAGATCAGTCTAAACCATTGTTTGGCAACTTAGATAGCCCATGGGCCAAATCTAGCCCAACACCTAATTTTGTACAGCCTGCAAGCTAAGGGAAACACTGGTGGTGTAGTGGTTAAGAGCTATGGCTGCTAACCAAAAGTTTGGGAGTTCAAATTCACCAGGCGCTCCTTGGGAACCCTGTGGGACAGCTCTACTCTGTCCTATAGGGCCACAATGAGTCAGAATTGACTAGACAGCAATGGGTTTGGTTGGTTTTCTTGCAAACTAAGAATAATTTTTATATTTCTAAACTGTTGAAAAACACCAAAAGAAGAAATTTCAGTGGTCACAAATGAAGTTTTACTGGATTGCAACCACACTCATTAAATTACCTGTTGTCTGTGGCTACTTTTACCCCACAAGGGCAGCCACACTCATTAATTTAAATGTTGTCTATGACTACTTTCACCCCACAATAGCAGGGCTGAGTAGTTACAACAGAAATAGTATGGCCCACAAAGCCTAAAATATTTACTCTCTGACCCTTAGAAAAGTTTGCCAACTGTTGGTTTAACCAGTCCAGGTTGACGGAGCAGCTCTACCCCTGAAGCCATTTAGAGACCCTGGCTGCTCAGGTTGGCAGCATGGTCAGCCTAAACACGTGATTTTCTGGGGTTGCTTCAGTCGTCATGGTTTCTAGTTGGCAGGAAGTGTAGACATGGCACACATTTACCCATTGCCATAACCTTCATTATATGGTCCCTTCCAGTTTCAAGGCACAGAGACAAATGTAATGTCTGACTGGGAGATCATATTCCCAGTTAAAACTCTATAAAGCTAAGCTACAGCTCTACATACTGGTTATCATGTGCAACTTTAGTCTGATTTCTGGTCCTGAATTTCTGCCTTCATATATTGAATTTTTATTCTCCTAAGAGATAGGATTGCACCCCAACGTAAAGAAAACAAAAATCCTAACAACTTGTCCAATAAGCAACTGCATGATAAATGGAGAAAAGATTGAAGTTGTCAAGGATTTCATTTTACTTAGATCCACAATCAACACCCATGAAATCAGCAGTCAAGAAATCAGACAATGTATTGCAATGGGCTAATCTGCTGCAAAAGATCTCTTTAAAGTGTTGAAAAGCAAAGGTGTCACTTTGAGCACTAAGGTGCACCTGAGCCAAGCCATGGTATTTTCAATCTCCTCATATGCACGCAAAAGCTGGACAATGGATAAGGAAGACTGAAGAAGAACTGATGCCTTTGAATTGTGGTGCTGGCTAAGAATATCAAATATATCATGGGCTGCCAGAAGAATGAACAAATCTGTCTTAAAAGAAGTACAGCCAGAATGTTCCTTAGGAGCGAGGATGGCAAGACTTAGTCTCACATACTTTGGACAGGCTATCAGGAGGACCAGTCCCTGGAGAAGGACATCATGCTTGGTAAAGTATAGGGTCAGGGAAAGAGAGGGAGGCATTCGAGGAGATAGATACACACAGTGACTGCAACCATGGGCTGGAGCACAGTAACAACTTCGAGGATGGTGCCGGACTGGGCAGTGTTCTGTTCTGTTATACACATAGGGTCACTGTGAGTCGGCACTGACTTGACAGCACCTAACAACAACAGCAAGAATGGGATGAAAGGAGACAAGTAATTTAAAATATAAAAATGTGTTGTTTGTTTCCAAGTATTTTTCTTTTTAACACTCTTATAAGACAAACAGAAGTCGATATTAGATAATTTATATTCACAGACTGAACAGGTAAAAAGCCATATATAAAAATATATATATATATATTTTATAAAGTCTTGTTTTGAAATTAACAGATATATCCAGAACTTTCTTCCCTCTCCGCAATTGCTCTCATGCAGCTCTTCAGTATGAGTGTTTAGTCTGTAGACATACAGAGATTATTAAGGCACATCTATCTTAACGAGTTTATGTTTCCACAGGATTGCATTGGATAAGAGCTGGGCTCATTGTCTTTATTCCACTTACAGGGCTGGCTTTAGGATCTATTGGACTAGAAATAATAATAATCTTATTTTTTACTCACAATTCTCATTGGTTATGCATTATTCAAACACACGTTTAATTTTGGCTTAATAAAGACACCAAATGGAATAGAACATCAGAGAGTTGCACTCTATCTACTGATCCATACAAAACCACAATAAAAGGAAATACATCTGCCAATAATATAAACTCTATAACCACCATCAAGGTTAAATTTTTATTAATTTACTTTTTACATTACCTAGATTTTCCCAGAAAAAGCTGAGCCATAGTCCTTTGCAAGAGTGCTACCTTTAGCTACTTCATGACTGTCTTAGTCATCTAGTGTTGCAAAAACAGAAATACCACAAGTGGATGGCTTTAACAAAGAGAAATTTATCCTCTCACAGTCTAGAAGGCTGAAGTCCAAATTCAGGGCAATAGCTCCAGGGCACAGCTTTCTCTCTCTGTTGGCTCTGGAGGGAGGTCCTTGCCATCAATCTCCCCTTGGTCTAGGAACTTCTCTGCACAGGAACCTCAGGTCCAAAGGATGCGCTCTGCTCCTGGCACAGCTTTGTTGGTGGTATGAGATCCCCCACGTCTCTCTGCTTGCTTCTCTCTTTTATATCTCAAAAGAGAATGGTTTAAAACACTATCTAAACTTGCAGAGCTCATCAACCTAACTGCTGCTAATCCATCTCATTAACATCATAGTGACTGGATCTACAACACACAAGAAAATCCCCCAGATGACAAAATGGTAGACAATCACACAATACTGGGAATCATGGCCTAGCCAAATTGATACACATATTTTTGGGGGACACAATTCAATCCACGACAGTGACTATTTTCTTTCTTCTTTAATATGAATGCAAAAACTGGACAATGAATAAGGGAAATCAAAGAAGAATTGATGCCTTTGAATTATGGCGTTGGCAAAGAATATCAAATACACCATGAACTGCCAGAAAAAGAACAAGTCTGTCTTGGAAGAAGTACAGCCAGAGTGCTCCTCGGAAGCAAGGATGGCAAGACTTCATCTCACATACTTTGGACATGTTATCAGAAGGAATCAGTCCCTGGAGAAGAACATCATGCTTGGTAAAATGGGGGTCAGCGAGGAAGAAGAAGACTCTCGATGGATTGACACAGTGGCTGCAACAATGGGCTCAAACAGCGAAGGATGGCACAGGACCGGGCAGTGCTTCGTCCTGTTGTAGGCAGGGTCACTATGAGCCAGGACGGACTTGACGGCCCTAACAACAACAACACAGGATTCATATCCTTCAATGTGGAAAGGCAAGCAACCTCACAGATGTCTGCACCAAATAAAGACTGACACTCAGCTACCCCCTTGCAATGAAAAGAGCAACTATAATGTTAAGTACTTTAAATGCGCTGATTCAAAAATATGCTTCTCTGCTTTTAAACTTATCTGAAACAACAAAACTTGAAAAATAGAAGGAGAACTATAGAACCATGAAAATTAAACTTCGTCTGCTGGTTTATAGGTTGCCTGTGGCTGCTTTCACACTAAGAGCAGAGCTGAGTCGTTGCAGCAAAGACGTAGATAGCAGGGTCCACAAAGTTAAAAATATTCATCATTGGGCTCTGAACAAATTTGCCATCCACTGATTTAGTCTAACTCCTCTCAATATATGGGAGCACTCAGTTTAGGAGAGGTTAAGATGACAAAATAAGAAATAGATCCCACATCTCTGGCTTCACATACTCAAAGCTGCAATTTTAAAGTAGAATTCCTTTTCCTTTTAAACTCTAGTCTGCTTAGCCCAATTATTTACTGTCCCCGAAAATGTGTGTCATACAGTCTTTGATTACATCACTACTCACTCTTCCATCTATTTAGACTATCATTTTCTCCTACTTTGTCTGTCTAGAAGAGTCCTATTTATTCTATAAGGCCAATTCGAATATCATTTCATCTCAGTTGCTTTTCCTGCTCTAGAGATATTATTTCCTTGAGAAATAATGGCTCTCATCTGTTTCCTCTCAGCTATGCACATCTTTTTAAAAACATAATATGTAGCTCTTCCACAGTAAAGAAGGAATGGGCCTTGGTCATGCACCATTCTGGAAGAGATTCTGGAACGCATACTCTGGGAACCAGTCGTAACGGCAAATATTCGTGCCTATCACATCCTGTCACTCTGTTAGAGGACCTGAGTGTGTTCTTTCTAAGGACAAAAATACATAAGGACGCAAAGAAACAAGACATATTAGTTGAGAATTACGCCAAACGTGGCTCTTTTCTGATATTAACAGCATCTGCTTTTTAGAGAAGAAGCTATTTAAAATGTCTCTTCGTGAGAGTTGTGCTCTGGGTCTTCACCTTACACCGTCATTCCAGTCTGTGTCAATCGCTCATCTTTGTGTCCTGTGCTAGATGGACCTAACGCACGTCTGTTGAGGTAGCAATCATTGCGTCTTTGCTTGAGATATTGCACAGCAATCCTGGAGCCCTCATTCTCTCTGCCTGCAGTTAGCCAAAGTTCAGACTTGGCACAAATAAAATATATTGTTAATTATTAGGTGAACATCCCTGGCTACTTCCATCTTCATTGGTAACTGCATTAAGTTTGAACGAGTGCAGAAGTCTGATTCTCCTGTATTTCTGTAAATGCCTCTTGCTGACCTGGATGGATATTACAGTCTGTCTAGACTGAATGTTATATGAAAAAAATCTCTTCATCATAACTTACAATTCTAAACTTTGTTACTTTCTATGCTTGGCTTCCACATTCTCTCCTAAAAGCATCTATGGCAGAAAAAGAAACAAAATAGAAGCGGCCTCTGTGGCAGTTCCCTGAGTTAACTGTTTTACACTTGCCTTCAGAGAGTTCTGTATGTTCCCACAGCAGTAGTTGTTTGTCTAAGGGCCTGCCATCTCCTGTGGCCTTAAGCTCCACGCCAGCTGGGACTCAGACTTCCTTGTCTTTGAATCCCCAAGCCCAGTATAAGACCAGGCACATGATAGGCACACACCGGAAACTGCGGGAGAAAAACAGTCACCTGCGTATGCTAACCCAGCAGTCAAGCCTAAGAAGCTGGTGAACTCAAATACTTGCTGGTTGAGTTTTTTTTGCCAAGTGGCCAAGTGCTATGCTTTGGACACACAAATAAGAAGCACATAACAGACGATACAAAAGAATTGCAACAGAGTAACCAACTTGTAGAACAAATACTCAGTGTCACCAGTAGTCAAAGAAATACAAATGATACATTGCTTTTAATGACAATATTGCTCCCAGGTAATACAGACATCTTAATTTTAATGTATTTCTATTTAGTGTGAATCGGCTAAACTTTAAAAAAAAAAAAAACTTGAATAATCTATCAAAAGCCCTCAAGATATGCATACTTTTTTAACCCAGTGATTTTCTCTCTTACCTACCCATCCTAAAGAAATAATACAATATATGAAAAAGCTTTATTCTCAAGGTTGTTCAGCTTGATATTATTTATAACAGTAAAGCTTGGGGACACACTAAATATAAAATATTTAGCAAAAAATTCCTCAATATTTAAATAAATCATGGTACATTTACTCCACAAATTATTATAATCAATTAAACTTATGGTTATGAAGGGCTTAAAATAACTTAGGAACACCATTAAATATACAGTTAAGTATAAAAAAATTGAATGTACATTGTGATCACAAATAAATAAAATGAAAACAAAGGAAAAAAAAAAAACACTGAGAGGAATGTCACAAAAATAACTGAGAGGCTTTCTTTGGGTTAAATGAATAAAGTAGGTTTTTCTCCCCTTATTTTGTTGTTTCCAAATTTGCTCTAATCATTTTCTTTAACATATATAATGCAAAAAATAAAACTTTATTTTTAATGTTATCAAATTCTCACTTCTTCCAATTAACTACTGAGAGTCTTTAGGTTCTTAGTGGGGTCAGGCATTTTGCTACTTAATATTTTGCTCAGTGATCAGCTATTCTAACAGCTGGGGGAAAGGGCTAAACATTCATATGATCGTTTTTTGAGTTTGCCAAGTTTGCGGTTCAGATTCTGTTATTTCCATGTCAGCTTAGAAATATTATGTAAGCTTTTGAGCCTCTGTTTCCTCCTTTGTAAAACAGCAGTAATAATAATTAGCTCACAGAGTGTTAGAGGGAATAGCATAGATAACGCTAAGAGCGAGCACTTAAAAAACGTTGGTTCTGTTTTCTGCAGGAACGTCTTTCTGACATCTGATTGCACAAGCCGCCATCAAAATCCTCAGTTGAGCTGCCTGCCATTACAGCCTCTTGGTTTAAATTGGAGAAACCAACAACAACCTTGCATATGGTAGCACATTGCATGTGCTTGAAATTGAGGTAACAAACATTATTAGTAAGCATAAAAAAAGAAGTTTATTACCAGTCTTATAGAAATTATATGCTCTAGGGAAAGGCTTTAAATAGCCTTTGGAATGAGATACTTACACAATTTCTACTAGGACCTAAATACGATTAAGTGTGTTAGGCTGTTTCGATAATAATGACAAGTACATTTTGGAAAATTATGAGTCTTGTTAATATGCTAATTTCACAGGCATACTTCTACTTGACTACTGTGGGTATTATTTTAATTAGAGTCATACTTACACTCTAACACAAAAATTACTACTAAAAGCAGTTTTAATTTCCATCAAGAATAATTTATTGTATTCTTTTCACTTTATTCTTGAATCCACACCCCTTGCAAATTATCTTGTCTCTTTTAATTAGTGGCCTAAAGCAGGCTTCTTGGTTTCTCCTCTTCTGTGCTATTTATATCAATTATCTTTATTTCTTTTTCAATTTTCCCTTCATTTAAATCTCGGTGTGATAAAGCTTCAGAATAAAATAATAATAAAAGAATTTGGCTGGGTTTTAAATAAGAATCTATTCAGCATTAATTTCCAAGTAGTGAGGAAGTATACACCTCAGTGGGGACACGATGGAAAAAAAGGGATAAGCAAACCTAAATCATTGCTATGTTTTAGATGGAAATGCTTATTCTATTTAAACCACACGGGCCTTTGGAATAATTGAGAAGTGATTCCAGACTGTTTTATATTTTCCTTCTTCCCTCATTGTTTCCCATTCAGGACAGTTACATCACAGGTGCAAGGTAAACATTTGTAAAAGGGTATCCCCTCTTTTAACCCATTTCAGCACCATCACGTTATATGCCTACTCTAGGTCCCTGGGTGGTGCAAATAGTTTGTGCTCAGCTACCGACTGAAAGGTTGGCAGTTCAAATTCACCCAGTAGTGCCACAGAAGAAAGGCCTGGCCATCGACTTCCTTAAAATTACAGCCATTAAGAACCCTATGGAGTGCAGTTATACTCTGAAACACGTGGGGTCAGAATCAACTCAAAGATAACCAGTTTGCTGTTTGTGGTACACACATTCAGCTTGGTGTATACAAACCTGAGCTTTTGTGGTAAACGAATGGTTGAACCCTGAGCCCTAGCAATGCAGTGGTTAAGAGATTGGCTGCTAACTAAAAGGTCAGCAGTTTGAATCCACCAGCCACTCCTCAGAAGCCCTATGGGGCAGTTCTAGTCTGTCCTACAGGGTCGCTATGAGTCAGAAGTGACGGATGGCAGTGGGTTTGATTTGGGTTTTGAATGGTTTAACAGGTACAGTTAAATGTCTCTATATACTTTTCTTATATATTTTTTGTAAACACATAGTAAATATTTAATTAACTTTATTAAATTTGTTTCTAATATCAGTGACTACTTCTGTAACTTGGAGCAATAGTCAATGACTTAATAAAATGTATAATACATGTTTTGGAAACAACTTACACAAAAATTGGCCACTTTTCTGGTGAAGAAAACAATCTACTAACATTAGGTCTGAAGACCAATTTATATGTCAAATATGTCAATCCTGCTGAAACGTCCATTTGAATATATTACTTCAGAGGAAAATTTAACTGAAGTTTTAAGATAGAGGGACATTTTACACTGCTATTATGAGAAATAAATCTATAAAATAGAAATATTAGATGTCTCTGTATAACAGGAATTTATAAATTTAACAGTATTCCAAGTATGAGACATTTTATTTAATCACCTAAGAGCAGCTAGCACCACTGGGGTTGTCTGCTCCTTAATTTCAAGCTAGGCTGACTGAAACGTCTCCTCTCTCTCTTTCTATTTTTTTAACGGGAGTATTTGTTTAACACACAATAATTTTTTATGGTACTCAATATCTCTTCCGACATTCAGGCAATTTTCTCTAATAATACTCAACTTCTACAGAATTGAGACATGTTGCAAAGTATAGGTTAACTGTGAGCAAACTGTACATTTTTACCATACATAGAAAATCTGTGCCACACATTTACTTGACTGGCAGTTTAAATTACCCTCAGTCATAGCTGATGCTGCTCTTCAATGTGGGATTACAGAGTTTCCTTTGTTACAGAAATGTCTCTTTCAGATACTGTAATTTAATGACCACTTGTGTCATTAGCTTCTAGGAGATACTTGAAAACACTGTGGCTTTAGTCCTTTGGGGTATCAGGGACCTCTCTGAAAATGTACTGAAAGCTATGAAACTTCTCCCCGGGAAAAATAATACACATACGCTCGGCGTTTTACATACCCATTCATAAGGTTCCCAAAATCCCTTCGAGCTCAGCGGTAGACCCCTCAACCAGAAGGACTCGACAAAATTTCCTATGGAATTTTTTTTTTTTTAATCTCTTTCTTAAATACACTTCACTGATTCTGATTCTTCTGATTTGGTCTTCGGTTCGTGTTCCTGCTCTTTGAAATTCCGAAAGACATAGCTATTGTGTTGCATGAAGATCTAACTACCTCTCCACGTCCTTCCATCTCCTCACCACTTCCCTTTGTCCCTCCTGTCCCCTGTCTGCCATTTGCCTGGTCTCTGAACCCATAGCTTTCCTAACACGCTTGCTGCAAGTCTTCACCCTACATTTCAGTTTAGTTCGGAAGCTTCACGCTAATGAATGTGTTCAGGCCTTCTGGGAGCTACTGATTCAGAATTCTTGATGTGTTCTAATCAATGTCCAAGCATAATAACTTTTTCTTGCAAACCAATTTGTGCAGAAGTAGGTTCCCCATTATACAAATTTCCACCATCTTAACTGAAAGGAGAGACAGAACTAAGTAATTTTTTTTAGTAAGTATACTCATTTGCATGGTTAAAATACAACTGATTCAGCAATTCATAATAGAAATCTACATATAATCAAAATACATGAGACAATTATTGCCCACTGCCCATACTTTTTAAGAACCGCGTTAGAATTAATGGGACCGCGTTATATTGCCTTTTCTTCTGCTTTTCCAACCTGACCATTTGACATACTTTAATGACTAAGTGGACCAAAGAGAGACTTCAGAGAAAATGATGGGAAGGAAATAATAAAGCCTTGATCGCCTTTAATGGGAAAAGTATTTTCTAGCTGAGAGTTTGTGATAGAGAGTTAGTGTGCAGTTAAAACCTCAATTACGTGGAACACTTCAGTTATGTAGCTATTTTTTTCTTCTGTTAAAACTCTCTTCTTAACAATATGTCAACCAGAGACCCCACTTCCCTTTTATTTCTAATTTTCTTATTAAATTACCTTTCCCGTAATCCATATTTCTAACATACTATCTGTGGAGCAATAAATCCACTAAATCAGAAGCTGTCAGCAGGGGACAGTTCCTCAGGTCATCGCTTGGCTGTCAGGAGTCACCTGTCATATGGTGAACTATGACTCCAGCACACACCTCCACGGAATCTGTAGAGCCCTTCTGCTTGTTCATAAGTCCCTGCTAGGAATTTATCATGGCATCATGTTTTTCCTCTTCCCCATTAGAGTCCTCAAAAAAAAAGAAAAAAAAGTCAAATGAGAATTGCAACTCTATAACTTCTAATTAATTAAAAAATCATTATACATAGAAATGGAGCCCTCGTGACCCAGTGGTTAAGAACTCAGAGGCTAACCAAAAAGGTCAACAGTTCAAATCCACCAGCCGCAACTTGGAAACCCTATGGGGCAGTTCTATTCTGTCCTGTAGGGTCACTGTGAGTCGGAATGGACTCGATGGCAACGAGTTTTTTGTTTGTTTATATACATAGAAATTGATATGTAAGTTAAATGGCTGGGCTTTACACATTGTAGAAAAGATGCTTTTTGATAAATTATAACCCAAAAAACCCAGTACCAAAGAGTTGATTCCGACTCATAGCGACCCTATAGGACAGAGTAGAACTGCCCCATAGAGTTTCCAAGGAGCGGCTGGTGGATT
The DNA here is from genome assembly GCF_024166365.1 of Elephas maximus indicus. NCBI lineage: Eukaryota > Metazoa > Chordata > Mammalia > Proboscidea > Elephantidae > Elephas > Elephas maximus. The sequence continues at coordinate 78,355,784 of NC_064840.1, forward strand.
CGAACTGCTGACCCTTTGGTTAACAGCCATAGCACTTAACCACTACGCCACCAGGGTTTCCTTGATAAATTATATAGTTAAGGAAAGACTTCATACATTTAGATGCATGAGATGATTATTACTTTTCTAATAAAACTGAACAGTTAGAAGCGGATTGCCATCAATACTCAGAATAAATAACTTTTACAAGAGCCCAACAAGGAGCCATGCTTCCAGTCGCAAGGCCTGTGAACTGGTGTGTGCTTGCTGCCTTCTCAGGGGAGGTGTCAAGTTACAGGATATTCAACACTGTTATTAATGATAAAGACAGAAAACAGCAGCAGGTTAATGATATTTTCAGCTATTACCAAATTAGAAGGCAATGAAATTCTAGCCAGAGAATAGAAGAAAAATTCAAAACGAATTGGAGGGTTTACAATAATTGAGAGGAAATAACCAAGTGAGTTTCCATGGAAAATCAGGAGCTTAAGCTTCTGGGGAGTAGAAGGGGGGTGGGGTGGGGTGGGGTATGTAATCTTCGAAATGAAGCCCAGCTATTTATTCAGCAGCTGGAGAAAGGTGAGAAACAGAGTGGTCCGAGGCGAGCTGAGAATTACAACAGACGCCAACTGTACAGGGAATTTCCCTAGTTTTGGCAGGCAAAAAGGCCAATACCGAATACCAGAAGATGCATCTCAACTCTGAAAAAGGAGTCAAGCCTTGGGTAGGGAGTCTCCCTTGACTTGGAATTAGACAGATTTCCATAAATTAAGACCGAGAGCTGAAAGTCTGAGAGCTAGGTGATTGATTTTAATTGCCAGTAATAAATTTAAGTGCCAGTAATCTGAGAATCTCCAACCTGCATCTACTCAAACATCAGTCTGTGGGATCTACTCACTAAATATGTCTCTAGTCTACTCTTCTTCAGACATAAAGTCACCATCCTATCCAAACCACCGTCATTTCTCATGTGGACAAAGCAGAGGCCTGCTAGCTGGTATACCACATCCACTTCTGCCTCCCCCCAGTTCATTCTCCTAGTAGTCACTGGAAAGGAGAGTTTGAAAACGCAAACTGATACAACTAGAGCCTGCCATGAGCCAGAATGCATTGCCTTTATGTGAATTTTTAAAGGGTTTCTTGCCTCAAAACAAAAAAAAGTGTCATAAGAGGCCCATAAAACAAAATGACACTATACGGGCACACCAACCCAGGGGCAAGGACGAGAAGGCAGGAGGGGACAGGAAAGCTGGTCATAAGGAACCTGGGGTGGAGAAGGGAGAGTGTTGGCATGTCGTGGGGTTATTGACCAATGTCGTCAAACAATATGTGTACTAACTCTTTAATGAGAAACTAGTTTGCTCTCTAAACCTTCATCTAAAGTACAAAAGAAAGAAATACCCAATTTTTCTGGAAATATAGGCTATTTAGAGAACAGGCGGATAGAGAATAAACTTCTTTTTTTTGTTTTTGTTTTGCATTTCTTTCAACTTTGTCTTCCCAACAACTGGCCAACAAACATGTTAAAGTTGAATGTGTTTGCGTGTAGTTTTCCAGAATTTCTAAATAAATGGTTTCTACGTGGAAAAAAATCTTGTCATAAAATGCTTATTTTGTTAGAACAAGACATTTTATCACAGCCTACCCAAAAATCACCATAATAAATACCTAACCCTAAGACATCTGCAGAACAGATGTGCTCACTGACATCTGGCGTTCTTCGCTGCCTCACACCTGCAGTCATATCCAGCAGCCCGGCAGGCCATTCTCCTTAGGAAGACTTGCAACAACTTCCATTTCTTCCTACGGTAAAGGCGCGGAATCCAGATGTGCCCTGTAAGGCTGGGGATCTGTTCACTGCCTATGCTCTTGTTCCGTCGGCTTGAAATCCCCCTTTGCAGCCCTACGACACACCCTCTTTGCATTGCTAGCTCCTTCTCACCCTCTATTTTCTCAGCATAAATGTCATATTCTCCAGGAAACCTGTTCCCAAGACTGAACTAGGGCCACCCGAGTCATCTTGCCCCTTGGAGCACAACAGTCTCTTCTTCAGTGCCTCACTTGGTAGAACGAAGGCTCCGTGAGGGCAGAGAAAATGCCCAACCATCACTGCTTCACAGTTTTTGACAAAATGATGGACATATGAACAACAAAAAAAAAAACCAATGCCCTCGAGTCAATTCTGACTCATAGTGACCCTATAGGACAGAGCTGAACTGCCCCATAGGGTTCCAGGAGCAGCTGGTGGATTTGAATTGCTGACCCTTTGATTAGCAGCTAAGTTCTTAACTGCTCTGCCACCAGGGCTCTGATGGGCACATAGTAGGTTATTAATTAATATATGTTAAATGTGTAAATGAAAATTGAGTGTACAGAATAGTGGTTGGGCATGTATTAAATTGTGAATTACAATACTTTAATAGAAATTAGTTTAGAAAGAATAAAAAGCAGATGGAACAACACGAAACGAACATTCAGCCAATTAGAGCTGTGCTGGGTGATGTACTTCTGACAGTCTTGTTCCTGATCATGAATTTCAACTTTATTACATTCCTTAAATTGACTTCTATGTCATAAAATGGAAAGATTTTCCCATACTTCTCCATGTAAATTTTAGATGCCTCAAAATTGAATTGCTATTTCATTTCTTTTGTTCTCAAGTATTTCTGTTAAAATAAATAAATAAAACCTGATAACATTATTAATAAAATACTACCTGTGGAAAGTTTTAAAGAGGTACGAATGAACAGGTTATACAGTCAATGTTAGGAGCACAGTGTTTAACTACAAATAGAACTTTTGTTGTGTGGGTGTGTGTTTTCCTGTAAAGCTTTCAAATAGCTATATTTCAGGGAATCAAATGTATATTTCCATTTTATCCTAAGAGGTATATCCATATATGTATAAGCAGCTAACAACAACTATATATTGATACGTATATGTCCTCTGCCCTATATGGTTGCTGCGAGTTGGAATCGGCAATGGGGTGAGTTTACATGTAAAAAAAAAAAATTTTTTTTTAATCTATACATATACCTACAACTATTAAAAAGAAAAGGAAAAACAAACCTGCTGCAGTTGATATACAAATATAACAAATAAACATGACACCTTAACAAAATTTGTTTTAAAACAAAATACATTTTTTCACTTTGTGACTAGAAAATAGCAAAGTTTTTCTCCTCTCGGGTGCATAAATAAAATAGATAGCTGGCAACATGTTGTACTGAAAAACCAAAAATAACCAGAAAGACGTCACTCTATGGTCTAAAGAAAAAAATCCTTTTCTTCCTCACCCATCCCAAGCTGGAAATAGATACAACATAGTGCAGTTTTATTAGGCAGATATTAAAGACATAAATCTGACTCTAGGCAGTTGGTCCAGGACCCTGGTTGCTTACCACACACAAGGAGAAGGTATCTGGAAACGGACGGAAAAAAGTGAGTGTGAGGTCTGCCCCAATGCTGTCCAAGTCAGGCATTGTTCCCATTTGCTGGGCTAGAATTAACTATGGGTCCAATGAAGTCTTGACGCAAATTTGGCGTGCCTGGGAGAAGTTTTGTTCCTAGTACTTTCTAGTCTGTTCTATAGAGATAGGAATTGGTGACAAGATTACAATTTTCAAACGATAAGTCAGAGCTTCTCCACTCCCAAAGTCTGAATGTAACTACGCATATATGTTATTTTTTTACAGGGACTTTGTCTAAAAATACAGACTACTGAAAGAATTAGGAAACAACACATGGGCATTGTAACAGATTTAGGCCTACGTGGAATCCATGACCATCACCCACCTGGCTTTATTCTCTAATCAGAAAGGCTATGTGATTATCTGCTTTGTGCCTCACCATAAAATCTGACTCCCATCATGGGTGGAAATGTAGAGTTGACTGTTCTTTCCTCAGAAGTATCTGAATGACTTCACCCCCAATTTTCATTTCTTGTAAGTTATCAACTTGCAGGATAAAATATGGCAGTCAAGTTCTCAAGGGCTTTGTAAGGTTCTTTGTCCCCTTGCCTTAGAGGCATAATTGATAATCACTTAGTCTCCTTTAATAGGCTTAGCTTCACCCCAAATTCTAGGACAATCCTGCCCCTCTGAAACCCATAAACCCATAGCCATCAAATCGATTCTGACTCACAGTAACTGGATAGGACAGAATAGAACTACCGGGCTTTTGGATACGACCGCACGTGTGAAGCAGCGAAGACCACCACATCTCAGTGAGCGTATCCACTGTGCAGAATCGTAGCTTTGTGTATTTATTATGGTGATTTTCTGGTAGGCCGTGATAAAATGTCTTGTTCTAACAAAATTAGCAATTTATGACAAGTTTTTGTTTGTTTGTTTTTAATGCTATCTAGATTTAGATTCTTCCCAGAGACCAGGGGGTCTATTCTTAATCTCTGGCCTCCAAATAAAGAGCCAGAGTTGAGCTCAGATCCTTCGCCATCCGTCAGTCTGTGGATTTCCACCTATCGCCCATTCTTCACTCCTCTTTGTCTTTATTCCTCTACAGGGCTCCCTAACCTGGACTACCTGTCCACAGTGCCACCTGTAGGTTAGCAGAATCCTCTCCAGGTTCTGCCTTCCACCTAACTGGGAAGCCTCCTGTTACAGTTAACTTCAGCTGACCCTAGACAAGTCTCTATGCCAGGTCTTAGCCCCTCCCAATCTCCCCTCTTCTAGAACCACCTGGCTCTATTTTCTGCCATAAGAAGAGGTCCTCTGTATTGAATTCAAATCATATTTCTGCTTTTTGCTTGGTATCACTTCTGCTATATGCCCAGAGACTTACCCTCTCTCACCTCCCCTTTTCCTCCACCCCATCCATCTCCCTGCCCTTTTTTTTCACAGAGCTGAGTCATTAGTGCTTTCTTTCTACCAGATACTGCACTAAGTATATCACGTCCTTTATCTTATTTAATTCTCAGAGCCACTCTATGACGTAATTATCATTTTTATTCTAATTTTGAAGAAACAATAAACTAAGGTTTAGAACATTTGAATGATCTGCCTGCTGCCAAGATGTAGAGCTGGCACCCCAAACCAGGTCTGTCAGATCCTGGAGTGCATATTTTTAATGACTAGACTGAAGTGTCTTCCTCATTCCGTCGTGCTTGAACTACTAACCCTCTTTGCACAAATTCTGTCTCCTAGTCTGAAGAAATCAAGATTAAAGTCCAGTCAGCAAAGACAGGTCTTGGAGGTGCCAAGGATTAGATACACGACTGACCTAAGCAAAAGAGAAACAGACTTGGAAGAATCAGGCAAACTGGAAGGTCAGCCTGGCGTCAGTACACCACCACCAGCACCCCAAGTTGCCGTCGAGGTGTTTCTGACTCAGGGCACCCCTATGTGTTTCAGAACAGAACTTCACCCTGTAGTGTTCTCAGTGGCTTTGAACTTTTAGAAGCAGACCACCAGGCATTTCTTCCAAGGCACCTCTGGGTATATCTGAATCACTCACCTTCCGGTTAGCAACCAAGTGCTTAACTGTTTGCATTACCTAAGGGCTCCACGCAGGGACCTGCCCAAGGATCAAGTGTGTGGCAGCTGTCAAAAACTTACCTGGGCCCCAAAGACAGCTGGGTCATGAGCAGTAGCCCATTTCAGACTTCAGTATGTGTGCTCATAAGACATGGTTGGTCTGCTCAGGATTTCTGTTTTAATCCTTGCACTTGAGAGAGAAAGAAGGGACAGCCAGACAGGACCTACAGATGCCAGTGAGCCCCGGGGAACCTCGTGGTGCCATTTAATCCAAATTAACAAAGGGCAGATGTGCCAGCTCTCCTAAAAAACTTTTCCAAATTCCAAATCCCCCTTCTATTCCTGACAGATGGCCATCTCCCTCTTTTCTGAAATTCTTCCGCTCAAGACTCATTCACTACGTCTTCAACTACTGAACAGCTTATTAGAGCATTCTTTAAGCTTAGCTATAACTTGCATCGTTTAGCATTATTTCTTCTTCTATAACAAGTGTTATTGGTGACTGTCATTTTCCTCTGATCTGGACGCTATAATTCACGTGATGCAGGCTATATTTGCGTTAATAATTTTTAGTAATCATATCAGTCTGTCAGCTCTTCTATGGTTGTGGTTAATTAGCCTCCTTAGATTATTTTCTAGACACATTCCTGCTGATTCAGTTTTTCAGTTGATTTTTTTTTTTTCTGAAAGCAGTTTTTAACTTAAATGCAAAAACCATGATTAACCCGGTTATGTTAAATTTTCCTTTCTTGGATTTACTCAACATATTCATCTGTGATGACTGCTTTTAATTTTGAGTCTGTGGTTTAAATATGAAACATCTCAATAGGATTTCTACTCCAAATTCATTCTAGACATAGTTTAGAAACATAAAACAGGTTTTTCAAAAGTCCTCTTTCAACTGTTTAGCTATTGAGGCATCTTATCATTAGCATGCTTTTCTCTCATCCCATCATGATCTTGCTTATTCTTGCCTGTTTTGATGTTGAAATTTTGGCAATATTTAAGAGACCGAGAAATGGAAATCACTGCTAAATCGTGTCCTTGAAAGCAGTCCACAGCCTGGACTTTGGAAGTTGCAGGGAGTCTTTTTTTTTGGAGGGGGGATGGTATTTCCAAAAGCCTGGGGATGACATAAATGCACCCATGATAAGAAGGCACAAACTAATTAATGATCAAGTACTTTCCCTGGGCTAAGCTTCTGTTAACTTTGTTGCTGTGGTTAGTTTGCATCGAGTCAGCTCCAACTCTTGGCAACCCTACATATAACAGAATGAATCGTTGCCCAGCCTTGTGCCATCTTCATGACTGTTGGCATTGCTATCGTTATGCCTGTAATAATATTAAGATTGCTGAGAATTTAAAATTTCCCAGACATGGCACCAAAAAGTTACAAGCATTATCCCATTTAAATCTCATAGTTGCCAACCTAGGAGAGGGATAGTATTATCCTCATTTTAGAGATGAATACACTGAACAGTAAGAAAAGTGAAGGAAATAACTTGCTCAAGGTTTCATAGCTGGTAAAATGAAAGAGCCAGAATTTAAGTCTAAATCTAACTACAGTGCCCAAACTGTTAAGTACACACATCCTTCTGGTAACTGAGAAAGAAAAAGAAATAGCAACACCTTGCTTTAGCCACTTAATAGGTACACAGCACTGGGCAGGTTAATTACCCTTTGTTTTCTCCTCTATCAAATGAAAACAGTAATGGCGCTTACCTTCTAGGATTTCTGTGAGAATTAAATTAAATAATCTGAAATGAAATAAATGGTGCTTGGGAAACGCTGTCGTTGTCAGTTGCGGCTGAGTCGATTGTAACCCGTGGTGACCCCAGGTGTGCAGAGTAGAACTGTGCTCCAGAGGGTTTTTGAGTCTGTGACCTTTCCGAAGCAGATGACCAGGTCTGTCTTCCAAGGTGCCTCTGGTTGGGTTTGAACTGGCAACCTTTCAGCTAGTAGCCAAGTAGATAACCCTTTGGGCCACCCAGGGACTCCTCATGGTAAACAGAAAACTATTATTTTTGTTTCTCAATAAATGCAGTTGATTCCATAGAGAAAATCTTTCATAACATCAGAAAAAAAAAAAAAAAACAGCAAAATGAATGGAAAATTTTGGGAAAATAAATGTTCCTGAATGCAGTACTGAAGAAGTAATAATTTAGCTTCCCAGTCTTATATTAAATACTTAGGTAAGAACACATCACTGAAAATTTTTTTTACATATGTTAAATTCCTGTTTAAAACATAATATTAGAAGGAAAGTGTATATATAGTCTTTAAAAAAAACGACCCTTGGAGTTGTTGAATTAAGAGAACTCACAAAGAAGTAGAGAAAGCGAAGTTGATTAGTGGTTACCAGAGGCAGGTGGGAGGGAGGGCGAACGGGACTCACCGGTTAGGGGACAGTAGGGTCTGTTAACGGTGACAGGAAAGTTTGGAAATGGACAACGGCAGGGGTCAAACAACATGATAAACATAACCAATGTGACTGAATTGTACACATGAAGAATATGGAAAGGGCCAACAATTTGTTACACTTATATTTGCTACAATTAAAAAAAAAAAACTCACAATGAGAAGGCTCATGATGGAGGATGTCTATAATGGCAGAGGGGTAAGTGTTGATGGAAGAAGAAGAACCCAAGAAGTCACAGACTGGTACCTGGAGGAGCAGATGAAGAACTACACCATCTTCTATGCATCGATCCTTTTCAATGAAGGTGCTCCAAGCACCAAATTAAAAAAAAAAAATTTCCTTGCTGATGTACGCTTTCATTTTGTTCCACTAGGAACTCTTGAATTGGCCTTCAGACGAGGATACTGTTTGGTATTTCATGCCTCAACTACAGCCGCAGGGTGTGTGCTTTACCCTTGACCGTTGTTGCCATGGTCCAGGGCCCGCCGTGAACTCAGCCTCGTGCAGTCGTGGTAAGAACTGAAGCGATCAGGCTAAGCATCCTGCAGTCCAGTCACCGGGGATATTTCAGTGCTTAGATGGCATTTTTTTGTGACAGTGCAATTGATTTATTAGTGATTAACCTGGAGCAAATCAACCAGGCCAAAACTGTCAGCTTTTATTAGGATCAATTCGTTTTCTTTCTTACATTCTGACTATTCCTTCACTTCAGTGCATAGCGTAACAGATATACTCCTCTTGTTGTCTTCTTTCCTTTTTTTTCTTCATTGTTTAAGAAAGAGAGATAGAATACTTAAGAAAGCTACCTTCTTTTGATTTTTTTAAAATCTACTTTCAAGACCATGTTCCTTATAAAAAAGAAGGACATTCGAAATTACTGTTTGGGAAGTTTCTTGAATAGTTGTACCACCCCTGCCCCCACCCTGGGTAAAAATAAAAAGGAGAAATCTGTGACGCCGAGTACAATTTACAGAATGAGCCTGTTTCGTCCAGGTTAGTGCTCTTGATAATTGCACTTAGTAGAGGCTGGAGCAACCTAATTGCACTTTAATTTTTGCCCATGTAATTAGCTTAACTAAACTCAAACCTGGTATGCGTATAGTCCTGGCACCATCATTAAGCTAGAAATTGAACATTCTCTCTTACCCTGAAAATTTCCAGTTAAGCCCATTTGGAGCTGTCCACTGAATGCCATCACTAATCCCTTTCTGTAAAAGATCAAGAGTGCCAGGATGTCACACCAGAGAGCGGCCCATGGCCAGCTCATTAACAAGATTGATGAGCTATACTACTAGCTCTTACTGATGAGAGCATCTCAGCCTGGGCCGAAGATGAATCCTGTGAGACTTAGGGGAGAACAGAGAAGTCAGCTCTCACTAAAACAAGTTTAAATGGAGGGTTCCAAACGGAATGATCTAAAAAAGTGAACTTTGGAATCATGCCAAATTTTAGCAAGTCCTATTCCAAGTATGTAAGTCCAGTTAGGCACTTTTTTGTTTAATTGGTTTACCTACAGATTTAAGCCACACTACTAAAGCTTTTTCCACCGCTTTGGTTTCACCTCAATGGAAAATGCAATATAAAAGCTACATTTTTTTTTTCATTGTCCTTCTAGCTGTTTCTTTATCATGAAGCTATGGTTCTATTTTCTCTAAATACAAAGAGTTGAAAATGGAACCTAGATCAGTCTACCTGCTAACTGCTTCATATCCAGGACAACACATAGAACTAGAAGGTTTCTTATTTTGTTTTTTTCCTTTAACGAATTTAGCATATGGGCTTTTTAAATGAATACATTGACCAGCAGTGTTGTCAATGTTTAAACATGGCAACATAAAAAATCTCTGTGTACAAGAAAGCAAAACATTGTAAAGGAGGATTGTTGAGGCCACAAAGTTGTCATAGAGAGAATCTCAACTCTCAGCCCAGACAGGGCCTTGTAGCCTTACAGACTGGCCATTTCTCCCTTGGTTCGCTATATAGATCAGCATCTGGTCCAAAAATAAAATGTTTTTCAGGGAACACAGCACTGAATGAACTCAGTAGGACAAGGTAACACCAATCAATTAATAGAGCTAACGTAAAATGCAATTTTTTAAATTATTTCTTACTATCTGACCACTCCTCTCTACTCTCTCCTGTTCCTCTTTCCAGGACAAATGAGCTGTGGCAGTGGATTTAATCTTCAAAATACTTGTTGACCAACATGGGCTCAGAGCAAATGAAGTTAGGGTCTTGTGGAATATTTAGTTTATGACATGGGGAAATCTGAATTAAAAAAAGAAAAAAAAAAAAGTTTCTCCACAACAGAGAATACAGAACTACTGAAGACAATGCACCTTGTTACGAAATCATGTCTACTGTGAAGAGAAACGAGTTAATCCTCCCTAAATCTGTGCTTTCAGCTTTCATTTTCCATATAGGCCGCATCTCTTTGATTGAAACTTACTTTTTTAATAAGAAAGTTTACAACAAACTTCATGGGGGTCACACAATCTTCTGCTGAATTTGATCATATTATCATGAGACACTGAGTGAACTTGCTGGGAACTAGGTATTTCCAATTAGTCAAAGGTGAGCAGATGCCTTAAAATAAGTCAGACTTCAGAAGCTAATCCCATCTCTCTCATACTGGTTCTTTCTGTTTTAAGCTTACTTTCAAATTCTGGAGACATCTGAACTTGTCTTGATGTGATGACTAAAAGGTGCACTGTACAATGAGCCCTGCCAGGGAATGAAAGGGAAAGCAGTTCATAACCTTTTCCTTTACAATTAATAGCATAATTCCATGATTAAACTTTGTTTGGGTGGGGAACAGGTCTAAACACAATCCTAGTGAAGAAGGTAGACGGGGAGAGATATAGTACTCTTAAAGTGAATTAAACAAAATATTCCTTATTCTAATGATAAAGAAGGAGAGACAGATATCTATTAGGAAAGGAAAAATATACACAAAGCTTTTCACTAATGAGGAGTTGGTTTCCTTTGAGAGCAGAGATTAAGACCTGCCCCAGATAAACTCTAAAGTAGGGATTTAAGATAATGCAGTATCCAATTTATTTTTCTAGACTCACTTCCTACCATTCTTTTCCATTTTCCCTTCACCCTAGCCACATAAAACAACTCACCATTCCCTAATCACACAGTGCCTTTTGTTCATGAAATACAACCTACTGTAGTGGAAAAAGCACGATGTGTTTTGTGTTTGTCTTTTTTTTTTTTGGTAGTTTTTTTAGAAATAAAAACAGATTGGTTTTAAATCCCCCTTTTCTATCACTTACTACTTTGTATGACTTTGAGTGCGTTATTATAATTCTTTGAGTCTCATTTTCTTATGTACTTGTAAAACTAGATTAAATAACACCTACCTTGGATGTAATGGAAACCCTAGTGGAGTAGTGGTTAAGAGCTGTAGCTGCTAACCAAAAGTTCAGCAGTTCAAGTCCACCAGGCACTCCTTGGAAACTCTATGGGGTGGTTCTGCTCTGTCCTCTAGGGTCGCTATGAGTCGGAATTGATTCAACAGCAATGGGTTTGGTTTTTTGGTTTGGATGTAACAATAAAATTCCTAGACATACACCTAAGCATTTTAGAACATGATAAAAAATAAATTTTCAAAATAACAACAAAAAAAAGATGAATAATAGTAAACATTTAGGTGGAAAAAATCAGGGAATTAATTCAAGCTATACACCAAAATCAGTTCCCTGTGTGTCTGGCTCTTCTACTCTGCGGGTAGTGGGCCTGGGCCTAGAGCTGCAGGGCAGAGAAGACACTTCTGTTATGATTACCAAGCTCTCCTAGAGAGAAAAGCACATACCAGGTCCATGATGTCCATCTTAAAGCAAATTCATCTACAAGTAATTGCTTATCAGGTCTCTTTTCTTCATTATAGATCACCAAAAACTGATTCTAATAGTAAAACATATTTTGTACCATGCTCGTCAGATTACAATACCTGTAAAAGCATCTATGTAGTCTAGCCTGATGGACTTTGCTGTAAGATAGACTTGAGTTTGAATCCTGATCCCACCGTTCTTTAGCTATGTGCCCTGGGATAAGTCACGTAACTACTTTAAACCTAGTTGGCCTGATCTATATAAGCCGATGGAGACCTGGTGGCGCAGTGGTTAAGCGCTAAGGCTGCTAAACAAAAGGTCGGCAGTTTGAATCTACCAGACACTCCTTGGAAACCCAGTGGGGCAGTTCTACTCTGTCCTGTAGGGTCGCTATTTTTTGTTTGTTTGTTCGTTCACATATATAACTTGATTATGATTTAAAAAAAAATTATTCTACGTGAAAGGGTTGCCATGAGCATTTAATGAGGTGATCATGTAAAAGACTTAGTACAGTGCTTACCTCAGGCTTGATATATGCTAGAAGTGAGTCTATTGGTTGTTCACAAAAGGGCAGTCTTTATGATGATCGTTATTTCTTCACCCCATGTTTCTGCCTGTTCCTTCTTCCTGTAATTTGCGTGCAAGAGGTGTCTTGAGTAACATCATTTATAAGGGAGATTAGTAGGTAAGTGGAGAAAGTGAACTCAGTGCAATTGCAACACAGACCGCACGAGTCGATCTCTCCAAGAACGGCCCCAGCGTATAGCAGGCCGGGGGGACAGTCTCAGTAACAACAGTGACACCGTGATGGCGGCGGCTTAGCTAGATTTAAACAATAAGGAAACGTGGCCTTCCCTGCACCGAAGTACTTAGGACACCTCCAGCAATTACAGAACGCAGACCTGCGCTATTGAGAATATACTGTGAATATTTATTATGTTGATTTACTGGGAGTCAGACTTTTAGAAAAAAACATAAATAAAGTGCATATATTTACATGTCTCCCTTATCAATTCTGCTCCAAACATCACTAACCCAAAGGCATTACGTTATCTTCATCGGTTTTCACCCCGTAATATACCTGGTTGGCTATAAACTGATGTAAACTTTGGCTTGTGTCTATTTATTGGCATTAATAGTAAGTAGAATCCATTAGGGCAAAGACCATGTCTTAGAAACTTTACACAGCTCATAGCAATTTTCCAGCAAATGACATGTGGGCGAAAACAGATTTTTCATGAATTTTACTATAGCTTTGCAACTTGGTTGGGTGTTCAGAAAAGAGTGTTTTTTTTGTTTTGTTTTTCTTTTCTTTTTTTTTTTTTTTAAAGCAAATATTTCGTGACTTCAAAATATTTAATATTTCTGGCTTGAAATTATCTGTGAATATTAAGGCACTTTGTTTCATGGGCATTATATGAAGATACACATGGGTTGCCATGAATTGGAGTCGATGTCACAGCAACTTGTTAAGGAGTCCCTGGGTAGTGCAAAGGGTTAACATGCTCGGCTGCTAAGAGAAAGGCTGGAAGCTCAAGCCCACCCAGAGGTGCCTGGGAACGAGGCCTGGTGATCTGTTTCTGTAAAATCAGCCACTGAAAACCCTGTGGAGCACAGTTCTACCCTCTCACACATGCATGGGTCACCATGAGTCACAGCCAACTCCACTCCATGGCAGCTACCCTTTTTTAATACAAAGATAACTCCATGTTTTTAATTTGGTTTATGTTCAGGCCATTGCTAGAGATGCCTTATAATTTCTTGTTGCGTAAATCAATGAAGCTACGTTTTGTCAATATTCCTGCTGCTTTCAGCTTGTTCATCATTTCTCCCTAAATACTGGTAAATTGTATTATGCTATGTACCACCAAGTCAATCCGGCTCATAGCAACCCTATAGAGCAGAGCAGAACTGCCCCATAGGGTTTCCAAGGAGCGGCTGGTGGATTTGAACTGCTGACCTTTTGGTGAGCAGCTGTAGCTCTTAACCACTGCGCCACTAGGGCTCCTAAAGTATAATAACCTAGATGCACGCTATTTTACTTGATTCTCCTGCTTTACAAACTAAAGTAACTTTACTTCTTTGATCAGTTTGTAAAATAAAATCACATTTATTACATCTCTGACTTTGTTGAAATCATGGTGAGTTAAAGCCGCGACAGCTAGCCAAGGCTCATGTACTTCTCTCTAGAATTTAATTGACAGTTGTTCAAACTTTAATTGACTTAGTGTTTGACATAATAATGATCATCACAGAGACAGAGAATTAAATCCCCTAAACTTCAGACAGTTCTGAAAGTCGCACTGTTGTTTTTCTCTATCAATTTGTTATCCCCAAAATTAGCATAGATGAAGCATGCTACATTATTTCATGACTTTTTTTGCCTAACTATATTTTTTTTTTATAAATAAAAGCTCTAAAAATGACAGAAAAGTATTAGGGAAAGCGAGCATAGCTCCACAGCCTAAGCATTTGGCTTTTGTCCTTCCAAGCTGTGTATCTACATCTTCTCATAAACACAGCTACTGTGTCTAATACCTGTAAATCCCTTTTATCGTTTAGCAATATATCATTAACATTATCAAAAGTTTTTCCAAAGGTTTTATTTTCCTACAAATGTATCCTGAAATCTTACATTATATTTAGTATGCAATGGAATTTGATGAGATGGTTGACTAAATTGTATCTTGAACATCATTTATGAAATCAGGAATTTACTATGCCATAGAATATCCTGACAGGAAAATAAAGATACTGAGATAAAACAAGTTGCTTTTTTTTTTAAGATCATAGACCTAAATCAAAATATGGGGAAATACATCTTCATTGAACACATGAAGTGACTCAGGAAAATATATAATTAACTACATTAATTATATTTTCTTTTTACACAGTTATACTATTAAGAAGCCAGAGAGAAAGAAGCACCTGGAGTTAGAATGTGGGGGTGTTTATTCTCTAAATTTCAGGACTTTTCACAACTAATGATATTTTATCCTTAAGGAAGAATGCCAGACAGGTCTTTACCCCCACGTTTTGAAGAAGAGGTTTTAGTCATCGTAACATACGTCTCGTGCTCAGGGCAAGGTCAGACAGTTGCCTGTAACAGCCAAGGATGGTATGCTCCCACTGTGCTGGTTAGCAGAGCCGCCAAGATCAGTCTCATGAGTTACAAGGAAGGAAGAGCTGGTCAGTGGAGAGCTGAAGATGGATGAAGACCAGCTGGAAATTTTGAACATAAACAGAAATGTAAGCGGGGGGAGGGGTGAGGCAGTTCCTGAAGATTCTGTGACTGAAATGCCAAAGGGAATGAACCTCATGACAATGCCATCAAACCTATTTAAAAAGTCAGGTGTCAGGAGTTTTGAGTAATTACCTTAAGAGCTAGCACTGGAAATCCTGTCTTCATTTAGGAAAATATCTTAATAAGCTGCTTGGGGTGAAAGGTGATATCCTGATGATACAGTAGCAGGAAATGAGAAAGCAAAATAGCTGATTCATTGTTCTGTGCTAGAAAGTGACAGTTGTTGGGGATGGCGTCAGAGGCAGCAGGTGGAGGATGCACACAGAAGGGAAAAACGCAGGAGACAGAGGGCGGCAGCACGTTAAGAAAGACTGGTGAAACGTCTAAGAACGAAGATGTCTGATACTGAGCTTAAGTATCGTTCCCATTACAGTACAGAAATTCTCTTCCTTCTTACTAGATCTTCAAAAAACAAATTTACAGTTGTATAAAAATAAAGGTCTTTGGTTTTTAGTATCGCTTTGTTTTTGCTGGAAAATCAAAGAAAGGGGTGAGTTGACGTTTGTGTGAACGCCAGGGTAGAGATGAAGGATCAACAGCAAACAATCTAACAGAGACAAGAATTAGGACCCAGAAATGATTCTAGTTATAATCACTACCCCTGTACATGTGCACACATACACAGCTCACTCACCCACATCTACAAATTCACTAAGTTATTGCAGAGGGCATTGAACTTTGCAGAAGATAAGAAATGGAGTTATAAATTTATCCTCACTAGATATTAAGGGGAATGGGTGACCCTAAGCGACATGTAGTTTATAACTTCTTTTTCATGCATTTACAATACACACATACAGAGACAAAGTAAATTTTTTCTTTCCCTTTTCTAAATGTCCTTTGTCCTGGTACTGACCTTTGAACTAGGAAAATGAACTTTCAAAAAAAGAAGTACCGTCAGTATGTCTGAGCAAAAGATTAGGAGCCAAACTATACTATTCCCTAGGCCTCGCTCTTAAGTTAACCCACGCCATTTTAATTATGCGTGTGCTATCTTCCTAGTGCCCACCAACCAAATACCACCTAACTGTAACAGTCAGTCCCAGACTTTTCTAGCATTTGAAATCCAGCCAAGAGTGGACTGGGTTAGCTCCTCCTGGAGGGGAAGCAATAGGGGATTAATGGGATTACATGTTCCAACACGCCAAAGACTAAGGCACCAAGTGCCACTTGACCGGTAGTCTGGCAGTCAGAAATTGGGGGTCTAGGGTCACAATGAGCAGTAATCCCTCAATAGCAGAGCACCCCTCTCTGCTGTACCTGTGCCATAGAAATCAGATGGAAGATCTAGAAAAACTGCACAGCAGTGACTGAAGAGGGACTACCTAGGGCAGAACCCATGGTCTCCCAGTGAATGGCTGGGAGTCATCGTTGTTGTTGTTTTTGTATTGTTTTGGTTCTAATTACTCCACTCTTTCCCCATTTGATTACTTTTTTTGCCCAATACTCCATTCTTTGACTACTCATACCTTTGATTAATTGTCAAAACCACCTTTCAGCAAACTCATAAAGTGTGGACATCAGCCCACAAGATCTGAAGGGGAGGGAATGTGTCAGTCTTTAAGAGTGGAACCTAGTCCCTTCACAGAAAGGCATAAGATAGTAGAGTAGGATCATTGGAAAAGGTCTCTCTCTAAATCTCCGAATGGATACAGCAACCCATTGTGGAAATCCGAGGGCACGTTAAAGGAAAGTGAGCTTATTTTTAGCCACCGCCTAGTTCCCCCGACTCTTCTTGAAAGCCTCCTGACTGGAATCACTGGTCCCATCCAGTCAGAGGTTCATATCTACTCTAATTAAATAAAGTGTGAAGGAGATGGGCAGTACATGATGGCACTGACTGCTTTCTACGGACCAGGCTTTGTTCCTAGTGTTTTATACGATTCACTCACTTAACAAATAAGAAAACCAAGGCACAGAGACGTCAAGTAAATCCCACAAGGTCACCCAACTGATATGTCACAGAGACAGGAGACCAGAGATGATCTTCTTTTCTACCACATGGCATTTATTTTCCCAGTTTGAATTAAGCCATTCTTCCAGACTAAGGTTTTTTTTTAAGGATGCAGTGCTTCATCCATCACCAAGAAGTCCCCATACGCCACACCACTTGCTGACTGCTGCTAGGCTTGTCTTTGCCCTCTATGTTCTCTTCAAGACCATGACTTGGTGGCCTTAAATCCCAACACTCCCTCCCCTAAACGTGAACCCTATTTGTAACGCTTGACAAGATATTCTGTATCAACACTGCACTTGGCAGCTTCGAGAAGCACCAGTCACATAAACTATAATGTGAACGGCATTGCTGAACTATACAGCATGGCGGCCCTGGGACCAGGCTTTTCATAAGAGACCCTTCTTCATCGTGGTTGAGTTCCCTGCTTACCGTTCCGGTCTTCCATGCACTCTGCCTTAAAGATTGAAGTTCTTTTCTTGAATGTTGATCCATTATTTGGGACCCTCATTAGCAATTAATTCTAAGTTTTGCCTCCTGTGGCCGATCAAAGGTTCTTAGTAGTGGTTCTTAAGAAGAAATGGCCAAGATCCCAAATCCCTGACCAGCTGCCGACCTCCATCACTACACGTGGCTCTCTAAGAATGTGCACCAAGGGCGCTCCAGGCAAAAAAAAAAAAAAAAACTGTTAACTTGAGTTAGTTCTTACATCCTAATTTTTAATGTAGCTGCCTACTGTCATGACCTGGAACGAATAATGTAGAAGCTCTAAAAACCTCATTTGCCCTATTCTAAGGGTGTGAACTACTCAATCCATGTTCCCTTTCTCTGCTCCTTACCCACGCCCTGTTTGAGCTTTCAAAGATCAAACCCACAAGTACATTTACTGCACCCATTGTACAAAATATAAGGCAGAATATATTGTAATTATATTATACAAATAAGTTTAAAATATCTTCTCTCTGATTACTAAATTGAATAAATTTTTATTGTGGAAACAGTGACACAAAATATATAAAAACTAAAATACATAAATATATATAAAATATATAGAAGCTAAAAAAAAAATCTGAATCTGAAATCTCCCAGAGTCACATCACCTATTCTTGCTAGTTTATCAACAATCCTTCCCCTAATTATCCAGTAATGATATATGTGTTTATACATCAATGCCATACCATGTGTGTCATTTCACATGTTTAAAGACTGTTGAGGAAAACAGGAACGTAATTACAGCTGTGCCCCAGGAAGCTATACACAGCAGCTGAATACGAGGCTAGACTGAAGGAGGTGAATCTAGAGTCCAGGAAACCACGTGAGAAACAATACGGGTCCCAACAAAGACGAATGCAGTAGAAATGAAAAAGGGGGTGACAGGTGGGTGGAAAACACCTACCTCGTCACTTCCATTTTTTTTTTTTATGTACCTCTAAATCACGCCTTCCCCTCGGGTTCTGAAGGAAATCAGAGCACAGCTGCCTCCAGGTGGGTCACGGTTTCATATGTAGCCACTTCATTTTTTTAAACTTGGGGACAATCCATAATCAAACTATCACTTATTCACCTTCGAGTGAATCACTCGTATGACCTCTGCCAGTTTTTTCCTAATTCTAGCAACTAGAAACAAAACTTAAGTAGATAAGAGAATGAAATCTATGACACCATTCTTAAGACTTTCAAGGTTGCCATCTTATGGTTTTAGCCACTGCAAGTGGCATGATTTCCTAGAAATGGCACTAGAGAATGTCATTTATGTACTAGCTACCAAATATAAGATTCTACATTCCCTGACTTCAGCTTACTTGATATGCCCCATAAAACCAAACCCGCTGCCGTTGAGCGGATTCCGACTCATAGTAACCCCACAGGGTTCCCAAGGCTGTGTGTCTTGACGGAAGCCAACTGCCACATCCTTCTCGCGGGGAATCGCTGGCGGTTTCCAACCACCGAGCCACCACCAGGACTGTCTCCCTCCCTCCAAACTAACAAACCCATTGCCTAATCCTCTTTAACATAACCTAATCTTGCCTCATTCAGATTTATAACACATATGAGAACCACATCAGATAACGACCACTCAATACTGGGAATCATGGCCTGGCCAAGTTGACACATATTTTGGGGGGATACAATTCAATCCATGACAGTTGTTTAGAATTCCTTGGTGCCTTTTGAGCACCTTGGGGGAAAAATCAATTCATGTCTGTAATTACCGTTGTCATCTTTCAACTGACTTACCCATGTAGCTAAGTTGAGCGATAGGTCCCTGGGAAGTGATGCATTTCCCATTAACCGATGCCTTCTGACGCAGACTGGCAGAGAAGGAGGGCTTGTTACAGCCTTTCCTGAAAGAAGAACACTAAGAAAACCATGCACTCAACGAGCTAAATCTGGGGAGCCAGGAAAAAATAGGAACTTGCTGGAACTCACATCTGTTCCTTTTTTGGGAAATGAAGAAATTTTTAAAAAGCCAACAAATTTCCTACCTCAATTAGAGGAGGCTATTTTAAGTAGCCCCCCTTTATGTAGCACAGCATGGGTTCCAGCTATCCTTTTCTTAGCTTCCCTGAGGTTACTTTTTATAAAAATCCACTTCACAGTGCTAAAGCAACTATGTGTCTGAGTTAATTTTAAGCTATACGTGAATTCATGCATGGATTTTCTTCCAAGCTTTTTATCATAGGAGACAGTAACTCTATAGGGAGTCAGTTGTCTTTGGCAAGTCAGCGGAGTTCACCATAAAGGGACCAGGTGAAATTTGTGCAGGTGGTCTCAGCCTCTAGAATTTGTTCAGTCTGTTTTTGCACTTGAAGTCCTTTCCAGAAAAAGAAAAAACACTGGCAAATGTCTTATTAAATTAAATTAAATAATCTTATGTTTGATACTTCCTGTGCTAGTTAATAAATAATTTCCACAAAACAAATTGACTTCCTTCTAAGGAACTTGCTACACTAAAAAACAATAACAATATTTTTTTAATTTGCATATATTTAAATTTACAAAGTCCTTATCCACAAAGTAGTAACATAAATACTGGGGCCTGAGGAAGGGGTTATATTGCTATATAAAGACTAATAAGGCTTGGAGCTGGCACTCAGAGGTGCAGAAAATCTGACCTGAAGAGCAAGGAGCTGAGCACACACAGAAAATGAAGCCGTGCGCACAGTCAGACCACGGGGAGCACTGTATCTGGTGTACCCAGCCTCAGATTTCCAAGCAAAAGCATCCTGTTTTGGAAAGGAGGGTCCCCCTGCCGTTCTGACAGGATAGAATGATAACCTGACCCCAGTGCCCACATCAGTCTGGGGAAAAATGAGTTGACAGGAAGGAAGGGGCTATGTCAAATCTTGTTTTAACGTCATAGGAAGTATCAGTGTCCTTTCAGTCTCTGCTCAAACTTTGCCTTCTTAAAGCATCCCATTTGACACAGCCACCTCCCCTACGCTTGCAGACACTCCAGAGGCCGCCACCTATTCTATGTTTTGCAATCAATATCATTTATGATCTGGTGTCTTGTTATATCATTTACTTATTCATTTTGTACATTTTTACTGTCTATTTCGCTCTGTAAAGTCTGTGCTGCACAAGAGCAAGAATGTTTGGCAGTTTTGCTGGTTAGCAGTGCCTGCCATATGGTGGATGCTCAGTAAATACACGTGGAATAAATGAAGGAGCAAAAAACATTAATAATTATGTTGCTATATATCTACAAGCAATGATTAGGCACAATGACCCTAGTGTTAAAGTGAGAACCTGAATCCTAGCATCACCATTTCCTCTCCTAGGTAAGTTATTTAAATATTCTGCATCTCAGTTGTTTTTTCTTTTTTCATTTGTAATCCATAGTACCTGATTCAGTCAGTCATGAGGAACAGATGAAATATACCACATGAAGTGTCAGCTTAATGAACTCTCAGAGAATACTGATTATTGTCGTCGTTGTTGTTAGTAGTGTTGTTATTATAAGGAAAATATGGCTATGTTGAGGCCAAACTAAATCTACCTCATTTGGCAAAAGAAGTAGTAAAACGTGTACCTTTCTTACCATTTCCAATGAATGGAAAATAAGTGGCACTAACCAAGTTGAGCCAGATGTTGGAGACTGACCGTAGACCTAGACAATGATTTGATACGTGAGGACGCTTCTTCCAGGTAAGAGCCAGCGGGCACAGGTAGGCATCAGAAGAGTTTAAAATCAAGGAGTCGAGGAATACTGCCAGGAACAGTTTCTCCAGAGAATGTATCAGCTCATACAATGTGGTTAATGGATTTGCATTAATATATCTTTAAATGATGTAGTCACATGGACATTTAAAAGTAGTATGACTTAGGATAAGCTACTAAGACTACAAAATTTCTGCTCTGCATTTTTAAGGGAGTCTCATTGTAAGAAACGATGAAAAGACAATTGGTTTGAACACCCCACCGCTGTATAAATAATCCCCCCCCAAAAAAAAATTGTTATCAAGCTGATTCTGACTCATGTTACAGAGTGAATTGCTCCATAGGAATTTTCTTGGCTGGTATATTTACTGAAGCAGATTGCCAGGCCTTCTTTCCACAGCACCACTTGGTGGATTCAAGCTGCCAACCTTTAGGTTTGTAGTTGAGCCCAAACCATTTACATCACCCAGGGACCTCCTAAATAAATGGGATGGTCTAAATGGAAATCTTATAGGAAGCCATTTATGGGTATATGAAAGATTTCCTTCAAACTAAGGCAACATTCTTTGTTTCTTTCTATTACTCTTTCCTCCCATGACCACTAGAAAACCTTCCCCTTCACACCAAATCCTGCTCGCCCATGTTTAAGCACCCCCTGAACAACACCTTGACTGGACCAGGTCTTCAGGTTTCTGTGTAAAGCCACGGCTCTCCCTCCTGAAGTGTCAGCTCTGCCATCTTGGAGACAGAGCTGCTACAGCGATTACGCCTCCACTCCAAGCTGGCAGAGAGTAGAGAAATCATGGCAGTTAGAAACATTAACATCCAGCAGTCTTCTTGTAAAAAAAAGTTCTAACTCTGAAACTGTAAAATCACAAAATAGGTATACAAGGCACAGCTCAGAGCAAAGATGCGTGGTCTCCTGGTCTCCTGCTGAAGTTTGTATTGGTTAGACCACCTAGCATTCCTCAGGAATCCGCATTAAATGGAATGGCCTTTTGACTGGGGGGACTTACTTTGTGAGTAAATCAAATCTCTTGTTATAGAAACATATTCCATAAAGCCATTTTACATTTCAAATTTTGAATTATTCATCAAATCTCAAACGTGTATGTAACTGTGTGTGTGTGGTGTGTATGTTTAGCTTGTGTTTTAGGTATTGGTGATGCAAGTAATTTACACAGATTTACTAAATTATTCAGAAATAGAAAAAAATTGAATGTCAAAGGTAAAGTAACAGTGGACAAACCCACAGACTTTTCACTACACACATTTCTAATGCAATGGGTGTTTTTGTTTAAGTTATGAAGTTGAAGTTCACTAAACTGAGGCTAAAGGATGCCATCCAAATGAATAGTGTCACAAAGACAGTTAAAAATTTGTCACAGCTTTTTATAATCAATTGCCCTGGGAAAAATAAAACACTTTTATGCTAATATTAAAGTGTAGCTTAAATTGATGAAAGCTAAACGAGCAAGCAAAAATGAGATGAGAACACAGCTACAGCTATAGGACGTACAGATTTAGGTTTTGATTCCTACACAGTTTTTTGTCTAAGACGTTGCAGCTGCAATTAGCCCTGTCCTTTGCATCCACATTTAACCAACTCCCATAGTAATTATGTTAATGAAATGTCACAGGAACAGAGATTTCACTTAGAATAAAGGATGACTGATTCAAGTATTTAACATCTTGCCTTTGAGATATTTTTCTGAAGGTGCTAAACAACTACCAAATCAGTTTCTATTTTAATTTAAGTGGTTCTGTCAATCACCGTAGCTCTATTCTAGATCCAGCTGGTGTCTACCTGTTCACTTAAAAGGTGTAACTTAGGGAGAAGCTTTTTACTTTACAGGTAAGGTAACAGTCAAGAGATGCAGATTGACAGGCATTCAGTGCTTAAGTCATCTTCATTTAAAGTTGACTTTGAGACCTTCTGCCATTTCCAACTTTACTCATTAAAAATGCTTGGACACCGTGGATTACCTCTTAGGACGTAAATGATGTAGCTTTGGAACAGTCACAACTACTTTTGTCAAATCAAGCTTCAGCCAGCCCACTAACCAGACTGTGTCACTACAACTGGGTGTAGAGTGTCTTTAGGTTCAATGTTAAATTCACAATACATTTCTTTAACTTCTAACTCAGGAGAAAAAAGCCTGCAGCCAATGGCAATCCAATTTAATACAGCAGTTTTTTGTTTAACTACAGTTTACCAGAAGGAATTAAAAATATATGTTAAAATTTTATGCACCCTGGTTTTTACATATCACTCGTTTTATAGTTTTGCTGACTATTTCTTATTCTTTCTCAATAAACTGCTCTAGAGCTTACTATATTTAAATAGTATCATCTTTTAGAATTAAAAATAGGTTTCCATTAAAAATAGTTTACTGCAAAAGGTTTGGTCTTACTTGCTTACAGGTAAACAGATTTTTCTGTTGCTACATTTGCCTTCCATTTACTCTCAGAAATGTGTCTAACTCCACTGAGCTGGGTTTATTTCTCCTTAAGGAATCAGTTGTAATTGTGTGGGTTTTATCATTGAAAAAAGTACAGGTAGATATTAACATAAAGTATGTATACAACTTAAATATCAAATCTTCTACTTCAAAGACTTTTATTTTACAGAAAAGTAATGAAAGACTATGTGGATCATAGCAAATTATGGATAACATTTTGAAGAATGGGAATTCCAGAACACTTAATAGTGCTCATGAGGAAACTGTACATAGATTAAGAGGCAGTTGATGGAAGAGAACAAGGGGATATGTTTGGTTTAAAATCAGGAAAGGTGTGTGTCAGTGTTGCATCTTTCACCACACTTATTCAATATGTACGCAGAGCAAATAATCTGAGAAGCTGAACTATATGAAGAAGAACGGGGCATCAGAATTAGAGGAAGTCTCTTTAACATCCTGAGATTCGCAGATGACACAATCTTTCTTGCTGAAGGTGAAGAGAACTTGAAGCACTTCCTGATGAAGATCAAAGACTACAGCCTTCAGTATGGATTACATCTCAACATGAAGAAAACAAAAATCCTTACAACTGGACCAATAAGCAACATCATGATAAATGGAGAAAATATTGAAGTTGTAAAGAAATTCATTTTACTTGGATCCACAGTCAACAGCCATGGGAAAAGCAGTCAAGAAATCAAACAACATATTGCATTGGGCAAATCTGCTACAAAGGACCTCTTCAAAGTGTTAAAAAGCAAAGATGTCACTTTGAGGACTAAGGTGTACCTAACCCAAGCCATGGTATTTTCAGTCACCTCATACGAATGTGAAAGCTTGACAAGGAATATGGAAGACCAAAGAAGAATTGATGTCTTTCAATTAAGGTGTTGACAAAGAATGTTGAATATACCATGGGCTGCCAGAAGAATGAACAAATCTGTGTTAGAAGAGTACAGCCAGAATGCTCCTTTGAAGCAAGGATGGCAAGACTTCATCTCACATACTTTGAACATGTTATCAGGAGGGATCAGTCTCTGAAGAAGGACATCATGCTTGGTAAAGTAGAGGGTCAGCAAAAATGAAGGCCTTCAATGAGATGGAATGATGCAGTGGTTGCAACGATGTGCTCAAACATAGCAGCAATTGTTAGAACAGTACAGGATCAGGCAGTGTTTCATTCTGTCGTACACAGCCTCACCGTAAATTGGAACTGACTTAACAGCTCCCAACAACAATTAAATTCTGAAAAGTGGGCGGTTCAAACCCACCAGTTGCTGCAAAGGAAAACATGTGGCATTCTGCTCCCGTAAAGAGTTACAGCCTTGGAAAACCTATGGGGCAGTTCTACTGTATCCTATAGTGTCACTTGGAGTTGGAATGGACTTGGCAGCAAAGGACTTTTTTTTTTGTATTCTTAAATTACATCTACCCAGTCCTGTTTTCATGTAGTTCCTATTTTCATCTTGTCAAACGGCCTCCTTCTTCTCTCTTTTGATCACTTAGCTGTGAAAAGGTGAAAACAACAGGGCTGAAGATACAGACCTGCCGCAGACTACCCAGACATTTGCCCAGGATATAAGGAGCTATCAGCAAGCATTCATGGAGTGTGGTCTTCCAGTCAGTTACATACTCACTTGGGTGATCATCCAGTCCACATTTCACTATCTCGCTCAGAGTACTACCAAAAATGTCTTTGTCGAATCTTTTTTTTTTTTGATATTCAGATGTAACGTGTTTGTATCATTTTCAAAATCCTTCCATCTAGCAGGACTATAAAAACAAAAGTATTTGATAATTTGGTATTACTTAATTTTAGTTAATATACCCTTTTTTTTTTTTTTTTTTTTTTTTATACCCTAGGTCCTGCTGATCACCATTTACTTTCTGAATGCTCTTAAACCCATCCTGTAATAATTTGTTTTATAATTTTATATTAAGTTCAAGCTCCCTGAAACATTGTTATATTCTGTGCAATCTATCTTCTTACCTATTTTTGAAGGACTGCTCACTCTTATTCAAACTCATACTTTCCATAATTTCATGCCTTTATGGCAAAAAGGAGAAAAAAAAATACAATAGGCAAAGTTTGATGAACTCACTAAGTTTATGTCTTGCCATCCAGAAATATATGTCTTAGCCTGGGTTCTCTAAAGAAACAAAACCCATAAAGAATATAAATATATATAGACAGAGATTTATGTCAAGGAACCAGCTCACTCAATTGTAGAGGCTGGAACGTCCCAAGTCTGTGGATCAGGACAAATGTTTCTCCTGATTCATGTAGCCACAGGGGCTGGCAAACCCAAGAGTGGCAGGTCAGAGAGCAGGACTCTTGCTCACAGGCTGTGAAGATCAGTGAATCCCAAGATCAGCAGGTAAGCTGCTAACTCAAGTCCCAAGAACCAGAGTTCAGATGATGAGAGGCAGATGCAGGATCCAAAACAAGCCAGAAGCCTTGGCAAGGTGAGCAGGAAGGGAGTAGGTGGAGGAAGCCAGAGAGGTGAAGGCTGAGGGGGTGGTGAACCTCCACAGGCCCCGCCCCCACCGGTACCACTCAGCAGATTCCATTATGGGGGTGATCACATACCAGATTTCAACAGAGAAGTGATCACAACATTATACAACTGCCGAAACACTGAGAATCATGGCCCAGCCAAGTTGGCACACAATCTTAACCATCACAATGTCCCACATGAAATGTGCACTGAGAGGACCAGAAACAGAAAGAAGAAATAGCAGGTTGTCAAGTTTTGACATTTTTGTGGGAAATGTGTCTGTTATGTAAGCCACTTCTCATTTAAGGCTTTAATTAAATTCATTTAGAGTATCACAACACTTATACTTTGACAGATTTACACCTTGAAAGTTTATACCAAGTTAATCAGTGCCATGTACGCACCTCAAAGTTTATAATGGGATTAAAAATATCAGGCTATTGAGAAGTGATTCAAAGACTGGAGGAAATGAAGTATATTGTTGCTGTTATTGTAATTATTAGCAAGAACAAAACTGTTGAAAGGAAATGGTATTATAATTAATATGCTTGCCCTATACACATGTCTTTCAGGGTGTATATGATATATAGGAAATAAGAAAACGTGCAGACATGGCACATCAATGTTTATTCCACACAGGCAATAGTAGTCTTGCCCTAAAAATAAATCCCTTGTGAGATAACTTATACTACTTTCTTTTTGATATTTGGATTACTTGGACTTTTTCAGAATAAGTGTTTCCAATGAGATATGCACCAATACTGTGTATACGGTCTTCCCATATTTGAGTAGATTTCCTTACTTGAAAATAAACTTTGGAACCCTACTTGACACTGATAGTTTTAACCCAGGAATTGTGCAAGACAGAGCATGTATTTTTAAAGTCCCATGCAACACCTTATGTGGTTCTTATTTCAAATGTGTCAAATTATACAAAATGGGGAAAACACTGATAATCATATCCGTTCACTCATTCTTTGAGCTCTAAACTATGTATTTCTGCTAACTTTTTTCTATTTCCATTCATTTATCTATTTATTTGTTTAAAAATTGATACCTACTATGTGAAAAAAACAGGAAACCCTGGTAGTGTAGTGGTTAAGTGCTATGGCTGCTAACCAAAAGGTCAGCAGTTGGAATACGCCAGGCACTCCTTGGAAACTCTGTGGGGCAATTCTACTCTGTCCTGTAGGGTTGCTATGAGTTAGAATTGACTTGACGGCAGTGGGTTTTGTTTTTGGTTATGTGAAAAATCCTCAGTTAGATTCTAAAGAATGCTAAGATTAAAAAAAAAAAAAAAAAAAACACTGTCCCTACCTTTACTGCTGCTAACTCTTTCAGAACAGATACCAATAGAAAAACAAGCTCTAAAATCAACAATTATTTCACAATGTGATAAAATGAATGTATGTGCTAAGTACAATGAAAGCAAAGAAGACACAGCTAGGTTTACCAGAAGGAACATGACAGGTGGGCAGGAAGAACTGCTGGGATTTTCTGTTATGACACATCACAGCTCCTTTCTGTTCATCACTCATAAATAATTGATCTTTCTACAGCTACATGATCAATCATCTTCTAACTGATGTGGCAGATTTTGTGTTTCATTTCCTAGGACAGGGATAGACGTTGCCATATTACTATTAATGACTTTTCCTAGGTCAGGGATAGATGTTGCCATATTACTATTAATGACTTTAACGAGTGCAGAAAGTGCTTAACTTACAATTAGGGTGTGGGTTGAAAACCTGGGAGAGTATATATGCACAATTAATATTAATTAATGATAACAGTGCCGTTGCACTCAAGACCGTACCCCCTTCCACGTATTAAAATGACGTGATGAGAATAAGCCTGCACTGGAGATTTTTCAAAGAGCAAGTATTTACTCCTTCTATTTCTCTTTAATCAGCTGGTTATGTTTAGTTTTTTTATAAATATAAATAAATACGTATATACCACAATAACCTTTGCTATGTCAACCTTTTCACTTGTACAGTTCAGCAACATTAAGCACATTCGTCATGTTGTGCAACCATCACGACCCTCCATTTCCATATTTTTCCATCGCCCTTTTAAGAAATGCATTTTCATAACAACATGGACACCATATCTCCTACCAGTATTTTTTTTTTTTTATTCATTTTTGAGGGGCTGAGGAGCGGGTAGAACTAGTCCATCGACTGAAGACTTAATGCGAGGAGGCTCCCCTCTGTTCTCTTAATGACCATGAAGGGAAGAAGGCGCCTTACTTGTCGAATCAGCCTTACCTGTGGTCATGCTCCTGCAGCATCTTTGCACAGTAGCTCCAGGGAATTGAGCCAGAATAGGAAGCGGCTCTTTGATTGGATGCATCTTACAGCTCCTGGGTAAAACGCTTTGCTTCTATGACTTAGGTGTTTTTGGTAGGACATGATAGTAAGCAGTCAAACATTATGATGTAGGCATTGCAGCCCTCAGCTCAGGACAGCTCAAGCAAACAAAAGGCAGCCTAACTCACAGGTGTTATACCTTATCCATAAACTACCAGCAGCTATGGATGACTGTGAGGAACTGACCCCCAACCATCTCCACATTGCCGCTCAGCTCTCAGAATGTCGTGGAGCAAAAAAATAAAACATGATTGATGGTGAGTTGCAAGATACCACGCTTGCACATTGCTGTGTATGGAGCAGAGATCCATTCGTGGCTGACAAATTTGTCAGAGGACAGTGCATCTTCCAGTCTGCCACCTTCAAATGAAGTGTCATAATGAGAGAAAATACGGAAGTGCCTTGGAAAAAAAAATCACGTTTTGATTAGGTCACAGAAAAGGGATGGGACAGTGAAAGACAGGAAACTAGGGATCTCATTTGGCCACAGCATTCAATCTAAGATCTTGGGGATAGGAACAGGAGCAAAAATGCATAAAACAGAAGAATGTCAGAGATCATGGCATGGAAAAAACCAGCACCAGTCACCAGCAAGGGAACTGTCCTCCCTGCAACTCCTGACCAAAACCAAAAAACCAAACCCACTGCTGTCTAGTCGATTCCGACTCATCGTGAGCCTCCAAGACAGAATAGAACTGCCCCATAGGCTTTCCAAGGAAAGCCTGGCAGATCCGAACTGCCGACCTCTTGGTTAGTAGCCATAGCACTCAACCACTAAGCCACCAGGGTTTCTTTAAATAATGTAAAGCAAACTAGCCTGCAGCTTTGCTATGCAGACGTCGCCAGGCTGTGAAGATTTCTTTATAAACCTTCTTAGTTTATGTACTTTCTGTTTTACTTTATGCCTCTGCAGGTGAAGCAGATCAGGGACAGATAAGTAGATGGTGGACAATTGTATTTCCTACTCTATAAACATCTGTAAATTACTTTTATTTTAAGCTTTAGGCTTAAAATTTATGTTGAGCAAGTGAGGAAGGCAGTTAAACACTTGTAACTCTGCTGGCTCATACAGACATGACTCTGCAGATGTAGCTCTGTCTTTAAAGAACTTTCCACAGGCCTTGTGGGCTTGATTTCTAACCATTCTAGTTGCTTTTGTTAATAATTCAGGTTGGTATCAGTTAATACAAGCTTGGCCTTTAGATTCCTCCTGATTTAGACGAAGATCAAAATATCTATAATAAAAAATATGTAATATAAATCAATTATAGGTTTTAATTTGACAAATGATAAGTGCCCGGATATTCAATATAATTAGTGCCTTCTTGGATCTCACACAGATCTTAAACTTCGCCTAAATATAGGATCTTCTCCCTAAGCTGGCTCCTACTGCATCTCAGGAAAAGCCATCTCCGTCAGCGTGGTTTTCGTTCCCTATATCTGGGGGTTCTCCATCACCTTCTACACCCCATGCTTCTCCAAGTCCTACCAGTTACGCCTCCAAAATCTCAAACAGATCGGTGTCTCTTTCCTTCGTCACCGTTCCCAGCAGAAGCCACTTTTCATTTCTTTTCTACATTACGGCAGCAGCCTCTCAGTTGGTCTCATCATTTACACTCTCGGTTCCAACTTCTCTTTTTTTTTTAACAAGTAAACCTAATTGTGTTCCTCCCAATCATTACATTACTCAATAGTTCCGCACTGAAAATCCTTTAGGTGGCTAGTGAAGTCCTTCAGATTCTGGCCACTGCCTACCTCTCCGGCCACAGCTCAAGTGGCACCTCCCTCCTCCTTTACCCCACCCGCACGCACCCAGGCCCCTTGAATTCTCTGCCGTCCCGTGCTCTTCACTCATGCTATTCTCTGTGCTCAGAGTCTTGCCTCTCCACTCCATGTGCATGGGTTCCTACTTCATGGGATGATTAGAAGATACAGTAAACAAGTATAAACGCCTTAGCACAGTGACTGGTTCACAGTAAACACAAGATAAACCCAAACCAACCCATTTGCTGTTGGATCAGCTCCCACTCATGACGACTCCTTGCATGTCAGAGTACAACTCTGCTCCACAGGGTTTTCAATGGCTGTGATCATTCAAACGTAGATCACCAGGCCTGTTTTCCAAGGCACCCCTGGGAGGATTCCAACTGCCAACCTTTTGGTTAGTAGCTGAGCGCTTAACTATTTGTGCCACCCAGGAACTCCTAAACGGAATAAATGTTAATTAATTTTTATTACTCTGATAAGTACAAGTCGAGCCACTTCTATTTTTGACTCAGTAATGAATGCTTCACTGAGAGCAAGAAGTCACAAAAGAGTCTGGCTTTAAATCTTCCCTACCAGCATATGTGCTAGAAAATAAGGCTTGTTCATCATTTTTACCACTACATCTCTGACACCAGAACAATACCTGAGTTCATTACAAATCACTGCCTAATCAGCCATCTGAGGCATGATAATTGGCCTCTTTTCACCCGGAGCAACAGAGGAAGAAGGAGACCCAGGAATAGGAGAAGGACATAGGATGTGTGGCTAATTGCCTCCTTAAACAACTGCCCCCTTTGCTATGAAACCGGAAGAACTAGATGGTGCCCAGCTACCATTACTGAACATTTTGACCAACCATCCCACAGAAGAAAAATCCAGAACAGAATTTCAAATTCTCATGGACTCTAGACTTTTTGGAATCATGGAGGCTAAATGAACCCCTGAAACTATTGCCTTGAGTTAATCTTTAAACCTTAAACCAAAAATATCACCTGAAGCCTTCTTAAAACCAAATGGGTTAGCTTAACACAGTGGCTGCAACAACGGGCTCAAACAGCGATGGCTGTGAGGTTGGTGTACTTAGAAGAGTTTCAGAGTCGGGCAGCGTTTCATTCTTTTGTACAGAGGGTCTCTATGAGTCCGGAGCTACTCATCAGCGCCTAACAGCAGCAATGAGTTAAGCAAAAGTTTAGTTTAACTAATAAAAACTGTCTGCCTTAAGCATTATGCTCTTTTAAGAACTATCTGGGATCAAATTGACAACAGCAACTTGAAAGATTAGGGGCAGTGAGTTTATGTGAACTGGGGAGGAAGAACTCAGGAAAGGAGATTGAGAACGGTTGCCCAACGTAAGGAATGTAATCAGTGTCGCCGAATTGTACAAGTAGAAACTCTTGAACTGGTATATGCTTTGCTGTGTATATTCTCAACAGCAACAACAACAATAAATCAAATTAAAAAAATAAATAAAAATCACTGCCTAGTATCAGGAGTGCTGTGGAAAGACGGAAAGCCTGCTGGGCCCAGACATGATGTGAAGTAATACAGGGGAGTGTGATATCTTAGGCCCAAGAAAGGTCGCGTGATGGGAGCCCGGCCACTGACTGGCGCAGGGTAGCTGGACTCAGCAAAGCAGCAGTGTTACATGGCTCACCGGAAGCTAAGGCGGAAGCTCGGCATCATGACAAGGGGACAGAACAGAAGATTGTGGGGACCTGGTATTGAGCAAATGTGAGGCGATTCCCTGGGGAATTAAAAGAGCCAGGTCTCCTTCAAGGACGTCTACGACTGGCAGTGACCAGGTGGGAGCTGGGAGCACAGCAGTTTCCAGCGCATTGTATGTGGATGGAAATCGTACCTACCTCGTGGGTTTGCTGTGAAGGCTGAAAGAGCGGGCATTATGTCCAAGCTCTTAGACGAGCTCCAGGCAACAAGCAAGTCAATAAGCGATGGTATGGGTCACATGATCCTGTTCTTCACTAGACCTGAGTTCTGGGTTGCAGAGTGAGTCTGTCTTGCTAATGATTGCAACCCCGGCACCTTGTGTGTTGCCCGAAGCCTCACAGGTGTCCAGTATTTATCTGATTAGACTCAGCAGAACCGTGAGCTGCCTCTTGAGGGGAACTCGGCATGCAAAGCAGGCAGAAGGTAGTGGAGGCATTACAGGGACCGGGAACAACTTGTGCCAAGGCAGGGTGCAGTGAACAGCTCGGGCTGGGATTGTGGGTAGGTCACTGACGCAGGGAAGAGGGGTCTGAGAAAAGTGGCAGGTGCCAAAGATAGCAGGCTTTGCATGCCATGTACATTTATTTGTGTGTTGCTAAATGTGTATTTTTCTCTATCGAATTAATTTGTTAACCCCACTGAGGAAAAAAAACCTTGTTAACTAGGCAACCACAGAGTTTCAGCATACCTAGTTACATGACTTGGCTCCTTGTCATTTTGTCTTACCCTGACTGAACATTGCCATCTACCCAACTGTTCCTTTCCACGTCTTCTTGTTTGTTTTCACCTCGTGCAGGTGGTGAACCTGAATACAGATGTCACAGTCTTTATTAGAAAGGAACTCTAATGACACATCCAGAGGACTAGAAAAGGACAGTCAGATTTCAGTGAATTCAGGCGAATTGTGATCATTTTGAATGCTAAACATTTAAATTTTCAAAATATTACTGCATGGTCTGAAGTTCTGAAAAGTGAGGTGATAGATTCGCAAAACCAAGAGAACTGTTTTGAGAGCCTCCGTGATTTCTACATTTACCAACACATGACTCATTTTCTATTATACATGTCATGCAAGTTTTTTCTGCAATCAAATAAGGATTTTTCCAATTAAATATTATTAGTGATAGTTTTACTAATAAATGTAGTTTTTACCCTGTTAGGAATGTTTATAAATGTCTTATTTGTTAGTGGTTCAAAATGCACTGGATTTATGAACCTTCCTTTAAATGGGGAGAAAGTTACAATGGAACTGGAGAAGGCTATCTTAACATCTCCAAAGATTTTCATACTCCCACCCCTACGTTATCTTTCTGGCCAGACTTCCAAAGTACTCTGTATGTAACTCTCTAGTGGTTTGTCTTGTTTTGTGCATTGTATTTCAGTTAATATGTATGTGACTTATCTTCACACTAAAATGTATGTTTCTTGAAAGGAATTCATTCCCTATATGTATGTATTTGGTGAATGAGTTGAAGGAATAAAAATTTCAATAATCTATTTCTATAAATATAAGACTTACATTTAAAATACCCAATATAGTAAAAATCTGTAATAAATTATATTTCCAAACACAAACATATTGAATAGATATGGGAGCTGGTTACACAGAGTATGTGAGGCTATTGTTTTTGTGCCTGGTACCGGAGAGTGAAATCTACAGGGTAGGTAGGGAGGAAGGGAATACAGATATAAGGTAGGTGCAGATGGCAAAATTAGAACCTAAGAGAAAGGGACAGAACTCACGCAAAGGGTAACTGAAACCCGTGGTGATCTCCCAACACATTCAAGCCTTCAGCTTCAGCGATGGGGGTCTCCTACAGGAGGAGCTGGCTTCGTTATATGGAACTGTGTCCCTGAAAACTCATGTTCACACAGACCTCGGAATATGACCTTATTTGGAAATAGGGTCTTTGCAAATGTTATTAGTTAAGATGAAGTCATACTGGACTCTGGTGAGCCCTAATCCAATGACGGGTCTCCTCATAAGAAGGTCATGTCAAGACTCAGAGACACACAGAGAGGAGAATACCATGTGACCAAAGAAGTAGAGACTGAACTATAATCTAGGAATGAGAACTGCCGGAAACACCAGAAGTGAGGAAGAGGCAAGGAAGGATTCCCCCCTTGAGCCATTGGAGGGAGCACAGTCCTGCCAACATCTTGATCCCAGACCTACACGTTCCAGAACTGTGAGAGAACAAATTTCTGCTGTTTTTAGCCACCAAGTTGTGACATTTTGTTACAGGAGCTAAAAACTAACATGGCCCAAGAACTGAAGAAACTGAAGGAGAGAAGAAGGAGCTGTGAGTTCAGCTGTTGCCCATGACGGGAAATAAGCGGTGACACATCTGTTGTTTCCTACTGTGTCTGCTTCTCTAGTTGAACTTTGATCGATTTTTTTCATAAAAGAAAAAAAAACTGATAAACTTTATCAAAATTAAGAACTTCTGTTCTTTGGAAGATAATGTTAAAGTTACAAGATATAGACTGGGAGATAACATTTGCGAATCATTTTTCTGGTAAAGAATTTATATCCAGAATATATAAAGAATTCTCAAAACCTGATAATAAGACAAAAAAACCAATTAAGAAAACGGTTGATTAGAACAGATGCTTCACCAAGAAAGAGGTAAGGGTGACAAACCTGTACATGTAAAAATGCTGAACATCATTAGTCATTAATCCATTGCCGTCAAGTCTATGCCAACTCATAGCAACCCTATAAGGCAGAATATAACTGCCCCATAGGGTTTCCAAGGAGAGACTGATGGATTCGAACTGCTGACCTGTTGGTTAGGAGGTGAACTCTTAACCACTGCGCCACCAGGGCTCCTCATTAGTCATTAGAGAAATGCAAATTAAAAACCACAATGAAATACCACTAAATATCAATTAGGATAAAAGACAAAAGTAATAACATCAATTCCTGGTGAGGATGCAGAGCAACTGGAACTCTGACATACTGTTTATGAGAATGCAAAATGGTACAGCCATTTTGGGAAAGTGACTGGTAATTTCATATAAAGTTAAACATACTTAACACATGACCCAGCAATCCTACTCCTGGGTATTTCCCCAAGAGTAATAAAAACCTATGCCCACACAGCAAACGTTGACACAAATGTTTATAATGTCTTTTTTTTATAATCACCCCAAACTGGAAACAATTGAAATGTCCCTCAGTTTGGGGTTGGACAAGCAAACTATGGTACAGCCATACAATAGAATGCTACTTAGCAATAAAAAGACAGGAACACACAATAATAGCATGGATGAATCTCAAATCCATTATGCTAAGTGAAAGAAGCCAAAGTTAAAAGAGGCATACTGTATAATCCCATTTAGATGCCATGTTGGGAAAGACAAACTTACAGGGAAGGAGAAGAGGGGTGGAAGTTACCGAGGAGGGCTGGCTACAAAGGGGAATGGGAATATTTTTTGGTTGATGTAACTGTTTTGTATCTTAATTGCAGTGATGGTTCCACTACTGTGTACATCTAGTAGAACTGCACACTAAAAAAGAATTTTGCTACATATAAATGAGCTCTTAACTTAAAAGTAAAATTTAAAAAAGACTATGTAATATTAGAGATGGTTGCTAAGGAATAAAATTGAAACAGTGAGGGGCAGATATAAAAGGGCTAACAATGTTTGTGAAATCTCAGAGAAGACCTCACTGCAGAGATGATTTCTAAGAACTGAAGTGTGGCATATTTGAGAACAGGAAAGGAAATCAAAGTGGGTAGAAGAGGAAATAAGATGGACAGTAGGAAATGAAGTTAGAAAGTTGAGTCAGGGATATGAAGAGAAAGAGTATCAAGTAGAGATGGATAGGCCACAGTTAGGCCTTTGACTGCTACTATGAGTGAGAAGGGGCACTATTAAAATCTTCTGAGCAGAAGAGTGACATAATCTTACACTCTAACAGGATCACCTTGTCTTCTGTGTTGAGTATAGCAGGGCAAGAGTCCATGAAAGAAGGCTGGAAAAGACACTATTGCAGTAATCCAGATAAAAGATGGTGGCTTGAACCATAAAGAATGCAGTGGAGGTGGTAAAATGAGATCTCATTCTAGGCATATTACGAATGTAAAGCCAACGGATTCCTTGATAAACTAGATGTGAAATGGGCAAGAAAGAAAGGAGTCAAGAACACAGTAAGTAGAAAGATTTTTGGTCTAAACATCTGGAAGAATGGAACATCTCAATCAAAATGGAGAAGATCGCAGGAGAAACTGGTGTGTGCGGAGCAAGGGTGGACATCAGTCTGGACTGATTTAAGCTTACGATGCCTATGATGCAGTCATGTAGAGATGTCAAGTGGGCAGTTGGATATTTGAGCCTAGAGCTCAGTGAAGAGGTTCCAGCCATAGATAAAAATTTTGTAATCATCGGTGTAGAAATTATATTTAGAGCTATGAAACAGTGTGCGATCACTAGAGAAAGAGTGTAGATATCAAGAGAAGAGGTCCAAGAACTGAGTCCTGAAACAATACATGCATCAGAAACATACTTATGTGAACAAGTGGACCAAGAAAACAAAATCAGCATCATAAATATATTTAGGGAGATACGGGAAGATAGTTGCAATGTAAACCATAAGCCATAAGGAAATTACCACAGAACCTGAACTAAGAAGAAACATTAGATATGAAAGATATAATTGGAATGAAAAACAAAATGGTGCAGATAAATAGTAGGATAGATACAGCTGATGAATAAATTAGTAAATTAAAAGCTGAGGTTTAGGAATGTTCCCAAGGGCAACAATACAGGATAGAGAGAAAATGTAATAGAAAAATCTAAGAGAAATAAAGACTAGAAATGAAAGTGACAACATCCAGATTACAAGAGTCTCAAAAGACAGAAAAATAAAAGTGAAGCTGAGGAAATGTTTAAGAAATAATGATAAATTTTATCATTTATAATAAATGAATTCCCCAGAATTAAAGAGAAATGGATGATCTCAAGAGCTCTCAGAGAATCAAACAATTGAAAGGATAAAAAAAAGCACACCTACATCAATTACAGTAAAATGTAAGTATATCATGTACAATGACCAAACTTCTTAAAGCCTCCAAAAAGGAAGAAAACGTCATCCACAAATGAGCAGACACCCAGAATACAAGAAGATAATGGAAATACATTTTTAGAAATTTGAAGAAAAGTAATTTTAACCTAGGATTTTCTATCAAGCTGAGTGGTCCATTAATTGTAAGGTTCTTTAAAAAGGTTCATTATACAAAGATACACATTGAAAGATATGCTCCAGTATATGAATAAAATATTCAAAAAATTATGAAAATATGGAAAGTAGGGGTGATTCAATATTATCATAAATGTTATTGCTGTCTTTAAAAAACAAAGCTAGGATTTTTAAAAAGGAAACTATATCCAAAATAAGCTAAAACTAAACTTAAGACAGTATCAGTAAGATGTGGGTGGGGATTGGTAAACAGAGGGACATGAAAATAGACTGAAATATTTTCTTATTAAAGAAAGAAAGATATAGATATTAATAACAGAAAAATCCAAGAATTAAAGATGGAAAGACATATACTAAGCTACTATGAACCAAAAGAAAGCATGTGTGGAAATCTTCATATCTGACAAAATAGGAAAACAAACATTAGGTACACACGTAAGGATGAAGACCACAGTGAACAGGGAGACACGCCCGTCATAGACCCCTACGCACCCGACCTTGCAGCCTCAACGTGTATCAAGCAACAATTAACCAAACATCATTAAGTCAACAATCGTAGTTGAAGATATTAACACCCCTCTCTGAAAATGACAGATCAAGTGGAGAAAAAAAAGTAAGAAAGGCATTGAAACCTATCGATATATTTAAGACACTGGAGCTACTTGGGATACTGCATACAGAACACAGAATATTTGAAGTCTCTGTAGCCACCAAAGAAGTAACATAACCCCTTATTATATATCCAGTAGCCATAATTAGAATAATTTTATTTTGCTAATCAGTATCTTGAGCCCATATTTTGTATATTATCCAATCCTAAGAAAATTACCTGGCAACAAAGATTGAGTGATCTTAAAAATAGCTGTAATGTACCAAATCTTGAGGAAGATAGTTATTTTAAAGTGATTGTCAATAAAAAGAGACAAAGATACAAAATTTTAAAGGAAAGGAGATTCTACAACCCCGTAAACACCTATCGTTTTTATGCACGCTTAAATTGTATTTGTCTTAAGGAAGAATTTAAAAATTAAAGGGAATGTTAGCACTATTTTTCCCCCTGAGGGCTGATATGATTGTGGGTGCATTTTAACTGTTGAGACAAACACAGAGATCTGCTTTCCATCCTGTCCTTTACTGAACATGTGATGGCTCTGTCAACTTCAGTTCATCTCACAGTTATCAATGTTGTAATGACCTAATGGGGCTAATACAAGGGGATTTTCTAGGGTCATGGCTCTCATAGACACAGGTTTATGGGTTTTTAGCAGGTCTTCCATTTCCAACTAAGGAAAGCAAAGACACCATCCTTCATAGCAGCTGGCATTCATTTGTAATCGTAACAGAGCTAATGTCATCCTTCGTATGTGCTTATTTATTAAGTTCATTGCTTTGAGTGCCACCTTGACATTTACAGCTTTGAATACCAGCTGACTGAGATTGTAAATTCTAGTCAACAGCTTCTGTCAACCTTATCTGCTGCTCTCTGAAAAGCAGGTTCGAAGTGGACAGACATCATTAGGTACATTTTCTTCTCCTATACCAAATAGTTTTTTTTTTTTTTTTGGTAATGATTTTATTTATATTGTAGATGATAGTGATAAAACCAATAGCATGTTAAGAGGCAGGGCAAATAAATCAGACATTGCCCACAAATTCCAACAGAAAAACAAAGACAGCAAAAGCAATCAATTTGAAGCTAGTTCACCTGTTAACCAAAGTAATATGCAAATACTGATAATTACAGTCAGCTCCCTGCAGGAAGAGTGATTCAAAGTATTATAAAAGACCTGTTAGAATCTATCAAATTATTCATAACTACTTATAGACCAGCTCCATTTTGACATTAATATTCCATTTGCATATGTGACTCTAACCAGCAAAGGCTAAACCATTTAAGTTATTAATAAAGCAATTGATTAATAATTATAGGCTAGAAAATGGTGTTCTAATGTCTCAAAATTCATGCATCTTATTGTAAAAAAGGCAATTTTTTATTCACGGGCTCTAGACTTTTCCATAGTGATGATCATGAAACTTATTAACTAGTCTGGAAGTTACAGAGCTTCTGCGATAAAGCATTCTGTCACATTTCATTTATTTAAAATAAGCATAAACAAGCAAGGCTGATGTTTAATTCCAAAGCTTCCACCGAAATAGTATCTTTTTCTATAATGATTCAAACCAAGGAAACAGTTCCCTGTGTGTCATAAGTGAATTGTGCCCTTCATAGTCATTAATCCTGTTGTCAAAATAGTTGCATAGGACTCTCTCCTACCCTACACAACAGAGACTGGATTTCCTGAGTAGTGAGGGAAGACAAACCTCCTGAAACATGCAGAATGCTAAAACAGCAGTTGGTCTTTAGGCCCTTCCCCTTTATACCCCATGCTTAGGCTCCCAGTACCCTACTCTGTGCTCTGACTGCCCTCTGTTGCACTGCGATTGGCCTACCTGCCCTCTTGACCTACAGGTGTGTCCCTCACCTGTTTAAAGTCTCATTCCCTCAAAACTTGGCTTTAAACACTTAACCTTCCTACCAGTTGCTGTCAAGACCATTCTAACTCATGGCGACCCCATGTATGCTCCCTATGGGGCACCCTAACTGTGCTCCATCGGGTTTTCAGTGGCTGATTTTGGGCTAACCAGAGACTCCACACAATCTTGCTAATCCGCACATATTTGCAGGTTATATAACTGTGAATTCTAGGCAAGCACCACTCTAAATTTTAAAGCTATACAATTTTGTAGCATTTTCTATTTGTTTATTTAATGATGGTATTGTTTTCCTCGTGTCTTAAGTATCATCCGAGGCTTCTACCATATGTTGGGGTATGAAGTAAGCACTTAAAAAAGCACTTAGATGACCAACATTCAATAGAAAAGCTGTATCGATTGGTTCAACAACATTTTTGAGCAAACATTTGTTGAGTGTTTAATAGGTTCCATGGACTGTTCCGGCTCTGGAGGGTACAGGGAGGTAGTAAAGAATGGGACAAGCAGGGTTCCTGCTCACATAGAGTGTACGATTCAGGAGAGGAGACAATCATTAAACACACAGCTACACAAATATGCGTAATGGAATTCCATATCTTGAAAAAAAATTCAGAGACTATATATGAGATTTAAAGATTTTAGAGACTATATACAAGATTAAAATGAAGTTACCACTGTTCAGTTCCTAACCCACAACCATATAAACCACTTCTAATCTGTGTGTGTATATATAATCTGTATGTGTGTGTACATACATACATATATTAGAAAAAAGTGTATTATGAAATTGGGATCTTATTTATACCATTTTGTATTCTACTTTAGAGTTTATACTGGATATATTTCTGCTAATTTTAAGTATTTATATAAACCTTTGTTTCAATGACACAATATTCTATCATTTGGATTTGCCTTTTAATGAACTGATTCCCTTTTATTGCGCTACTGTTGTTGTGTGCCCTTAAATCAATTCTGACTCATGGTGACCCATATTACAGAGTATAATGGTCCCATAGGGTTTTCTGGTCTGTAATATTAACAGAAGCAGATCGCTAGGTCTTTTCCCCACGGAGCAGCTGGGTAGGTTCAAACCATCAACCTTTCAGTTAACAGTCGGGCTCTTAAGCATTGAGGTAGTAGGGCTCCTTATTGGGTTGATTCAATTTTTTTGCCATTAAAACTTTTTCTGTGATAAAATAGTCTTTATATAAGTTACTACGTATGTCTCTGATAAATTTTTATGCATGGCTTTGATTGACC
Source organism: Elephas maximus indicus (assembly GCF_024166365.1). Taxonomy (NCBI): domain Eukaryota; kingdom Metazoa; phylum Chordata; class Mammalia; order Proboscidea; family Elephantidae; genus Elephas; species Elephas maximus. The sequence goes on from NC_064840.1 coordinate 78,396,718, forward strand.
GAAGGATATAAAAATTGTATATAGGACATAGTAAAAATGTTTAAGCACTCACCTGCTAATCAAAAGGTTGGTGGTCTGAACCCACCAGCAGCTCTGTGGAAGGAAAAACCTGACGATCTTCTCCTGTAAAGATTACAGCCTAGGAAACCCCAAGGGGCAGTTCTACTGTGCCCTATAAGGTCACTGTGTGTTGGAATCCACTCAATGGCAAACAACTATATATACAACAATTTTTATAACACCAATGTATTTATAACAACTACATATATTAACAATTTTCGTTAAAATTGAACCAAAGGAAATGCACACGCTTTGGTAAATACTATCTGTTTCCCCAAATACTATAAACAATTAGCTCTCCTCCAGCAATGTATGAGACCCAATTTCACCATGCCCTAGACAACACTGGGTATGATGGTCTTTTAATTTTTGTTATTCCGGTGATAGTATTTCACTGTAGTGTTGATTGGCATCTCACTGATCCCTAATTAGGTTGATGATCTTTCCATGTATTTACTGACATTGTACTCAAGGCAGTCCCAGTTTATACCAGTTGTCATGGTACAACAATCAATAGTTTCCCCTTTCACTTTCAAAAGTGTCCCTGAAGGCCATTTGGATATCCTTTTTTGGTGATGAGTTAGTTCATGTCTTTCAATCATTTTTCTATAAAGTTATCGTCTATATTTTTTTCCGTTAAACTTTGTTAACTATTTACATATTCTGGAAATGAATTCTTCATTGGTTATATTGATTATATATAACTTCTTCTGTTTTGTGGCTTGCTTTTTCCCTTTCTCTTGGTGGTATTTTTTGACAAACAGAAGTTCTTAATTCTAATGTGATTATTCTTACGGACAGTGATTTTTTTTTTTTTTTTGCCTGCCCCATGGTCATAGAGATTTCCTTCTTTCACACTGAGGCTCTATATTATTTTATTTATGACTCAGAAAGATGTCAAGATTAATTTTTTTACATAGATTTCCTATTTATATCTATTTATTGAAAGACTATCTTTTTCCCATTAGTCTGCAGTACCATCTTAGTCATATATCAAGTACGCATATGTATGTTGTCTGGACTCTGTTCTGTTCACGTGGACTACTTGTCTGTCTTTTCACCAAAACTGCACTGACTTAAATACTTCAACTTTAAAATGAAATTTGATTGCCAGTTGTGCAAGTCGCCCAGCTTTGGTATTAAAGACTTTTTTAGCTGTTTTTGATGGATTTCATTTCCATATATACTTTAGAATCATCCTGTTTGATGCCATTAAAAAGTAGAGATTTTTATTGAGGTTGCTATAAGATTTATAAATCAATTCGGAGAATTGACATTTAAAAAAATGTTGAGTATTCCAATTTAGGAACATATATTACTTCATTTATTTTGTTCTTCTTTAATATTTCTCAATGTTTTGCAGTTTTCAGAGAAAAGGTTTTTCTCACTTAATGTTTATTTCTAGGTATTTGATGTTTTTGATGCTACTGTTGATGGGATTAAAAAATCATTTTCAAATTGCTTATTGCTGGTATATATCTATCACTTGATTTTGTATAATGATATATCCAGCAACTTCACTATGTTCACTTATTAGCTAATTATATGCTTATCTGTAGATTCTTTTGATTTTCTACAAATAAAATTATGGCAATACAAAAATAAAAAAAGGATAGACTGATTAAGTCCTTTCCACTCCTTACATGTTTATTTCTTTTGTTTGCTTTATTTTACTGGAAAGGAACAAAAGTGCCATATCGAATAGATGTTGTGAGAGTGGAAAGTCTTATCTGATACCTAATGTAGTATTTCACCATTAATGTTTGGTTCAGGTTGTTGGAAGGTAACTTTTGTTAGAATTCCTCTCATGTGAACCAAGACATGTACAAGAAGTATTCATAAGAGCATTATCGATGGTAATAAAGAGCTGGGGAAAAGCCCATCAATAGTAATATGGATAAATAAATTCTGATATACTCATAACAACGACTGTAAGGACGGCGCAGGACCAGGCAGTGTTTTATTCTGTTATACATTGGGTCACTGTGAGTCAGAACTGACTCGATGGCACCTAACAACAACAACAGAAGCTGAAACTTTTTAAAGTGTTAAAAAGCAAAGATGTTACTGTAAGGACTAACGTGTGCCTGACCCAAGCCATGGTATTTTCAATTGCCTCGTATGCATGCAGAAGCTGGACAATGAATGAAGAAGTCTGAAAAAAAATGATGCATTTGAATTACGGTTTTGGTGAAGAACATGGAATATACCATGGACTTGCAGAAGAACAAACAAATCTGTCTCGGAATAAGTACGGCTAGAATGCTCCTTAGAAGCAAGAATGGCAAGACTTTGTCTCACATACTTTGGATATGTTATCAGAAGGGACCAGTCTCTGGATAATGACATCGTACTTGGAAATGTAGAAGGTCAGCACAAAAGAGGAAGACCCTCAATGAGAGAGATTGGCACAGTAGTTGCAACAATGAGCTCAGGTATAACAATGATTGAGAGGATGGTGCAGGACCAGGCAGTGTTTCGTTCTGTTGTACATAGAGTCGCTATGAGTTGGAACTGACTTGATGGCACCTAACAACAACAACGGTATACTCATACCGTGGAATACTATTCAGTAATGAAAAGGAACAGCTGCCACAGGTGAATTCATAAATATAATATTAAGCAGAAGCAGGTATACTTTTAGGTTCTTAAATAGCCAAAACTAATTAACCACGTTAGACTCCAGGTTAGTGGTTGCGTGTGGGGAGGAGGAAAGTAGAGTGACAGCAAGAGGCACCAATGGGGGCTTCACAGAGACTGCTGATATTCTCTCTCTTGACATGGTTGTTGGTAACTTGTGTGACCATTTACGATCATTCAACAAACTGCAAATGTAACGATTTGTCCCCTTTTTGCTATGAATGTCACACTTCAGTAAAAGACTTATTAAACACATGATTGATAATTGCACTAAACTCCTCCCAGGATAGCAGGACAAACAATTACGTACAGTATTCCGACTCACAGTCACCCTTAGGACAGAGTAGAACTCCCCCATAGAGTTTCCAAGGAGTGCCTGGTGGATTTGAACTGCCGACCCTTTGGTTAGCAGCTGTAGCACTTAGCCACTACGCCACCAGGGTTTCCCGGACAGTATCTACAAAGGCAATATTAATGTTGAGTAAATGTTCAACTAATTCACATAATGTAAGCAATAATTCAAGTAGAAAAATTCCTCAGAAGCTTGGGTTCAACTTGAATTATTTAGAAACTTGCTCGAAGCTTTCTTACATAGGCAGCGTCTTAGTTTCATGAGAAAAAAAAATACATAGAAGTAGATGTAAAATAAATCCTAAAGATAATAAATGCATGATTTAATACATTAATACTGTTGTCTCAGTTAAGTAAACGTACTGACTGACAAAATGTAAAACAAAGGCACAAGGAGAATATGTTTATTTAAAAAATCAAATTTTCAATGATCCTCCAATTTTCTATATTTTTATCTCCATGGACTGTCAAAAGAAAGAACAAATCTGTCTTGGAAGAAGTACAATCAGAATGCTCCTTAGAAGCAAGGATGGCAAGACTATGTCTCACATACTTTGGATACATAAGGAGGGATCAGTCCCTGGAAAATGACATCATGCTTGGTAAAGTAGAGGGTCATCGAAAAAGAGGAAGACTCTCAATGAGATGGACTGACACAGTGGCTGCAGCAATGGGCTTAAAGCACAATAATGATGGTGAGGATGGCACAGGACCAGGCAGTGTTTCATTCTGTTGTACATAGGGTCGCTAAGTGTTAGAACCAACTGGACGGCACCTAACAGCAACAAAGTGGAAAAGGATCACAAGCAAAACTTAACCTTGTCATTGTAAACACCAGCGCTCTCTCACTTGTCAGCTCAGCTTTTTTTTTTTTTTTACCACTGTCAACACTGCAAACCCAATCAATTTGCATTCTTAGTCTGCAACAAGCTTCAAGAAAACAAAACTAAACAAACAAAAAATCACAAAGTTAAAATCACAGTACATAATTACAAATATCAAGTAATAATAACTAATAGCTTTCTCAGCTGGTAATTGAAAAGAAAATGGCCTATTGAAAAAATTTTTAAGGGGGGATATTAACATAAAAGTCAAAAGCATAGTAACTGTTCAATGCCATGTTGCCGTAATCAGATGTTCTGACTGATGTTTGTTGAGCAAATACTAGGTTCCAGACTCATAGTTTTAGATGAGAAGTGACTAATTTATTGCTTTTGTTGAATTAACTCATGGGATTCCCAAATTATACTTTGTTGATGTCAGAAGACATTTTAGAACATTTCTAACCCAACACCAGACGGCAATCCCCAGTAGATGCTCATTCAGCCTTCTTCTTAATACAGTTAAAACACAGTCCAGGAAATTCTCACTGAAGGCTTCTTCACATCAGCTGTCAGTGTGTAGCACTGTGGCAACAGTTGTCTAGAAATTTTTTTTTTAAATGTTCTGATACTTCAAGACAAAATCCTTTTTCCTTAACAGGCTGTAGTTTTCATTTAATAAAACTTCTGGTGCTTGTTACCATCTTCATTTTTCTTTGCAGTTTATTTTGATAGCGGATTTTTGCTGTCATATCCTTAAACCCGAGAATAGAACACATGTACTTAATGAGATGGCTGTACTCATTCAGTAAAAGAACTACCATGGCTTTTCCCTCTGATCACATGAATTACATAGCTACAATCCTGCTTTGGCCATGTGGAATCTCAGAAGAGTAACTTGGGTATGGCTCGACTATAACATTTTTTAAATCCTTAATACAGAGAGGCTGGGGGATGCGGGGGGAACTTATACTAAACTTGTGTTGCCTCCAGGCACTTTAATATCCCATACAAGGTAATAAGCCTGAGTCAACAGAACTGGGAAATACGCCCATGTAAGACTATTGCACAATGCCCTTGTAATTGGGAAAGGTGACACCTGTGGATGAGGATGGGACTTGTCCTTGGTATTAAAAAAAAATAATAATAATCACTACTGGAAGGAAAATGACGACTTGGAAAGCAGTCTTTAGACTGGGGTCAGAAGAAAAGGTTTCTTCTCTCTCAGATCCTGTGAGTCTATTTTGACCTGAATTCCAGAATCTAAGTCATGGAAACTCCGGAAACATTTCCACTTGTGGCAAGACTTAGTCCAGAGAATGAGGCTGAGTGTTGGCCGAGGAAGGGGTCTGCGGCCCCTGAGCCTTGTTAGTACCGGCCGCCGTCTCCGGCCGAGGAAGGGGTCTGCGGCCCCTGAGCCTTGTTAGTACCAGCTGCCGGCTCCGGCCGAGGAAGGGGTCTGCGGCCTCTGAGCCTTGTTAGTACCAGCCGCCGTCTCTGGCCGAGGAAGGGGTCTGCGGCCTCTGAGCCTTGTTAGTACCAGCTGCCGTCTCTGGCTCATGGCAACCCCGAGTGTGTCAGGGAAGAACTGTGGTCTGTAGGGTTTTCAATGGCTGATTTTTTCCAAAGCAGATCACCAGGCCTTTCTTCCGAGGCACCTCTGGGTGGACTCGAGCCTCCAACCTTTCAGTTAGCAGCTGAATGTGTTAACCGTTTGCACCACTCAGGGACTGTGCCAGTTTAGTAGCTGGATATTATTCTTCGTAAGTAATTCCTTTTCAGTATCCGAAAACTTTAAAACTTTTGTGTAAGTCTTTAACCTAGACTCTGCCATGCTGTGGGCAATAAAGGAAACGCGTGTCCCATGTTCCACACGGGACAGCAGACAGCATGGTGCCCCAGCCCCTGTGGCTGAGGGGAAGAGCAGGAGTGACGGCCAGCAGAGCACAGCCAGGCCGCGTGAGGCAGCTGTGTCGCACGTGTCACGGGCAGCAGAGACAGAAGTCTGGGGTGGGGAACTTAGAACTTGGGGAAACTGTTCCTAGGGAAACATGAGAGGACCTGATTTCGGAAACTTAGGCCAATGGGGCCTCGTGCTATCATACGTTGGATATTAAAAGCAAATGTGGTTTAATTTCTTTCTTAGTCACAAACTCCTGAGTTCTGAGACTTTGGAATTATGGTAAATTTAGACCTTCAACCCAAATGATAGCTAATATGTAAACTTCGATGGCTGACATTTTGTATTCTTTTTCTTTTTCTGGATTTTGACTTTCTGTTCTTATTTAAATTTAGTTTTGTTTTGACTCTTTATGCTTTAATATTTTATCATACATGTTCTTACAAAATTCTTGTCTAGACAAAGGCATGAACGAGTCAGGAAATTGTCTAAAATAATAATAATAATAAATAAATCAGAAAATAAAGACTGTTCTAGGTTTTCATTTTAAATGCATTAGCTTTTTAGCTGGCAGTGTGATGGAAGGAAATACACTTTATATTACTATGGTTTAGTTTCTTTCTCTGAAACGTGAGTTGGATACTGTCTGAGGTTTCTTCCATCCCTAGGACTCAATCATGAAATTTATGTTCATGTAAGATAGTGTAATATCCTGAAAACATTTTCTATCAAGTGAAGGATTTCATTTCTGGAACTTCATAACTAAAAAACATTGATTGAAAATCTCAAGAGAGGCTGTGCTATTCTTTTTAAATTGCTAAACATGAATATTATGAATGCTTTCTGAAAGAGAAAAGTGAAGAGTTGGAAGCTGTGGCTGTAGAAATGAGAAAGATGAAACAGGTTTCACGATGTATTTCACTTTGGAATTCCATAGCAGTTCACGTAAATTCAGTACAGAGACCTTATAAGTAAACAGCACATGGCCGTGAGAGAAGGTACATGAAGACAAAGGAAGGGTACCTTGGGGCTGAATTAGGAAAACAACTTCTCACTGTGTCTCAACAAGCAGAACAATCAAGTGGAGAAGTGATAAAGCTAATTTAAGCTTAAACTGAACCTTTGCCTTATAGTTGAGGCCGACAAAGAATGTTTTGTAGAGATATCTATATAATTCTTTCTATCCGCCACTTCACTTTTCATTAATGCCTTGTTTTGTCATTCATGCATTTATTGATATAATCAACAAACACGGACTGACCACCTGGTATGTGCCTGCAATCAGTGTAAGGAAATAAACCCATTGCCGTTGAGTTGATTCTGACTGATAGCAACCCTCTAGGACAGCGTAGAACTGCCCCACAGGGTTTCCAAGAAGTGACTGGTGGATTCCAACTGCCAACTTTTCAGTTACCAGCCGAGCTCTTACCCACTGTGCCACCAGGGCTTTGTAAGGAAACAAGCAGAGACAAATATCCCTTGGATCTAAAAATTGCAATATTCTTCAGTGACCCTTCCAGTTCAAGAAGATGCTTATGTGTTGGCTTAACAAGGAGGTAACAACCAATTGGATTAGACTTCCCAATTAAGTAGTGGGACGTGGAGCTACAGCTGCTGTGGCTCATACCGATAATAACCATTACTCACCTAGACAAGATAATGTCCTGGTCTGGTTGTGTCGTGCATTTCTTATATAGTGAGGAGAGCCTACCAATAATAATCTTATGGCATTGTCCAGCTTTCCCCAAGGAAAGACGCAGGTCATGTATAAATTTGATCTTCATTTGGTCTTTGTCCATAGTCAGGGTTCAGCATCTTTGGTACCAAGATGTTAAATAAGAGCAATGTGCTCAATTCTTGGGATAAGTGTCAACTAGTTAGAAAAAGAAGATACAGAGAAATCTCTGGATGGAAGAATCCTCAAACTGAGGCCACAGTTGTTTGCAGAGACTACTGACCATTCAGTTTTTTTCTGATAATGTACTCTCATCATTCCTTTTAAGTAAGTTGAGATATCACGTTGCTTGTTTCTGAGCTCACAACAGAAACATGAGAATAAGAGGTATCTTATGCAAACGGAAGCCAAGTTAGTCTTTATGACATTACTTTGATAATTCCAAGTATGATGGTTTCTGAAAGGAAGTCCTGGTACTATTTAAAAAAAAAAAAAAAAAACCCTAGAATGCTTACTATTAGTTATATTTGTAATTATAAAAGAATTCTTGGAATTCAAAGAAGAAAATCATAGAATGTAGCTGAATATAGGGCTTTAGGGGCAAATCTTGCTAACAAGGAAGTGTTGAAGGAGTGACTAGAATGTGACTTATCAGTCCCCAATAAATAACTACAATTATTGGCTTATTCTTAGATCATTTCCACAATAATTACAGATATACTTCCTCTTACCCATCATAGTTCATGTCATATATTTGACAGACCATTAAAAATTTTCTCAATGTTTAACAAGTCTTCCTCCATTAAAAACAACATTAGGTTTGATTGGAGACAAATACACATTTATATAACAAAATATTGAAAATTGAGCTTGCTATTTACTAAATATTAAATACTTGCTAAGTTTTTTTTAAGTTTATATACTATACCTATTTCATAATATAAGGCTAAAAAAGGCCTTATTTTCTAAATTATGCCTTACTGCAACCTTTAACGAAGTTAATTTAAAATTTTAACACTATATCTATGTATTATATTTTTTAAGGGATCTAACAACCTTTTTTTTTTTTTTTTCTTTTTTTTACAAACAACCTTAAAGATGGCCAGACACATTTCCTCACTCTCTCTTCACTGCTTTCCTCTGTAAATATACCCGCAAGGACGTTTGTGTGATCTCAGACTGTGGCTTTTTGTAACTCTTTTACTCTTCCCGTTATCTTAGTCAAAGTTCTCTGAAGAAACAGGACCAGTGATACACAGAGAGAGAGAGAGAGACTTACTTCAAAGAGTTGGTTCATGTGATTGTGGGGCTGGGAAATCCAAAATTCGTAGGTCAGGCAAAAGGCTGAAGACTCCTGCAGGCTTGTTTTCCAAAATTCGTAGGTCAGGTGACAGGAAGAATAGAGAGTAAGACTGTTCTGGGAAAAAAATGCCTATTTGTAGTCTGGAAGCAGAACACACCCCAGGGAATCTCTCATTTTGCTCTTAAGGCCTTCACCTGACTGATTGAGGCCCACTTACATTATGGAAGATAATCTGCTTTACTTGAGGCCAGTTGATTTCATCACATTATCTACTTTATAGCAGCAACTAGACTAATGTTTTACCAAATATCTGGGCACCGTAACTTCGCCACGCTGACATATAAAATTAACCATCACATTCACACTTCTGCAGATTCTACGTAAAGTGATATGGTGTTGTTGTCGTTGTTAGGTGCCATCAAGTTGGTTCTTACTCATAGCAACGCTGTGTACAACAGAACGAAACACTGCCCGGTCCTGAACCATCTTCACAGTCTTTTTTATGTTTGAGTCCATTGCTGTAGTCACTGTGTCAATTCATCTCATTGAGGGTCTTCCTCTTTTTCACTGACTTTAAGAAGTATGATATCCTTGTCCAGGGACTGGTCCCTCCTGATAACACGTCCAAAATATGTGAGACGGTATAGCATTTGTTACTGCATAACCTACTGATTTAGCTTTTCTTTATATTTGGCTGCATCAACTCTCCTGTCCTTATCACATCTGCCATCAGGACTCAAAGATGAGGATCTTGGAGTCAGGATGTGATCTGCTGTAAGGAGCAGAAAGCCAAAGTCTGAGTGAAGTTGGAGAAGCTAGGGTAGATAGAAACGACAGTATTAGCTTACTGTTATTGAGTACTTGCCAGCTTCCTTCCAGGTGATCTTCTAAGCGCCTTACATGTATAGCAGCATTTATTGCTCAGATGTTTTCCCTGAATTTCTTTATGCTATTTCCTCCCTTTATAAATTGGAAAACTGAGGAACAGAGAATTTAAATCATTTTTTCCAGGACATTAAATAATTTTTTTCCAGGACACACAGCTAGAAAGTGTCAGATTCTTATTTTAGAGTGCATAGCTCTAGAATCTAACCTCTTAGCCACTGAACTGAATAACCTCTGTAGAAGAATATCCTGTCTACATCTTCCACTCTGACTGCTAGGTAGTACGGTGGGAAAAGTGATGAGGAGGAGAAAAAAAAAAAGTAGAAGCGGAAGAAAACACCAATGTTTTAAAGCAGGTGAACCTTTAGAAACATCCAGATAGGAGTGAGAAGACACAAGTCATTTCTTATTTTTAGCCTATTTCCCCAGGTAAAGCGATGAGGAGGCTGGAGACCCCTGGTAAAACCCTAAACTTTCAGCTCAGTACTACATTCAACAGAGGACAAAATGGTAAGAAAAAGGGATTAATGCATGGACCTACAGCAGCACTTTTGCCTATATGAGGGTGACAGACACTCAGAGCTAAGATGAGGGCTGATGCTTGGGTCACCAACAGGGTTCTGGGCTCAGAGAAGAGACTAGAGTTTGACTAAAGAATAACTGCCAGGACCACCATTTAATTGGTCAATATCACACGCCACCTATGGATAAACATATAGACCAATGGAATAGAATAGAGAATCCAGAAATAAAACATATATTTATGGCCAAATAATTTTCAACCAAGGTGACAGGACCATTTAATGGAAAAGAGCAATCTCTTCAAGAAATGGTACTGGGACAAGTGGATAGCAAAAAAAAATGAAGTTAGACCATTATATCACACCACATACAGTAAAACCTACAAAAGCCAGAGCTTGTGTAAGGCTGAAACCTGTCAAAGAAGGAAAACTCGAATATTTTGCACTAATAGAGAATGATAGAAAAGTGGTAAGGCTGCACACTATCAGAGGTGGAAAATTTACAAGACCCAGAAAACAAGGCAGTCCCATTGAGTTCCAGCTCTCAATTTTTGCTGAAAAAAAATTAACTAAAAACAGATTGAAGGCCTAAATTTGAGAGCTAAAACAAAACTCTTAGAAGGAAATAAAGGGGCAATTCTTCATGACCTTGAATTTGATAAAGGTTTCTTAAATAAGACACTAAATGCATAAGAAACAACAAAAATAGATATAATGTTGTGAGTTGCTGTCAAGTCACTTCTGACTCATAGAGAGCCCATGTCCTGTGCCACCCTCACAACCATTGCTATGTCCGAACCCATTGCTGCGGCCATTGTCTTGATCCATCTCTTTGAGATAATGGAATTCATCAAAATTAAAAACTTTTGTGAATCAAAGGACAGTATCAGGAAGTAAAAAGACAATCCACAGAAATGGAGAGAATATTTGAAAAACATGTACCCGATAAGAGTCTGTTGTTGTTGTTAGGTGCCATTGAGTTAATTTTTGACTCACAGCGATCCCACATGACAGAGCAGACCCGTCCCATAAGATTTCCTGGGCTGGAATCACCGGGTCTTTCTCCTGCAGACAGCTGAATGAGTTCGAACCGCCAACCTTTCAGTTAGCAGCCAAACGCTTAACCATTGCACGACCAGGGCAACTTATGATAAGAGCCTAGTACCTAAAATATATAAAGAAAGCCATATAACTCAACAACAAAAAGAAAAACAACCCAATTAAAATGGACAAAAGACTTCAGTGTCCACTTTTCCAAAGAAAATACACAAAAACATATGGCCCAACAAGCACGTGAAAAGACGTTCAGCGTCATTTGTCATTAGGGAAAATACAGATCAAAACCACAATGAGATGCCACTTCACCCATTTCACATCCACTAGGTGGGCTATAATTTAAAAAGAAAAACAAAACAGAAAAAAAAAAAAAAGTGTTGCAAGGATGTGGAGAAATTAGAACCCTCATACATTGCTGCTGGGAAGTAAAATGGTGCACCCGCTGTGGAAACAGTTTGGTAGTTCCTCAATAAATTAAACATAGAACTACCATGCGGCCCAGCAATTCCGCCCCTATGTACATACCCAAAATAATTGAAAACAGATGTTCAAGCAAAAATTTGTGCACAGATGTTCATAGCAGCTCTGTTCTAATAGTTAGATATCCATCAGCAGATGAATGGATAAACAAAATGTGGTGTTTCCATACAATGGGATATAATTCAGCCATAAAGAGGAATGAAATACTGATACATGCTACAACATGGATGGACCTGGAAACATTTTGTTAAGTAAAAGATGCCAGACACAAAAGATCACATAGCATATAATTCCATTTATGGGAAATATCCAGGATAGGCAAATCCGTAGAGACAGAAAGTAGATTGGTGGTTTCCAGGAGCTGGGGAGAACGTGTAATGACTGCTTAAAGAGCATGGGGTTCCTATTTGGGGTGACAAAAAAGTTTTGGAACTAGATAGTGGTGATGGTTGCACGACACTGAGTGTATATTTAATGCCATCGAACGGCACACTTTAAAATGTTAAAACAGTAAATTTTATGATACGTATATTTTACCAAAATAAGAAATATATATCACATGCCACCCCAAAATGCCAGAGAGAATGAGTCGAACTTCAGGACCTGAGTCCAAGGTGTCTGCAGTGTAGGCCAATCATTTTGCAGCAGGGATGGATGAGCAGCCCCAGGCACCATGGGGCTCTGACCACACCCTCCCTCATTAGCATGCATTCCCATATACCTGCCACCTCTTCTAAAAGGGCAGAGGAATGAGAGGACGGACGTCTGACAGACAGTGCAACTTACCAAAGAGAATGGGCATTTACTAGATTATAACTAAACACTTGAGACTTTATACATTCTTTTTAAAGTTGTTCAGGTGATGGGGCTCATGGGGGAGATCAGGTTAATTACAGAGATAGAACTTTGTGTCTCTCAGTGAAGTGCAAGTGAAATGGAGACTCTTCGGCCATAGGGTAGGTGTAAAGCTTATCAGCCTTTACGGTGTGCCTGACACTATTCTAAGCATTTTATAAATCTTATTGTATTTAACATCAAATATCACCTACTACCCCAATCCATATAACGAGTTAGGTTCTAATATTGTTCCCAATTTAGAGACAAAATCTGCACTGATTCTGTTTTAATAATTATCTTTTTTCAAGGGATATATTATTCCGCTCTGCATGTTATTTCTGGTGAATAATAAAGGTCTTGCACCATTATGCAACTCTCCTTGTGTTAAGCACTCGAAATTTAAAATGCTTAATTTCAATGATAAAAATAAATGGCAACCATCTCTATCTTCAAAGCTTGTCATATCAAATTGAAATTTATGATAAAAAGAACGATGCAGACCTATTCTCTGTTATATTCATGTAGTGTCCTGATAATCAGACTATATGATAAAATGCAGTAGTGCAAATATTACCCCAACTACGATATGGGGAGAAAAGCTTTTTAGAAACATTATGTTCAAAATAAATACTTGTGTTAGATGGATCGGTTACAGATAAAAGAAAACAAAAGTTGTAGGTTTTTAATATTTCAAATTGTATTAATTGTAGTTATGAAATTATAGACCATAGAATTTAAATCTATATTGTAACTATTTCAGAAAATATTTCATTTTCCTGATTGCTAATAATTTTGGGGTGTTTTATGTTCTACCTGTGTGTTTTCACTCATTTTATTCATAAAGTATTTCAAAACAAATGCAAAGTAGCTACTGAATGATAGAAACCCTCAGAATCTTACAATGCTGCTGTATCAAGATCTTGCATGGAAAATCAGCGACTATCTAAGTTCCCCCAGACGTATTCACTTACACTGAGGTGGTTTATTGCTCAATAAATGTTAATCGCCAAAAGCAGCAGCAAGTTCCATTTCTCCACCTGCATGTTTTTCTAATCAATATTCTTCATGCTGAAAGCAAACACATCAGTTTGAATTTGTTCACTCTTACATATCTTCATTTCAAATCATCAAGAGCTTCCATTGTTTGGCCATAAAGCCTTGCAGTTGATTTTCGTTGTTATTATTCATTGCCTTCCATTTGGGCACTCCATCAAAATCAGCTGGGTGGGTTTTATAATTTAACTGCTTAATAATAAACTTGAACTAACACAAGCAGATACCCTAGTTTTTACAACTGCAAATTCATCGTGCATTTGGATATTACAATTCTTCTTTTGCTATAAACCAAGACTCAATATGCATATAAGAATAATGAAGTTTTATAATTAGTGTATAATTCAGCAGACACGATACCGATACATACAACCAAATTATGTTCTTCTGAAATCTCAAACACAGTGATTTGTAAAAGAAAGCAAAATCTATAAAAGCTAAACAACAGAAAATATTCATGTGTGGGAAAAAATGCTAATAACACAAATACGGAGAATGCCTTCTGTGGTAATTTGTCAGTAGCTGCCAATGGGAATTGGTATAAGGATACATCTGGCCACATGGTCATATCCCTTTGTTTCACCAATGTAATGGAGTCACCAGTCCCCCAAGCAAAAAGAAACTCTAATTTTGCACTTTTGTTCCAAGCACACAGCACAAAAGACTGAAGACTAGAAGATACACATACACAAATATGTTCGTTCATCCATTTAATCAAAAGGTATTGTCAAGCATTGCTTACATCAAAATAAAAAAAGACATAGTCCCCGCTTTAAGGAGATTGATCCCAATGTAAGCAGAGTATGCAGCCATTCAAATGGCAAGTATTAGTTATCAATCACTGCATAATAAACTAGTCCAAAACTTAGCAGCAGCTAAAAACAAAACATGTTTATTACCGCACAGTTTCTATGTGTCAGGAATATGGGCATGGCTTAGTTGTGTCTTCTCCTTCATGGACTCTCACCAAGCTGCAATCAAGATGTTGGCCCAGAGTCTGTGGTTTCATCTGAAGACTTGACTGGGGAGGATCCACCTTAAAACACAAAGCTCACTCACTGGTTTTTGATAGCATTCCGTTTCTTTTGGGCTGATGGACTGAGGGCCTCAGTTTCTTGCGGGCTATCAGCCAGTGGTCACCCTTGGCTCCTTGACTTGCGATCCTCTTCTACTTGGCAGTTTTCTTCATCAAAACGTGCAAGCCAAGCAGGCAATAGAGAAAGCCATCTAGCAAGATGGAAATCACGATCTTTTATCACCTAGTCGTGTAAGTAGCACTCCATCTATTTTGCTTTGGTTTATTGTTTAGGATCAACTTACTAGTTTCAGCCCACACTCAAGGCATGAATACTGGAAGGTGGGTAGGAATCACTGGGGCCATCTCAGAAGTCTGTTTATCAAAAGACTCTAAAATAGTCCCCTTCCCACATTTATTTTTCCTACCAGTAATCCACACTTTCTACAATTTTTACTAGTGGAGTCACTTTGGGGCTCTAAAAGCATGTGTAAATATGCTACTGTCACTATGCTAGACTATTAGTTCTCTCATGAATACCAAGTCACTCACAGAGACCCACCTCTCAGCTCCCTCTCAGAAATAAAGAATATAAAGACACAGGGGACATAGGAAGGAAAAGCTTTGATAAGATGCAGTGGCAGGAGAAATTGTGGAATATGAGATAGTGGCTAGGAGAACAGGCCTGGAGAATGTCTCATGGAGAGGAGGGGAGCAGAGGAGAAGGAGTACTAAGTCTTCCTTGACTGACTGCTATGCCCAAGACATTAAAGATAATATGAATAATAGTTTTGGGAAGAAGTACAACCAGAATGCTCCTTAGAAGCAAGGATGGCGAGACTACATCTCACAAACTTTTGACATGTTATCAGGAGGGATCAGTCCCTGGAGAAGGACATCATGCTTGGGAAAGTAGAAGGTCAGCGAAGAAGAGGAAGACCATCAGTAAGATGGATTGACACAGTGGCTGCAACAATGGGCTCAAGCATAACAATGATTATGAGGATGGCACAGGACCGGCAGTGCTCTGTACTGTTGTACATAGGTTCGCTATGAGTCCAAACCACTCGACGGCACATAACATCAACAATCAATAAAATTAAGCCTACTTCTGCTACCAGCTTAGTTACAGCCCCTAAATATGGCTGCCAACAGGCTACTCTTAACCTCTATGGCTATTCCCAGTGACTAGATTACTTTTCAAATAAAAAATGCAGTAATAAGAGAATGAGTAGAATTTGGGTTCATGGAAACCTCTTCTCTGCATGTCCTGATATGAGTGCTAGAGGGGACAGATGAGACACAAAGCAGAGCCTTAAGCAGCATAACCCATTGCCGTTGAGTCAATTCTGATTCAACAACCCTAGAGGACAGAGTAGAACTGCCTCAAAAGGTTTCCAAGGAGACCATTCTTTACAGAAGCAGACTGCCGTATCTTTCTTCTTGGGAGCTGGTGGCTTCAAACTGATGACGTTTTGGTTTGTTAGCAGCCGATTGCTTCACCGCTGTACCACTAGGGCTCCTCTTAAGAGGCACAGAAATGCTTGTCACACTTTTACTTAGGAGCTATATTTTAGGACTTTAAAAATAGTTCTGCCACTGGTGAACATCCAGTTTTTACCATGGAGTCAGTACAGTTGAGTTGATACTCATTATTCATAGATTCCATACTTGTGATTTCTCCAAAATCAATGCTAGATGTACTTTCTCAGTCATTTGCAGATATGAACATGCACAAAGCAGAGAAAAACTTGAGTCGCCTGATACACTCATTCCCAGCTGAAGCTGAACAAAGCTGGTTTGGAATTCAATAATTCAGTGTTGGTGAAGATTTACAGAATCTTATCCCTTGGTGGCACAAACAGTTAACATGCTTGGCTGGCAATCAAAATGTTGGCAGTTTAAACCCACGCAAAGACTCCTGGGAAGACAGGCCTGGTGATCTGCTTCCAAAAGGTCACAGCCTTGAAAACTCTATAGAGCATAGCTCTACTCTGCAACACATCAGTTACCATGAGTCTGAATCCACTCTGCGGCAACTTTTTTTTTTGTTGGAGGAGGGATGTTAACTGCCACAAATAAAGAGAAGCAACTGTATGTACTTGGCTGGGCTAGTGACTTTAGGATTATAACAGGGCTCTTTATTCTGCTACGCAATTAGGTATCATTTTTCACCAACACATCTATTCACATTTCAATTTTTGGTTTTGCTGGCAAAATAGGGCAGCAGGCTTTCACAAAGTTTTCTCTTTGCTATATTTTTTTATGAAATATAGTAAGAGTTTATGTAAATTCAGAGATGCCGCTTAGAGAATAATTGGGGGTCTATGGCTCCATTTAGTAATCTAGGTTCAAAGATCAAAAAACTTGTGTGATAATTTGAAGTGACAAATCAAACCATATATCAAACAGAGACTGTGGAACTTCTGAGAGTAAACTCAGTATAAGGAAAAGGCAAGTACCTAGTCTAGGGACCAAGAATCCGTATCAAGCGCTAAGATGTCCTTGAAGCAAAACAGTAAATGATCTCCACCTTGCCAGTCTATTCCTGCCATTGGGAATTCACATGACAAGTCACATTAAATAGTTTTATTATTAATAAGATGTGTAGCAATTAAGTACACCACTAACACTCATTCAGTTTGGCCTATGTGGGAAAAGCACTAGGGAAAATGTTTCCAGATACGTAGAGTTTGCTAAATGTTTTGCTAAAATCAAATATGAACTGAGAGGTGAGGCTAGAGATGAAGTGGCCAGTTAGTCCATGAGGATGAATAATTTAATTGAAGACTGAGGGCAGTAACTGGTTCTGACATCATGAGATGGCATCCATCATAGTACCACTGCACTGGTAGAGAGTGAAGGTCTTATATATGAGTGTTCCTCCACTAGACCATGAACTCCTTATTCATCGCTGTGCTCCCTATTTATAATATATACCAGTTACCCATTAATGTCACAGAAGAGGCTACTGGACCATGATGACACCCAGGTCTGAAGAGCCAATTAAGCAGCTTCCCAGACTCTCAGGGTCTGTCTGTGGCCTTAATGCATTTGCTAAAAATAAAGACTTTTATCAAGGCCAAGTAAGACATGATTCACGAAAGAGTCAACTTGATAAACCCATATTTAATCATCAATGATATTTTTTAAAAAGGGAGAGTTACCTTATGGGTTTCATAGTTTATTAATTGGGGATTGTTGTGCCATTCCACAGGACCACCGTAATTCTACTTAAGAAGATATAGCATGAAGCAAAGACTTTGGTCTCTAAGGAGTTGACTATGACAGACCACAATGTGGTACTGACCAATTACTGTCATATGGCTCAAATCAGTTAGAGTAATTACTATTGGAAAGCTTGGTGAAATGAGTTCTAAGCTGCCTATCTTCTCTAAGATATGCATTCAATCTCATCAGCTTAAATTTTTTTAAAATGAATATCCTTAGGAAAAAGATTGGTTTTTAAAATATTTTCAAATAAATAAATAGGGTATTTAAATACACTTCTTCTGTAATTCAGCCATGCCTAAATTTGGACTAGATATCATTTGCCCAAGGTAGATAATGATTTACAGAAAACAGGAAACATATTAAAAATTTAAATGAAGCCATGTTTTGTTTTTAGGTGTCATAGAGTTGGTTCCAACTCATACTGACTCTATGTATGACAGAACAAAACACCGCCGGGTCCTGCACCATCCTCACAGTCGTTGCTATATTTGAGCCCATTGTTACAGGCACTGCATCAATCCATCTCCTTGAGCATTTTCCTTTTTTTTGCTGACCCTCTACTTTACCAAGCATGATGTCCTTCTCCAGAGACTGGTCCTTCCTGGTAACAAAGTACATGAGACCATGTCTTGAAATCCTCGCATTTAAGAGGCATTCTGGCTGTGCTTCTTCCAAGACAGATTTGCTTGTTCTTCTGGCAGTCCATGGTATATTCAATATTTTTTGCCAACAACGTAATTCAAATGCTTCAATTCTTCTTCAGTCTTACTTATTCATTGTCCAGCTTTCACATGCATACTAGGCAATTGAAAATACCATGGCTTGGGTCAGGTGCACCTTAGTCCTCAAGCTGACATCTTTGCTTTAAAGAGGTCTTCTGTGCAGATTTTTCCAAAGCAGTGTGTCATTTGACTTCCTGACTGCTGCTTCCATGGACATTGATTGTGAATCCAAGTAAAATGAAATCCTTGACAACTTCAATCATTTCTCTGTTTATCATGATGTTGTTTATTGGTCCAGCTGTGAGGTTTTCATTTACTTTCTGTTGAGGTGTGATCCATACTGAAAGCTGTAGTCTTTGATCTTCATCAGTAAGTGCTTCAAGTCCTCTTCACTTTCAGCAAGAATGGTTGTGTCATCTGCATATCAAAGGTTGTTAATGAGTCTTCCTCCAATAATGATGCTGCATTCTTCTTCATATAGTCCAGTTTCTAGGATTATTTGCTCAGCATACAGATTGAATAAATATGGTGAAAGGATACAACCCTGACTCACACCTTTCCTAATTTTAAGCCATGCCCACCCCATTGCAGTTGAGTCGATTGTGATTCGTATCAACCCTATAGGACAGAGTAGAACTGCAGTATCCCCTCATTCTGCTTGAACAACTGCCTCTTGGTCTATGTACAGGTTCTGCATGAGAACAATTAAGAGTTCTGGAATCCCTGTTCTTCACAATGGTATCCATAATTTATTATAACCCACATAGTTGAATGCTTTTGCATAATCAATAAAACACAAGTACACATCTTTCTGGTATTCTCTGCTTTCAGCTAAGACCCATCTGGCATCAGCAATGATATACCTCATTCCACATCCTCTTCTGAATTTAGGATTCAGAGCGAGTTTCTGGCAGTTCCTTATCAATGTACTGCTGCAACTGTTTTTTAATTATCTTCAGGAAATTTTACTTGCATGTGATAGCAATGATATTGTTTGATAATTTCCACATTCAGTTGGATCACCTTTCTTTGGAATGGGCACAAATACAGATCTCTTTGAGTCAGTAGGCCAGGTTGTCTTCCAAATTTCTTGGCATAGATGAGTGAGTGCTCCCAGCATTATATCTGTTTGTTGGAACATCTCAGTTGGTATTCTGTCAATTCCTGGAGCCTTGTTTTTTGCCAATGCCTTCAGTACGCCTTGGATTTCTTCCTTACATACCATTTGCTCTTGATCATACGCTACCTCCTGAAAAGGCTGAATGTCAACCAATCTTTTTGGTTCAGTGACTCTGTGTATTCCTTCCATCTTCTTTTGATGCTTCCAGCATCATTCAGTTTTTTGCCCATAGAATCCTTCAGTATTGCAACTCGAGGCTTGACTTTTTTCTTCAGTTCTTTCAGCTTGAGAAATGCCAAACGTGTTCATCCCTTTTGGTTTTCTAACTCCAGGTCTTTGCACATTTCATTATAATATTTTGTCTTCTTGAGCCATTCTTTGAAAATCTTCTGTTCAGCTCTTTCACTTCATCATTTCTTCCTTTCGCTTTAGCAAGTAGCTAGAGCAAAGTCATGCTACTTTGTCCTAAATGCTGTGACTCAATCATTCATGTTGTGGCAGAGGTTAATGAATGTTCTCCAAAATCTCTGTTTTAATTTTCTTCCTATGCAAGAAATTAGACTACATTTTCCAGCCTCCTCTGTTAGAAATTATGGTCAATGAAATGTGAGTGCCAGTGGTGTGTGCCACTTCCAGACCTAGCCTATAAAACTCTCATGCATGCTCCTCCATGCTTTTTTTCTCTCCTAGATACCAGGGACAGAGACAACTATGAGAACCTTGGAAACCAAGTGTTGAAGACGACAGTCTCTGCCTAACTGGGTAGCTAAACAACTGCATGGAAGAGAGCCTCTCCATTGACGGTTCCTCCATCAAAGACTGTTTCATGAGCATCAGATAAACAACTACTGTGTTGATCTATTACGTGTTTAGGGATTCTTTACTAATACATGCACACAATTAGGTAGGAGTTTGGATCAGAAATATCTAAATTTAATATAATATTGCCCAGTTATCTAAAACATGCTGCTTATTGTGGATAATATTGAAAGTTAGAATTTATTTACATGAATAAGATTTACTTAGAAAAATAATTATCAGGTTATTACTTCCTTTAATAAAACATATGAAGTATTTATAGATATCCAAGATGTCATTGATCTTGTACAACATTTTATCTACTACCAAATTTTTGTTAATTCTATTCATTTGTCTACCATACTGTTGAGGGTGGGGGACAGGAATGCTAGCAGACTGCTCTAGAGTCATTGACCTTAGGAACTAAAATTTCGTGGTGTATTAGGGCAACATTAAAAAAAAAAGTCCCCTAATCAAGAATTAATTTTTATTTCCAAATATCATCTCTGTAGAAATAGGGTTTATCAGCAGACTTTTACTGAAATGATGCAAACAAAAAAAAATTGTAGCTATTTAAAATGAGTTTTTTAGTTCGGAATCTGTCAAAATAATAGGTTGAATGTTTTTTATTTGGTTGGTTGGTTTCTTCACTAATGCTTTATAAATATTCAAAATCTGTGATTCAAACTAATTTTTTATCACCTTGCCTAAGATTTTAAACATTCAGTGTTGTTAATCTTTTGAAAGGGCATTTGTCACACTAGATAAGCAAGCAGTAAAAGAAATATGCAGAAACGAGCTTCCTACTGAGTTATTTACTCGGAGTAAGTGGACTCTATAAAACGCTTGACCTAAAGTATTTATAATAACACAAGGGACAATAACACATGGGTTTCATAGACAGCTCATCAAAAATGTTTATGAACTATGTGAAAAATAAAAAATCAACACCGTATGTGAAAAATAAATTAACACTGTGCTAACCTGAAAGCAGTAAAGCCAAAGCATTAAAAAGAAAACAAACAAAAACCTTGAAAGTGTAGTATACCACAACTTCTGTAACTATATGCACCATCGAAGTAATAAATAAAGCTTAAATGCAATATAATAGGCTACTTTTCAACAGCGTTTTGCAGTTTACAAATTTTACATCATTTTATTTGCACCGTGTAGGTAAAACAGAAACTATTATTACTAGTTTCCAGGTAAATAACCTGTTTAATGGATTCTTTAAAGTACCATTTATGTAACAAAAATAATCATTTTGGGTGCTTCAAGTCACTTACATTTTTATTCATTTAAGGGACAAAAATAAGTGATTTTTTTCTATCCTAAATTACAAAGCATAATTTTATGGTTCATTAAAACTACATACATATTTATAAAAGTTCTGAAGAGATTAGGGGACTTTGTCAATTTCTCACAACTTGTTAGACTAGAATCAAAGTTCTCTTTCTGGTTTCTAATCCAATGCGTTTACCACTAAGAGCTTACTGTGAGAAAACACTTCTCGCTTTTCAATGTACCACCTAAATTGGATTACTCATTAAATTTTGTATATTAATGAATCAAATAATGTCAGTCACCTCCATGTAATGAGCAATGAATTATACAAGGTGCTGGAGGTACCATGAAGTAGATGTCAATCTTGCCCTCCTAAGGCTTAGAGCTAGAAGAGAAAGGGCAGATTCTCTAAAGGAGATGTTGGCAGCCTCTACGTGACTAGGTAGAGATCTAAGACCAAAACATCCTCCACCCATGCTCCACTTAGAATGTAAGTCCCTGTCGTATCCACCATCATTTTTCAGGTCTAGACCTGAAGGCTTAACGTTTCAGTATTTAGTACTCAAAACCTTGGGTTATGGCTGTATGAACCAGCTGGTTTAACACCAGGGGAGGAGAGCTGAAAGGAAATATAGACCACAAGGCAGGAGCCTCATCTTCTCCAATCACTTATACTCTGAGTTGTAATTACTGTTAGGTGCCATCAAGTCAATTTTGATTCATAGTGACCACACGTGACAGAGTGGAACTGCTTCATAGGGTATTCCAAGCTGTAACCTTTACAAGTACAGACCACCAGGTTTTTCTCCCACAGAGTCACTGGGTGGGTTTGAACCACTAACTTTTCAGTTAGCAGCCCAATGCTTAACCTTTGTGCCACCAGAGCGCCTTCTCTTGAGTATAGGAGCACATTTCTCTTACCTTCACCCTCTAATCCTCCCAGCTAGGTCCACAGCGGAGCCTCTATATGAGGACTCAATCTTGACACAATTAATTAATTTAGCCGTTTATTCAATTAATGCATTTTGAGAACCTATTATGCCAGGGTCTAGTATAAGCGTAGAAGACAACAGTGACAAACTGAAAAAGAAAAAAATCCTGCCCTCATGGAGCTTATGTTAAGAAAATAAACATGTCAAATAGGCAAAATATATAGTAAATTAGCAGTAAGTGCCAAGAAGAAAAATAAATAAGGCAGACACAGACAATATGACCCACGGGAGGTGGGGAACAGGACTGACAGGAATTTCAGATAGGGAGCCAGGAAAGTCTCACGGAGAAGAGTAGAGACCTGAAGGAAATAAGAAGCTTCTTCAAATAAACATGGTTGAAGCAGGAAATGTACAACTAGCTGGACCCCCATCATGAATTCCTTCCCCATCAACAGAGATCCTGCAGTCCCCCACAACCCCATAAATTACTATGCACCCAATATAAAGAATAAATGAATCTCCATACCACTTGACTTAGAAGTATTTCTGTGACAGAAAATTGAATAAAAATAAAATACCAGAGAAAATAAAGTATATCATGTGAAACAAATTTTAAAAATTTACCAAAAATCTATGTAAAAAAAATATGCACTTATACATTCATATACACAAATACGCACAATATTACATGTAATATCATGGATATTGAGCTAAGTGCAGAATAATACGTATCAGGCTGTTGGCATCGGTCACAAAGGAGAATGGTGGGGTAGGGAAGGATAACACAGAAGGAGGTGGAAAGAAGACGAGAAGGGGAAGGCAAGGAAAATAGGCTAGCATTTATATCTATTTACATCTCACTTATTAAAACATTGTATTTATTTCCAAGCTTATAGTCATAAAGAAATTAGAAAATAAATAACCATTTAAGGTCAATTACCTTCTTTAAGGGTTTGATGAAAGCTAAGTATCCAGTCAATAGAAAAATCCACATTTGCACACAGATACAAAAATTTGCATGTAGTTTCAAGGGGATTGGAGATGCCCCCAAACTCATTCACAGACACCAGATTAAGGCTATCTCAATCAGGACTGGATCTGTGGGCTGCAGACCATGGCTCAACCCATTTGACTTTACCAATTTGACATCTGAAAACACCCAGTGGCATGGCTTTGGCCAATTCTGTCAGAGTCAAGATAACGTTCCCATTTAAATGCAGCCTGCATATACTTGGGGAGTAGCTGGTCTCCCCTGCTCCATTCAGTCAGCACGTACTTCCCTCCCTCAGGAAGCATAGTTTAAAGTCCATGCAGTTTTCCTTTAAAGCAATAGAATCTTTGGGCTTAAATTTTTATACAAGAAAAGTTTTAAATTTCTGGGGAAATCATTCAGTGAACCACATTGAATTAATTTTTTTTTTTCAATTTAAATGCAAAATCTTAACTTAGGGTTTACTCTTTCAGTTATGTGTCCTGTTTGGCTATGTCAAGATGTTATCCCTTGAGCGGTGCACACAAAGAATAGGAAACCAACCAAAATGATTTTCCATCAAAATGTCCTGGTAGAAAAGGATACGGAGTAAAGTGGTTTGGAAACACAGAAGTAATGTTAAAGGTCAGGGTAGAACTGAATTTTCATTTCCAGCTTTGCCTTTTTCTAATAAACAAGCCTTCCAACAACAGTATAGGAAAGTGCATTTTAAAAGGAGAAAGGCTTTAGAAAACCCGTCTTAAGAAGGGTGGGCGGTAAGACTTGCTTTCAATCCCAGCCTTCCGAGAACATCAGGTATAACCCGTAGTGCCAAGGCAAGGGGCTGCATTTTCTCTACGCTTATAGCGTGCTCAGGCCACCCCGATGAAAAGTTGCCTAGTTACATGATGACTTGGTAATGGGACTATTACAGACACGGCACTAAATGAGTGCAAGAAACTCATTCATCTTATTGATCGTGCTTGCAGTCTGGAGAGAATGCCTTCACTCTGAGTACAATACAAATAAACTCCTATAGCACCTTTGACGCAAACATATCCCAAGGCACTTTTCAGCAGAGTACAATACTCATATGTGTAAGCCCGCTGTCAGAGAGAATGAGCCAGTTCACATAGAAAAAACTAAAATTCAGGTTTCAAAAGGGCTTTAAATTTAGCACGCTGTCTTCTAGGTTAACTCACGTTTAGAAACTGGAGGAAATTAGAAGTACATGATCAGGTCCTGGAAGTTTTCAACATTCATCAGCATAACGGTTGTACTGGATGATAGCAGAAATACCTTCCAGATATTTTATTATTTAGATTTTAAATCTTCATTTTATCATAAAGATCTCTGTCCAGTTCAATCATTGGCTTAGTTGTGGTACCAACTACTTTACTCTGGAAGCTATTCTTTTGGAGCCTGAGTTATCTGGCTTGGCTCACTTCCTTGGTTAACTTAAATAAAGCTTTGCTTTCTTTTCCTTATGTCAACATGGTCCAGCTAACCAATACCCAGATGATGTTTTTTACACAGTCATAGCTGCTGGCCAATATACGATGGCAAAACAGGAGCCAATGCATTCTTATCCTCCCTGCTACTGAATTCAGCTCAGGAAAATCTTCAGAAAGGTGATGTTTCCTGTCGGTGACGCTCAGCAAATGTTCAACGTTCTGTAGGTACACTGGTGAGTTCCTTGTAGCTTCCTATAAAAGAACATTGGTACAAGACACACCTTTCACATTTCAGCACTCTGATGATGCCTCAAATGTTTTTATTTTTTATATATTATTTTGTTGTTGTTGCTGAAAATATACACAGCAAAACACACAATTCAAGTTTCTACATGTACTGTTTAGTGACACTGATTAACCATTCCCACCCATCTTTTCTGAGCTGTTCCTCACCATTAACGCAAATTCAATGCCCCCTGAAGTTCCTATCAAGTTTTTCGAGTTGCTGTTGGCAATCTGATCTCATATAGATAGGTCTTACAAGAGAACGATGCTCAAGGCAGACATTCGTGACTAGTTGATGCCTCGAATGCTTTGTTTGTTCAGTGAAATCTGTAAAGTTGTTGCATCTGAGACTGGTATCCTCCACTGATCAAAAAATTTGCATCTTTGTCATACCGCACTTCACAGCCTGGTATAGGTATACACTTAAAAAAGATACAGGGACATTGGTATACATTTTTAATTGCTCTACCTTTACTCAAATTTATTTAACATTTTTACTTGCCATTTTATAATGGCTGCAGGTTATCAAGAAATGTTTGTGCTACCCGTATTAATCTTTTATATGCTGAACATTAAAGTTCTCCTGTATAACTTGGGGAATGTTAATGTCATTGCCTAAATAGGGCTTGGACCTTGAGAACATTTAAGCATGTTCCTAACAATAAGTGTATTCCTAATAATAAAGGAATTTGTTGTTGGAGTATTAGGAAAAATATATATATGATATAATGTAAAAATCTCTTTTCAGGTACAACCTGTGAAATAACGAGCAAATGAAATAGGAAATCCAATCAGGGAAAGTCTGTCATTCTGCCCCGTTAACTGCCAGATTTCATTCTGAAACAGAGGAAGAATAACATCTGCCTTGAAAACTGTTGCGAGGATTATTAAATAGGGTAACGAAGGAGGACAGGCATTATGCGTAGGTATTACAGTGAAGTGTCTGGGTGGGCTGGGTGACTTCTGCATGTGCTCATGGTAGCAGGCAAAGGGTTAAGGATGTCAGCTGACACCCCACCACCCTCGGGAGCTTTAGACCAAAGGTCACACAGAACGTGGACAGCAGTCAATGCAGTCAATACCCGTGTGGCCCAGGCCAAGGGTCCATGGTGGACCATCTGTAGGCCAAGGTCCTGAGCTCACCCTATGGCCTACATGAGTGAACGTCAAACAGAATCAGTGTATCAGCAACACCAAACCTCATGGAGTTCAGTGAAAGAAACCCCATGTTGCAACTGGATCCCAGATAACTCGACAGTCTTCTCAGACATCAAGGGAAGGAGACTGACTAGTAGGTCAAAGAGCACTCTAGAGCAAAGAAAAAGGGACCACGGCCTACGTGAGTTCAAGTCTGGGCCCAGGGCACATTTCCCAGACGGCCCTGCCAACGCAGCCAGTCCCGACGGGCACATTTCCCAGATGGCCCTGCCAACGCAGCCAGTCCCGATGGGCACATTTCCCAGATGGCCCTGCCAACGCAGCCAGTCCCGACACCGGAAGGGGACTTGAAAGTTTCAGGGAAGGTCACTGCAAGGATGGGGGCTCTCTGAGGTGTGATGCTGGAGCAGGGACCTGCTTGCCTGGGTACAAGCACAGTAGTATCGTCTAGGGTATTCAGTTAGGATGCTTTCTTACTGGTCTTCCATCTTCACTCTTAGCCATTTGGAGGTAGAGAAGAGTAGAAGAAAATAAAAAGGAAGAGCCAGCCAGAGGGGGGAAAAGCCAGGAATAAGGGACATCATGAAAGTGGTGTGCAGGGCAGGGGGAGGTTTTAAATCTGTCAAATGGAACATAAAGGGCTGAGAACTGGATTTGACAAGATGGTGTCGTGGGTGACTTTGACAATGGTGGTTTCAGTGGAGCGAGCAGGGACAAAAGCTTGGACTGGGAGGATGATAGAACAGGAGGTGAGATACTTCACACAATGTGAATAGCCATCCCTGTTGAGGAATTTTTCTTCTCTAAAAAAGAAGCAGAGAAACAAGCAGTATCTAGATAAAGATTTGGAATCACTGAATGCTTATTTTTGTTTTATATTGTCATATTTTTACGTGAGATACTACAGTACGCTTGCATGCTTACAGGAATAATATGATAGAGAGGAAAAACATGACAAAGGAGCAAAAAGATGACGATTGCAAAAGTGAAGTCCTTGAGTAAGCAAGATGTGCAGTCGGCAGTCCACGTGCTAGCTATGGGACCACAGGCCTGTCATTTTATCTCTTTGTACATCTGGTACCTCATCTATAAAATGGGGATAATAAAAGTACTTACCTCGTCAGAACTCCAGATTTCTTGAGCTGAGCATTCTAGTTTGTGAATCCAGACCATATGGTAGAACTAAAAAAAGAAATAAAGAAAAAAAAATCTATACACCATTGAAATGTGTAGTTTTTCAAAGAAAAAATACTACTTTTGTAATTAAATATGATTTTAATATGTGGAGTTAAATCCTATAAGAAAAGGAAATATCAGCCCAGTATATACTCCAGACTAAAATACATGTTCTCTTCCTCGCCAAAATTTTTTTTAACAACTATTTCAATTTTAATGCCATATGTGTGTGTGTGTGTGTGTGTGTGTGTGTCTATATATATATATATTATTGTCTGGAATAACCACAAGTTCCAAGGGGAGTTGCTTGTTCATCAAGAAAGAAGATTGCTCCCAGAAGGTAAGGTTGTTTCAAAATGTTAATTCTACAGATATTAAAAAGACAGAGGACAGAGAAAAGGTCATTTAATTTGGCATTTAATAGGTTGTTAGGAATCTTGGAAAGTACAGCTTCAAAGGTGTTCTATGAAAAGAAGAGCAATTGCAGGGAATTAAAAGAGAAGGTGGGGGAAAAGCAGGAGGCCAGGACTGCTGACAGGCTAGAAAAGAAATGCAGCAAAACCAGATGCTGGCTTTTGACCAAATCAGGAAGATCTGATTGGGGGTGTTGTTTTCGGGGACAGAGAGAAGCTTGCATATATCCGAAGGTAAAAAGGAAAACTCCAGGTGCAAGGGAGTGATTTAAGTTGAAGAAGAAAAAGAAAAGCAAAAAAAATGGAGAAGTATACACTTCAAAAAAGAGAAGGTGCATTTTATTTGAATACAAGCTACTATTTATTTTGCAAGAGCCCTGGTGGCGCAGTGGTTAAGTGATACGGCGCTAACCAAACACTTGGCAGTTCAAATTCACCAGCGCTCCTTGGAAACCCTATGGGGCAGTTGTACTCTGTCCCCTAGGGTCACTATGGGTTGTAATCGACTCGATGGCAACGGGTTTGGTTTTTTCAGGTTTGATTATAGGGTCATCATGAATCAGAGTTCACTTGATGGCAATGGGTTTGGTTTTGGTTATGTGCTAGATGGGAGCCCTGATGACGCAGTGGTTAAGAGCTCAGTTACTAACCAAAAAGGTCAGGAGCTGGAATCCACCAGCTGCTCCTTTTGGAAACCCCGTGGGGAAGTTCTACTCCATCCTGTAGGATCACTATGAGTCAAAATCGACTTGACGGCAATGAGTTGAACGGGTTACGTGCTAGACACTTTACGAAGCATTTACATAGGGCATCTCACCACCATCTGGCCCAGTAGCTGTCGTTTTGTCCATTTTAAAGAGGAGAAAACTGAAGCTTAAAATGTTAAATCTTAACTCAAAATCACACAGATTTAGCAAGCTCTAAAACTCTTACTTTCTACCACCTCGCTCTGATCTTTCTTAAATAAAAAAGGAGCCTAATCAACTAGATGTCAAGGAAAAGAATAAGGTGCCATTGAGATGGGGAAAACTTACTTCTTAATCATATAACTTATACTCTCAATAAAGAAGCTAAAGAAATCTGAGAACATGGAAGAGACATGCAACTGAAAGTTCATGAGTAGTGGAGGCTTCTAACAATCAGTCTAGGAAATGTGCAAGAAAAGCCACAAAATGAGCAAAAAAGGCTATAATCTCATATCTGCAAAAAAAAATTAAAACGGCCCTAAAACACTACACATGAGCTCCTGGACAGTCTCCTTCACTTGGATAATCACCACATTTGTAATCACACTTGGAGCCCTGGTGGTGCGGTGTTAAGCATTTGGCTGCTGACCAAAGGGCCGACAGTTCCAATACACCAGGCGCTCCTTGGAAACCCCATGGGGCAGTTCTACTCTGTCCTGTAGGGTCCCTGTGAGTCAAAATCAACTTGACAGCAACAAGTTTGGCTTGGTTTTGGTTATTATTGACTTACACTCAAAACATGCTTTCTTCACATTGTGAAACTGAGGTTCATAGACTGCAGAAATGAACTGACATAGGCTGTTCGGTAGCAGAAATCAAGCCAAGTGAAACCAACTTTTGTAGTGTTTTATTTTTTTAAATCAATCCATGCTACATTCTTGTCCCAGGAATTTTTTCATTCCTTAAAGTTACTTCAGTATTGTGTTTTCTAGGGGCAAGAAGACTTTGTCAAAACACAGCTTTATGTTTTGAGAGAATGAACGGTAGAACAAAATAGGGTTGCCATTAACCTTTTAGTCTACTCATTAGCATTATCTTCCTGACTGTGAGAGAAATGGGATGTTCGCAAATGCTCTCTTTGCATTTTGCCGACCTAAGATGACTTTATTTAAATTATAGCTCATTTCACTGCCATCGTGTTACATACTAGAAATTGATGACCCTACTTCTTCTATAATAACTCCATTACATGTGGGGAAGTCTTTCTTTTGTTTTTCATCCAAATAAGAAGTAATGAGTGAATGAAAGTAAAATCTTCATTTTTATTGTATCTAAGATTTCAAACAAAGCATATTGAGTATAATTATAGCATCAAATTGAACTTCAGGACAATTACTATTTTCTGAGTAAAATGAAATTGCTTACAAGTTTTTTGTTGTTAAATTAAATAACTTCTATTATCAACTTTTTTAAAACATTGCAGTAAGTCTGACACCCACTTTTAGGCAAATAGAGAATTGGTCAAAAGTGTCTACTATTCCTAGTCCTTATCTTGTTGATTTTAACATACCCCTGTTAATGTGGAATGGCTGTTGTCTTTTAAGATTTTTTTAAGTACTTTAAAACTTTTAGTTGTGTTAGACATTCTATATTTTTCGATAGCTAAGCTGGTAAAATTTCGACTTAAGTTCTTAAATAACAAACTCTAACAAATCCTTGAGGTTTAGCGGGGGAGTAGGCTGGAAAAGGAGGTCGCAAGTTAAGGGTATATGTTAACAGCAAAATCCTTACATTTTTTGAAACGTCTTTTTACAATTTATTCTTGCAAATAAGAGAAACTGAAGCGGGGGGTGGGGGGAGATGAGTTATCACAGACTTCCCTCAGGTAAGTCCCATAAGACCCTCTGCAGAAAACAGAAGATTTAAATTAGATCCAAGCTGCCAAAGCAGGATCCCTTCTTGTGCTGTATTTTTCATTAATTTCCTTAAATGGCATTCAGTATACTAAGCGATCCAATCCTAAGAGTGTTTCTTTAAGTTGGGCAATATGCTTTACTGTTGGAGACCTTTTTCATACAATCAGGCTACACTTTACTTTATTCAATCACTATTTGAGACAGGGGTATGTGACGTCCATTAAATAGAGATGTTCAGTGTAGAGCAATGGTAGCCACAAGTTGTAACAGGAATCGTAGATACCGCTTAAAGAGCAGGGGTGAAACCTAGTGTGTGTTGTTTGTTTTTTTTTAATGCAAAGATGCACTAAGGTTCTTAAAAACTCCTGTCTTTAATAAATTGCATTCTCAAACAAGAGTCTGACAGTATTCTAATGATATTGAGAGAGAAAAAGAAAGAGATTGCACTGCTCTTAGTCTATGATGTTCTAAATATTGGATCCAAATAAAGGTTACCAAATATTCACCAAATCTTATGGTTCTATCCTTTCACCATACTTATTCAATCTGTATGCTGAGCAAATAATCTGAAGCTCGGCTTTATGAAGAAAAATGTGGCATCAGGATTGGTGGAAAACTCTTTAACAACCTGTGATATGCAGATGATACAACCTTGCTTGCTGACAATGAAGAGGACTTAAAGGACTTACTGATCAAGATCAAAGACTACAGGCTTCTGTATGGATTACACCTCAACATAAAAAAAAAAAAAATCCTCACAACTAGACCAAACATCAACATCATGATAAATGGAGAAAATATTGAAGTTGTCAAGGATTTCATTTTACTTGGATCTGTAACCAACGCCATGGAAGCAGCAGTCGAGAAATCAAATGATGCATTGCATTGGGCAAATCTGCTGCAAAAGACCTCTTTAAAGTGTTAGCAAGCAAGGACGTCACTTTGAGGACTAAGGTGTGCCTGACCCAAGCTATGGTGTTTTCAATCACCTCATATGCATGTAAAGTGGGACAGTGAATGAGGAAGAATGAAGACGAATGAACATCTTTGAATTATGGTCTCGGCAAAGAATATTGAATACACCATGGACTGCCAGAAGAACAAACAAGCCTGCCTTGGAAGAAATACAGCCAGAGTGCTCCTTGGAAGTAAAGATGGTGAGACTTTGTCTCACGTACTTTGTACATGTTGTCAGGAGGGACTAGTCCCTGGAGAAGGACATCATACTTGGTAAAGTGGAGGGTTAGCAAAAAAGATGAAGACTCTAAAAGAGATGGATTGACACAGTGGCTACAACAATGGGCTCAAATATAACAATTGTGAGGATGGTGCCAGACCAGGCAGTGTTTTGTTCTGTTGTTCATGGGGTCACTATGAGTTGGAACTGACTCAATGGCACTTAATAACAAAAACAACATGGTTCTATTGGGCCAAGTCCAGTTCTTACATTCCAGACCTAGCTAGCTCTTCATAAAACAATGAATCCTTTGTTCATTCTTGTGCCTGGAATGTAGTAGGTACCTATCTTAGTTACCTAAAGAACAGAAATTTATTTTCTCATACTTCTGGAGGCTGAAAATTCATATCGGGATCTCCACCATGTCGATTTCTTCTCTGAGCCTCTTTTTTAGTTTCTGTCTGCTGGGGATCATTGCCATTCCTCGGTGTTCCTTGGAATCTGTGTGTGTCTCTGTGTATATTCTGGTTTTCATATAACTCAGAAGTGATTAGGTTTAGAACCCACCCTACACTGGTATGACCTCATTAACATAATAAAAGAAAAGATGTATTTACATACAGAATCAGATCCACAGGTACAAGGGCCAGGAATTCAACACTTCATTGGCGGGGGACACAATTCAATCAGTAACAGTTCCCAATGAGTAATAGCGGAGGAAGGGAGGGAGGGAGGGAGGGAGGGAGGGAGGGAGGGAGGGAGGGAGGGAGGGAGGGAGGGAGGGAGGGAGGGAGGGAGGGAGGGAGGAAGGAAGGAAGGAAGGAAGGAAGGAAGGAAGGAAGGAAGGAAGGAAGGAAGGAAGGAAGGAAGGAAGGAAGGAAGGAAGGAAGGAAGGAAGGAAGGAAGGAAGGAAGGAAGGAAGGAAGGAAGGAAGGAAGGAAGGTAGAAAAAACAAAAATTTAGTCCTGAAAAGTTGTTAGCATCCAACTAATAACACAATTTAGAAGAAAAACAAAACTTTTCTCCCAGAAGCAAAAATAAGAGGAACCCTGTAGTGTGGTCCTTGAAACTGTCACTTGTAAGGATTCTACTGAATTCTTGGAAGCAGGGCCTTTCTCTGCAGTTCCTTCCTTGTGGGGACAGAGGGCTTTACCCTGCCAGTTGCAGTATTAAGGCAGGTTATTCAGGTTTTTGAAATGAAGTAAATCTCATCAATGTGAGTTGATTCCAGCTAACTTTTATCTCCCTCTTATTAAGCAGAAACAGCCCTATGCAGTAGTACATATTTGGGGTAGAAGAGGGAAAGAATTTATCAGTACCTGCCACAGATCCATATCCTACGAACACTGGACTCTTTTATTAGCATCAAGAAATCAATCATGCACAGCTTGCAGAAATAGTTGTGAATCTCTGGCGCTACATGTATGGGTTGATGAATTTATAAATGTATTCCACTCACTTTTTCTGAGGCTTAAGTAAACTTAAGAGACTTGAACACCCCGTATGGATGATGTTCTTGGATACAAGGGGAAAAAAAAAATCTGGAATATTTGGCTCAGAAGAAGGTCTTCATCGTTAAATCACTTCAAAGTTTATGTTGTACATAAAAGCTCATCTTCATATGAAATTCTGAAGGTTTTGCAGTATGCTAATGAAAGGAATTTGGACCTTCAGGATTGTATTTAAGAACCTGAAGATGTCTTCAAAATGTATGCCTATTAGCCCCAAGAGGTGCTCAACCATATTAATATTCAAAGGCCCTCAATATATGCATCACTGCTGACTGGGAAACCAAGCTGTCTGTTTATTACTATGAGGTTTGAATAACAGGACAGGCTTGAGGCTGACAAAGTTCTTCCAGGCCTATTCAAGGAAATAATGAAAACCAGAGGCTTTTAAAGGTGGAAATTAAAGATGCGCATTAACTTCAGAAATCAATTCAGGAATGGGAATGACCAGGGAATGTCATTACTTGGCTAAAAGGCATGCCCAGCGGTAGAAATGGCCCAGTGCAGAAACAGCTACGCCCACAGATGGTCATAAATAGGGTGACTATATCTGCTCTTTGCCCAGGAGGGCACTGGTTTATGACTGCTTTCAGTGACCCAGCTGGTTTAGCATTCGTCCTGGACTTTTTTTGTTAATGAAGAAGTATTATGAATAATTGCAATAAAATAAGGCAGGATGATTTTGATGGACTGCCACTTTTAACCTCCACCTTCTGCTGCGGCCTCTGCTAGAGTGCATGAGACACCCACGCAGTGAACAGAGTCCTCCCTTTAAGGGGTAGTTAAATATCAAAGATGGAAACCCCATCTCTCTTTCCAATCCTCCCCAGGTGCAGCATAACCAATTCCTTCTTTTCAAGAAGTTTGTGGGTATGCTTTGCAAAAATGAAATAGTCTGCAACATCAGCAGCTATGGTCAGCCAACTCCTTCTAGTCACCAGTGTGGACAGAAGTATTCAACACTGCTATTCCTGCTGGCCACTTGGTGTATTAGCCAATTGTCAGGTAGCCTCTTCCCAGCCTGTGAGAAGCAAGAAGCCACCAGGCGGCCAATTGGTAGGGCCAGTAAGAACATGGAAAAGCATAGGTTATATGCATGCAGCTTCTGTGCAGGGAAATAGAGCTAGAGCAGATCTATTAACCCTACTGCCACAGCAGATCTGTCATTTGTCGTATGGTGTAAATCTACAACTATTTATCATATTGTTTGATAACAGTTTTTTTTTTTAACTTAGCAGTAAAACCATTTGATAGTGTCTAAGAGAAACCACCTGTATGCTGATTAAAATAGAATTGAGAGATTTATCGAAAATAAAGAGATAACTTTAGCCTGGGAGAGACTAAATTCCATGTGGTGAAATCCAGCAATCCAAAATGGCAAAGCTGTGGGGACATTTTATAAGAGGAGAATGAAGAACCTGAAGTGCCCTACTTGATTGGTGGTTATAAACTTAAATCATTACAAGGCATTATCTGATTGGTAGATCATCACAAGACATTATTTGATTGGTAGTGACAAACTTAGATGGGAGTAAGATGGGACTTCCTGTACATCAGGAGTTTGTAAGGTGGACTTCCTGTAACAGGAGCTCCATGGGGATTGGCTTAAGGGGGCATATGAGTCTTTTTTGATTGTTTACAGCACGGTAATCCTAAGAGTGAGTGAAAGGAGGGAGAGTGGAAGGGCAGTTACATCATAATTACCAGACATTGAGAGTCACAGAGCAGTTACATCAAAATTACTGGATGTTCCTTTCTTAGCAACAGCTTGCTCAGGCACAACAGTTCTGGTAGGTATTTTCATAAGAGATTTAGAAAAGACTGGGCCCAACGCTGGGCACCAAAGTCTAGTCTCAGGAACATTGTTTCTACACCCTTAGCTTTATCGTAGAGGAAAAACATTTTCTTATCTACATGCTTAGATTTCGACATGAGATGGCTGTGGCTAGAGTGAAAACAGGACAAACAAAGGAAGTCAAGCCCAAACCTCAAGCCAGCCATTTCAGATTTTACCAGGTACCTCAGTTTCAAATTCCCTTACACAGCAGTAAAGAGATCAAAGGGAAAAAAAATGAAAGAAATGAAGTTCATTTTCAATAAAAAATTCGTTTCCATTCCTCAGGAAAGTTCTACGTGTTACTTATCCAAAATACCTGTCAACGTATCCCATACATCATGAGACCTCTAGTGACAGCATTGATCCCATGAAACACAGAAGGCTAAATTGCCCTGAGAAAACATCAGCGTCTACTTGAACAGTTCGAATTTATTTTAAGAAGCCTTTTTTACTTGAATACGAACTTTTGAACACAAGCAGCCATAGGTGTGTGCTCACATATCACCCTGTGAAGCACGACATTTTATTGAGGTCAGAGTTGTTTAGACCTGTGCTCTCCAACAAGGCAGTCGTTAGCCATACGTGGCTATTTAAAAAAATTATATTGATAAAAATGAAATGAAATTTAAAAGGTGGTTCCTCAGTCAAACTAGCTACATTCCAAGGCTCAGTAAGCACAGATGACTTGTGACTTCCGGACGGGATGGAGCAGATACACAACGTCTTCGTCACAGTAGTAAATCCTAGTGGACAGTGTTGGCTTAGTTGGTTAATTTTATTTTCTATTCCGAGTTTTCTTACTCACGTATGAGAAGCGAAGCAACAGCGGCTAATGTGTTGGCTCCATCAGCAGAAGAACTTTACAAATAGTTAAATAACACCAGAGTACATGTCATCGGATGCTTAAAAGAGAAAACTGGGCAACTCCAATTATGATTCACTTTTTCCTCGTATTCTTGGAGTCAAAGTAAATCTTTTGGAAGTTCGTTTTGTGGAAGGTGAAACATCTGACATTATTGTAAATGTTATTGTGGATTCAATTTAAAAGTCAGCAATAAAGATAACATATTGTTTTGTCACGGCGATGCAAATACAAAGCCTGGCAGAACACAAGTCATGATGAAAACAAACTTCTTACTTGAAATTAGTTGCGGTGCACGCATAATTATAATCCCGTTCAAATAGCTTTGAAATTTGACCAATCAAAATTAAAGCTGTGTTATCAACATTTACACAGTCACACAGTCACACAGTTAAAGGAACAGGCTACAACATTTCTGTGATAAATCGGACATTAAATGCAAAAGAAATACAGCTTCCTGACAATACACACATTCTCCCTTCACTGCCCATCATCAATCAGATTTGAGAAATGGTTGAGACTTTTTTGAACTTTTTGTTAATCAACACCTTTGTAAATGAGTCCTCTGAAGTTTGGCTGCATTTTGTTCAAAATCAGTTATGTTCAATTTTTAATTATCCAACAAATAGAGCTCCTCAAACTTCCAATTTTGAAGGTTTCAGTAAATCATCATTACCGGTAACAAAGCTCGCAATCAGGCAAACATTGAAACATGTCGCTACAAAAGGAGGGACTATACGAATTATAGATGAGAGTTCAGTTTATAAGATTTAATTTTGAAATTCTGTAATTTCATTTTAAAATAGCACAATTTGTAAGAAGAGCCTTTCATGAAGCTCCTATTTTTAATTACATAAATTTGTACCCTGCAACAAATTGAATGGGATTTGTGAGTTGGAATCGACTGGACTGCAATGAGTTTTTTGTTTGTTTGTTTGTTTTATGTATATGTGTATTTGTAAATTTACATATATATTTTATATATATAAACCAAACTCGTTGCCATCAAGCTGATTTCAACTCATAACGACCCTATATGACAGAGTAGAGCTGCCCCATAGGGTTTCCAAGGAGCAGCTGGTCGATTTGAACTGCCTACCTTTTGGTTAGCAGCTGAGCTCTTAACCACTGCGCCATCAGGGCTCCAAATACATATATAGGGGTGTGTGTGTGTGTGTATAAATATATAAAACACTGAGCTCGCATCCAACTTCATCACTTCACCCGATAATTAATCGCCGTTACCTTCCATTGCTAGACGACTACGGCATCGTCCATCAGTACAGACTAGTTGTAAGCACATTTTTGAAGCACACCCATGTTTTCTCTAGAGAACATAGAGTGTAGTGACCAATATTATAGATTCTGAAAACAAAGGCCTTGGTTTGAATTCCAGAGGAGCTATACCAGCTTTACGACCTTGGGCAAGTTTCTGAAGTGGGGAAATATTGCCGTCAGTCTTCTGGGTTAAAAGACAGATGAGTTAAAATACGAACAGCATCTTGAACTATAGTTGGCACAAGACCTATATAGATTCTAGATATTATTACTTATTAAGCATATGTTAGCCATCCTAAAGGAACTAAAGTTAAAGCAGGAATAATATTCCATTCTAATAAGACTCTAGCTCTTGATAACAGTATTTACAACAGTGACAAAGGATGTTGCTTTCCTCTCTTCTTTTACTAAAGGAAAAGAGATAATTCAAAAAGGTTCAAAAGAACTGGAGAAATGTTTTTTTTTTTTTTTTTCTCATCGTACTGACATGAAACAGACAGCTTACCTGGGCATACTTTTCATTTCATCGCTACAATTTCTAGCAAGCCCCACCAGTGATCCCATGAAAACTGTATCCAGGGAAAACTTGAAGAAACAGAACTAGCCTATATACAAAAGATAATAGCTTCCATTTATTAAGAGCTGACTCTGTGCCAGGCACTGTTCTCAGCACTTTGCAAACCCAGATGCATGCTTACAGCACCAAGAGGTCTCTTGCAGTTGGGCTGGAGTCCAAATGAAATTGGTCTCCCAGGCTTCACTGCCCTCCACAGTCCACAGGGCCAACGGAATGTGGAGCGAATAGCTGGAGGCAGATTCTCCCTACAAATGTACTGTTGCTTTTGTTTCGTTTTTTCTGAGTAGCTAAAGAGCTAGGGAGGAGAGAGGCTTCTGGGGGACAAGGAGGTGCGAAAAAACAGCTGTGGTTGCAGGAGACCAAATTCCAAAAGAAGAGGAGTGAGCCTCTACCCCATGCCATGCTCCTTCTTAGATTTTACTTCCTGCTAAAAGACCCAAGCTTCATCTAGGTCACAAGAAGACACAGAAATACAAGAGGCACCAGGAGCAGGGCCAGCAGCAACTCTGTCAGCTTGGAGAGACACTGCCCTGGACACACTGATGGTGGGACCAGACTCCCTCCACAGGGCTGACCAGGCACACAGCCGGAATATCGGCCCATCTGGACACATTGCACACCTTCTTAGACTGCCGTCCTGGACCTGCTAATTGCCATGGTCAAAATGACTCTCCAAGGCACACAGATTATCCTTGATATATCGCTACCTCCTTCCAGGGCTCTCCACCTTCAAGACCCCAGAGCCCTTCTCTACCCCTGATTGCCTATGTGGGAGGGAGGAGTCTGGGTGGAGATTGCTTGACGCTAACGATGGGCCATCTCCTCTTTTCTGTGAATTAAAAAAAATAAATAAAATTATATATATAATGAGCTTAAAAATTGAATCAAATTATATATATATAATTTTATATATTAAAGGCACAATTTTCATGTAATCAATCTGCCAAACAACCATTAATCCCATGAAAACCACTGATAAATCCATAAAT
The DNA here is from genome assembly GCF_024166365.1 of Elephas maximus indicus. Taxonomy (NCBI): domain Eukaryota; kingdom Metazoa; phylum Chordata; class Mammalia; order Proboscidea; family Elephantidae; genus Elephas; species Elephas maximus. The sequence goes on from NC_064840.1 coordinate 78,435,691, forward strand.
ACTAGCACTGACAGGTGACAGTTGGGTGGTAACCATTTCTTAGGTTTTTACAGTTTTCTGATATTTTTGAAATTAACCTTACAATATTTACAACTGCAATGTGAACTTCATGGAATGTATGAATGCATTTAACAGAATAGAACGTGAATGGGTCACCTTGAGTATGTCTTCTAAAGACTATTGAGTGACAAATACCAAACACTGCTCTCAACATTTTGATTAATGAACTCATGAAGAGTTGTATCTGTCAAAAACAAAATATATGAATGAGAAAAGTGGTTTGATGTTTTATTAACAACTATTAAGATCAGCTAAAATAACATAGGCTATGTCAGGTAAATAGTTAACATGCTCAAAGGACATGAACAGATAGTCCACAAAACAGGAAATGCAACACAAAAAACTTATGAAAAATTAAAGAGAAATGCAAATGAAAGCCCATTTCCCTTGTAAACCTATTCAATTAGGAAAAAATTATTTTAAATGATAACATCTCATGCTGGCAAGGGAATAAAGAAATGGGTACTCTCACACATTTCTGATTGCATTTTTAAACGCTTCAACACTTTAGGAAAGCAATTTGGCATTATATTAAGAGCCGTAAAAATACACACACTTTCTGTGCCAAAAATTCATTTATGTAAATCTGTCTTAAGGAAATAATCCAAAACATAGAAAAAGTTATCCATTCAACACAGCATCATGTCTCACAGCCCCCAAATAAAAATATATACTTGATGATAAAGAAATAATCAAGTTATAACACATTCAATCCCTGGAATATTATGAAACACGATACAACTAAAAATTATGAATACTTATATGACAATATTGAAAATGTTTATGACAATGCTAAATGAACAACCTCCTATCTTTTTGGAGCAATTGGTAGAAATAAATTGAGACAAATAATTTCAAGTTTTTAACTATTTAGTTTTATAACTCAATTAAAATAAGAATGCAAGTGGGGAAAAAAATGATAGAAATTTACCAAATGAACCTAAATAACCATTTTAGTATGATGCAATTTGCTTTTTTACCTTCCAGGGCTTTTTTTTTTTTTTTTTTTTTTTTTTTTCCTGATGTAATTATACTACTTTTGAAATTCTAAATTTTTATATTAATTGTATAAGTTTAGGTAAATAAATAACACTGGAAAATTTACAAGTACTTCGCTAAATAATAACTTGGTCAAACAAAGCCAAACACATAAAAACGTATTGTTTAGAGAACTGTGAAAATAAAAACACTTCCTATTAGTTCCCATGAGAAATAACCAAAACAGTAAAGTTATACTCCTACTTATATTTTTTCTAAGAAGAAGAGAAAGTAAGTTAAGCTATCACCTAAAGAACATTTAAATATACACCCAAGGTACAAAGGAAAAGAGATGCAGAGGGAAAGAGAAACAGAGAGAAGAAAGGAAAGAAGGAAGATGAATTAAATATATTTAATACACAAGAAAAGCCAAACCCGTTGCCATCAAGTCCATTCCAACTCATATTGTTTTTGTTATTAGGTGCTGTCGAGTCAGTTCCGACTCATAGTGACCCTATGTACAACACAACGAAACACTGTCATGTCCTGCACCGTGCTCACAATAGTTGTTATGCTTGAGCCCACTGTTGCAGGCACGGTGTCAATCCTCATTGAGGGTCTTTTTTCCACTGACCCTCAACTTTACCAAGCATGATGTCCTTCTCCAAGGACTGAGCCCTCCTGACAACATGTCCAAAGTATATAAGATGCAGTCTCGACATCCTTACTTCTAAGGAGCATTCTGGTTGTACTTCTTCCTGTTCGTTCTTTTGGCTGTCCATGGTATATTCAATATTCTTCACCAATACCACAATTCAAAGGCATCAACTCTTCTTCGGTCTTCCTTATTCATTGTCCAGCTTTCAAATGCATATGATGAGATTGAAAATATCATGGCTTGCTCAGATGCACCTTAGTCTTCAAGGTGACATCTTTGCTTTTCAACACTTTAAAGAGGTCCTTTGCAGCAAATTTGCCCAATGCAACGCGTCTTTTGATTTCTTGACTGCTGCTTCCATGGGCATTGATTGTGAATCCAAGTAAAATGAAATCCTTGACAATGTCAATCTTTTCTCTGCTTATCATGATGTTGCTTATTGGTCCAGTTGTGAGGATTTTTGTTTTCTTTATGTTGAGGTGTAATTCATACAGAAGGCTGTGGTCTTTGATCTTCAGCAGTAAGTGCTTCAAGTCTTCTTCACCTTCAGCAAACAAGGCTGTGTCATCCATATAATGCAGGTTGTTAATGAGTCTTCCTCCAATCCTGATGACCCATTCTTCTTCCTATAGTCTACCTTCTTGGATTATTTGCTCAGCATACAAATTGAATAGGTATAATGAAAGGATACAGACCTGACCCATACCTTTCCTGACTTTAAATCACACAGTATCCCCTTATTCTGTTCGAACGAATGCCTCTTGATCTATGTATAGGTTCCTCATGAACACAATTAAGTGTTCTGGAATTACCATTCTTTGCAATGTTTCCAACTTACAGATTTGAGGTATTTAATAAATTGTTGCCAAAATCTATAGGAATTAATATCTAAATCTAAGATCAGTCTCTTGAAAATATTAACAAAATATGAAAGTCTAGTACATAGAAAGGAAAATAATTTAAATACACACACAGTAGAAACTCTATAATTTAATACAGATTGTTATATTATTAAAAAAAAAAGATAACCTAACTTCTCAACACCAGGGACTTGGCATCAATTTTTCCTCCTCTCAATTTACAAAAGCAAGGATGGTGAAACAGCATTCATTCAACAGAACAAAATCATTATGGCAAAAATTCTCCCAGAAGTCTCATGTTGGACATTTTGGAATAAAGAAAAGTTTTTAAAATAACAAAAAATTAACATATATTGCTTCATATCCCAGTTGTGCCAATTTCTCTAGTCCTCAGTTTTCTCATTCATAAAAGAGAAAAAAATGCTAAGTTGAATCCTACAAAACTGCTGATATTAGCCATCTTTAACTTATAAACATTAAAATTTCTTATGGTTTTACTTTTTTTAGGCTTATATAAAATCACAGAAAATATTTTAATTGCTATCTTTGCACAGTATAATTCTGGTGACGTAAAGGCACCCCCAACAAGCACTGAAATATCCCTCTTCTGCTTTTTCCAAGACGAGCTGAAAGAGGCAACTCATCTGCCTACCTGTTCAAGTCATTATTACAGGCGTCCCTTTATATAACCTCAGTGGCCAGAGTACCTTTCATTGGTACTACTATATAACTTCCTCAAAAGCATGCTAGTGTGGTTTTTGTTCACATGTATGAGATAAAACACTTTGAAGAGTTGGTTTTATTAGAATGGAAAAAAATAATATAACCCAAGAGTTTCCAGAATAGGGCAAAGGCCCTACCCCAAGTGAACCAATGGCTAAAGTAGAAAACAGAAGAAGGTTCAAATTATAAAGATGAATAAAGGACCAGATGGTCTTTAACACTGTCAGCAGAACATTGCAATGCCTACGATGTAATGACTGAGAAAATTCAGTCTGCTGTAACTTTTCCACAACTTCATTATGTTCTTAAACATGGTGCATACTTCCGTTCTGCATCTGTATGGTGTGTGTCATTGAGGGAGTTCATTCATTATTCTAATTGTGTCTAAGAAATAAAATGCAAAAACTAATAGAGCAAAAAATAGATTGTCTTCAAGAAGCAGATGAATAAGCAAAGTAAAAATACATAACCTTTTTCAAAGCACTTGAAGATACACGCAGCAAATTAGATTTCATGTCACATTTTTTCAAATGTCAAAAAAAAAGTTGATTCTAAAAATTACTTAAACCCTTGTGTAACATTGTAAAAGGTGGAAAGCTACCTAATTTATCCTAATAGACAAATACATCATTCTAAACCTTAATAAAATAATTTATAATTACTCTAAACTGATTTATCCTGAAGACACATGGAAAATATCTTCCAGAAAATATTAATAAAGAGTATTTAATTTATTAAAATACACCATGAATAAATAAAATTTATCCCAAGAACATAAAGATCATTCAAAAAACTATTATAAAATATTCAATCTGAAAAAAAAAATTAATATTGAGACATTCTGGACTGGAGTAAATGAGAACATGTGAAAGGGGAAAAATCAAGAGTGAATGGGTCCCAAACAAGTGGGACTAACACACAAGTCACCTTAGCCTCCTTAAAGGCTGTCTAATATTATAAATTTAACAGGTTAACATTATAAATTAGTGTACAAAGGAATGCTGCAAATTAATATACAAAGCGAATTTCAACTCTATCCCATATTCAGAGATACTTGATCTGGTAACTCAGATGTGGAATGAAATTTCTAACTACTCTATTAATATTGCAGCAAGATTTCAGAAAATAGGCATTCAGCTTTGTGGCATGCTTTTTGGGAGTTAGGGGAGTTAGAGAAGTGTAGAAATGGCAAAGGTGATGAAAATAAAAGAATTAAAGAACATTCAAATGATAGCCAAATAGGTGAGAGTCCAGGCAAGGCTTGGTATGAGTTGTTGTTAGGTACCCTTGAGTTGGTTCCAACTCACAGCAACCCTACGTAAAACAGAACAAAACACTGCCCGATCCTGTGCCATCCTCACAATTGTTATACTTGAGCCCATTGTTGCAGTCACTGTGTCAATCCACCTCACTGAGGGTCTTCACCTTTTTCACTGACTCTCTACTTTACCAAGTATGATGTCCTTCCCCAGGGACTGGTCCCTCTGACAACATGTCCAAAGTACTGTGAGACTTAGTCTCACCATCCTTGCTTCTAAGGAGCATTCTGGCTGTACTTCTGCCAAGAGAAATTTGTTTGTTCTTTTGGCAGTCCACACTATATTCAATATTCTTCGCCAACACCACAATTCAAAGGCATCAATTCTTCTTTGGTTCTCCTTATTCATTGTCCAGCTTTCGCATGCATATGAGGCAACTGAAAACACCATGGCTTGGGTTAGACACACCTTAGTGTTCAAGGTGACATCTTTGCTTTTCAACACTTTAAAGAGGTCCTTTGCAGCGGATTTGCCCAATGAGATGCATCTTTTGATTTCCTGACTCCTGCTTTCATGGGTGTTAATCGTGGTGGATTCAAGTAAAATGAAATCCTTGGCAACGTCAGTCTTTTCTTGGTGCATGTAAAAGGAATCCATATGTAATCAGGAAACTGACATAGTAGTGTCTTAGTTTGTGCTCCCTCATTGGAAACTCTGAGACAAGGACCAGGTGCAAGTAGCTTATTTGGGAGGTTTTCACATAAACTGGAGGGAAGGCTTCAGGAAGCACCAAATCCTCTTGCTGGAAGATGTAGGTGGTTGAAGAAAGAGGAAGTGTCTGCCAAGCTATTCAAGACCTTCCCCATGGACAAGTCACCAACAGGGCCTGCTACACTCGTTTTACAACTGAGCAAAAAGTAAAGGGGTCAGAGAAGGGGCATCCATATAGAAAGCCCACTGCAGGCATACTGGATTCTAGGCTTGGGAGGGTAACACTAATTTCTGACACCAACGATGGTTGTCCATCAGGACAGAGGCAAGTGTATATCCTGAAAGTCTTCAGTATCTGCAGCTAAGTGCAAAGAGGGTAGGCTGACAATGGTTGCCATTACCAAAGCTAAAAGTGTGACAGAGAAAAAAAATTATATATATATTCAATTACTGTCAGAAAAAAACATTTAATAAACATTCGACATTTATTCCCAACTAAACATCCTGAAACATGGAGAATTTCTTTCTTGATATGATAAAACAAAAATTTTTAAACTAAAGTTTAACATTAACCTCAATTCCAAATCATAGCCATTCTCTTTAAAATTCAGACAAAATCAGGATGGCAACTACTGTTAGATAGTGTTTTTCTTTTTAGAGTGTGGATAAGACATTAAGACATAACCAAAAATAATGAGAATAGATATTAGAACATAAATTATCAAAATATCATTGTTTGTTTATAACAAAATTAATATATAAACTATGAAAATGCTACGTAGATTTAAAAATAAATTTAGGAAAAATGGAAAGATACAAAATAACTAAATGAAACCTCCATAGCATGCCTGACCATCGGCAATAACCAAAAAAAACCATTAAGTCGATTCTGACTCACAGCAAAAAGTAATGAAAATTAAATATCACTTTCGTACCACAAATATATATATACTTGTAATCTATATATATTCATATATATATATTTTTTGAAAATGAAAGTAAAAGTAATACATGTGGCATGAAGAAAAATTTAAACCTTTTTGAGAACTACTTTTTAAAAAAATCATTAAAATTATCTAGCCTGCTTCTGGATGGAAAGATCACCGCACTTATCATAACACTATAATTATGCACATCACTAGCAAATTTTCTTTTCCAAACCCAAAGGGTTTGTTTCAGATCTATTCCTAGTGGACCTCTTCTCAAGATGTGTTCCTATTAACCAGGCCCTGCTTTGGGAAAACTGAATACATAACAGCATAGTGCTTGGAAAACTGTGAAAAATAAAAACACTTTATATTAGTTCCCTTGAGATCTGATCAAAACAAAACCTCTATGTTCTGCAACTTTGGTTTTAACATGTCTGCCATGTCTGTTCCATCCCCAAGACTGAAACTTTACAAGTACTGGAGCTACACCTCACTCATCTGTGTGTAATCAGCGTCTTCAATAAATATGTGTTAAATGAATGAACAGATAGATACATTTATGCATGCTAATTTATAAACTAATAAAATTTACACCAGCTAAAACTTCTGAAAGGATTGTTTATGTTTTTTTTTTTTTTATCACAATGTTCTGAAATATTCTTGGAAAACAAAATATTCTTGAATGTGAAAATTTTTTTTAAATAAGGATTGAGATCGTTCTATCAAACTATAGTACACATCACCAATTAATTTGGGAAACTCACAATGAAATATGACTACAAGTCTACTTTTAATGTGTAAAAATAAAACAGCTAACCACCACGCCAAGCGTTGCCAAGTACGCGGAGGAACAGGAACCCTCGTACACTGGTGATGGAGATGTAAAATTGGGCAAGATTTGGAAAACAGTTACACAATTTCTTATAATGATAAAAATACACCTATTATATAATCCAGCCATTCCTATTTTAAGTATTTACCCAAGAGAAATAAAAGCACATCCATACAAAGAGTTATACCTGAATGTTCATAACAACTTTATTAGTAATAGCCCCAAACTAGAAATAATTCACATGTCCCTCAACAGGTGACTGGAGAAATAAATGTAGTATATCCATACAATGCAACAATAAAAATAAATGAGCTTTTGATACCTGTAACAAGCTAAATCTTGAAATAATTATGCTGAGTGAAAAAGCCAGACAAAAAGTAGTACATTCTACATGGTTTCATTCATATACAATTCTAGAAAAAGAAAACTATAATGACAGAAAGTATTTCAACGGTTGTCTGGTGTGGGGGAGAGGGTGCCAGGAGAGGCAGGAGAAATGGATTAAAAAGTGTCATGAGCAAACTTTGAAGGTGATAATTATGTTCACTGTTCTTTCATGATGATGGTTTCACCGTGTATGCGTGTCTTAGACTGAGTTCTCCAGAGAAGCAAAATCAGTGACACATATATGTATATATAGAAAGAGGGAGATTTATCTCAAGAAAATTGCTCATGCAGTTGTAGAGGCTGGCAAGTCCTAAGTCCATGGGTCAGGCATCAGGCTGGGGGCTTCTCCTGACTTACATAGCTGTGGAGGTGGATGAATCCAAGATCAGGAGGTAAAATGGTAGGCTGCTGGCTCACAGGCTGCAGAGGGTAACAAATCCCAAGAATGGCAGGCAATACGGCAGGCCATTGGAGCAAGTCCCAAGAACCAGAGGTCAGATGATGACAAGCCAGATGCAGGATCCAGAACAAGCATAAGCTTTGCCAGAACATCCATATATATTGGATGCAGGCCACACCCCCAAGGAAACTCCCCTTACAACTGATTGGCTAATCACAATAGATCACATCATGGAGGTGCTTATATTATTTATGGAAGATCACAAAATGAAGGATAATTACAACAGATTATAAAATGGAGGTTAATTACATGATTACATAACTGCTAAACAACATCATAACTGCCAAACCACTAAAAATCATGGTCCAGCCAAGCTGACACACAACCATCAAAGTACATATGTCAGACTTACTGAATTACACACTTCAAATATGTGTGGTTTCTTATACATCAAAATACCTCAATAAAGCTGTAAACACACAGAAATACACATACACACACACTCTATACTACTGTACACCAATAGTTGTTGAGTGCTGTTGAGTAGATTTTGAACTCATGGCAACCCCCGATGTCAGAGTAGAACTTTCCCATAGGGTTTTTCTAGGCTGTAATCTTTACAGAATATTGAAGATGTCAAGGATTTCATTTTTCTGGGATCCACAATCAATGCCCATGGAAGCAACAATCAAGAAATCAAAGAACACATTGCATTGGGCAACTCTGTTGCAAAAGACCTCTGTAAAGCGTTCAAAAACAAAGATGTCACTTAGAGGACTAAGGTGCGTCTGACCTAAACCATGGTATTTTTAACTGCCTCATATGCATGCAAAAGCTTAAACAGGAATAAGGAAGACTGAAGAAAAATTGATGCATTCGAATCATGGTGTTGGCAAAGAATACTGAATATACAGTGGACTGCCAGAAGAACAAACAAGTCTGTCTTGGAAGAAGTACAGTCAAAATGCTCCTTAGAAGCAAAGATGAGGGGACTTCGTCTCACATACTTTGAAGATGTTATTGGGAGAAACCAGTCCCTGGAGAAGGACATCATGCTTGGTAGAGAGTCAGCAAAAAAAGAGGAAGACCTTCAACAAGATAGACTGACACAGTGACTGAAGCAATAGGCTCAAACTTAACAACAATTGGGAGGATGGTGCAGGACCGGGCAGTGTTTCATTCTGTTGTACATGGGTTCGTTATGCGTTGGAGCTGACTCAGCAGCACCTAACAACAAAGAACAGCCATCTTTATGGAAGCAGACTGACAGGTCTTTTTCCCACGGTGCTGCTGGTTGGATTCGAACCACCAACCCTTTGGTTAGCACTTGAGCAAAAACCATGACAATAAACGCTGAAAACGATGTGGAGCAACGGGGCTACTCACGCTTTGCTGGCGGGAATATACAATGGTAAAGCCATTTAAAAAATAGTTTCACAGTTTCTTAAAAGTTAAACACTCAATCATACTCCCGAGCAATTCTATTCCTTGATATTTAACAAAAAAAAAAAAAAAGTTTTGGTCACACAAAGACTTTTACATGAATATCCACAGCACTTTAATTCATAATTGGCTAAAACTGAACACAACCCACATGCCTATCAGCAGACAAAGAGATAAACAAGTTGTGGAATATCTGTACAGTGAAATGATATATAGCAGTAGAAAGAAACAAATTACTGAAACAACAGCATGAATGAATCTTATAAACATTTGGCAGAGTTAGAGAAGCCCATAAAAGGAAAAAAAAGATTATACTTGCTACACTTCCATTTATATGAAACTCTTAAAAGGGTAAATTTAATATATAGTGAGAGAAAGCTGATCAGTGGCTTATGGGATCCAGGGGTGAGGGTGAGGGTTGACCGGGAAGGGACTTGGAGGAATTGCCTGGGATGATAAAAGTTCTACACACATTGTGATTATTCTGATAGTGGTGACATGAGTGTACACACCTGTAACTTACTAACAGGATGCCTAAAATACATGCACTTTGTTATACCTCACAACAGTTGATTTTTAAAAAGAGGATGAGGCTATCTTAATAAAGAACTCCCAGAATGTTTAACTGTGGACAATGTAACTCACTGATGAATACTAAAAAATAAGCTTGAAGAAGAGGAGGTAAAGGAAGAGGAAGCGGAGGGGGAGAGAGAAAGGGAAAGAAAAGGGGAGGGGGGAAGGGAAGAGGAAGAAGGTGGTGGCCAAAACAGTCAGTGTTTTAGCTTTCTCCATAAAGTTTGTCTTAGTTTTAAGCCAGTTAAAACCTGTAGAACTGGGAACCATACGTGGGTCTTACTCAGGGCGAGTGCCTTAATAGGTGCAATGAATAAAAGTATATACCAGACGACGCACTCAAGGGCCCTGCGCCCTAAGCTTGGCTGCGTGCTCCTGTATTGGGTTTTCCTTAGGAGAGCAGACAGGAGAGGTTTCTTTGGGGTGATGACAATGAGACTAGCTGTAAGGACAGAAGAATGGACTGTCTAAGTGGAAAACATCGATCTGAAATTAAATCTTCCTTGAAGCTGTCGAGAGTAACTCATTTGGTCCTTTCAAGGGTGAGAGGACAGACAGAAACGTTGCAAGTACATGGATGCTTGAATAAATCTGCTCGTGTGGTTTGAGCTCATGTCATTGCATGTATTCTTTCTGATACCCAAAGACACAAGCCTGTTGCTGATGCCGCCATGGCATCCGTCCACCAGAAACATATCTCTGCATGTTTGTGTTTTGGGCTGTACTTATTCCAGAATTATACACATGCAGCTCAGAACATGCTCCAGAGCAAAACAATTGAAATGTAAAGTAGGTGACAAATACGGAGGCAAAACAAGAATAACGAGTACGGTGAGCAGGTGTTGTGACCCAGATGCCGTGGTGACGGACGTAGTTTGTTGTCTGAGCAGAGACACTTTTAGGAGAGTAAAGAGTGAGTCGCTACTGATATAAATAAATGGTTGAATACGTAAGTAAATACGGGAGAAGAGACAAATCTTCCTTGTAGAAGATTTTCCAAATTTACATAAATATTCCACCCTGGGTGGCGGGGGAGATCACGAAGTCCCCACTCCTGAAGCGTGAGCTGCACATAGTAAGTTCTTTCCCAAGAGTACAGTATGGAGAAGGCAGAGAGGGTGGGGAGAGAAATTTCACAGTGGAGAAACCTGTCAAAAACTACCTCAGCCAAATGATTAAGGTCAATGTCAACAGTGATAAATAATGCTTACCGTACACACCCTTAAGATCATGTGATGAAAATGGTAGTTTATGATCTTCCACCAAAAACCTATAACCCCAGTAATTCCAGTAGAAGAGCATCCTACAAAATACCTGACCAGTGCTTCTGAAAACTGTCAGGACCTTCACAAACAAGGAATGTCTGAGTCACTGCCACAGCCAAGAAAGAGGAGCCTAAGGAGACCTGACTACTAAATATAACGCGTTACCTTGGATGGGATGTGGAAACAGAAAAACGACATTAGGGAATGACATAGGAAATGTGAATAAAATATGAAATTTAGTTAATCATTATCTATTGGAATTGGTTCGTTTGATTATAAAAAATGTGCCTTACTAATATAAGTGGCCAGTAACAGAGGAAACTGACATAGGCTATATGGGAACGCTCTGTACTATATTCTCAATTTTTTGTGTAAATATAAATCTATACTAAAAATAAAGTCTATTTTTTTTTGTAAGTGTAAGGCAAGAGGTGAAAATTAGAGCTGTAGTTGGCAAATGAGGTTGGTATGCTCAATAGAAGGATGATGTCATGTATGCTTGCTACAGATAGATTAGTGTCCCTTGGTGGTACAGTTAACACACTCAGCTGCTAACCAAAAGGTTAGAGGTTTGAGCCCACCTAGAGGTACCTTGGAAGAAAGGCCTACTGATCTCCTTCCAAAAACTTAGCCATTGAAAGCTCAATGAAGCCTAGTTGTATTGTGATACACATGGGGTTGCCATGAGTCTGAATTGACCCAACAGTAAACAGTACTGGTTTAGAGATAGATTAAATTTGGTTCCAAACATTCTAAAAGCTAGTATAAGCAAAAATTATTATTGTTGTTGTTGCTGTTGCTATTTATTTTGTTATATATGTCATACAAAAAACAAAATCTAAAAGGAGCTAATTGCCAGGAAAAGCATAAGAATTCCTGATAATGAACCTACAGAAAAAATGCTGCCTGAGTAATGTAATGAATATACCACCGTATCAATCAGGCCAGTATAGGGAGTGAATTAAAGAAAACTAGAACTTTGTGCTTAGTGACGGGTAGAGGTTTATTTTTCATGTGTATCAGAGCGTCTACAGGATGGCAGTTCTGGGCTTTAACGCAGAACTCATAATGCCAAGTTTCTTTTCCCTTCAGCCATCATAATTGCAAAGTGTTTGCAATCATTTCGTTACCTCATGTTGCAGGAAAATTGCTCCTCGTTCAGCACTCCCATGAGAGTCAGTGAAAGGGTGAAGGGCAAAAAGGCAAAAGTAAGAAATACCAAGGCAGCCAACGCAGCCCCCTTTAAAAAGCTTTCTTAGGAGTTGCAGGCAGCAAATTCTGCTCGTACCCCAGCTGGGACGTACGACACAAAGATGCCTAGCTTCAAGGGAATTATAAAATGCAAGTTTATAACCAAGAACATAGAGAATCCTCAAAATAAATACGGGCTTTCTAGCAAGAAACATAAAAAAAGAAATGGATATTGGGAAGACACCTCTGACTGCTGGCCAAGTCACTCTCTCTTCCATTATTAAAAGCGGATGTCATTGAGCTAGAGCACAATTCAGTAAGAGCAGCCTACTGTGAGCCGATCAGGTGCAGCTTTCTGACGACAGAGTGTAATCAGAGAAGGAGTTCAGGCTATGCTTTTGGCAATCCTACATAAATAAATATATCTCTTAACAAAGTTTTTGATATATTGAGTGGCAATGAGTTTGAATTTCTACTCCTTGGAAAGTTTCTTATGTGAAGTTATCTCATGTTGGCAATGAAGTAAGAGACGTACGCTTTAATAATCAGCTAATATGAGCGTTGAATTGCTTTCCTCTTGTGAAAAATAAGTAGAATCATGTACAAATCCCTGAGCAGACACAAGCAACACTTCCACCCAGAAGGTATCTTAAAGAATAAGCGGGCAGACATTCTCCTTAAAGTTAACATTTCCATTTCACCATTATATAACGTGCCTCAGCATCATGAGCATGTTCAAGATGTCTATTTTACTTACGGTTCTTAAAAGTAGACACTTGTGCTCGTTTTGTCCTCCGTCGTATCCTCAGAGCCTAGAATAGTATAGTTAGTTAAGATGCAATAGAATTGTTTGCTAACAAATATTTGTTGACTGAATAAATGAACACAGAATAGAGGTGGAGGAACCAATGACTACAGAAAGGGAAATCAGAATAGCACAAGCGTGCTAATAGACCACAAAGGTGTAAAGAGTTAAAATGCCAGATCTGTTAACTTGTCGGTCACATTAGGGCAGGCTGCTTAATCTTGCTGAACCTCTGTATTAAAATATGTGCCTCAGGAAAAAGCATGTGCCACACTGAGTTGTTATAAATATGAAATACATATACAAACATACACACACATATTACTAATACGTATACGGACAGAAAGACAGACACAGAGACCAAGAGAAAGAGAGATCATCATGTGATTTATTCTTTAAAATAGTAGTAATGATGTCTTAGTTATCTAGTGCTTCCATAACAAGCAAGTAGATGACTTTAACAGAGAGAGATTTATTCTCTCACAGTCTAGGAGACTAGACGTCTGAATTCAGGGTGCTAGTTCCAGGGGAAGGCTTTCTCTCCATGTCTGCTCTAGGGGAAGGTCCTTGTCATCAATCTTCCCCAGTCAAGAAGCTTCTCGGCACAGGGACCCCAAGTCCAAAGGATGTGCTATTCTCCCATTTCTTGTTTCCTGGTTATGTGAGGTCTCCATGGCTCTCTGTTAACTTCTCCCTTTTATATCTCAAAAGAGACTGACTTAAGACACAACCTAATCTTGTAGGCTGAGTCCTTTCTCATTAATATAACTGACCCTAATCCTGCCTCATCAACATCATAGAGGTAGGAAAATCACAGCAGATGACAAAATGATAGATAATCATACAATACTAGAAATCATAGTATAGCCAAGTTGACAGATATTTTTGGGGAACATAATTCAATCCATGACAAATGATGACAATTACTTTGATGAAGAGAAGGACTAAAGAATGATCTTAATGATGCCATTGAAATCAAAGAGCCAGGCAGCTTCAAAAAGGAAATCAATAAAAAGAGAAAAATCTAATAAAGGGAAATTAAGACCAAATGTAAGGATGGGAACCAAAGCTATTCTGCCTAAAACGAAGCGACTAAGCAAGAATGCATGTAAGTGAGAAGACAAAAATAGATAGTAGACTATTAAGCACACACACAAAAAAGAGTTTAGCTATTATTATGAGACTATACTGGATCCAAGGCAAATTGAAAAGGAAAGAGAAGGGCACTTTGTAATTATAAGGAGTATAATTCACAGCAGGGAATATAACTCTCATGATTCTTTATATTTTAATCTCATTGCTACAGGGATCAATGGAATCTCATCACAGTGACAGATTTTAACAGTCACCCAGCTCCATGACAGATCAAGGACACCAAAGGAATAGATACAACTGACTGAATATTACAATGAAAAAGAATTTGTTCATGTGAGTGTGTCTTGAAATCTATAAGATGAAAGCAAATGCCTGTGAAATATTTATTTAAAAAATGTATCTTATATTTGACCACAAAGATGACTTCTATAACTTCAAAAAAAAAAAAGAAAAGAAAAGAAATAATACCACTTTTTTTCACCATAACCCATTACTGTCAAGTTGATTCCAACTCATAGTGACCCTATAGGACAGAGTAGAACTGCTCCATAGAGTTTCCAAGGAGTGCCTGGTGAATTCGAACTGCCGACCTTTTGGTTAGCAGCCATAGTGCTTAACCACTACGCCACCAGGCTTTCCACTTTCACCACAGCACAAAAATAAATAAATAAAAACCTTGAAGGACTATTTCTCAAAAGTAAAATAAAATATAATAAATACTTGAAAATTTGTAAACTCTTAAAGATCTTCTGGGTCAAAGAGGAAATCAAAACTAGAACTGGAGAGTATCTTTAAAATAGAAATAAAAAAACACTAGAGTTGCTATCAGATAATGAAGCTTTACACATTTTCATTACTACACAAGAAAAAATTAATACAAAATAATTACACATTCAAAGCAAAGGTTAGAGTGGAGAAACAAAATAAATAGCCTATTAAAAGAAAAGAATCAAAAAACAAAACACGGAGGCGGGGCAAGATGGCGGACTAGGTAGACGCTACCTCGGATCCCTCTTGCAACAAAGATTCGGAAAAACAAGTGAATCTATCACATACATAACAATCTATGAACCCTGAACAACAAACACAGATTTAGAGACGGAGAATGAACAAGAGCCAGCGTACCAGTCAGGCAGCTTCATTAACATCCGAACAGCCTGAGCCAGAGGGAGAACTCTGATAGGGATCTGACTGCATTTTTTTTTAGCGGATTTTCTGGAAAAACTAGTTTCCCAGTGATGGCTCAGAGGCAGCAGTCCATATCAAACCACATAAAGAAGCAGACCATGACAGCTTCTCCAACCCCTCAAACAAAAGAATCAAAATCTTTACCAAATGAAGATACAATCCTTGAATTATCAGATACAGAATATAAAAAACTAATTTACAGAATGCTTCAAGACATCACAAACGAAATAAGGCAAACTGCAGAAAAAGCCAAGGAACACACCAATAAAACTGTTGAAGAACTCAAAAAGATTATTCAAGAACATAGTGGAAAAATTAATAAGTTGCAAGAATCCATAGAGAGACAGCATGTAGAAATCCAAAAGATTAACAATAAAATTACAGAATTAGACAACGCAATAGGAAGTCAGAGGAGCAGACTCGAGCAATTAGAATGCAGACTGGGACATCTGGAGGACCAGGGAATCAACACCAACATAGCTGAAAAAAAATCAGATAAAAGAATTTAAAAAAATGAAGAAACCCTAAGAATCATGTGGGACTCTATCAAGAAGGATAACTTGCAGGTGATTGGAGTCCCAGAACAGGGACGGGGGAAAGAAAACACAGAGAAAATAGTTGAAGAACTCCTGACACAAAACTTCCCTGACATCATGAAAGACGAAAGGATATCTATCCAAGATGCTCATCGAACCCCATTTAAGATTGATCCAAAAAGAAAAACACCAAGACATATTATCATCAAACTTGCCAAAACCAAAGATAAAGAGAAAATTTTAAAAGCAGCCAGGGAGAAAAGAAAGGTTTCCTTCAAGGGAGAATCAATAAGAATAAGTTCAGACTACTCAGCAGAAACCATGCAGGCAAGAAGGGAACGGGATGACATATACAGAGCACTGAAGGAGAAAAACTGCCAGCCAAGGATCATATATCCAGCAAAACTCTCTCTGAAATATGAAGGCAAAATTAAGATATTTACAGATAAACACAAGTTTAGAGAATTTGCAAAAACCAAACCAAAGCTACAAGAAATACTAAAGGATATTGTTTGGTCAGAGAACCAATAATATCAGATATCAGCACAATACAAGGTCACAAAACAGAACGTCCTGATATCAACTCAAATAGGGAAATCACAAAAACAAACAAATTAAGATTAATTAAAAAATAATAATAATAATACACATAACAGGGAATCATGGAAGTCAATAGGTAAAAGATCACAATAATCAAAAAGAGGGACTAAATACAGGAGGCACTGAACTGCCACATGGAGAGTGATACAAGGCGATATAGGACAATACAAGTTAGGTTTTTACTTAGAAAAATAGGGGTAAATAATAAGGTAACCACAAAAAGGTATAACAACTTCATAACTCAAGATAAAAGCCAAGAAAAACGTAACAACTCAACTAACATAAAGTCAAACACTATGAAAATGAGGATCTCATAATTTACTAAGAACAACGTCTCAGCACAAAAAAGTATGTGGAAAAATGAAATTGCCAACAACACACATAAAAAGGCATCAAAATGACAGCACTAAAAACTTATTTATCTATAATTACGCTGAATGTAAATGGACTAATGCACCAATAAAGAGACAGTCACGGACTGGATAAAGAGACACGATCCGTCTATATGCTGCCTACAAGAGACACACCTTAGACTTAGAGACACAAACAAACTAAAACTCAAAGGATGGAAAAAAATATATCAAGCAAACAATAAGCAAAAAAGAAGAGGAGTAGCAATATTAATTTCTGACAAAATAGACTTTAGACTTAAATCCACCACAAAGGATAAAGAAGGACACTATATAATGATAAAAGGGACAATTGATCAGGAAGACATAACCATATTAAATATTTATGCACCCAATGACAGGGCTGCAAGATACACAAATCAAATTTTAACAGAATTGAAAAGTGAGATAGACACCTCCACAATTATAGTAGGAGACTTCAACACACCACTTTCGGAGAAGGACAGGACATCCAGTAAGAAGCTCAATAGAGACACAGAAGACCTAATTACAACAATCAACCAACTTGACCTCATTGACTTATACAGAACTCTCCACCCAACTGCTACAAAATATACTTTTTTTTCTAGCGCACATGAAACATTCTCTAGAATAGACCACATATTAGGTCATAAAACAAACCTTTGCAGAATCCAAAACATCGAAATATTACAAAGCATCTTCTCAGACCACAAGGCAATAAAACTAGAGATCAATAACAGAAAAACTAGGGAAAAGAAATCAAATACTTGGAAAATGAACAATACCCTCCTGAAAAAAGACTGGGTTATAGAAGACATCAAGGAGGGAATAAGGAAATTCATAGAATGCAATGAGAATGAAAATACTTCCTATCAAAACCTCCGGGACACAGCAAAAGCAGTGCTCAGAGGCCAATTTATATCGATAAATGCACACATACAAAAAGAAGAAAGAGCCAAAAGCAGAGAACTGTCCCTACAACTTGAACAAATAGAAAGTGAGCAACAAAAGAATCCATCAGGCTCCAGAAGAAAACAAATAATAAAAATTAGAGCTGAACTAAATGAATTAGAGAACAGAAAAACAATTGAAAGAATTAACAAAGCCAAAAGCTGGTTCTCTGAAAAAATTAACAAAATTGATAAACCATTGGCTAGACTGACTAAAGAAATACAGGAAAGGAAACAAAGAACCCGAATAAGAAACGAGAAGGACCACATCACAACAGAACCAAATGAAATTAAAAGAATCATTTCAGATTACTACGAAAAATTGTACTCTAACAAATTTGAAAACCTAGAAGAAATGGATGAATTCCTGGAAAAACACTACCTACCTAAACTAACACATTCAGAAGTAGAACAACTAAATAGACCCATAACAAAAAAAGAGATTGAAACAGTAATCAAAAAACTTCCAACAAAAAAAAGCCCTGGCCCAGACGGCTTCACTGCAGAGTTCTACCAAACTTTCAGAGAAGAGTTAACACCACTACTTCTGAAGGTATTTCAAAGCATAGAAAATGACGGAATACTACCCAACTCATTCTATGAAGCCACCATCTCCCTGATACCAAAACCAGGCAAAGACATTACAAAAAAAAGAAAATTATAGACCTATATCCCTCATGAACATAGATGCAAAAATCCTCAACAAAATTCTAGCCAATAGAATCCAACAACACATCAAAAAAATAATTCACCCTGATCAAGTGGGATTTATACCAGGTATGCAAGGCTGGTTTAATATCAGAAAAACCATTAATGTAATCCATCACATAAATAAAACAAAAGACAAAAACCACATGATCTTATCAATTGATGCAGAAAAGGCATTTGACAAAGTCCAACACCCATTCATGATAAAAACTCTTACCAAAATAGGAATTGAAGGAAAATTCCTCAGCATAATAAAGGGCATCTATGCAAAGCCAACAGCCAATATCACTCTAAATGGAGAGAACCTGAAAGCATTTCCCTTGAGAACGGGAACCAGACAAGGATGCCCTTTATCACCGCTCTTATTCAACATCGCTCTTATTCAACATCGTGCTGGAAGTCCTAGCCAGGGCAATTAGGCTAGACAAAGAAATAAAAGGTATCCGGAGGAAGTAAAGTTATCACTATTTGCAGATGACATGATCTTATACACAGAAAACCCTAAGGAATCCTCCAGAAAACTACTGAAACTAATAGAAGAGTTTGGCAGAGTCTCAGGTTATAAAATAAACATACAAAAATCACTTGGATTCCTCTACATCAACAAAAAGAACACCGAAGAGTAAATAACCAAATCAATACCACTCGCAGTAGCCCCCAAGAAGATAAAATACTTAGGAATAAATCTTACCAAGGATGTAAAAGACCTAGACAAAGAAAACTACAAAGCTCTACTACAAGAAATTCAAAAGGACATACTTAAGTGGAAAAACATACCTTGCTCATGGATAGGAAGACTTAACATAGTAAAAATGTCTATTCTACCAAAAGCCATCTATACATATAACGCACTTCCGATCCAAATTCCAATGTCATATTTTAAGGGGATAGAGAAACAAATCACCAATTTCATATGGAAGGGAAAGAACCCCCGGATAAGCAAAGCATTACTGAAAAAGAAGAAGAAAGTGGGAGGCCTCACTCTACCTGATTTCAGAAGCTATTATACAGCCACAGTAGTCAAAACAGCCTGGTACTGGTACAACAACAGACACATAGACCAGTGGAACAGAATTGAGAACCCAGATATAAATCCATCCACGTATGAGCAGCTGATATTTGACAAAGGACCAGTGTCAGTTAATTGGGGAAAAGATAGTCTTTTTAACAAATGGTGCTGGCATAACTGGATATCCATTTGCAAAAAAATGAAACAGGACCCATACCTCACACCATGCACAAAAACTAACTCCAAGTGGATCAAAGACCTAAACATAAAGACTAAAACGATAAAGATCATGGAAGAAAAAATAGGGACAACCCTAGGAGCCCTAATACAAGGCATAAACAGAATACAAAACATTACCAGAAATGATGAAGAGAAATCAGATAACTGGGAGCTCCTAAAAATCAAACACCTATGCTCATCTAAAGACTTCACCAAAAGAGTAAAAAGACCACCTACAGACTGGGAAAGAATTTTCAGCTATGACATCTCCGACCAGCGCCTGATCTCTAAAACCTACATGATTCTGTCAAAACTCAACCACAAAAAGACAAACAACCCAATCAAGAAGTGGGCAAAGGATATGAACACACATTTCACTAAAGAAGATATTCAGGCAGCCAACAGATACATGAGAAAATGCTCCCGATCATTAGCCATTAGAGAAATGCAAATTAAAACTACGATGAGATTCCATCTCACTCCAACAAGGCTGGCATTAATCCAAAAAGCACAAAATAATAAATGTTGGAGAGGCTGCGGAGAGATTGGAACTCTCATACACTGCTGGTGGGAATGTAAAATGGTACAACCACTTTGGAAATTTATCTGGCGTTATCTTAAACAGTTAGAAATAGAACTACCATACAACCCAGAAATCCCACTCCTCGGAATATACCCTAGAGATACAAGAGCCTTCACACAAACAGATAAATGCACACCCATGTTTATTGCAGCTCTGTTTACAATAGCAAAAAGTTGGAAGCAACCAAGGTGTCCATCAACGGATGAATGGGTAAATAAATTGTGGTATATTCACACAATGGAATACTACTCATCGATAAAGAACAGTGATGAATCTGTGAAACATTTCATAACATGGAGGAACCTGGAAGGCATTATGCTGAGCGAAATTAGTCAGAGGCAAAAGGACAAATATTGTATAAGACCACTATTATAAGATCTTGAGAAATAGTAAAAACTGAGAAGAACACATACTTTTGTGGTTACGAGGGGGGAGGGAGGGAAGGAGGGAGAGGGTTTTTTATTGATTAATCAGTAGATAAGAACTGCTTTAGGTGAAGGGAAAGACAACACTCAATACATGGAAGGTCAGCTCAATTGGACTGGACCAAAAGCGAAGAAGTTTCTGGGATAAAATGAATGCTTCAAAGGTCAGCGGAGCAAGGGCGGGGGTCTGGGGAACATGGTTTGAGGGGACTTCTAAGTCAATTGGCAAAATAATTCTATTATGAAAACATTCTGCATCCCACTTTGAAATGTGGCGTCTGGGGTCTTAAATGCTAACAAGCGGCCATCTAAGATGCATCAATTGGTCTCAACCCACCTGGAGCAAAGGAAAATGAAGAACACGAAGGTCACACGACAACTAAGAGCCCAAGAGACAGAAAGGGCCACATGAACCAGAGACCTACATTATCCTGAGACCAGAAGAACTAGCTGGTGCCCGGTCACAATCGATGACTGCCCTGACAGGGAGCACAACACAGAACTCCTGGGGGAACAGGAGATCAGTGGGATACAGACCCCAAATTCTCATAAAAAGACCATACTTAATGGTCTGACTGAGACTAGAGGAATCCCGGCGGCCATGGTCCCCAGACCTTCTGTTGGCACAGGACAGGAACCATCCCCGAAGACAACTCATCAGACATGAAAGGGACTGGTCAGCGGGTGGGAGAGAGATGCTGATGAAGAGTGAGCTAATTATATCAGGTGGTCACTTCAGATTGTGTTGGCAACTCTTGTCTGGAGAGGGGATGGGAGGATAGAGAGTGAGGGAAGCTGGCAAAATTGTCACGAAAGGAGAGACTGAAAGGGCTGACTCAATAGGGGAAGAGCAAGTGGGAGTACGGAGTAAGATGTATGTAAACTTATATGTGACAGACTGGATTTGTAAACGTTCACTTGACGCTTAATAAAAGTTAATAAAAAAAAAAACACGGTAATTTAAAATCATAACATTGATACGATACATTTTATATAATTTATTTTTATGTTTTTATTTATTTCTCCAATTAATAAAATCAACAAAATAATTAAACTGCCCAGTATTAACAATGACTTCCATATCAAAATGCTCATTTCCCTTTTGTTTAATTCTTTTACTCTTAAAACAACTTGAATGATACTTAGATGTTGTTCTATTTCATTGGGAATTTCTTCTCAGTATCCCAAATAACAATGCACATCCCACGAATGTTCTCTTTCCTTCGTGTAACTGAATTCTTGAGTGGCAAGAAGAAAAATGAAAGAAAAAAAAAAAGCTGAGTTTGTCCGTCTCTTCCCCTTCCATTCCTTTCGCTTCCCTTCCCTTCTCACCCTATAAACACTCTCTGGAAATCTCGTCCACTCCTCTGGCTTCAGTTATCATCTATATTCCGAAAATTCTCAAGCATATATCTTAATCCCAGACTTCCTTCTCAAGCTTCAACCTTTATACTAGGCTACTTTCTGTAAATCTCTTCATAGATAAAACACAGGCATCTCAAAATCCCACATCCCAGATTAAAACTCATTTGCCATTCCACAACTTGACCCCAGAGTAAAGATTTACTGGAGCTGTCACAATGATTATGTGAGTAGTGAGTATGAAGAAGCAGACTTTATTTAGAGTTAAATCATTGGTACTGATTCTTTAAATAGTAATTTAGTAAATTACTTTGAGAAATATCTTGGCAAATTTCACATTTCCATTCTCCAAAGCAGGCCCATGCTGACGTTAGGGAGCCAAATTGTAAGCAGTCATCTCCTCCTTTACACAAACTCTCCAATTCAGGCTCCAAGGCTCTGAGCTGGATTTTCTTCTCTTCTTAGGCGTCCATTCTTCCCAGATGGTAGTCTTCATTACATTTCTGACTTCAAGTAGCACCTATATACAGGTGATTCCCAAGACTATCTTAGCCCTGACTTTTCAGCCCTTCCAGATTGGAATTTCCAACTGTTTCATGTCTCCACTCATGAGGGGATAGCATGTAACCACAGGCATCCTAGCCAAAACCAAAATCTGGTTTATCTATGCTCCCAGCCTAACTTCTTCCCAGCTTTTCATATGTCTGTAAAGTATACCACCATCCACATATGGAGATCAGTAATGGTCAACAGCCTGGATTCTAGAGCCAGGCTGCCTATCTTTAAATCCAAATTTTACCACTTAAAATTGACACGATCTTGACCAAGTTATGTACCCTCCATGTGCCTCAGTTTTCTTATCCACCGGCTATCACAAAGAATTGTTGTGATGACTAAATTAGTGTGAATAATGGCTGCCCAAAGATGTCCATTTCCTAATTCCCAGAATCTGTGAATGGATTATTTCACATAGCAAAAGAGATTTTGCAGATGTGATTAAATGAAGGGTCTTGAGATGGGGAAATTATCCTGGAATCCAGATGTGCCCAATGTAATCACAAGGGTCTTCGTAAGAGAAAGGCAGAAGAGTCGAAAGAGTAAGAAAGAAGGTGACGTGAGGACAAAGCAGAGTGAGAGAGAGAAGACGCTATGCCACCAGCCAAGGAATGCAGGCAGCCTCTAGGAGCTGAGAAGGACAAGGAAACAGATACCCCCCTCAGCATCCAGAAGAAATACAGCCCTGACAACATTCTGATTTTAGATCTCTGATCTCCGGAATTACAAGAGAATTTATGTTCTTTCAAGTGCTTCTTCTGTGGTAATTTTTGACAGGAGCAGTCGGAAACTAATACCATTAGTTAGAGCAGAGCATGTAAATAGAGTTGGCACATTGCCACGCACCCGGTACTTTCTACGTAATTGCTAGGTTTTGTTATTGTTACTACTCCATTATGACTATTACTGTTGTTGTTGTTGCTCAAACCAAATATCTGGAAATTATCCTTGATGATTCTCTCTTGCTCATTTTCTTTATCTGTTTTTTCACCAAATCATGTTGACTACCTCCAAAGACAATTTGAATTCATCAATTTCTTTTCATCTGCCCTGCAGTGACTCTAGTCCAAACTACCTAAATATCTCATTCAGGTTACGAAAATGTCTCTTAAATGGTCTCTTTGCTTCTATCCTTTCTCATACAACCCATTCTCCTCATAGTAGTTAGCATTTGTTTTCCTTTTTAAAATAAACCAGATGCTACTCACCTGGACACACTGCCTAGCACCTCTTGTTGCACTAAAATGAAACCATTTGCCTTGGTTCAGAAAGTCCTGAGGGATCAGCCCCTTTCTATTTCTCTGATGTCATTTTGTGTGATTTTCCAGTTAATGCCCTACCCACACTGACACCCTTTTGGTTTCTCAAACACAAGAAGCTATTTCATCCGAGGGATCTTCTTCTAGTTATGTTCTTTGCCTGACGTGTTCCTCACCACTCCACCCCAAACCTCACAGAGCTGACTAATTCTTTTTGTTCAGTTTAGATTTCATTACCTCAGTGAGCCAGTCTAGCCAGCCTAAAATGGCTACTCGCTAAGCTTATCACATCATGCTATTTTTTCCTGCATAATTTTTTTTTTCATTTATCGTCTGTCTTCATCCCATCATAAGGAAAGGGCAAGAAAGCAGGGACTTTATCCATCTTGTTCACCATCATATCTGAGACCTGGAGATGATACCTGGCAAGGAGTCAGGACTCATTTAAGGTTTCTTTAGTAAACTGACAAGCCTACAATCCTGGGACTGGAGAGTGCTGTGGAGTACTTTGTTCAGTCGTCCTGAAGGCAATTGCTGTCTGTGTTCAGGGACCCTCGCTGTCACTAGAATGTGGTGATCTACCGGAGAAAGATGGAAAAGAAATAACCAAGACTGATAGTCATTCACCTTTTTCTTATCATCTGTGTCTGTCATGGTTCACTGCAGGAACCAAGCCATTCGAGACATTTCAAAAGAGAGATTTAATACAAGGATTAGGTGATTAAACCATCAATGAAGAGTGAAGAGAGTGGGTACATGGCACCAACACTGGACTAATGTGTTAACAATCCAGCAAATCTGTGGTTGGAGAGGAGGCTGCTGCTGCTCTGGTCAGCATCTCCTTCTAACACCCTTGAGGCAGGTGGCTGGAAACTGGAATTCCACATTCAGTTATTACACTGCTTTTTTTTTCTAAGCTGGTGGCCTTGTTTACCAGATGAGACAGCAGCAGGAAGACGGCCACTATTGCAACCCTGCCTTGCTAGCACAGTTAAGCAGGTCTACATGGTAGAACCTAAGCCATAGCCAGAAATATAGTTAAAAGAAGGTCTGTGTAATGCAGCCTTCAGCTTTCCAATCTCTACAAGCAGAAAAGAAAAGTTTGGAGGGCGGCACAGAGAGTTAACCAAAAGAATTTACCCCAGAACCTCATTCTAGCCATTCTCTCCGACACTCAACCTGAAACACTCTGAATGGTTTTAAATGTCTTCAAATCTTCTCAACCAATTTCATTTAATACATTGATGGCCCTAATCCAAATTTAGGGTGTTCTCGGAAGCTTTCAGATAAAGTAGTGTCTGAGGTGAAATTGAGGATGAACAGGGGATGACCAAGTTTGGGTGGGGCAGTGCATAGGAGACGAGAGAAGAGGACTACAGATGATTAGGGGAGTTTTCTGAGAAGATGGTACATTATCAAAAGGGCTAACATCAAACGAGGGCATAAAACAGTGTGTAGTCCAATATGAATGAAGCTTAGAGTGTGTGTCTGTCTGTGTGTAGTAACAATAAGGCAGTGAGGTATAATGCCTAAAAATACAGGTAGATAGAAGGATCTGTAACCCATTTGGAGAGCCACTGAAAAGTATTAGAAAATTCATCAAGATTTAAATTTTGAAATACATAAAGAATGAATTGGAGAGAGGATAGAAGCAAGAAGACCATTTAGGAAACTAGTGCAATGATCAAGCTGAGTAATGATCGTAGCTAGATCAGGAAAGTAGAAGTGCAGACAGACAGGAAGGGGATTATTTTAAGAGCAAATTCAGAGGCTGAATTTCCAAAACTTGGGAATGAATTGGATGTGAGAGAAGAAGGAATCAAAAAGTTTGTTAGCTTAGGAAACTGGATTGTTGGTGATGACATTTACTAATATAGGAAATAAAGGAACAAAAGGAGGTTTAGAGGGTAAGTAGGAAAGACTAAAGTACATATTTTGAGACATTTAGTTTGAGGTTCGTATGGGAAAAGTCTGGTGAACTGTTGGATATACACCTACTCTTCACTTATCCACTATCTCTTTATCCAACATTTTTCATTTGTGACAATAGTAAAAAATCTACTATTTAACTATTTTGCACATTAATGACATATGTCTGGCAGTAACGAACACTGAGGTGCAAGGCTAAAATAATGCTGGCTGTGATGGTTAAGGTTGTGTGTCAGCTTGGCTGGGCCATGATTCTCTGTGGCTTGGCAGTTATGTAATGATGTAATGTGGCAGTTATATGATGATGCAGTCATCCCCCATTTTGTGATCTAATGTGGGCATCCTCCATTTTTGCATAATGCCAATTATCACATAATGACCTGGTCTTTGGAATGCAACCGTATCAGTAAGTGAGGAGTGCGTAAAGAGGTTTGGAGATCAGGAGAGAGGACTGAGCTGGAAATTATAGCTTTGAGAGCTATGACTTTGAAGCAATAGGCTTAAACTAAGAAAGGAAAGAGATGAGTGACTAAAACAGAAACCTAAAGAACAGCTTTTAAAGACTTGACAGCAGAAGATAAGAGCAGTTTTAATGGCATGATGAAGGCAACGTTCATATTGGAATAGATTGGATGGCCCATGAGGGGGTACAAAAAGTCAAGGAAGAAGGATTTTGTTTTGTTTTATTTTTATCAAAGTCAAAAAAGAAATACATACGTTTAAATGTTCATGGGGAGTAGAGAAAGAAAAGGTTGAAAACAAAAGATGGCGAGGTAGCAATTAAGACTAAATTTCTTGACACCAGAAAAAAAAAAGATTGTTTCTTGAATTAGTGAAAGAAGATGTGACTCAGAGCATAGTTAAAAAAATGGAATTAGGATGAAAGTATTAACATTATACACAATTTTATTGCTAAGAGAGAAGAGGAAAGGATCGAATGGATACAAATACTCCTGAAGTGTTGGTTTTGTGGGATTTGGAACTTTGTGGGCAGTCCTGTCTTATATTTTCCACTTCTGCAAGGTTTCCTGCAGGAAATGAAATGCATAAGGGTTGTGGGTCAGGGTTTGAGGAGAGTGGAAAATGTCTGAAATATATTATGATGAGAATAAAATAAATGCAGCTAAGGAAAAGTCAGGGATTGAGATTGTGCTCAGTGGAAATCCACATTTCAATTAAAGCAAGGAGGTATGTAAAAATATTTGGTGAATATTTCAATCAAAGATTCTATAGAAGAATTCTGATCAAAGAGGTGGGAAAATGCAGAACAGAATTTAAAATTCTCATGTAATCCAGACTCCTGAAGCCCTTGAGGCTGGATGAACCCCCAAAACTATTGCCCTGAGATAATCTTTAAACCTTAAACTAAAAATATCCTTTGAAATCTTCTTTAAATCAAATAGTTTAGCTTAAGTAGTAAAGAATGACTGCCTTGAGCGTTGTGCTCTTTTAAAGAGTTACCTGTATAGGATCAGATTGACAACAGCAACTTGAAATGTTAAATAGGAAGCTTAGAGGGCAGGGAGTTTATGTTAATGGGGAAGGAACAAGTCAGAAAAGGAGGGTGAGAATGGTTGCACAACTTGAAGAATGTAATTCACGTCACTGAATTGTACACGTAGAAATTGTTGAATTGGTGTATGCTCTGCTCTATTTTCAAAAGCAAAAATAAAATAAAATGAACTATTTTTAAAAGGTTTGGTGAAGATTTTGAAAATTCAGGGGAAATTGTGAGCCAAGGGATGTGTTGTCTGTGGTCATAGTGACAAGGTTGGGAAACAGTGGGGACTTTCATTAGGAGAAAAGATTAGCAGGGGCAAGAAAACAGAAAAGGATAGAGGACCAAAGCTATTAACAGCTTGAAAGGTGCTCCCCCCAAAAAACAGAGATGTTAGATCTAGTGATTACATATGGCCTTGTTTTGTTTTGTTTTTTGTTTTTAATTGACTAATTCTAGAATTTTCCTAGTGTGAAGACAGAAGTTGGAGTGTGCCAACTCAGGCATCTTAACCATGAGCATAGCTACTCTCCAAAATTGATTCCCACTAACTAACGATCTTCATCTCTTAGAAAAGGAATGAGTCTCCCCACCTTTCTAAGAGTACAAAATTCTCCCTCTTCAAAAAAAAAACTTTGTTGTTCTTTTAGGTGCCATCAAGTCAACTCCAGCTAATGGTGTTCTTATGTAAACAGAAACGTTGACCAGTCCTGTACCATCTTTATGATCTTCGATATATTTCAGCCCATTGTTATGGCTATTGTGTCAATCCATCTCACTGAGGGTTTCCTTACTTTTCATTGGCCCTCTACTTTGCGAAACATGATGTCCTTTTCTATCAACTGGTCTTTTGATGACATGCCCAAAGTAAGCAAGATGGAGTTTCGCCACTCTCATTCCTAAGGAACATTCTGGCTCATTACTCAACACTGAATTGTAGACATTGCTATTCTATTTCTTGATGGTTATTAGTACATAGCACTGTATTTGTTTCCAATTATTTTTCAAATATTACATTGCAATTGTTGAATCTAATAAGCTTATTAAAGAAAGATCATGCGGTAACTATTGGATTTTATACAAACATGCAAATCTGCTGCAAAAGACCTCTTTAAAGTGTTAAAAATCAAATATGTCACTTTGAGGACTAAGGTGCACCTGACCCAAGCCATGGTATTTTCAATCACCTCATGAATATGGAAGACAGAAGAATTGATGTCTTTGAATTGTGATGTTGGCAAAGAATATTGAATATACTATGAACCGCCAGAAGAACAAATAATTCTGTCTTGGAAGAAGTACAGCCAGAATGCTCCTTAGAAGGGAGGATGGCGAGACTTTGTCTCAGTACTCTGGCCATGTAATCAGGAGGGGCTACTCCCTGGAGAAGAACATCATGCTTGGTAAAGGAGAGGGTCATTGAAAAAGAGGCCCTCAACAAGATAGACTGACGCAGTGGCTGCAACAATGGGCTCGAATATAGCGATTGTGAGGATGGCGCAGGACTGGACAGTGTTTCTTTCTGTTGTACATGGGATGCTATGAGTCAGAACTGACTCGACAGCACCTAACAGCAAAAATTAATCAGGGGGTTGTGGTCCCAGGAAAGCCCAGGCTTACCCATATCTTTCAATATTCCAAGGTTTATTCTAGAAACCCAGACTTCAAATTTGCCAAAGTAGACCAAAAAATGAGAAGAAGAAAAAAAAAAAAAAAAGGTGCTCACAAGTATTAACCTGAGTAGGAACTCCACTTTGCTAGTTTGGTTTACTCTACCTCATCCTACCTGTACTGAGAACAATCACCAAGGTTGTCTTTATTTCTGTTTGAATGGCCCTTTTAATTGTTGTGATTACATCTGAAACTATATTTACACCAGAGCTGTAACTGTTTGAAACTAGAAAGCCCGAGTAGAGGCCAAACTTGGCTTGAGTGAACACTTCTTTCTTCTCAGGGATGCTAGTACTAATTAGCTACATTCTTATACAGAAGATATACAAATTATACATTCATACAACGTAACTGCACACTATTAAAATCTTCAAAAAAAACCAATAAGTCAAAGATTTATTTAATATGCTGAATGCTGGGCCTGAGATAAACTGCTTGTAGTTTCTCTTATTTAACAAGCATAAGTCTGTAGAAGGGTAAAGATGTAGACGGGTTCATCTCCCAGTTCTCATCCTGTGCTTGGCTATTTTATTCTCTCTCCATCTTCTTCTTCATGTGGTTTTGAGCCAAACACAGTTGAGTGAAAGTCAAGATCGTTTATTTAAAATGTGTACCATACTAATAAGTCATGTTTGGCATCACCTCTGTGAGAGTTTAATTCAGATATTTGGTGAAGAAAAGAAACAGAAGGTTTCCATCAAGAGAAGTTACTCTGACACTTCCCTTTTTACCTTCCATGATGCCTTTCACATATTTATTAGATTAGAATAAATTAAATACTGCTGTTACTACCATAGTTCTATGAAACAAAAGTAAATACTCACCCCCCCCCCCAATTTTTAAGGCCTGATGGAAAAAGTGATTCTACTTCCAATGCTGAGCCTCCCAGTTTATGTTCAGAAGAGTTGGGAAGGATAACACTACAACCAATCTAGAGAAAAAGAAGGATGGTGAGGTGGGCTGGTTTGATCAAAGGTCTTATTTACTCTCTCCTCACTCCCACCAGTTTCACTCAAGCTCCAGCCTCACACCCACACACACACTAGTCACAAGAAAACGAGGTAAGAAAAAAAGCCATTCTTCCTCCATGTTAAACATTATGCTGCTGTCCGTTTCACACTCTTCCTCATAGCGTGGATTTCAAATTATTTAATAAAGGACCAAAAAAAAAAGCCCCAACTTGCACTGCATGTGTGTTGTGTTTCTTTCTTCTGAGAAGTTTATAAATTACTATTAGGGATCAGAGTGTCTACTTGCACTTCTATTAAAGCCTTGTTTATAGTAGATGTTCAGTATTTGCTAAAAAAAATTCCCATCTGTGAGATTAAATTAATTTACTAATTATTCTGTATATGTGTATGGTGGGTTTTAAACATGTCTGCTTTTTTTTTTTTTTTTACATTCCTCCATTAAATGGTGTACGCCTGTTCCCTCACGGCA
Source organism: Elephas maximus indicus (assembly GCF_024166365.1). Taxonomy (NCBI): domain Eukaryota; kingdom Metazoa; phylum Chordata; class Mammalia; order Proboscidea; family Elephantidae; genus Elephas; species Elephas maximus. The sequence continues at coordinate 78,466,163 of NC_064840.1, forward strand.
TGATTTCTGAGGCTAGACAGAGAGGAAAAGGCAATACAACCTCCACGTGGTTTTCTCTCTGGATGTTTATGCTCTGAACCTAGCTGCCATATCCTAAGGAAGCCCAGGCTACATAGAGAAGACAAGTACAGGCGCCCCATCTAACAGCCCCAGCTGTTGTAGTCCCTGCTGCCATCAACTCCCAGGCACATAAGTGAGCAAATCTTCAGATGATTGCAGTCTCCCAACCTCACAGGTGAGGCCCAGAGAAGAGGAGAAAGGCCATCCCAGTTGAGTGCTGCCCACACCATGGGTTCATGGCAGAAATGGGTTCATGGCAGAAATCACCCTCGGAAGAGCTCTGTAAGTCACAGAAACAAATGTTCCAAGTGCTCCAGATTGACTAACGAGCAAACAAAAAAATTTAAAAACCAAACCAGTTGCTGTCAAGTCCATTTCAACCTGTAGCAACCCTGTAGGACAGAGCAGAACAGCCCTATCGGGCTTCCAAGGAGCAGCTGACGGATTTGAACTGCCGACATTTTAGTTAGCAGCCGAGCCCTTAACCACTGTGCAACCAGGGCTCCAAGGAGTAAAGAGAAGAATCAAAATGGAGACTTAGCATTTCTTTCAGGGGATCTTGTGTGTGTCTGTGTGTCTGTGTGTGCGTGCTTTAGGTGAAAGTTTACAGAGCAAATCAGTTTCCCATTCCACGGTTTGTGTATGAAGTGTCTCAAGGCCTTGGTTTCATTCCTCACAACGTGTCAGCACTCTCCCCATTTCTGCCCTGGTTTTCGCACTTCCTTTTGTCCAAATTTTCTACCCCTTCCTGCTTCCCGTTTTGGCTTTTGGGCAGATAATGCCCTTTTGATCTTGTATAATTGATTGTTCTAACGAGTACATTCTTCTCGGGGGTTATTGTTTATCTTATGATCTTGTCTCTTGTTTGGCTGGAAGGTGGTCTCTGGGAATGCCTTCCTTTCCAGTTTAGAAGGGTGCTTTGGGACCATAGTCTCAGGAGTTCCTCCAGTTTCTGTCAGACCAGCATGCCCGGTCTTTGTGAATTTGTTTTTTTGGCCTACAATTTTCTCCCACTCTGTCCAGGACCCTTTGTTGTAATTAAAGAGATCTTGCATAAGAATTGTGACAGTTAGGAAAGGTGGAAGGAATCCCTATCCATAATCTCTCATTGAAAATAAATATTAGAACAGTTCTTGCTGGTGGCTGAACAGCATGACGAACACATTTAATGTCAGTGAGCTGTACATGTGAAGATCGTTAAAGTGGCAAATGTTTTGTTACCTATACATTCATCACAAGAAAAAAACTTAAAAAGCCGTTTTTCAACTCATGCCCCCAAACCTATTAGCACATTATTTTATAACAAATAATAAACCAACCACCCCAAATTCTTATAATAATGTTATTTATTTATACCACTACCTTTTATCAGAAATTATTTAAGATCGCTTACAAACAAGCACTCAGTATTTTAAAAAAAAAAACCTAAACCTGTTGCCGTTGAGTTGATTCTGACTCATAGCATGACCCTATAGGACAGAGTAGAACTGCTGCATAGTGTTTCCAAGGAGTACCTGGTGGATTTGAACTGCCAACCTTATGGTTCACAGCTGTAGCACTTAACCACTAAGCCACCAGCGTAGTACTAAATAAATTATCTAAAAGAAAATTTTTTAAAAAGGCCTATAAAATAGGAAAATAATATGGAGCCAAGACAGAGATAAGTACCTAAAGTGTGTTTCACAAAGCTTCCATGTGCTTCTACATGTTTCATCTCTATTCTGACTTGTTTGCTTCACACAAAATCTCAAGATTGGAAGGGAAAATCCACGCTACCCTTCTCCTCTAACACACATCTAAGGACCTTCTGTGCTTCATCTTTTAGACTGGCTCCCATCTGAGCTGTCAGCATCATGGGTTCATGCACAATGAAGGCATTTGCAGGAGTAGGCACAGATTTGGAGTCTAAGACAGTACACTAAGGAACTGAAGCTCATGATGTCAGTCTTTCACAGAGAATGCGCTACTCAGAAAATTTCTGTCTCTGTGGTCCCTGAACCCTCCAAATTCACCCCTACAAGTTTCCCAGTGTCTGAGGTTTCCTCTCAGCCCAAGTGTTCTACAATGTAAAGGTGGGTCTACTCTTCTCTTGACTTCGGGCAGCTATCTTACTTCTCTCAGCTTTAGATGCTTACCTGTAAAACAGACGTGCCTTCCTCACTGAGTTGTTGTCAGAATTAAAGGAAATAGACCTAAAATACCAGTAGAGTGCTGGAATAAATATGTGTTCAATAAATGGTAGCTATTATTATTTTGGAAACTCTGGCGGCGTAGTGGTTAAGTGCTACAGCTGCTAACCAAAGGGTTGGCAGTTCGAATCTGCCAGGCACTCTTTGGCAACTCTACAGGGCAGTTCTACTCTATCCTATAGGGTCACTATGAGTTGGAATCGACTCAGCGGCACTGGGTTGGGTTTGGTTTGATTATTTTTTCAGAATAATGTGCTGGCAGTAAGAACACGGAGCCTCGTAGCACTTCAGAGACCATGCTCACAATTTCCAGCTGAGAGATGGCAGGGGAAGAAGAATCCAATTTTAGAACAGGTGTCACTTTTTTTTTTAAACTGAATTTTCCTGGCACTAAGCCAGTCCCTTCCCGCTGCCTGCTACCTACCTTTTAGAAAATGCAATCCAGTGGTTTTTGAATCTCAACACAGGAAATTCTAATTCTTGACTCCGGGGAGGAGCTACACTGTATAATATTTCTAAGAAACTGAAAACTGTAGACTATTTTAGAAAGTCATTAGAATCTTCGATGCAGACCTTAGGTGAAGTCAACATTCACAGAGTACACGTGATATCTCACAGACTACACCAGCAAAATAAAGGAAAACTTGACTAGCCTCTAAATTACCTGTCTCAAAATTGCTTTGACTTTACCTCCAGGTTAGAGTCTGAACCAGGTCTGTTTTATTCTTTAGTCATAGATATTTCAAACAATGAATGTCTACTCGCTTCCTCACAATCTCACCCTTTTCCCAACTGTTTTATATTCTCAGGTCTCAGTATCTGTTTCTTCTTCTTTACTTTTCCCCCAAAACTCGAAATTTTAAAAAGCTCCTTTTTTAAAAAATACACATGATTTTTAAATAAACATTAGATGTATATGGTACCTAATTCAAAAATTCCTAATTAGTGTATAGTCTGAAACTAAGTTCCTCTCCACCTGTCTCCCGGACACCTAGTTCACCTACTTGGAGACCATCAGTTACCAGTTTCTAGGATATCCCTGGATGTATAAGCATATTTTTCCATAGACATAGAGTATATTATACCTCTGCTTCCCATACTTCTCAATGCTTATTGAAGAAGTTTCCTTATCAGTAGATACAGATATGCTTCACTTTTTATAATACTGCATATTCTCCAATGTTCAAATAAACAACATTTTATCCAGTTAGTTTCCTTATAAAATTTGTCATTTCCAAGCAATAGCAAGATACAGATACTGGAGAATTCAGTTTAATTCAGCTGTATGGTGTTCTTTCTAACTTGAAGGAATTCTGATAACAAGCTGAACTCTGGATTTTTCTTATAATGAAAAAGTCTCTGTTATCAGCTTACAAGTATTATTTTATGTAAAATACATTCTTGTGTGTCCATATTAACCCTAAAGAACTTAAATTTTAAGAAGACCTCTTACTTACTGAATCTTAGCGGACAAATAATAATATGGGCAAAGAGAGGCTGAGAATGAGACAAAGAAAATCACATAGAATATTAAAGTTGAGATACTGCATCACTTTTCTTCAAAAACCTACTGAGTGCCATGAAAACTGTTCCCCTTCTGGTAAATTTAATGTATGTGTGCAAACCTTTGTCTAGGAAGTTATTCTAATGGTTTTCATGATATTTTAATTCTGTGATTAGGAGGAGAAAGGCTCTGCTATTTCAAATCCCAATCATTAAAAAAATTTCAGGTGAAATAGCCAACATCATCCTAAATGGAGAGAGCCTGAAAACATTCCCATTGAAATCGGGAACCAGACAAGGATGCCCTTTATCACCACTCTTATTCAACATTGTGCTGGAAGTCCTAGCCAGAGCAATTAGGCTAAAGAAATAATAAAGGGCATCCAGACTGGCAAGGAAGTAAAAGCATCTCTGTCTGCAGATGACATCATCTTATACACAGAAAACCCTAAAGAATCCTCAAGAAAGCTCTTGAAACAAATAGAAGAATTCAGCAGAGTATTAGGATAAAAGATAAACATATAAAAATCAGTTGGATTCCTCTACACCAACAAAAAGAACATTGAAGAGGAAATCACCAAATCAATACCATTTACAGCAGCCCCCAAGAAAATAAAACACTTAGGAATAAATCTTATCAGAGACATAAAAGACCCAAACAAAGAAAACTACAAGACAGTACTGCAAGAAACCAAAAGAGACCTACATGAGTGGAAAAACATATCTTGCTCATGGATAGGAAGACTTAACATTGTAAAAATGTCTGTTCTACCAAAAACCATCTATAGATACAATGCAATTCCGATCCAAATTTCAATGACATTTTTTAATGAGATGGAGAAACAAATCACCAACTTCATATGGAAGTGAAAGAGGCCCCAGATAAGTAAAGTATTACTGAAAAAGAAGAACAAAGTGGGAGGCCTCACTTCACCTAATTTTAGAACCTATTATACAGCCACAGTAGTCAAAACAGCCTGGTACTGGTACAACAACAGATACATGGACCAATGGAACAGAATTGAGAATCCAGACATAAATCCATCCACATACAAGCAGCTGATATTTGACAAAGACCCAAAGTCAGTTAAATGGGGAAAAGACAGTCTCTTTAACAAATGGTGCTGGCATAACTGGATATCTATCTGCAAAAAAATGAAACAACATCCATACCTCACACCACACAGAAAAACTAACTCAAAATGGATCAGTGACCTAAATATAAAATCTAAAATGATAAAGATCATGGAAGAAAAAATAGGGACAATGCTAGGAGCCCTACCTAATACATGGCATAAACAGTATACAAAACATTACCAAAAATGCAGAAGAGAAACCAGTAACTGGGACCTCCTAAAATTCAAACACCTATGCTCATCCAAAGACTTCACCAAAAGAACAAAAAGATTACCCAAAGACTTGGAAAAAGTTTTGAGCTATGACATTTCTGATCAGTGTCTGATCTATAAAATCGACATGATATTGCAAAAACTCAACTACAAAAAGACAAATAACCCAATTAAAAAATGGGCAAAGGATGTAAACAGGCACTTCACTAAAGAAGACATTCAGGTAGCTAACAGATACATGAGGAAATGCTCTCAATCACTAGCCATTAGAGAAATGAGAATCAAAACTACAATGAGATCCCATCTCACCCCAACAAGGCTGGCATTAATCAAAAAAAAAAGAAAATAGTAAATGTTGGAGAGGTTGTGGAGAGGCTGGAACACTTATATACTGCTGGTGGGAATGTAAAATGGTACAACCACTTTGGAAATCGATTTGGCATTTCCTTAAAAAGCTAGAAATAGAACTATCATACGATACAGCAATCTCACTCCTTGGAATATATCCTAGAGAAACAAGAGCCTTTACACGAACAGATATATGCACACCCATGTTCATTACAGCACTGTTTACAATAGCAAAAAGATGGAAGCAACCAACGTGTCCATCAACGGATGAATGGATAAATTATGGTATATTCAAACAATGGAATACTACACATCGATAAAGAACAATGACGAATCCGTGAAACATTTCATAACGTAGAGGAATCTGGAAGGCATTATGCTGAGTGAAATTAGTCAGTTACAAAAGGACAAATATTGTATAAGACCACTATTATAAGAACTCAAGAAATTGTTTAAACAGAGAAGAAAATATTCTTTGATGGTTACGGAGCATGGAGGGAGAGAGAGGGGTTTTCACTGAGCAGGTAGTAGATAACAACTATTTAGGTAAAGGGAAAGATAACGCACAATACAGGAGAGGTCAGCACAACTGGACTAAACCAAAAGCAAAGCAGTTTCCTGAATAAACTGAGCACTTCAAAGGCCAACATAGCAGAGGAAGGGGTTTGAGGACCATGGTTTCCAGGGACATCTAGGTCAACTGGCATAATAAAAATCTATTAAGAAAACATTCTGCATCCCACTTTGGCGAGTGATGTCTGGGGTCTTAAGCGCTAGCAAGCAGCCATCTAAAATGCATCAATTCGTCTCAACCCACCTGGAGCAAAGGAGAATGAAGAACACCAAAGACACAAGGTAATTATAAGCCCAAGAGACTGAAAGGGCTACATAAACCAGAGGCTACATCAGCCTGAGACCAGAAGAACTACATGTTGCCCAGCTACAACCAATGACTGCCCTCACAGGGAACACAACAGAGAACCCCTGAGGAGCGGGAGAGCAGTGGGATGCAGACCCCAAATTCTTGTAAAAAGACCAGACTTAATGGTTTGACTGAGACTAGAAGGACCCCAGAGGTCATGGTCCCCAGACCTTCAGTTATCCCAAGACAGGAACCATTTCCAAAGCCAACTCTTCAGACAGGGATTGGACTGGACTATGGGATAGAAAATGATACTGGTGAAGAGTGAGCACCTTGGGTCAAGTAGACACATGAGACTATGTGGGCAGGTCCCGCCTGGAGAAGAGATGAGAGGGGAGAGGGCGGAAGCTGGTCGAATGGACACGAAAATAGAGAGTGGAGGGACGGAGTGTGCTGTTTCATTAGGGGGAGAGCAGCTAGGAGTATATAGGAAGGTGTATATAAGTTTTTGTATGAGAGGCTGACTTGGTTTGTAAACTTTCACTTAAAGCACAATAAAAATTAAAAAAAAAAAAGTTTCAGGTGATTTGATGGAATCAACAAGGTTGTTGTTGTTAGGTGTCATCAAGTCCGCTCTGACTCATAGCGACCCCATGCAGAACAGAATGAAACACTACCTGGTCCTGTGTCATTTTCTCAATCGTTGCTATGTTTGAGCCCATTGTTGCAGCCACTGTGTCAATCCATCTCCTTGAGGGTCTTCCTATTTTGCTGATCCTTTACCAAAGGCGTGCCAGTGGCATGGTTGTTAAAGCGATCGACTGCTAATCGAAAAGTTAGAGGTTCAAAGCCACCAGTGGCTCCATGGGAGAAAGGTGTGGCAGCCTGCTTCCATAAAGACTTACAGCCTTAGAAACCCTGTGATGGGGTTGCTATGAGTCAGAATCGACTCAGTGGCAATGGGTTTAGTTTGGTTTGTTTGTTTCTTTATAAGCTCTGCTGGATGTTTATTCAAATTGTTTCAATACTATAGACCAGTTGGAAGAGAATTACTATCTTTATGATATAGTCTCCCTGTCCAAGAAAATGATATCATCCTTATTTGTTTCCTCTGAAGTGACTCAATAAAATTTTAAATTTTCTCCATAGAGGTTTTGTACAACTTTTATTAGATTTATCCCTTGACACCGTGTATGTATTTATGTGTATAGTCATACACACACACATTTGTTGTTGCTCCTGTAAATATTATTTTTCCACATTACGTTTTCTAAATCTTTATTGCTAATGTATATAAATACAATTGATTTTAATATCAATATCTAGCATCTACCATGGGTTATCCCATTCTAATTATTTATAGCTACTCTTGTGTGTATGTATGTGTATAAAGGTGGGGTTCTATGTAGACAGTTGCATCATTTGTGAATACTGACAAGTTTTATTTTTTCCATTACAATCTTTATTCGTACGCTGGCTTGGACTTCTGTTATAACGTGAATTAGAAGCAATACTAGCAAGAAATCTTGCCTTACTGTAATTTAAAAGATACGGTTCTATATCATTTCACCACGGAGAATGATGTTTACTGTAGGTTTAAATAGGTAGATTTTATGAGGTTGCAGAAGTTCTTTTCTCCTTCTAATTTCCTACGTTTTAGCATGAGCAATGAAAAAAAAATTTTTTTTTTTAATGATGAACTTTACTGAATCCTTATTTCTGTATCTACTGAGATGATCATATGGTTTTTCCACTTTAATCTCTTAATGTGACGATTACATTAATTAATTTTCTAATATTAAAACACAATTGTGTCATTGGAATAAAACTCAGATGTTCACGATGAATTAACTTTTTTATATTCTGCTGGGTTTGTTTGCTAATATTTATTTAGAATATTTGCATACACGTTCATGACTAAGATTGCTATTTTTAGATGTTGGTATTTAGAGTTTGTTGGGAAGCATTTCCTTTTTTTATTCTCTGGATGATTTTATATAAAACTGGGATTAGGATTCTGGATCTGCCAAGTTCTTGAAGGCAAATTTTTTATTACCAAATACATTTCTTTAATAGTTGGTTATAAAGCACCTCAAGTTTCATATTTCCTCTTCATTCAGAGTCTCGTTATATATTTTTCAGTCCATTTAGTCTAAGTTTTGAAAATTATCAGCATAAATTTATTTTATTCTATCATTTAAAATCTCTATTGAATCTTTATATACTTACGACTACTGTTCTTAGCATAAAGTTTGCCGAAGGTTTGTTAATTTTTTTTTTTGTTTCAAATATTTCTCTGGAATATTGTGAATGCATTCTTGCATGTGACTCTTCCTTTAATAGTAGAAGCTGCAAGTGCCCAGAAGACATATTCTTCTCAAAGCTTTCTTCAGAAGTTTCCAGTCTTGCCTTAACTGTTTGGGAATCTGGCATTCAGTTTTACTCTATGAGCCTCCTCGTACTGGAAAGCTAAAGTGTCTTGTCCGCACTTCAGCCCCCTGGGAGATCAGACAATCAAATGCTTGATGACTCCATTCAGGTCAACTTGGAAGAGACCTCTTAATGCAAGACCAACAAACAAACAAACTCACTGCTACTGAGTCAGCTCAGACTTAAAGCGACTCTACAGGACAGAGCAGAACTGCCCCATAGGGTTTCCAAGGAGCAGCTGGTGGATTCCAACTGCAGGCTTTTGGTTAGCAGCCAAACTCTTAACTGCTGTGTCACCAGGGCTCCAACACAAGACCAGGTCCTTCTGATAACACCAATGGAGTCTTGGGAAGTTTTAGTTAGTCTGGCTAGAATGTGATGCTCACATTATTTGTTAATGTTCTTATTCAGGCAAACCATCTACTGAAATAATAACACCATAGTTAAATCATGAAATTCATTTGCTTTATAACTAAATGCAACAAGTCTGTCTAACATGCAAATGTGAAATGCAAAGGGTAGAAGAGAAGCAGCAAATATGTTCTCATAAAGTCATCAAGGCTTAATTCTTAGAACTTTTCCTTGGAAACAGTTGAATGCCTAATTAAGATTGGAAGGGCGAAGGAACAGAATTTGAGGAGAACTGAAGGGCCAGAAACAGAGGGCAAAAAAAGCTGCTCCCAAAGAAAGAAACTTTCCAAGTGCAGACCCTGATGTCAGGCACTCTAGGCAGGACTTCTGCACCAGTGGTCTCTTCTGCAAGCATGGCAGTTCTCTGGCAAGCCTGAGAGTCGGTTCTGATCTCAGTGATTTTGAGATCTCCTTCTTGTCTTCTGGAAACCTTGGTGGCATAGTGGTTAAGAGTAATGGCTGCTAACCAAAAGGTTGGCAGTTCAAATCCACCAGGTGCTCCTTAGAAACTCTATGGGGCAGTTCTACTCTGTCCTATAGGGTCACTATGAATCAGAATCGACTAGAGGGCAGCGGGTTTTTGGGGTTCTTTTCTTCTAACATGTAAGTTTCCCTCTGAACCTCACTTTAGTGAAAGATTTCAAATTTTGATGAGTGTTGTTATTTTCTTTTAGTTCTAAGTAACTTCCTAGTTTGCAATATGATTGCAAACAGATGCTTTAATTACTTAGAAGCATGCTTTTTTTTTTTAATATCGAAAGGCACAGAATTTTTTTCATAACACTCTATTGCCGAGTTAGAACTTAATTGCATTGTGGTCAGAAATGTGGTCTCTATGATACTGACATTTTTTAACTCATTGTTACTTGCTTGGTGGCCAAATATGTGTTAGTATTCAAAAATAATCTATGTGTATTTGGGGGGAAGAAAGGATATTTCAATTGTACTATTGGAATGTATACATACCCATTAGGTAAATTTTTTTTTCTTTAAAGTTTCTATTTTCTTAATGATATTGTTTTTTTCTACTTTATCAGTTACTGAGTGAGATGTGTTAAGTCTCTCACCATGAAGCAGCATTGTCAATACATCCTTGTAGTTATATCAGTTTTTGCTTTATATATTTTCAAGCCATTCTATTAGTATATTATTGTATTCACATTAAGAATTATGATATTATTCTGGTGAATTCAACCAATAGTGACTTTTTTTATACTCTTATAATGCTTTTCCATAATGTCCATTTTGTTGACAATATTATTATAGCTACACACATTTCTCTTGGTTATCGTTTGCATGATGCATATTTTCCATTCCTTTGCTTTCAACCTTTTACTATCTTACATCTTGAGTGTATCTTATAAGGAGCATACAATTGGATTAGTTTTTTATCTAGTGTGACCAGCTGCTTTTAATGAACTTCTCAAGAGTTTGATTTGATATAGTTCAATTAATCTACATTCATTCATAATATTGATATGCTTTTGTCCACTTGTACCACTGTATTTTCATTTTTTGTCTTTTTATATGTGACTTCTCCATTCTGGCATTTTTTTTAATGAGTTTTTCTTTTTCTGTTTTTTTCCCTTTCCTGTTTTAGAAGATATGCACTTTATATCTATCCTTCTCAGCACAGGAACCTTGGGTCCAAAGGATGTGCTCTGCTCCCATGGCTGGTTTCTTGGTAGTATGAGGTTTCCCCCACTCCTGTCTCTCTGCTCACTTCTCTCTTTTACATCTCAGAAGAGACTGGCTTAAGACACAATCTAATCTTGTACAGCTCATCAATATAATGACACTAATCCATCTCATTAACATCATAGAAGTAGGATTTACAACACATAGGAAAATCACATCAGATGACAAAATGGTGGACCATCACACAATACTGGGAATCATGGCCCAGCCAGTTGACAGATATTTGGGTGGGGAGGGGTAAACAATTTAATCCATGACAACCCTTCTCCTAGTTAAAACGAGCTATTTTTGCCCTATATTCTTCCTTTCTCTGTATTTTTAACCCCACGTATTAGACATTTTGATTATTGTTTTGTTCAATCAATATTTGTTACTACTTATCCACACGTATATGTAAAGAAATTTTAAAACTTGAGGTACCTGAGATGATCAGAAGTGGCCAACTTGAGGTGAGTGCAAGTTCTCTGTCGCTAGCTCCATTTCCATACTAGCAGCAGCCGTTCTCCATGCAGATATGATCATGAAACTAAGAAATGTCTGGCAATGATGGCTAACTACACTGTGACCCGCCCCCCCCCCCACCTCCCGGTCACATAGCTTTGTAACCACCACACTGTAACCAATCTAAGAATGAGATGCATATCCTTTTAAGCCAATCACCTTATGAGCTCGCATTACAGGAAGTCCTGCCTTACAAGTTCCTGTCACAGGAAGTCCCACCTTAAAATGGCCTACTACCAATCAAGTAGTGTCTTTTGAGGATCGAAGCCTGTAATTACCAATCTGGTGATGTCTTTCAGGGATCTAAGTTTGTAAATACCAATCAAGTACTGTACTTCAGGTCCTTTGTTTCCATCGTTTAAAACGTCACAGCTTGGCCACCATATTGGGTTACTAGATTCCCTGTGTAGAGTTCAGTCCGTTACAATCTCAAGGTGTCTCTTTTCTTTCAATTAAAAAAAAAAAAAACCCAGTGCCGTCGAATCTTTCAATAATCTCTCGTTTTTATATTAATCAGAGTACAGATGGTTACTCTAGGACACGTATATAATTTAACTTGTCATTCTTTCTTGCATTTCAGACCTTCATTCTAGGATTCTCAATTTCTTTAGTGCACATTTCAGGCAATGCTTTAGTAAGGGTTTTTTTCTGTTTTGTTTTTGTTTTTGTTTTTCGGTTAAGCACTGAAAAGTAGCTGAAAGGTTGGTGGTTCAAACTCACAAAGAAGCTACTTGAAAGAGGCCTGGCAATCTGCTCCTGAAAGGTCACATCCTTGAAAACTCAATGGAGCTGTTTTACCCATGGGGTGACCCATGAGTCAGAATTGGTTCAATGGCAGCTAACACCACCACTAAGTTTTTTCATGTATTTGAAAGCATGTCTTTTTTGCACTTGGTTTTAAAACACAGTTTAACAGTTTTAGATTTAAAATTATATTCTCTAAATACTTTTAGAACGTAATTCCCTTGTCACTGTTGAAGCCAGCTAGGAGTCTAATCGTTCATGTGTAGGTAATCTGTCTTTTTAACTGGCTGCTTTCACGATCTTTTGTTTTTGATGCTCTGCAGTTGCGATATGTCTTAAGAATTGGTTTGTTCTTATTTATCTTGGGATTTATTGTGATTCTTGAACTGAAGGTTTTGTGTCTTTTGTTAATTCTAAAAAAAATTATCAGCCATGATTTCTTTAAATATTTTCTACCCCACATTTTTTCCTGTAATCTCCCTCTTAAACTCTGATTAGAAGTTTTTTGGGAATTTTCTTTGTGTCTCTTACTCTTTCCTGTTTTCAATATCTTAGTCTATTTGTGTTATGTTCTATCTGGTTTTTTTTAAATAAATAATCCAGTGTATTAATTCCTTCCTCATTTCTATCTACTCAGCTTCTTAACCTTTCCATTGATTTTTCTTTTTTATTTCCATTATTATAATTTTTTATTCCTGTATTTTTTTTCCAACCCCCCCCCCCCATGGTACTCTTTGGCAATATCTTCACCCTTACTCATGTTTTTAATTTCTGCTTTTATTTATTTAAATATATCAAACATACTCATTTTATATTCTGTATCCAGCAACTCCAATAGCTGATGTCTTCATGTAACCGGACATAGGTTCTTGCCCTGTCTTATAGAAATAAGACAGACACTATAACACCAGTTGCAAGGGAAACAAAGTGGCAATTTATTGTTTGTGCAAACAAGAACCTAGCAGCCAAAAGACCATGTGCTTCCCCTCTGAGGGTGTTGGGAAGCCTTTTATTTCCAGTGGTGCCTAGAGGTTAGTACTGGTGCTTGGAACTCTCTGCCCTTAGCCCTCCCATGTCCACATTTGGAGGTCTGGAGGCTGAATCATGTAGGCTATGCTCAGGTCCAAGGACATACTAAGGACAAAGCTCTTCAGGTGCTGGGCATGCGCCCCCAAACCCTGGTTCGTGCTGGCTGGGATTTCTGGCGCCAAATTCAAACTGTCGTTAGGGTCTCAGCGTGGTGCTTGGGCCAAGCTGCAGTTAGAAGCCACCGCTTGGCAGCTGCGAGGAGGGGCGGAAGGGCGGCCGAGAGGGGGAGGCCTTGGCGGACGCTTCATTCACAGGTCTGCTTCTGTTGGGAAATGCTAATGATGCCTTCTTCTTAAGTGTTTTATGATTTTTTTTTTTTTAACTTGGAGTTGTCGCCACTCTCTGTGAGGAGTCCCTGCAGCTTGGTTTAAGGGTTTTCCCTCCAGAGAGTACTGACATTTGCTTCTCTTAGATAGCTGGAGGCACTACAGACTTTGTGCACTTGAAATTAAAATTCTCTGCTTGCAGTTTTTCCAAACCATGTACCAAAAAAAGCCCAGTGCCGTGGAGTCGCTTCCGACTTGTAGAGACCCTATAGGACAGAGTAGAACTGCCCCCATAGAGTTTCCAAGGAGCACCTGGCGGATTCGACCTGCAGACCCTTTGGTTAGCAGCCATAGCACTTAACCACTACCCACCAGGGTTTCCAAACCAGGTAAGAAGCAGAAATTCAGACTCTAAACCTATGTAAGAGCTGGCTAGAGCACCTAAATGCTCAGTGTAGAGAGTTTTTTTGTTGTTGTTGTTTTTCGTTTTTAATCCACCCAAGCCAATGTTGAGATAGAATTTTTTCTGTTTACCTCTGGTTCTATGAAGGTAAAGGAGCCCTGGTGGCACGGTGGTTAAAGCGCTTGGCTGCTAACAGAAAAGTTGGGGCTTTGAACCCACCAGCCACTCCGTGGGAGAAAGATGGGGCAGTCTGCTTCTGTAAAGACTTCCAGCCTTGGAAACGCAGTGGGGCAGTTCTCCTCTGCCCTGTAGGGTCGCTATGAGTCAGAATCAACTCAAAGGTAGTGTTTTTTGTTTTGTTTCGTGTTGTTTAGGTTACTGTATGAAGGTAACCTCCAATCTTCCCACCCCGTGAGGGACAGAAACTTTGTGCGCAGCTCCCTTCCCGTTCTCAAGGCAGAGATTTTCAGACACGCTGCCCTGGACTCGAAATCTATCTGTGTTCTTGCCTCATTTGATTTCCCTGTTCTGCATCTGCAGGATTTCAGGATCATTGACCCATTATAGTGCCAGAAAAGGAGTCTGAAATATTCACTTGTCATTATATATATTGTTTGCATTTGAATTTTGAACCGTTTACCTATATCATATGTTACAAAGAAACCAAAAAAATTGAATATATTTATTAGTAATTATTTGTACTTTATTACAAATAAATACATTTAAATAAAATTTAAAATTAACGTTTTGAAGATTCTATTGGTCTTATATTTAATAATAACAGTAACTTTAAGATACATTTAGATATATTATTTTACCTTCCACTTAATTTCATAGTTTAAATCTAAAAGCCTTTCTCAACCTAAAAAAGAATATATATATCATTTCAAATCAACTCACTCAAATGGGATGACGCTTCAAGATTGCATTTTATAAGGAGTTAGAGATTTTTAGAGATAGGGCTCTTTGTAGTGCCATTTTTAGAAAACAGAACCTTGGTAGCTCTGAAAGCCAAAGTTTCTTAATGTTGAGAAAGGATATGTAGAGAATAACCGAAGTCATTATTAATCTAGAGTGAAAATGATAGTGTTTACTTTGCAAACTTATTACAATATATATATATATTTTCATATATATAGAAAGTTCCAATATGGACTTTTATCCAAAGTGTGATTACAGAGACAGTCTCCATGATGCCTGGCCTGGAGACCCTGCTGTGTGTTCCACACAGCTCTCCTCCCATATCTCCTGCCAGCCAGAGCCTTCAGGGTGATTCCTAATCCTGTGCATGGTAGTGTTTGCTTATATACTTGCTCGAAGACTAGAATTTCAGTCATTATCGTGTCAGTCAGCTCCATGAGAGCCTTTATTTCCTCCCAAAATGCTATGCACCCCTGGACAGGCTATTATACAGCCCTTGCCTTTTCTCGTGTGAACTCTCCAGCGTGCAGTGTCACTGCTGGCTCTTTCCCCTCTGTGTTATCAGAATTCCCGAGGATTGATGGCAGCGGTGAAGGAAGGGGGAGGTGACCACATTTTAGAACTCCTTTGGCAGAAAAGTCCTTTTCTAAGTGGAACTCCCACTTCAGTGCAGAGCACCAGGATACATACAACTCTTTAGCACCAAACACGTTTGTACCCTTTCCACTCTAACAATGCCTCAGAAAATTCATCTAACTTTAAAAAAAAAAAAAATTGTCGTTGAGTAGATTCCAACTCATAACGACCCTATAGGACAGAGTAGAACTGCTCCATAGGGTTTCCAAGGAGCAGCTGGTGGATTCGAACTGCCAACCTTTTGGTTAGCAGCCATAGTTTGCTGTAGCTCTTAACCACTGTGCCACCAGGGCTCCATCTAACTTTTAGGGGACCTAATTAATGTAAAGAGATATTTAAAGTTTACATATTTTAATTAGATAATTTGTTATTATTAAACATATTTTCATTGAAAAATCAACTCTTGTATTTCAAAGCCCTCTATCCAAAACTTAAGGAACGTGCTCCAAGGGAATACATCAGGTTATAGCCCGCTGTGAAACTGTAACTTTTCAGCCTTCAATGCCCACGGTTCATTTGCCTGTATTGGTGTTGTTTTGATATTTTCTTCTGCCGATGGAATAGTGCCCACCCTCCATGTTTCTTTACTGACATGTAGTTACCACAGCTATCCATAGAGTTAAAGAGATAGGTTTACAGGTGGACTTTACTGGGGAGGGGCTGATATCACTCCAGGTCTGTCAGGCATCTAATTCACTTAAGAGGTGTAAGAGGAGATTATGGCCCCTTCTCCAAGTAACTTCTGTCTTGCCAAAGCAAAATATACCCCAAACTTCAAGGAAGGTGTATGTAATTATTCACAAAAAGACTTCGTGGATTTCAAAAGGGTATTCCTACGTATAAGTCCTATGTGACTTACGTTTTCTTTCATTAAACAAGGGAAAGGAACTTAGAGACTTGGAAAGGAAGGGATCCCCATACAGCCTCCCTTTCCCCTACTCTGTCTCCCTCCCCAATCTCCTTTCCTCTAATCCCCCTGTTTAATTCCTTCCTGTCCTTTCTTCCCTATTAGCAAACTATCTTCTTGCATCTTGCAAACTCAAAAGGCTCCTCCATTTGGTCGGTCACTGCTCATTCTTACTGGAAGAGGAGAGAGGAGCCTCGCACAGTGAGGATGGTAAAAAAGGAAAAAGCTGCCCCCAACGATCAGCCAGAAGCTGCATGTCAGGAGCAGGTAGGACGCAGTGTTCTCCTGCTAAACATAAACAATTTCACAGAACACCAACACCAGACAAGGCCACTCTGTGGCTATAACGGAGACAAAAACAAGGCCACTCCATAAACATGGCTGAGTACGGATTAAAATCAAGAACCCTGTGCAAGTCACAAAACATGTCCAAACCTCCCCCTCACCCAGCTAACATGAGTGACTGCTTCTTCACCAATTATAGCTTAAGGACCACTCCATCCTCTTGTGTCCTCCACTCCTGTGACCTAGACAAAAATTATCAAGCTACTATACCATAGAATTAGATTCTGACAGAACCCAGTGCAGTGCAAAACCATATTTCATTGGCTCCTCACTCAAAATCACCTAGCCAACCCCAAACCCTATAACAAGTCTCTAACACCCTCTTACTGAGACTCCCCATGGTCCCCAATAGTGTAATCTCCCTGTTGCAATTTGTACCACTGACCACTTTGTACAACCAGGATGTTCCTGGTAGCCTTTGGCTCGTACCATCAGCAGTGGTCATTCCTCGTCTTGTTCAGTCTCGCCATGATGAAGGCTATAGGGGTTTTCTTACAAATTCACATAAGAAGCAATTATATACCTAAAAAAAAAAAAAAAAAACCTAAAGTGAGCCTTTATTTTCTTTCCTTTTTTTTTTTACCTTTTTCTGAATATTTTATTTATTTTTTTACTGTACTTTAGATGAAGGTTTACAGAGCAAATTAGTTTCTCATTAAACAATTAGTATGCATATTGTTTTGTGACATCGGTTGCCAATCCCATGATATGTCAACAGCCTCCCCTTCTCAACCTTGGGTTCCCCATTACCAGGTTTCCTGCCCCCTCCTGCCTTCTAGTCCTTGCCCCTGGGCTGGTGTGCCCCTTTAGTCTCACATACATGGTTGAGCTATGTGTATTATTGTTTGTTTTATGGGCCTGTCTAATCTTTGAACCTCAGGAGTGACTTCATTACTGAGCTAAAAGGGTGTCTGTGGGCCATACTCTTGGGGTTTCTCCAGTCTCCGTCAGACCAGTAAGTCTGGTTTGTTTGTCTTCTCGCGAGTTAGAATTTTGTTCTACATTTTTGGTGAGCCTTTATTTTCTTGAAGACAACAATCGTGCCTCATGAGGAAAGAATATTCTTTCGTTAGCAGAACTTTAATCCTGCCCTTTGTGAAACAATAATAACAGTATTACTGTACTAAGTAAGACTTCATTCTTTTTCAGCGTGCCTTAAATTACAAGAGCTATCACATTAGCTGTAACAAACTGTCTTAGAAATTCAGGAGCATCTGTAGGTACTTTTGTTAGATTATTGTAGCTGCTACCAAGTTGGGCCCCCAACTCTTGGCAACCCCATGCATAACAGAACAAAGAGCTTCCTGGTCCTGTGCCAACCTCATGACTGTTTGTGTATCAGACCATTGTGATCCACAGGGTTTTTATTCCCTGCTTTTCAGAAGTAAATTGCCAGAATTTTCTTTTTAGTCTGTTTTAGTCTGGAATCTGTTACATTCATCTACTTCAAAATCTCACCTACTTCCCACTTGTCCCTCTCAGTGGAGAAGGGGGTATGTTTCAGTCCATCTCACCACATAATGAAAATGGATGCACTAGGGTGGATATTGATTAAAATCTCACTGCAATTTTCACCAATCCATGGAGTTTCCTGCATTCTGATATTGTCGCCATACCTGTTATTCAGAGCCAGTCACCCCCAAAGCAATGTCAGTATGATTTCAGATGCAGAAATAAAAATTTCCCAGCAGAAAATTGTTCTTTACACTAAACTGCCATTAAAGAAAGAAATTAACATTTATTGAGTTTCTTCTAAATGTGAAGCACGCTCATAAAAATTTATCTCATTTAATCCTCACAACAGGTTGCGAGATGGGTGCTATGGTTCAAATCTTAACACTTGAGGAAACTAAGCGTCACCGGTTTTTCTCTGCAGGGCAGGGACTTTGCCTTTTATCTGCTATTCTGCTGGTACAGCTCAGTGGTTAGCACATACTAGGTACTCAATAAAAAATTGGTTGAATAAATGAGGCTTGAAAAGTTTCATAAAATTGTCTGAGGTCAAAAACCTTCTAGGAAGCAAAATAGGAATTCAGACCTTACTGATTCCAAACTCCTAACATTTATTGGGCACCTAAATTATACAGGTTGCTAGAGATTATGTTATCTGGCCATTAAACCTACCTCATGGTATAACTATGAACATAGACAATAAGTGAAATACTCCTAAGTACCCAACACTTCATCAATACCTAGCATGTAGTAGAGGCATGCAATAATGTTAATTTTCCTTTTCCTAATAAAACAGAGCCACTTTAGGTTTTCCTGGAGCCTGTTTGCTCATAAATAGTTCACATTGTGAGACTAATTGGGGTCCAAATAGCTTCTTGGCTTGGAACAACGTTTTGAAACAAGCTACATTCTGAACCTACATTCTGAAATTTAAAAAAAAATGGGCTTGGGATGTGTGCAAACCACTATGATAAGTCTTATGAAAGAATGAACAGATAAAAAGTAACATCTGTTTTACACGTATTATATGCCAGGCCTTGACCAAGGTCACCCAACAAGAAAGTAAAGAACCTGGAATCTAGCGCAGCTCTGCGTGGCAACCACACGGTGTCTCATGAGGGCTAAAGAAGTAAAACAAAGGTGAAGGTGTAGTGTATCAGTCAGCATTCTTCAAAGAAATAAAACCAATAAGATAGAGACGCAGATATAGGTATAGGTATGTTGTTGTCACGTGCAGTCAAGTCAATTTCAACTCATAGCAGCCCTACAGGACAGAGTACAACTGTCCCCATAAGGTTTCTTAGGTTGTAAATCTTTACGGGAGCAGATCATCAGGTCTTTTCTTCCACGGAGCGGCTGGTGAGTTTGAACTGCCAGCCTTTTGGTTAGCAACCGAGCACTTAATAATTGTGCCACCACAGCTCGTTTAGGTATAGGTATAGAGATATATATAAAGAGATTTAGTTTAAGGAATTGACTCATGTGATTGTGGAAGCTGGCAAGTTCAAAAACTACAGGAGAGGTGGCAGGCTGGGCCTGTTTTTGCTCTTAAGGCCTTCAATGGATGTGATAAAGCCCACACACATTATTGAGGGTAATCCACTTTACTAATAAAACTAATTTTAAATGCTTATCACTGTCATGGATTTAACTGTGTCCCCCCAAATATCTGTCAACTTGGCTGGGCCATGATTCCCAGTATTGTGTGATTGCCCACCATTTTGTCATCTGATGTGATTTTCCTATGTGTTGTAAATTCTGCCTCTATGATGTTAAGGAGATGGGATTAGCAGCAGTTATGTTAATGAGGCAGGATTCAATCTACAAGATCAGATTGTGTCTTGAGCCAATCTTTTTTGAGATATAAAAGAGAGAAGTGAGAAGACAGGGGAACCTCATACCACCAAAAAACAAGAGCCAGAAGAATAGCGTATCCTGAAAAGCTCCTCGACTAGGGGAAGATTGATGACAAGGCTTTTCCTCCAGAGCCGACAGAGAGGGAAAGCCTTCCCCTGGAGCTGACGCCCCGAATTTAGACTTATAGCTCACTAGACTGTGAGAGAATAAATTTATCTTTGTTAAAGCCATCCACTTGTGGTATTTCTGTTATAGCGGCACTAGATAACTAACTATCACATTTACAAAATATCTTCACAAGAACACCTAGACTAGTGTTTGAGTGGACAACTGGGTGTCAAGTTGACCCATAAAATTAACCATCATAGGTCAATGTATAGTAGAGAATAAACCATATTTCTGTTTAAATAAATAAAATCTAGATTCAGAGTCAGCCAGAAAGAGAGAAAGAAAGAGAAGAAAAGGAAGGAGAGGAGGAAGAAAAAGAAAAAAAAAATCCTTTTCTTGCTTTTTACTCATGAACTCCTTCACAGCACAAAAATGTAGAAACTCACTGAGTTATTTCAGCCTGTCCTTTCACTCAGCTTGGGAAATTCTGTAATCTCTTTACACACAAATACCACCAGTAGCTCTCCTTATTCCTAGTACCATGGTCCCTCAGAATCCACTCTCTAGTCATAGAAAGATGCTACCCAAGCAACAGGGCAAAAAATTGACCCCAATTCTCATGAGCCCCTAGGAGTTTATTAGAAACCTTTTACGCTTTCAACTTTGCCTCTAAACAACACCATTTTACTCACAGACAAATCATATTTTGCCAATAGCAAACGTAATATATCCTCAATACAGTTGCAAGGCTGTGTCTGCCTGGACTGATTCCCCCTTCTACTTGGCTGTGACACTATTAAGTTGATATTAGCATGTCGAAGTGCCTTTATCTTTGTGCGGAGCTACATCTGCCTCCTCCCTGGAGCTAACTTGGCACTGAATGGAGAAATGTGATTGTAATTCTCACTTTCAAGATTTTTCCCTCTCCTCCGGCTTCCCCTCTGCCTTTATTCTTATTAGCTTTTGATTGCTGTTGTAGCAAATTACCACAAATATAGTAGCTTAAAAACCAAAAAACCGAAACCCATTGCCATCTAGTTGATTCCAACTCATAGCAACCCTATAGGGCAGAGTAGAATTGCCCCCATAAAGTTTCCAAGGAGTGGCTGGTGGATTAGAACTGCTATCCTTTCTGTTAGCAAACGATCTCATCATCACTGAGTTGTCACGGTTCCAGTGGCTTAAACATTATTACAGTTCTGGAGGTCAGAGTCTCAAATCATTTTCACTGGCCTAAAATTAAGGCATTGGCAGGCCTGCATTCCTTCAGGAGGCTCTAGGGGAGAATCCGCTTTCATAGCTTTTTCGGCTTCTAGAAGCCACCTGCATTCCTTGGCTCCATCTTCAACCCAGGCGGAGTGGCATCTCCTTTCCTCTGTGACCTCTGCTTATGTCCTATGATTTGTCCGCAGCGACCCTGGGCCATCATCTCCATTTCTTCTCACGCCCAGTGACACCACATTGAAAGATCACTTCCAGCAGTTGTGGCAGGAGATACAAGCTTTGGTGTAAGCCAGTGTCTTTCAGACCATGTCAGCCAGGCTGTATGCCTTTCTCAGGCATCAAGCAGACAACACTTCTCTGTGTGATCACAAGGAAGCTCTCAGAATGATCTGAAGCTCCTATGACCAGGATTGAGGTTAGGGAAAGCAAGTTCTCTCCTCTTCCATGGAGGGGCAAAGGATTGGCCTAAGGTACATAGATCGCTGTTGTTAGGTGCCATTGAGTCAGTTCCGACTCGCAGTGACCCTATATACAACAGAATAAAACACTGCCTGGTCCTGTGCCATCCTCACAACCATTATTATGTTTGAGCTTATTGTTGCAGACACTGTGTCAATCCATCTAGTTGAAGGTCTTCCTGTTTATCGCTGGCCCTCTACTTTATCAAGCATGATGTCCTTCTCCAGGGACTGATCCCTGCGGATAACATGCCCAAAGTATCTGAGACAAAGTCTTACCATCCTTGCTTCTAAGGAGCATTCTGGTTTGTACACAGGTTACTGTCTCCAGATAAATCCCCTCATTTCCAAACAAACTTCCATTTTCTTCAACTTCAACACTTACACCCTTAGGACAAGATGGGTTAAAAATGCCTCCCCCTCCCCACCCACCCACCGCCCCTGCCAAATGCTTTATAAGTTCAATACAAGATACAATGAAGAGTTTGAATAGAAGTGGCCTTGGACCCTCGGAGGAAAGCTAGGAGTTGCATTTTAGCTTCCTGTCATATACAATCAGTTCTGCAAGAATGCAATATAGTGCAATAAAAACCACAGGTTGCATGGGTTTATGGGCACAACACTCACTTTGTCAGTGACACGTTAAAAAAAGGAAAGAAAAAGACTGAAACCGGGTAGCACGGTTTTATACTTCTTAAGTGGCTGAAGAATACATAAATACTGCAATAAATATGACACTTCCCCTTGAAAAAAACCTGAAGTTTGCTTGTGAAAGTAAAGATTAGAAGGATTGCAGCTTGAGAGTTATCGTGAACTGGTGGAAGGAGGGGGATCTGAAATCGAGTAGAAAGCTTAACACCAGATATGGATGAGTGTGGCTCATAACACACATTGTGAACTGAGGTAGCTGTTGGAGATGTGTGTGTGTGTTTTGTGGATCCCCGTGGCCTGGTGCAGCTAGGTACAGTTTTATGCATTTGCTTAGTTTTTTCATGGATGACATCACATAGAAGCAAACACAAAATTTTTATGTGCTCAGATTGTTCTCTGATCTATCAATCGCAGGGCAATACAAGCTCTATAGCAGGACTGCCTATTTATGTAAGTGTCCTGATCAGATCCTCCTGAGGGAGACAGGCCATAGGATAATAGCCAATCAAACTATTAAATGTAAGTTACTGTCAGTTGTCAGGTATCTTTAGCTGTTACTGGACAGATGGTGTGAACTGGGCGTCATTTCTTCACATTTTAGGCAAATTGGAGAAGAGAGTATGAAGATGCTCTACAGAGAAACAGGAGAAAATTTAGGTAAGGAAGCCATTTATTCCCTGAATTCTTGGTCTGAAAAATTCTCTCCTTTGATGAAAACTTCCTGTAGACATTACAGACAGGTGTAGAAAACAAACATCTCCAGGCCTCTAGATCTCTTTAGAAAAACTTTAAGACTTCCTAAAGTGATTTGCACAGAGATTCTTCAGCTCTTCCCTCACAGTCGTATTACCCAGAAGTGAAGCTGGGAGCATCCACTAGAGGGTTACCATTTCAGATTTCTCACACTGATCAGGTACAAGCACCTGTTGTACGATCATCCTGTATCTAAGTCAGTTTTTTCTTGAGAGCAAACAAAAAGTGGCAGTTTCTACATCCTGTGTAATTGTTAACTTGGGAGAAGCAGCTGAGAGCCAGAGAGGGAGGGACTAAGGGAAAGCTAGCAAGCCATTCTTCCTTGCCCCTCTAACACCCATTAGCTTGAAATGGTGATGACTGAAGCCAACTTGAAGGAATGTGCTGGGAGTGGCAGAGACACTGCCGGCCTCAGGTACTTTGCGACTCTGTGGAGCAGAGACAACATATTCATCAAGGACTGTTAGATGAGAGAAAGATTAAATTCTACAACTACTTAATCCACAGTATTTTGGGGTACCACTTCCTGTCACTTTGAGGACTAAGGTGCACATGACTCAAGCCATGGTATTTTCAATCACCTCATATGCATGTGAAAGCTGTAGAAAGAATAAGGAAGAATGAAGAAGAACTGATGCCTTTGAATTATAGAGTTGGTGAAGAATATTGAATTTTCCATGGACTGCCAGAAGAATGAACAAATATGTCTTGGAAGAGGTACAGCCAGATGCTCCTTAGAGTGAGGAAGGTGAGACTTTGTCTCACATACTTTGGACATATAATCAGGAGAGACCAGTCCCTGGAGAAGGACATTATGCTTGGGAAAGTAGAGGGTTAGTGAAAAAGAGGAAGACTCCTGACAAGATGGGTTGACACAGTGGCTGCAACAATGGGCCCAAATATAGCAACAATTGTGAGGATGGCACAGGACCAGGCAGTGTTTCATTCTGTCGTACATGGGGTGGCCAAGAGTTGGAACTGCCTCGATAGCATCCAACAACTTCCTGTCTGTCAGTTTGTCATACTGTGCTGGAAGCTATGCCTCTGGTATTTCAAATACCAGCAGGGTCAACCAGGATGGACAGATTTCTGAGGAGCTTCCAGACGAAGACAGACTAGGAAGAGAGTCCTTGCAGTCTACTTCCGAAAATTAACCAGTGAAAATGCTCTGGATCATAACAGAATATTATCCTACATAGTGATAGAAGATGAGGCCATTAAGTTGGAAGGCACTCAAGACACAGTGGCTGCAAGCGGTGGACTTGAGCGTACCAGTGGTCATGGACATAGGGCAGGACTGGACAATGTTTTGTTCTGTTGTACATGGAGTCGTCATGGGTCAGAGCCAACTTGATGACAACTAACAACAATTTTGGGGTATCTTTGTTATACCATCTGGCCTTTACCCTAACTGCTACAATTGCCTATGCCCAGGAGGTCACCAATTTGAAATTAGCAGCTGTTGAGTGACTGAGGTTTCATTGTGCCTCTTAAAAACAGAGAATTTGTCTTCAAACCCTTTTGAGTAATTTTCTTAGGTAAATAAGGTGCACTTTCAGCTCACGGATTCTTTCCCCCTCTCAGTGACTCTCAATCGGCATGTGAAACAATTAGCTGGTCAGCACTGGCCTGAAATGATGAAATTGTTTTCCTTTCCTTGGTTTCCAGGCAATTAATAGTAAGTTTCTTAACTACCAACTTTTTGGTGGACTTTTCTCTCAAGTAAATTTTTTTTTTAAGGCACAGGAGTAGCAGCTCCTAAGGCTGCCGCTGCGTAGAGCTCAACAGGAGGAAAAAGGCAAAAATAAACTGAAAAAAAAAAAAAAGGGTCTTTTAAAAAGGGCCTTGTTTAAAGGGTGTTAAAATGATAGACATATACAAAACGTATCCTTATAAACTGTGGGGATTATCCTTTTATTTACTGATGTCTCATGATTTCCCAATTCCTAAGCAGCTTAGCCTCAACCCACCAACTTTTATTAATGTTCTAGAAGTGAATATCTGCAACCTAGGATGTTGACACTCTAACCAGCTACACCCAGTTGTCAGGAACATATTGATGGACAGCTCCACCTGACAATCCACAAACCCTCAGCCATGCTGAGAAAACCATTGCTTGTTTCAGGATCTGGTGTTCTGAGATTTGGTTTGCAATATCGGTGGTACCCTCTGGTTCCTTAACAACCAAGTACATGAGATTTATACTGATCTTCTGTTTTATGACTGAATTTTGTTACTGTTTTAGGATCCTCAGTTTGTGCCAAAAAAAAAAAAAAGGTAAATATTTTTTTCACCGGTGTTGTTCATCCAAACGTAAAATGGAGAAAGAGTAGAGGAAATCTCAAACGTAGAAAGGAAAAAAGTGGGTCTATTTTAACATCTGGGCCTGCAATTTTTTTCTCTTAGAAATTCTTTATGAATGAATGTGATATCATTAAAATCGTACTAGCCCGCAGTATTCCAGCCATCGCAGCCTTGTTTCAAATACTGTTTCAACAGACCTTTACGGAATATTTTACCCCCTCTTGGCCCACTGATTTCTTATCAATTTTCTTTAAGTAACATTAAACTGAGGATTTTTTCTAAGGCTTAATACTTGACCCTCTGCTCATCTTGATCTTCAGTCTTTTGTGGAATAAAGTGATGCCATCTTACAACTATATATATCTTACAACTATACGACAATTACCTTTAAAATCCTACCTCCAGTCCCAACCTGTTAGCAGAGCTGATTCTTTATCCCTAAAAGCCAAGGGTTTATCTGTTCTCTCCATGTTCATGTACCACAATCTGCCTTAAACTCAAATGTTCTATCAAACTGACTCTTTCAGCTAACTAATTTCTACTGAGGAATAACACAGCCCAGTAGTTAAAAAACAGGCTCTGGAGTTTATAGAACTGGGTAGATAACCAGCTCTTCCTCTTGCTAGATGTGTGGCACTGGGCAACTTATTTGACCTTACTAATGTCAAATTAGTGTAAGGAGCCCTGGTGGTGCACTGGTTAAGCAGTTGGCTACTAATTGACATGTTGGCGATTTGAACCCACCAGTCACCCTATGGGAGGAGAATGTGGCAGTCTGCTTCCATAATGGTTTCAGCCTTGAAAACACTATGGGGCAGTTCTACTCTGTCCTATAGGTTCACTATGAGTTGGAATCGACTCAACGGCATGAGTTTTAAAGTTAGTATAAATATTATGCACAGCACCTGGACTATAATAGATGTTCAGAAATGTGATAAATTATGGTCCACCTGGAACACATTATTTAAGAGATTATGATCTTATTAGAGAGAAAATATATATGCACAGGAAAGATTTAGTCAGAGATGTTCTCTTTGCCTAGAATTCATAAATACACTAAAGAAGTTTCACAGCATTAGTTCAGTACATCTCGGCGGGCTTGCTCATCTAAGCACCGTGTCGGTGGTGGTCAACCAGCAGGGTAGGAAGCAGGGTGACAGGCCCAGAAGGCCAAGCCTCCAAGGAAGAATGGATCCTAACCCAACCACAGAACCAAGATATCATCCATTAAGTGGAAGACAAAAGTGGTGGAAATGAGAAGAGGCAAATGAAGTGGAATCTGATTACAGGTTCCAGAAATACGAATGCACAGTTGAGGAGCCGACTTCTCTTCCACAGCATGCTCCTTTTTAAGACTTATCCTCAGCCTCTTCCCTTTAGCAGCTAATAGGGAAAAAATAATAATTTGTCCAAATACTAAAGACTTAATAAGAACAGCTTTATACATTTAGAATGTGAAGAATACTATATTTTACTCTGCGACTACAGTAAAGGTTAAAAATCCAGGCTGGGAGCCAGACAACCTGGGTTGAAATTCCACCTCTACTGCTTGTTAGCTGTGCGGACTTGGGCAATTTACTCAACCTCTCCGTGCTTTATCGCCTCACTTAGAAATGGGATGATAGCAGTGGCTCTCTCTCTGGGTTGTCGTGAGGGTGAAATGAGTTAATGTATTTAAGGATTCAATATAGTCCCTAGCAAAGAGTTAAGTGCTACATAAGCATTGGCCTTCATCCATTATTATTATTACTAGTATCATTGTATTTCAACACATTTCTTTTTTCAAAGGAATTGTCCTGCTAATGAGAGCAGAAAACAATTTAAATGTCAGCAATGGAGCCAAGAGCAAGGTGTTGATAAGATTCTTTGTTACCTGGGGAAGCTTGCTCATTGCAGCTCTACCTGTATCATTTGTGAACCAGCGGCAGTAGAGTCAACTCAGACTCATAGTGATCCCGTGGGTATCAGAGTAGAACTGTGCTCCATAAGGTTTTCAATGGCTGATTTTTCAGGAGCAGATCACCAGACTTCTCTTCCAAGGCACCTATGGTTGGATTCAAATCTCCAGTCTTTTGGTTAGCAGCTGAGTGTGTTAACTGGCTGCACCACTCAGGGATTCCTATATCAGTTCACACATACTTGTACATAAAAAAGATGAATCCTGTAGGGTAATCAAATTTGTGCCATAAAAGGTGGCATTCATTACCAAATTTCATCGCCTCTATTTTCACCTTAAAATGGCTTAGGAAGCATGTGCTATAAAGCGCTTTAAGCCACATCGATTAGTAGTGCTCCATACCTGAATCACAGCAAAGTCCTCTCTCTCCCAACAGGTAGGCAGAAATCCCATTGCAAAGAGGCGGATGGAATAGCCCAATAATTAAACATTGTTCAAGTACTCCAAAAGTACAAATTTTCATTTACTTGGCCAAATTGTATTTTTATTACCCTTCCCTTTGTATGCATGGAAACCCTGGTGACGTAGTGGTTAAGTGCTACGGCTGCTAACCAAAAGGTCGGCAGTTCGAATCCTCCAGGCGCTCCTTGGAAACTCTATGAGGCAGTTCTACTCTGTCCTATAGGGTCATTATGAGTCAGAATCGACTCGACAGCAGTGGGTTTTTGTATGCATAATGAATGTATTGCTCTACCAGACAAAGCCAAGCAGTAACAAAGAAGGTTACTATCAGGCATAAGGAGAACACAAAAATGGTGGTCTGAATTTGGAACGTGGCATACAACACAAACGACCCATTGCCATCGAGTTGATTCCAGCTCATAATGACCCTATAGGACAGAGTAGAACTGCTCATAGTGTTTCCAAGACTGTAACTCTTAATGGAAGCCACATCTTTCTCCCACAGAGTGGGTGTTAGGTTTGAACTGCCCACCTTTTGGTTAGCAGCCAAGCACTTTAACCACTGCATCTGTAGCTATATTCACTCTTTGAAAATTAATTTAAATGCATAATTAGAAAGAAAAAAAAAAAACACATTGCCGTTGAGTCAATTCTGACTCATAGTGACCCTACAGGACAAAGTAGAACTGCTCCATCGGGTTTCCGAGGAGCTGCTGGTAGATTTGAACTGCCAACCATTACAAGCCATAGCTCCTAACCACTGCACCACGAGGTCCCCAAATGCGTAATTAGGCATCTTCAAACATGTTTAGTTTTCCTTTTTAAATGTTATACGATGGATAATGTGGCCTCTTTTAATTTATTTTTCCTGAGAGCACCCTTGAAGGACTGGGAGCACTTTCATTCTCTTTCAAACATAGCATATAAGAAGCACCCAGGAAACACAGTTCTAGAGGAGAAAGTGGGGAAGAGGCAGTCACCTCAAAAAGCTCAGAGGTTGGAGCAGAGTCATACACCCAAATGCTCCTGAGGCTCAAGGAGCCCATGAAAAGTAGAATAAGTTGGGTGGAGCGTTATAGTAAATGGGAGATCAAATAACTTGCCAAAGGATCTGGCTGATTTTTGCCATGTATAAATGAAGCCCCAGTATTTCCATATGCATCAATTTTTTTTTCAAAAGAAGCTAGAAATCCCTATTTTTAGGTTTTAAAAAAATTATAATTTAAAAAATTTTGGCAACAATTTAAAATCCTTAAAAACCTGTAGGGCCAGAAATAAACATGAACACACTTGCTTATCAAAATTAGTCCGTGGGAAAAGGAGTCAGGGAAAGAACAAAGGTAAAGAGAGAGACAAAGAGCAATACCTAGGACCTTCCGGTATAAAAGCAAAGGCAGAGCCATTGTGGAAGAAACAAAATCTTTAGCCATTGTTTAAAAGCCAAACTTGGCAATTGAATGTGCTTCTAGGTGCTATTAAGTGAGAAATTGCTCTGGGCCAGAAGAAAAGCAGCTTGGGGGGATATATATGTGTGTCTGTGCATTCGTTAAGTGATTATTTTTTAATATTTGAGAGAAAAAGAACAAATTTCATGTATTGCCTTGTAGCAGGTTAACTTTAGAAAAGGTCCTGGAGATTTTCTAGAGCAGCAAGGTGGTAGTAAAAGTTCAGAAGTGGAGTGAGCAGGGAGAAAAGGTTGGCCCATGACGATATAAGGGAGCCCTGGTGGGGCAGTGGTTAAGAGCTACAGTGAGCTACAACTGCTAACCAAAAGGTCGACAGTTGGAATCTACCAGCCACTCCTTAGAAACCCTGTGGGGCAGTTCTACTCTATCCTGTAGGGTCGCTGGGTCGGATTCTACGGCAGTGGGTTTGGTTTATTGATTTATGATGATAAACGAAAGGAGGAAAGTAAAAAATATCATTTAAGGAAATTATAATTCCAGTCCCAGTGAAGAATTTATATACGAGGAGCCTAAAAGTTGTGTCTGATTCAAAGATTTTAGGGGCCACAAAGACAGACAAAGCATTGTTAAAACGAAACACACTTCCTCTTTAAGACGAGTTTTATTCAGATTCAAAAACGAAAGTTGAAAATGGCGGGCCGAAGAGGGCGCATAAGCGCACGTCTTTTGTCGGAACTTTGAACAGGATGGGGAAAGAGTACGAGCTACATTTGGTTGGTTGACATTCAACAAGCTCCCTAAGAGTCATTTATGAAGAATTTCCATTGGCTGGGGTACTCAACCGTGCCCAGTTTCCTTCATTCTGGGGTTGGTTCCGGTAATAGTCTGGGTGGGCCACCTCAGGACGTAGCAGAGCGGGTTACTCAGGTCGGGAGTGTAGTCGTGGGTTGGTGCTGATTCAGAGCTGCGCGGCGGCCATTTTAGTTATGCCAAGTGCCTCAGTTTTAGAGTGCTCTCTCTCAGTATGTTACCTCAGTTTGGGGGACGATTTCTGCTAAAAGCCAATATCCTGAGCATCAGGCTCTGAGGGCAACAACTTAGCCTTGGCTGGTGGTAAAAATATTCTTTGCCACCGGAGAAACTTATTTTGATAACCTTGGTGGGTCACAAGGTGGGGGGTAGCGGCCAGAGGGCCCTTTGAATCCACTAAATCAGCATGTCCAAAAGGGATCTCGTCTTTTCTCCCTTCTCATTTTGTGTTAATCTGGGTACTTAAAGAAGCAGACAGGCTTAAACTTGCTAGGATTTTTTGTGGTGAAATGCTAATGTGACCAGGGAGGAACTGACAAATGTGCCTAACAATCAGGTCTTGATGGAGGAAAGCCTCATTTGTAGCGTGTGCCAATTGTTTGGTGTATCAGCACCCCTGGAGCTGACTTCAAGCTGTCAATGTGATGTCACCGCACACAGGGCTAAGAAGGGACGCAGACAATCTGCTCTCTCCAGGTGGGACCAGCACTAAATGCAGAGGGATCTGGGGAAGGCTGGAAGACCTGTCAGACTGCAAAGCAAGTAGGACCACAAGTGAAGGAGAGGGAGCGAAGATTGGATAGAAGCATCCTAGCATCCTTTTGACAAAGTGTCAGCGTTCTCAAGCCGAAACAGCCATCAGAGGAGTCCTGTGTCTCCCGTGAATGGGTCAGCACCAGTATACTTGCCACCCCCTGGCACTAGGGGCAGACTGGGGCGGGGGCATGGTTCCTGCACAGATTCTGTGAAGGATTTCAGAGCACAGCGGCTGGGCCCTTGGTCAGCCGCACCGCCTGTGATTGGAGGTCTTCCAAATGTGTTCTCATGGCCGCCACACTGTTCAGACTTTTCCTCCTGCTCAAATTTCCATTCCGAATTCCCTGATCATTGGACGGAAGAACGTGATGAAGTTGTTCAAAATCATGCAGTGAAGAACAGTCAGGCCATCAATTAAAAGTTAATGTCCAAGATGAGATAAAAATTTGCAAACAGAAGTCAAATGAGATAAAAGTAGTAAGTCAGTCAAATGCTGAATGGGACAAGAAAAAGGTAAAATTCAGGAAATGGGAATTTTGCAAAAGACATCATCTGAAAATAAAGCTACATACACGACAGCCCACCTCTGTTTCAATTTGAGATGACAAGCCCTGGTATAAACTGGGCAGGAGAATAACGTGAAGAAAACCCTACGGAGCAGTTCTGCTCTGTAATACATGCGGCCACCAGGAGTCAGAGGCAACTCAACAGCAACGGGTTTAATTTTTTTTTTTTTTTAAGGCTGGTGGAACACGTCAAACACAAGTTTTAATCGAAGCAATATGTGCAGGTACAGTTTTTTTTTTTTAGTAAATAATATAGAGCTTTACAATGAAAGGCCAGCAGACTCTTGCTCAACCCCTTCCTTTGAATCCCAGTCTCCAAAATTAGGGTGGACACGTTGATACACCTCCCAGGTTCCCCAGCAAAGACGAGTTGCCCCAGTTGCTGGGAGTGCTGTGGGCAGATAGACTTCAGATGGCAGCCCCTTCAGGAATTGCCTCAGGTGCAGAAAGCCACCTTGCCCAAGGGCACCCACATGCTGCGACCCATCGTGAGCAATTCACAGTGTCTGAGGCAGCTCAGTCCAACTCCAGACTAGTCTGAAGGGCCGTTTGAGCTCCAGCGCCCCCTGTGGTCAGCTGAGGCAGCCTGTCGTTGAACCTGCACAACAGCTAGACCTCTCTCTGGGTGATCCAGCTTCCTGTCCTTTCTTTAAAGAGGCCTTGGTGCCAAGATTATTCCCTAAAATCAAAAAAAAAAAAAAAAATTAAAACAAAAACCTGCACTCTCAACTCCAGCACAAAGTTCACTTTGGTTTCACAGGGACCCGACCTACTATAAAAGGCAACCTCTTTATTTTTTTTTACTGAAATACAATTTACATATAAGAATTGAACATAATACATTTCCAGCTCAAAGCATTTTTACAAACTGAAAAGTCGATATACCCAGTAACAGATAAGAGAACATTTCCAACACTTCAAACGAGACAATACTTTTAACATGTATCTAAAATGTCTAATAAAATTTTAATTTGAGTCCCACAGTTCTTCAGATAAATACAGAAGAAGAAAGTTTACTTCCTAAGATGGTGCTCAGAGCTCAAATTAAAAAAAAAAAGGCTTTAAATACAAAACTTATAATATTACATATTGTATAGTATTGTTCTCAATATTTGTATTGCTTAAAACTGACTTATAAGTGATTCTCATTAGCAGGAAAGGACTGTCAAATAATAGGATATATTTAGAAGCACCAGGAATCCTTCCAGATTGGCCCTGAGAGGCTCTCCTAGCTCCTTCTATAGGAAAACAGACGCATTTTGGGATAATGTCAAGCAACAATCTGGTCCCTCTCTGTGTGTCTCCTGACGGTCTTCTCACTCATCTTCAGCCCCAGGGCTGTTTCTCTTCTCCAGCTGCAGAAAGAATAAGTCAGTCCAGCAAACGCCCTATGAGATTCTCTTCTCAAAGCAGGTTTACAGAGCCAGCTTTTTGTTTCTATGAAACTAGATAATTGGAAGATAAGGAGGAATGAGGGAAGGTTGAGTGATAACTTGAAATGGGGGGGGGAACAATTTGGAGGGACAAGAAGGGAAGCTGAGAAGAAGAGATTGAAGACGAACTGAGCTCTAACCAGCACACCTCCCGAACCTCACACACACACACACAGCCCTCACCTAGTGGCTAATGCACCTTTCCCAAGTTCTCTGGACGTTTGCCATCCTGTCTAGATGGAAGGTAGGGACTCAGATACTCTGAAAATAGACCCTAACAAAACCAGTGGAGGAGGAATTTTCCCTTTGAGGCAAGGACTTGTGGATCCCCCATCACTGTTACAAGCACAACCCAGAAAGAAAATGCCAGAGCTGAGTTCTGTGACTTTTAATTCAGAAGAGTTTACTATCTGAATCATGAACTGGAAGTAAAAGAATTAATGAGTTAAATAAAAGGGATCATTTGAAATACTCAATAATTTTTTAGGAAAGCTTTCTAGCATGGAAGGAGTAAAGGTTAGAGCTAGGTAGGAACTCAAAAGGATGAAACAGAAGGCAACAAGCTTGGAGGCCATTGTAAAGCTTTAAGTAGCCTCTCCTCCAGCGATGGAAACCAGAACCCTGAGGGCAGGGATGAGAGCGAGGGAAAGCAAAAAGGAACTATTAATGGTTAACCTCTATTGAATAGCTATACCATAAATTAGGTGGTCTTCTAAATGCGAAAGTTAAATCATTTGATACATCCAATAACCTTATGAAGCAGATATTCTTTTCAATCACGTTTTACTGATGAGGGAACTGAGGCATGAGGAGATTAAGTCACTTGTCCAGGGCTGACCAGCTAGTAAAGTGGCTGAGACAGGATTTGAACCTAGAAGACCTGGCTTCATTGCCTTTGCACTTAACCTCTGTGTCTCACTACTCCAGAGGTGCATGTACCATGAAGCTAGTGGACCTTAAGTTTCAAG
The DNA here is from genome assembly GCF_024166365.1 of Elephas maximus indicus. NCBI lineage: Eukaryota > Metazoa > Chordata > Mammalia > Proboscidea > Elephantidae > Elephas > Elephas maximus. The sequence goes on from NC_064840.1 coordinate 78,499,930, forward strand.
CCCCTTGTTTGCTTGGGACCCTCTAAAGCCTGGACCTAACTTTGTAATTTGTAATCTTGTGCTATTTTTCTTAAAGGGGATTCTCCTTATTTCCGTGTTTTAGGCTCCACAAAACCCATTTCAGCCCTGTTGACCATCAATAAGAAAGTTATGACTGGACAACTCTAGCAACTGTGAGTAATTTTTTCTCTGTGGAGATATAACTCCTATGGGAGGGAAAACAGAGCTTCCCAAATGTTTTCATGTCATGCTACACATTTCAGTTTTTTACAAAGCTGAGTGGAATAAAAGGAGAAAGAAGCTCATGGCTGGTGGTGACCGCCCCCTTGTTCCCACTGCTGAAGGGATCAGTATCTCAGCAGAGCTCCCATCTACCTGGGCACCACTGACTGAGGCAGAGTGGGTGGAGAAGGCTGCATGAGCCCATTCCTCGGAGCACAGGGCTTCAAAGGCGAGCAGAGCTAATGCTGAGCCCAAGTTCACACCACGTCCTAGGAGCCCAGAGCATGAGTGTGAGATTGCCAAGACCGGAGGAATAAAAATGAGATTAGCACTTTAAAATCATTTTTATTTATCTTTATTGTATGAATTGACCTTTTTTTTTTTTAAGTTGAGTAATGGGATGCCCACAAGTATGAAGGTTGAAGGACTTCTATGGAAGCCAAGAAAATGATCTACAGAAATTTTTCCTCCAACTGACTTTTGTGTTAATACTTTTTTATCCTAAAATAGTGACACCTGTCTTGGGAATATTTCTGAGATTTTGGTACCTGTGTTTCCCATGTTTCCCACAAGTGTCCTGTAGCTTTTCTGTCCCCTTTAGGAAGAATGAGAAATGTAGTCTCCAATGAGGAAGTGAGGGACCAACAGAAAGTTAGCAAGCACCACGCACTAAGTGTCTGTATGTGTTCTCACAGAACTGGCAGTGCAGATAAATATTTCCTCACTGTTGAAAAGACCACAACTCTGAAAACGGAAATAACTTACGCCTGCTAAAACAGGTAATTTGTGGTAAAGTAAATGGGACTGTGTGGTTTCAAAGCCCAAACACTACCCCCCACTTTCTCCCAGAATAGGGGTTTCTTTTGTTGGTTTGTTTTAATAAATGTAGTGTTTATGTCAAGACCATCCCAAAAAACCAATTGCTGTGAAATCAGTTCAGACTTTCAGACTCATGGCAACCCCACGTGTGTCAGAGCAGAACTGCATCCCGTGGGGTTTCCAGTGGCTGATTTTTTGGAAGAAGATCACTAGGCCTTTTTTCTGAGGCACCTCTGGGCGGACTCCAGCCACCAACATGGAGGTTAGCAGCTTAATGCATTAACTTTTGCGCCACCTGGGGACTCCTTCAAGATTATAGAACACGTGACATATACTTGGGGATCTATTCTACTTTTCTAAATGTTTAAAATTTCCCGTAATAAAACATTAAAAAAAAAAAAAAGACCATAGGGCAGGGAAAAACATGTTCTTTCACTTGTCTCAAAAATAGTGTATCTGTATCTTCCTTGTAGAAAGTGTGTGAACCTTTCCAAGGACGTGCAGTGCACATAAAACTTCTGTAGGGGATGTGCAGCCTTCAGGCAGAGGCCCACAGGAGCCCCAGTCAGCTTTTCTGCCCCCGAGAAATACACAAGGAATAATTACAGCTACAACCAAAGGTTTATGTACCTGAATGTTCATCACAGTGTCGTTTGTAATAGCTGCAAATCGAAAACAATCTAAATGCCCCACAGTAGAGAAATGATTAAATAAATTACAGACCTTCTTATAATGAAATATTATTCCTATTAAAAACCGTATTTTCCAAGATGATTAAATTCAGTGCAGGATCCTATATTATTCCTGGATGCTGAAAGAATTTTTTTTTAAAGCCATAAAGAACATTACTAGAACAATTGGGAATTTTGGGATATAGACCGCTTAGTAGATAATATTATTGTATCATTGTATTGACTATAAATTTGGGGTATAAAAAAAACCCACTGCACTCGAGTCAACTCCCATGCGTAGCAACTCTATAGGACAGAGTAGAACTTCCCCCACAGAGTTCCCAAGGCCGTAATCTTTAGGGAAGCAGATGGCTACATCTTTCACCCACGGAGCAGGTTTAAGCCACTGACCTTGCTGAATGGAGATTTTGCTCTCTCATCTTTGAACATATTAACAAATGGAAGGTTCCAGACTCTTGTAATGATGGTAACATGAGTGATAGGTTGATATTCACACAAATATTTGCAGTTTTCTGAACACATAAGTCTTCCTGAGTACAAAGACTTAGGGCCCCGTGAGATGGAAAGAGAAGTGACCTTTCAGGAAGGCTAAGCCGTGAGTCTCTTACCCACCCTGAAAGGAGACACCAGCCATGTCCTGGGAATCTGGGTGACCTCAGCCTGCAGCGCTCCGCCCATACAATAAAGGCACATTCTTTTTTACAGCACAGCTTTTTTTAGAACCAAATAAACACACTTGGAAAAATGACATATATTTATAAAAGTGGGCTAAGACAGTGGGACTCAGGTTAATGGGGGAGAGTTCTGTTTCTTTTCAGTGACTAGCACATATATAGGGTAGCATGGGTAATGGACTGGGTTAAAGGCACAGGGTATGATCAGCTTCCTCCTCATTGGTGTTGTCTGTCTCATTTGGCTATCCATTGTGGGCTCAAGTTAATGGAAACTCCTTGGGGGTGCGGGGAGGCTTTTCTTTTGGTTCATCTGATGTTAATAGTGTCAACATATTAATCATTTTAATGAATAGTCATCTGTTGGTAATAGAGAAGGCTCGGGAGCACCTCTGTCAGGCATGGCGGTTCAGTGTGCAGATGGTAAGAGGGGCAGTGTTTGTGCCTTCGTTTGGGAGGCAAGGGGAAAAAATAGGTCTGAGAGCTCCTTGGAAAGAGGCTGGAGGGAAACTATAGATAAGGGACTCATCCATCACATTGTAGAACGCTATATGTCCAGATTCATAGTCCAAGAAAACACCAACCTTTTGCACAGGCTCTCTGACGTGTTGACCTTTTAGAGGTGAAGAGACCCAAAGACTATACTCGTCTCCAATCTTTAAACCAATGAGCGAGAAAAGGTCACCAGGGGGCTTTGGAAGGTTCCCCTTTCTGCTCACTGAGTCCTTGCAGATACCCACTTCCCACTCTGTCTTGTTCCCTACTTCCACCTCCCAGTAGTGTCTCCCACAGGTGAAGATCTGGGCACCCAACACAGTTGCAGACTGGTCAAATCTTTCTGGGTTGTCAGGTAACTGCTGTCTGAGTCCCCCATGTTTCACACTTTTCAGATCGTTAGACAGGATGAGGTAGGCGTTGGCAGTGAGTGGATCCAGGGTGATGTCCGCTGCAAGAGGAGAAAAGAATGAATCCTCCTTTGGAATTCTTGAAAAAAATGCACGTATGTGCAATTTAAATTAAATTCTCAGGGTTTAGTCCTTTTTTTTTTTTGGCAAAGAATACTAAATACACCATGGACTGCCAAAAGAATGAACAAATCTGTCTTGGAAGAAGTACAACCAATCTTCCTTAGTAGCAAGGATGGCGAGACTATGTCTCACATACTTTGGACATGTTATCAGGAGGGATTCAGTCCCTGGAGAAGGACATCATGCTTGGTAAAGTGCAGGGTCAGAGAAAAAGAGAAAGACCCTCAATGAGATGGATTGACACAGTGGCTGCAACAATGGGCTCAAGCATAACAATGATTTTAAGGATGGCACAGGACCAGGCAGGGTTTTGTTCTGTTGTGCATAGGGTCACTATGAGTCTGATTCGACTCTACGGACCTAACAATAACAACATGGTGGGTTTTGTTGTTTTGTTTATTATGGAATCTCTAAGCCCTTCTTTCATTGTTTCAAAAAACACAAACAAACCACCTCTCAAAGGAAACAGAAGAGAGCCACGTGGGGAATGGTGTTCGGTCTGCCTGACAGAAATTTCTGGAAGTAGAGGAAGCCGTTTTGTTTAGAAGACAGTTTTAGAACTTTGAGCTCTTTATCCACACAGGGCATACCCATTTGTATTATTTGTAATCCCTACAAGGTTGGTCCTGGTTCTACAGTTTGGGTGGGAGAGAAATATAGACAGTTCCCATTTACTAAACTACTGTGTGCCAAGCATTTTCTGTACATCATCTAATCATTACAAGAGTTATTAATGTTTTATTTTTCATTTTTATAGATGAGAAAACTGAGGTTCACAAATGTTAGTAAACTTGACCAAGGTTACAAAGTTACTGCATCTTTGAATAGCAATTCCTAATCAGCAGTTTTTATTATGCCCTGATTAAAGGCAACTTCCTGTGCGTTAACACCCCCCTAGCGCCCCCCTAGTGGCCACGTGATGAAGCACACTGTGAAAGGCTGAGGGCCTCCTTTCCCACCTCCTGAGAGGAAGTCACATTAAGAGGCCTCCAACTTTCACTGACTCTTAAGGCAAAAAATCTAGCCCCCCCCATCATAGAATTCCATATTTTTATTTACAGGCCAAATCAAAATGGTCACTATCTATGTGATTATTCAATGTCTGTCTTCTGAATTTCACTAAAAATTCTACCAAGGCAAAGGCAGTGCTGTCTTATTGATCACTGTGAGTAAGCCCAGAGCCTAATTCCACGGCATCAGGCACAGTGTAGGCACCTGACGTAGTATCCGCTGAGTCCAAAGCCCATGAAGCCTTCTTCAGAAGGTCTGATTGTCAACGAGGTAAAAGTTGAGAACCAGTGCTGATCTCTCTTGGCCTTAGCATTCTAAAAGGATAGTTCTTTGAAAGTTTGCTCTCTGGGATTTAAAAGTTCAAGTCAGCTTTTATTCTAACAAGACAGAGCTAGAAATGCAGAAACCCCTGCAGTTGTACATGTGTGTGAGTGTGTGAATATGAGTGTGTGTGTGTGTGAGTATGAGTGTGTGTGTGTGAGTGTGAATATGTGTGAGTGTGTTTGTGAGTATGAGTGTGTGTGTGCAGGAGGATAAAAACAAAGAAGGACCAGGATTCCACAGACAGAAAACCGAAGTCTGATGAAAACATCAATCAAGTCTCACTGCTTCGGTTTGCTCCAGCACAAAGATGCTCTGTGGCCCCAGGCTTCCCAGTGTTTAGTGCTGGCCTGGGGCGTGTTAGATGAGAGTCTGGCACCCAGATGGCCACTGTGTGATGCTAGAAGAAGATGCCTAAAGCTCACTTTGCATCCCTTGACATATACTGAAGTTAACTCTGAAACTACCCGGAGGTTTGACAACCCAGGCTGACTTACTGCTAAATTTTCTTAGCATCTCCCTCATTCCTGTGATGCGGCAGAGACTCAGTTCTGTGGTGGTGGCCTCGGGGCACTGGTGCAAGAGTTGGTCACTCCTGCAAGAAGGCAGAGACAGTCACACTCTCTCTTCCACACTGACTGCACAACCCGCTCCAACTTGAGAGTCAGTTTCATCTCGCCCCAACAACACAGACACTCCCGTCTCTGCTCCAATAACCTATTTCATCAGCACCAAATCCCTGTATCTCAGAGAAGAACACAAAACAGAAACCTACCTTTCCAGGGCTTCTCTCACTTCCTAAGGATATAAAAGAAAGAAAATTAGTATTTGCAGACTTTGATCACCAGCAAGGACTGAATCCATTTTGGGTACGGTCCTTTCTAGAATTCACAGAATCCACTCCCCATGACCCTAGAACACCTTGAATGGGACAACAAACGGCAGAAAAAATCCATTTCTTCCAGGGGTGGTTCCTGGTGATCAAGAGGTATTTTTCACAATGACTAGAGACTACTTTGTTCTTTTTTCACATGTCTTCATAGAACCTGTTGTTGACAAAAGAGCCAAATTGTCAGTCTCATTATGCAATGTCTCAAAAACCAGAGATAAGCAAAGGAAAATGGCCCAGTGAGAGCTGAGACTAACCCTGTGTAAGGATGGAGGGCTTGGTTACAAAAAAAAAAAAACAAACCTGTTGTCCTTGAGTTTTTTCTGACTCATAGCGACCCTATGGGGAAGAGTAGAATTGCCCCGTAGGGTTTCCAAGGAACGGCTGGTGGATTCAAACTCCTGACCTTTACAGATAGCAGCCATAGCTCTTAACCACTGTGCTAAAAAATTAAATAGTAGAATTCTGTGGAACCAGTCCAGGAAACAGACCTGCAGCTGGAGTTGACTCACTGATTTACATTTAAGAAGGTCCTGGAGAATACAGTAGCACCCCGGAGGCAGTATAGTGAAGACGGTAAGAAATATGGACTCAGTATACAGAGTACATGGGTTTACTACCTATCAGTGATTTGACAGACAAACCACCTAACTGCCAAAGACTTCAGTTATTAAGTATGTACCAGGATTTAAGATTAAGTCAGCTTTTATCGTAACCAGCAGAGCTAGAAGTGCAGAAACCCCTGCAAGAAATGTTTGCCAGTTTATAGAGGACATTCATCCATAAATGTCATAATAGTACTTATCTTCATCATGTCGTTGTGAAAATTAAATATAATGCACCCAGCACATAGTAAATACTCATTAATAAATTTAGTAAAATGTTTGACAAAGCTAAGTTTGCAGAGAGGCAAACACAAAAGAAATTGGGGCCATGACCAGGGTTGGTTGGGCTACATGTTCCTCTGTTTTTCCCTCCTCCTCCTCAAGAGATAATTTAGAGTGTCAATTCTTTAGGACAACTGCCTTTGAGGCAGAACTCATATTTGAAGTTGAATAAGGAGAAATGTACTTCCTACAGCTCAAAATACTATGAAGTTTTACATTTTTTTCCTACTATTTTCCCCGACACTCTCAGGAACTTTAGTCTCACCTCAAATGATTCCGTACTTGAATTCTGACATGTGGACTCTATCTGTTGGATCATTTTGCTCAGGCTTCTGATTTGTTGGGTCAGGTGGATCTCACTGTTCTTCAGTTTCTTCAAGTTCTCTCGTTCTTCTTTTTCTAGTAGCTGGAGTTGCAGCTGCTCCTCCTCCTTCAGGAACTGATGCATCTTCATGTATTCTGACACAACCACCTGTCTGCAGCTCTTTGTCTCCTCCTGTTGGCACGTGCACATGCACGTGCGCACACACACACAGGAGGTAATTCAGTTAGTAACAGAAACAGTCCTATGCATAAATTTTTATCCCTTTCAAATTCCTAGGGTTCATCAGAGACATTTCTTGAAATGTGACACATTTTATATAGTCGATTCCCACTCATAGCAACCCTATAGGACAGAGTAGAACTGCCCCATAGGGTTTCCAAGAAATGGCTGGTGGATCCACACAGCCAACCTTTTGGTGAGCAGCCAAGCTCTTAACCACTGCGCCACCAGGGCCCCTACTGTTGATTAGGTGGGTGGATATTTTGATATTTTAGAATGTGTGTGCTATAAAAACAGTAGTAAAAAAAAAAACCCAAATTTTCTATTCCTAGGAAGCTGTTATTCTTGTGGGAGAGATCAAAAATAAACAAATACAACAGGTGATCAGTGCTCTGATAAGAAATAAAGCAAGGTAAGGAGAAAAAGAATATGTAAGTGTTAATATACTCAACTTTTTTTTCTTTCAATGAAACAACATTAGATTGCATGCTGCCAGTAGAAATATGCATCACAAATACTCCCATTTAAGAATGCAGAGTCTACTGGGAAAATCAGGTCCGCATACATGTAGTTTTTTAAAATATCTAATTAAAAACATTTAGTTCTTTGCTTTGGTGGCTAGGCAACCCATATCCAAATCTGTGACCAGCCTCTAGCATTTGTTCGCGTGCACTAACACAAACTACTAACACCAAACCAAACCCATGGCTGTCGAGTCAATTCCAACATATATTTTCATCTGTTTCATTAATTTTTGTTTTATTGTACTTTTTCCCCCCAAAGTATTTGAGGTCTTCCTTTTTTATTGATGTTCGTCCTATAAGTCTCTAACTCATATTTTAAAGAGTTATAATCAGAGTCATAATATAGATAGCAGAGAGTTGTATGTGTGCACAGAGAAGGAAAAAGATAAGTCTGCCTGGGGTGGGGGAAATAGTTTGAGATGAACCCTTAGATTTCCAAATGGACAAGGGAAGGATCACAGCCCAGAGCAAGGATACTGTACAATTTAAGGCTGGGACTGGAGAAAAAAAAAATCTGATATTTCATAAAGCACCTCTTTAGTCCCCCTTATAGAATCATACACCAGATCCAAAGTTAGACAGATACTGACCTTACACAATATCGTTCTCTCCTTCTCGTGGGTTAAGATAGCCTGAGCTTCCTTTTTCCTCTTACGCAATGTATTTAGGACCTCCTGGAGTTTCTCCTGCAATAGAAACAAACTTTCTGTGGCAAGTGAGCAGAGCACCAGTTTAAGAAGGGGCCTTGAAGACCAATAACAAGATGACTGGGACCATGCAAGTGTGTGGTCTGGTGCCTGGAGATCAGCACCCATGAGTGTCACCAAGAGAGAATAGTATGGGAGTTATCAGAGACCATTCCCATAAGTGAGGGAATCTGATTTCTCTCCCGGGTTGTATATTGAGCAGCTAGTCTTACTTTGTGGTATTCCTCAGCCTCATTGGAGAGATACCCTCTGTTTAGTCCGTGACTTTGGCTTGAGAAGGAGTTTACACTCTGCTCATCATCAGATAACACTTTAGTGGCTGCCAGCATTCTCCCATAGCTGCCTTGCTCGTCCTCACTCTGCAGCACCTGGGACCTGAGCTGCTTGCCAATGCCAGCCAGCCTCCCCAAACGCTCATTGGGCTGGAAATGTGGGATCGCCAAGGTCCTCCAGCACTCAGGACAGGATAGGGGCGTGTTATGTTCCTCCCAGCTCCTGAGAAGACACACCAAACAAAAGCTATGTCCACACTCAGTGGTCACGGGGCTGGTGAAATAGTCCAAGCAGATGAAACAGGTCAGTTCTTCTCTGAGGTTTTCCATCAAATCTGCTGTAGACATTTTGTCGAGGAGGGACATCAGGGCAAGGTTATACCTCTATTCTGGGATTACAGAAGTCCTCTCTCAGCTTCTACTGTTTTGAGTAATGAGTAGATGATCAATTGCTATGATGTTATTACAAGAAACCCTTATTCTCCTCTGTGCCTGAGTTCACCAATTAACATATACTCCCCAACACAAAGCCAATTATGACTCAACATAGAACTCCTGTACAATGGGTTCATCATCAACCCCAAACTTTTACTGAATTTCTCTCTGTGCAGGCCATGTACTGGACACTGAAGATACTTGATCCTAACAGACGTACCATTTTGAAAAAAACCCACTGCCGTCGAGTCGATTCCAACTCATAGCGACCCTATAGGACAGGGTAGAACTGCCCCATAGAGTTTCCAAGGAGTGCCTGGCGGATTAGAACTGCCGACCCCTTGGTTAGCAGCCATAGCACTTAACCGCTACGCCACCAGGGTTTCCTACCATTTTGAGAGGTGTTTATTTATATAAACTGTGCTGTGACACCACTTAATCACCTTGGTTTTTGACTGGAGAGTTGGGTCATTTAGGGTAAACCAGGACAGAGTTTTGAATAATGATGATCTGAGTTGGAGGTATGGCCCAAATATTTTGAAAACTAATGGAACCTAGTTGAGATACTGAAGAAAACTGAAGTATATAGCCCTCCTCTCATGAGGTCCTTTCCTCTGCTCAACTAAAGCCTGCACTTACTGTTCTTTTATCAAGTACCATATTCTTTAATTTTATTCATCCCAACAAAATGAGAGAAATTCCACTGTTGAAGAATTCCCTGACGTCAGACGTACAATGAATTACTAGAGTTGCATCTATTGCTTTGCTCAGCTCTGCAGACCATGGCAATCCTCGGCCATCGAGAAAAACATCTTAAACAACGTTCTTGTTGTAAGATGGCTCAATAGGCCTTTATACCATGGGAATTATCACATTTTAATATAAATATAATTTTGCTTACATATTTTCACCCTTTGAAAATGTCCAAACTAGGTCTTCTCCAACTCTTTATTCTCAGTCACTTCCTACTGGATAGTAATTAAATGTGCAGACTTTTTGTTTTGTTTTTGTTTGTTTTTCGACCCATGAAAAAATAATAGTGTGGAGATTTTGAACAATGACCAGTGAGATTTGACCAGATGCTATAAACATACTACGTCACTGTCAGGGCCCACTTTCCTTTGTTTGCCAGGAAACAAGAAGAACTTAGAAGCTCTTTCTCAGAGTCTAACCAGTCCCACCCTCCCATTAAGCTCATCATACCATATTTCCGTTTTTATCCTGTCGTTCTCTAGCTTGGCAACCTTCCTTTGGCAACCCGTACTCAGTACCCAAGATATTCCACTCATTTCTTTCTGACTTTCAAGGCTCCAAAGGATCAAAGATTCTTTTCCATTTTCCCACAGGATGTAGGGTGATTTCTATTCTTGAGCTTTTGATGGAGGCCTGGAATGCTTCTTCCTCCATCTTTCTTCCTCTTAGTCAAGACTCACCTTTCTGAAGTCATTGTTAGCTGCACTCGAAATGTTTTATTCATTTCTCCTGCATATAGCATTTACGGATTACTGGGATAAGACCATAAGTTAAGGAAGAGAAACAACCACAGCAAACAGTTATACTATTTTAAATAGGAAGAGAAGTGGCATCTGCTAGGGGTCGTGAATCCTCTTCTGCTCAGGTTGCTTCTGGGCGACTAACTGGGGCACGGCTTCAAAACACTGTTAGGAGTTAGTGCTAAGTAAGGTTCTTGAAAATAAAAAGTGTCTAATAACTGCCACCCCTGGAAAAAGGATTTATAAACCACCACCTCCATTCAGCTTGTTATTCCCAAACAAAACCCTGAAGGAGTCTTTCACATTGACCAGAATCATTAGGATAGATCCTAGAGTGGAGTTACAGTACATCACAGAGCCTGTATTCCAATTTGGAATGGGGAGGGTAGCATGTTCTGATTTCAAGTCATTCTCAACAGTGTCATCCCACTTCGTCCTTTAAAATAATCCCTTTCCTTGATAAGCTTCTTGATACCATAACCATGTTTTATTCATCTGTGACTAGAGGAATACTTTGCAAGGCTCAATTTGTCTGTAAATAATTTTTTAAATTAACAAGCAGAGGAAATACATTATTATAGAATTACAGTCTTATATCTAGCTGGAAACCAAGAGATACTTTCTTATAGATGATAAGAAAAATAAATAAATTTTAAAATAAATTGAGTTGGTCCCCCAAATACTGTATAAGTCAGGTTAGAACTAGGAAAATGGGTCTCCTTCCTCCCAGTCACTCTTTTGTCAACACATCATACTGCCTTTCACTTGCTGACTTGTGAGTGGATGAAAATATCCAGTTATTTCTCAATGAAATGAATTTTTCTCAGATACTTTTAGGAGGAAATTGGTCAGCTGTCACTGTAACCCGATGGTGTGATAGGTAAATGAAACCACTGGCCACACTCAACTACTGAGAATTCAGACTCCTTTACCCTCTCTCTGAACATGTTGTTGACTAGGCTTAACTCGTTTATAAAGTAAAATCACAGAGAGTGCTCACCTTCCCAAGATGAATTACACCAATCCTCAGGGCACTGCATTGCCAGGCATGTTTTCTGAGATCAATCATGGAAGTAGCTTCTGCTCTGGCACGTCTCCTCCTGGCAGGGACATCCAAAAGGTCTATAGTCACAACCATCACCCAGATGTAACTAAGGGTGGAGCACCCTGAAAAAAGAAGCCTTAAAGACAGAATGACGTCTTGTTTACTGCAGGTGGAAGAGGGCTAGATGTGGGCTTATTTGAAAAATATTTTGCTTGAAAACCTGGTTTTAAATCTGTTTTCTGTCGTTTCATATCGGTGGGGAAAAGATGAATTATCCTGCAGATGGTGTAGGGTGAGTGTGGGTAGCCATCCGACAATTGAGTAAGTTGGGCCTCTACCTGGAAACTGACAGCAGTGTGGATTCCAGATGGCCAGAGATGTGTGCGTTTTCCCTTTCTAGTCATAAATTTCTACTGTCACAGTCCTTTTGCGTTACCTTTTCATCTTATTTATTCACACTTTCATCTTATTTATATTATTTCATTTGTGTGTGTGTTTATAGTTCCCTCCACACCCATTTAGCATATAAGGGGCACATCCCTTAAACATATGGCCAATTACTGTGTCCAAAGAATGGAGCCCATCGTAAGGGGAAATACTTGGTACCAGCAGAAACTTAAAATGAACTTCTACTTGGGGAAGGCTTTTTAAAGCACACTGCGAAGCTTAGAAGCCATTGAGGAAACTAATGCTAATAATAAGTTTAAATAACTAAAAATTAAAAACATCCACACAGCCAAGATAAATAACCAAATACATTTTTTAAATGGCAATCTAGGGAAGAGGGTGGCAACATATGTCAAATAGCTAATCTTCCTAAATTGTATAAGAAGGTATATATTACATTCAGATGAGACAGCCAAAGTATGATAATAAAGGGGAAAACACATTTTTATCGTTTATATCAAAAACTAGCTTAAATATAAATAACAAAAATTAAGTTACATATGTTTGTTTTCTTCAAAAACAAGGTCATGCTATTAAAAAAAATTATTTATTTATTTATTTTTTGCTATGCTATAAAAAAAGCTGTTAATAAATGTGTCTGTGCACATGAAGGCACAGGAAAAGGACGGACACACAACTGGGATTGGAACCCTTTTATTCATTATTTATGTAAATTTTTGAATTAAAGTATATATAGCTCTACTTTTTAATATGTTTGTCAGTATTTTTCCAGTAAATAATATTGGGGTAGGAGTGAGGAAATCTGAGCTGTAACGTGTAGTGAGCCAATTAATGAAGCCAGTTTTTGAGGTTGAAGGATAACAGTGTCTCGGAAGACTGCCTTCAGCTGTGATATAATACTTTTGTTTCTTTCGTTTTTTAATAGATCTTGTGATTTCAATAGCAGTTTTTACTTAGTTAATAAAGCATATTGGGCCTCTATTTCACGTAGAGCAATGAGCTATGTGCTAAAAGCAATTTAAATATGACTAAAAATTGCTTCTTTGGAAGCAGGAGATATCTGTGCAAAAAAGAAAAAAAATCCTACAAAGCATAATATAATGTGCCCCTTAAGAAGTATATTTACTAACTCTTTGGCATTGAAGTGGAGGAAATACTTAATTTTGGCACCAATAGTCAGGGAAAACTTCTTGAGAGGAATAACATTTAATCTGGAACCTTAAACCAAGGATTTAAGTACATTTCAATGAAAGAAGTGAGCTCCTATTTAGAAGTGAGAAAACTCTTAGAATATTTGAGGAATAGAATACATGATCTGCCAGTCAAAAAATCTTGAATGTAACTTTTTCTTTTTGTAAATCTCAGAAGTATTAAAAAACCAATTCAGCTTGGTAATATTTACCTTTATCATTCTTTATAGGTAACACATTGGGTCTACCAGCAACAAAGCTCTTTTCCTCTAATAGAGGCCAGATGAGTGAAGGAAGAGGACCAGGTGCTGCAAGTTCATAGAATCAGTTACAAATTCTAACCCAGCCACACTTCCTGAATCATCAAGGTGCACCATTAGGGTTTGGTTTCTAGAACTTTGACAATAAACACACCTTATATGAAGATTTAAGGTAAGGTTTTGTTTATTTCTGGAGAATAAACCCTTTATTGTCCATTCCTTTGGTTTAGGAAAAGTTAAACATGGAGAGTTTACTTGTTCCAGGCTTGTGTTGGGTATTTTATCTTTAATGCGATAAAGACGGAAGCCAATGGAAAATTCTGTGAGATGGGAAGCCTGAGAAGGAAAACCAAAAACAGTTCAAACAAATATAGACAAATAAGAATAAAAAGACATGGTCCCAATTTAGGATGGGCTACGGAGTTACAGTCAATTTCTTTCCCTTTTTAATGGGGAATCTAGGTTTCGAAATTATTAAAGCTAAATACTTTGAATTACTACCATGTGAACAGGATTGAATGATATCAATAAAGGATAATGCTATGTTAAAAAAAAACTTCAGAGTGCAGAGGCAACTTGTTTCATGTCTTCTATCATGACTCTCATGAGGCTCCTATCATTTAATTCTGCAGCAATTATTAAACCCTGTCTACATTCTAGGTAGATTAGATTAGAAAATGAACATAAATTATCATCCCACCTTAGACTAGCATTGTATAGGTAGAGAAGCACATGTTCATGTGTGTATGTTTTCGTATCTTTTTAATGAGGAGACTGCTTTGTGCTTTTCTTAAGAAAACACTTGAAACAGTTTTTTTTTTAATTTCTCACCAGAAAATGGTATACGAGACACTCATTCTGTGCTAGGCACCACTCTCTGCACTTACATGTATTAACTTATTTAATCCTCTTGCAGCCTGTGAGTTAGCCATTAGTTTTAGCCCCATTTGCAGATGAGAAAACAAACTGTAGTTGTGTAACCGCTTCTAGATCCACAAAGGTGAACTAACTTTAGAGTCAATGCTGTTAACCACTAAGCTTTGCGGCTATTTCCACTGACTTGAGGGAGGCACAGATATCACATTCAAGGTGTTTACAGCTGTGGACAAAAATAAAAACAAACAAAACACAAGTTTGCTTGTCAAGGAGCCAAGCCAAGCATTGAAGGTGAATGGGGTTGGATGTCTTCCCCCCTCCCCAGTTCTCCAATGGTAATTGGCACCGGAAGCTGCTAGGTGGCGCTCCTTCCCTGCCTGTGATGGTGAGGTCAATCAGAGTGCTTACTTCTAGGTACGCTTATGAGGTAACTCCCAAAAAGAGGCTGTGAAACCTCTTGAGAAAAATCAAAACTTTCCCCACCCTAGAAACATTTGTTGGGCTGGGATGTTAGTGTGGTTGGAAAAAAAAAGAAAAAACCTAGAGAACAATGGGAGTTCTAGGCATAGCAAGGAATTCATGAATTGTAGGGATTCATGCCAACACTCAGGTACTCTGTAAGTTTTCTTGGGGATTATGGCCACAAGAGTAGGAGCTAAGAGCTAAATGCCTCTAACACCACGAGGGGCCAGGTGATGTTTCCGTGATCATAACTGACACTGAGGAAAACTAACAGAAAGCTTCAGGAACGTTTGAGGAAAAATATCCCCCAAAGATTGAAATGATTGATTGCAGAGCAACTGACTTAAAGGCTGGACCAGGACACTGAGGTTTCACATTTGCTCTCAACTCTCCACATGCTCCCTTCTCAAGGCCCCACCTCTTCAGAACTTTCCAGGCTTGTAGGGATATACTTCTCAAACTTGGCTGCATGTTGGAATCACTTGGGAAGCTTTAAAAAAAAAAAAAAAAAAAAGCCTGTGTCCTACCTCTGAATGTTCTGATTGAATGGGTATGGAAAACGTTCTAGGTCAGTGGTTTGCAGCACCACCTGTAACTTGTTAAAAATGCAATTTCTTGGCACCCATCCCAGACCTACTGAATCAGAAACTCTGGGGGTGTGGCCCAGCAATCTGTTTTGACAAGACTTACAAATGATTCTGAAGCACACTAAGGTTGCAAGCCGCTGGTTTGCTGTTTTTGTTAGGTGCAGTTGAGTTGCTTCCAACTCACAGTGACCCTATGAACAACAGAACGAAACACTGCCTTGTCCGGTGCCATCCTCGCAATCGTTGTTATGCTTGAGCCCACTGTTGCAGCCACTGTGTCAATCTGTCTTGTGGTGGGTCTTCCTCTTTTTTGCTGGCCCTGTACTTTACTAAGCACAATGTCCTTCTCCAGGGACTGATCCCTCCTGATTACATGTCCAAAATATGTGAGACATAGTCTCCCCACCTTTGCTTTTAAGGAGTATTCTGGCTGTACTTCTTCCAAGACAGATTTGTTCTTCCTTCTGGCAGTCCATGGTACTGGTTTAGATATCAGAATTATACTTCTCCAGATGATTCTAATAGACAACGAAGTCTACAAGCCATAGCTTTAAGGAACAAAACTACCCACCAAGGACTGAGTCCCAAAGCAGCTGCAGGCTGATCTCTCCAGCATACTCCCACTCCTTCTTTTACCAAAACCACCCCTTCCTCTCCTTGTTACAAAGAAGAGTTCTCAACATGCATAGGATTGGAGAATATCATTATGAGAGGTCTAAGGTAGAGGATTTAAAGTCTCAGAAGCTAATAGTGATCTTCTTCAGGATGAAGTCCAGAAAATTCTGAACTTTCTACACAAGGCATTAGAGTCTCACAAGAAAGGACTTCCATCGGAAGAGAAAAATGTACAGGTAAGTGTGCTTGGGGTTCTTCTGAATAAAAATGGCCACATGATCAAGGAAAACTCTTCCCTAAGTAAAGTCCTAAGTTGTAGCTCCACCTTTACCACAGCATAAACACTAATTTGCTCAAACGTGAGGACCTGAACTAGAAAATTTGGCAAGTTACTATTTCAAGGAAGCTAATCTCATGAGGTAGCCAGAAAAGCAATTGGACAGTCATGACCTAGAACCTATAGTGCAGTGGCAGTGGTAGATATAGAAGAAAAGCAAACCTAGACAGTTTCTAAGAAATACTTAAAGACTCTACCCAAGGGTCACTTCTACTCTCATGGGTTCTGGGGGAATGGAGAGATCCAGATGATGCAATCATTATGCCCAAAGGCCTGGAAGTAGAAGTAAGGCAAACCCTCAAACCCCTCACCAGTAAACCAAAGTTGCTTAAGAGAAAATACGCAGGGCCTTGTAAAGCTAAAAGAATTTTACTTGATTCCAAAGTGTATTTGCATCTACAAAGGTGTTAAACAAGAGGCTGGCTTGATCAGATCCTTTTTTTTTTTTTTCCATGACTAGCTGTAGGTTAGATTCAAAGCAGATTAAATTGTTATAGGGATGTTGATCGTTTGTTGCGGTATTAGCTAGAAGCTGGCCTGGAATAATGGCAGTGAGAACAAAGTGGTAAACTTGCTGATAATGCGTAAAGGAGATGGGATAGCTCAGCCTGATGATTAAATATAGACATATGAGAGAAGAGACATTTGTAGACAACACCAATAAATACACTTATACAACTGAGTGGATTTAGTTACCTTTGACATAGGGAGAGAACTGCTTCCTTTTTTTTCTTTTTTTCCAGTATGTAAGAGGAACCCTGAATGAATCTCATTTTGAACATGTTGACTTTGTAGTGTATGAGAGATATCTGAATAGAGATTTGCATACATACATATGAGTATGAAAAATCAGCAGAAAGATCTAAACTGGAGATAAAAATGTGGCATATATGAGGTAACTGAAGATTAGAGAACAGATAACTGCCCAGGAAGAACAGGTAGAAGGAGAAGCCTCAGTTGGAGTGGCCAGAGGAGGCAGGTAATAGTCAAAGTTTCATTAGATATCAAACATCTGTGGGAATTGTCACATTAGAACCAAAAAGTCATCAAAGGGTTAGAAATAGCATCTTGCTATAACACAAATTAGTTTATTCACAATGGATAAATAAGGGAGTTGTCTTAGTATGACCAGGAAATCAAATCGTTCAAACGTGACTTTTTTAGTCTTACAGTTGGGTACTGGGGTTGAAGGCAGAGTTAGTGAACACAGCCAAATATAGCAAGCCATCAACATCGCTATCTCTCAGCTCCATGATGACCATTCACAGCATATTCTTCTTGGCTCAGTTTGACCAGATTCTTTGTCTTAGAGATGCTCATTGTACTGTTCTTACAACCTATGTGCATTTTGCCTTTGCCACTCTACCTCAGCAGCCTCAACCCTTCCTAAAACCTCCTTTCATCAATAACTTTCATTTTTCGAAAAAGCAAGTCTGATGGGTGGATGGGTGGATAGATGGTGTGGCTGTGGAAGAGAGTAGGTTTGTGTGTGTGGACATGTGTTTTTGTTATTGGATCACAGACAGGAAAAGTGTGTTTGTTCTATACATGGTAATAGCTTTCCCTTCAAACTGCTGATTCTTTAAAAAAGAAAGCAGGCTTTCATTTAACTGCCTAACTATGATTACCCTCAGAACTAATCTTAGGGATTAATGAACGTTACCTCAGGAAGTAAGGGGCATCTTTGCTGTCCTCCTACCTCCCTCCACTTCCTGCCTTTTCAGCTCAAGCTTCTTCAGGGAAGCATTTCCAGATCACCGTGGACAGTAAATTCCTCTCATATCTAAGCCTCATAGTCCTCTGTACCTTTCCTCAATGGCATTAGGCAGTGTTACAATTTTTTTTTTAAGTCTTTAATTGTCTGTCTCATATTAGGTTAGACTGTAATTCCACTATGTCAGTGGTTTTTGAACTATTTGGACCGTAACCCACTGGAAGAAATGTACTTTGATATGCTTTGGGACACAAGGTTCATGGAACGGACTTAGCTTTGCTATGGAAAAGATGCTCTGATTTTTTCATTTTTTTGATGCTGGTCATGATTCACCAAACTGACATAGCAACCTGCAGGCCAGAAAAACTACCCATGAAAGTAGTAGTAGGGGCTGTGTCTTTTTTCCCCTTCACCATTGCATTCTAACGGAGATAGGCATAGATTAGGTATGTACACAAACAGCTGGGTGACAAGTTCAACTGTTGTCTGTTTTGTGTATTGTTGTTCTGTGTAAGACTCCCTGTGGAAAAGGATTTCACTTTTTAAAGTGAAAAACAACCAGAAAGACCATTTATGTACATGTTATTAATCTTTATAAGATTGAGAATAGAATGTGCCATTACTTTCAGCCAACGTGGAGTTACACTATTAGCTATTAAGGAACCCTGAAGCCATGGCCCCCAGATGCTCTGTTAACCTAGAACTAAAACCTTTCCCGCAGCCCACTCTTCAGACAAAGATTAAGCTGGACTATAAAACATAAAATAATACTCATAAAAAGTGTCCTGCTGAGTTCGAGCAGATACACGAGACCAGATGGGCAGCTCCTGTCTGGAGGCAGGATGAGAAGGCAGGAGGGCACAGGAGCTCGTTAGATGGACACAGGGAACCTGGGGTGGAAAGGGGGAGTGTGCTGTCGCATTGTAGGGATTGCAACTAGTGTCACATAACAATGTGTGTGCAAATTTTTGTATGAGAAATTAACCTGAGCCATAAAACGCTTACCTAAAGCACACACACACACACACAAAAGAATCAATTTATTGGTGGCTACTTTTTTTACCAGGGGTGGGAGGGAGGAGGGTAGGAGGACTTACTTACTGAGGGGCTCTGAGTTTCTCTTCAAGGTGACAGGAAGATTTGGAAATGAACAGTGATGCTTGCACAGCAAGATGAATGTAATTAATGTCACTGAATTATACGTGTAGAGAATGTCGATATGGCAATTGTTTTGTAAGATATTTTTACCACAATTAAAAAAAAAAGATCAAACTCAAGGCCTTTTATGAAAGGCTGAGAAGTTGAAACAAAATGAAAAGTCAGAATGTAATAAGCTGTCAATTTCTGCAACAGACTTCTCTATAGGAAGTGCTTCTGCAGAATTTGGATATAGGAAAAAAAAATCTGTTAAAACCAACAGCAATCTGTGCTCATTTCATAAGCACATTAAGACGTTAAGTTCACTGTCTTATGGGAACAGGTTAGAGAAAATTAGCTGGGAGGCAGAGCCAAGATGATGGAATAGACAAACGCTTCCGGTGAGCCCTCTTTACAACAAAGACCTGAAAAAACAAGAGAAACGAGTACATTTGTGACAAGCTGGGAGCCCTGAACTTCAAAGGCAAGCTTAGAAAACAAACTGAGGGCCAGGGGACGAAGAGACCATTCAGAAGCAGAGAGGAGTTACCAGACCTGAATCTCGGGGAGCCCTCAGGCACCATTCCCAGAGTGGCGGTGGCAGGCTGGTACTAGCGTTCGGCCACAGTTTCCTCAGGGAGAAGCAGCCAGCCACACAGCCTACTCACAGCTCTGGAACCAGAGAATAACAACACTCTCAGCAAAAGCTAAGTACTTGGGTATATTTTACCATGCCCCCGACACCCCCAAGCCAGCTTCAGCAGCTGACTTCCCTGCGCCTAAGACAGGCACTGTTGAGCGCCTAGAGCCATTCTCCTGGCCTTGGAAAAGGAATAAATGCACAATTGGAGGAAAAGATAATTTGCTAGCTCCACTAACCAGAGGAGATCAGGACAGAAGCAGCTCCTGTGCAGGCAAAAATGGTCCATGGACTTTGAGCACCTTTCCTTTCTGCATGGACCTGTGTGGGCCTATTTCAGGAGAATAGGCCCTTGTTGGCAGACTCCAGCTGTTTCAGCTGTGTGGTGGAGAGGTGGGTGTTCGATGTTTGACATTGCTTTGCCTATTAAACAAGGTCCTCACCTACACTCATCAGGGACCTAAGGACTGGTAGCTCCACTCAGATCACCCAGCCACCTGTGATAGGAGTCCAAAAATAACTGGTACCTCACAGTCCTTACAACCAAACACTTTGGGTGCCCATGGTCCATCTGCAGAACCCACCCAGCTGCACGCTCTAGGGAACAGAGATGCACTTTCCTCAGAGACACTCAGGGGTCGGTTCTCAGCCCCCTGCCTTGTTCAGAGCGTGACCCCCTGCTGCAATCAGATACTGGTATATACGCCAATCACCCCTGCCCCTCTAAGACTGTAGGACAGGGCCTATACCACACACTTGATGATCAGCTACCTGGAAACCTGAGCTGAATTCATACAACGAAATTGAATGGACTCCTAGACTGATATACCTGATGACAGCTCTAGCCATCTGGGGACAGGACATCACAGCTCCAAAGGTGAAAATAATCAAGCCAGCTCACTCATGCAACCCATAGGGGTATACCAAAACAAAACAAAGCAAGAAGCTACGACACAGTAAGCAAGCACAAACTAATACAATAACTTATAGATGGGTCAGAGACAACAGTCAATATCAAGTCACATAAAGAAACAGACCATGATCGCCTCAACAGGCTCTCAAAACAAAGAATCCAGGGATCTTCTAGATGAAAGTGCATTCCTGGAATTACAAGAGCCGGGATACAAAAGTTTAATATACAGAACCCTTCAAGACATCAGGAAGGAAATGAGGTAATACGCAGAACAAGCGAAGGAAAACACAGACAAAAAATTTCTTCTAATAACTGAAGAAATTAGAAAGATTATTCAGGAACGTAATGAAAAATTTAATAAGCTGGAAAAATCCATAGACAGACAGCAATCAGAAATTCAGAAGATTAATGATAAAATTACAGGTAGACAACTCAATAGAAAGTCAGAGGAGCAGAACTAAGCAAGCAGTAGCTAGAATTTCTGAATTCAAAGATAAATCACTTGGCACTACGAGTGATTGGAGCACCAGAACAGGGAGGGATAACAGAAAATACAGACAGAATTGTTGAAGATTTTTTGGCAGAAAACTTCCCTGATATCGTGAAAGATGAGAAGATGTCTATCCAAGATGTTCATCGAACTCCACATAAGGTAAATCTTAAAAGAAAGTCAACAAAACATATTATAATCAAACTTGCCAAAACCAAAGAGAAAGAGAGAATTATAAGAGCAGCGAGGGATAAACAAAAAGCCACCTACAAAGGAGAGCCAATAAGAATAAGCTCGAACTACTCGGCAGAAACCATGCAGGCAAGAAGGCAATGGGATGACATATTTAAAAAATTGCCTGCCAAGAATCACATATCCAGCAAAACTGTCTCTTAAATATGAAGGTGAAATTAAGGCATTTCCAGATGAGGGAATTTGTAAAAACCAAACCAAAACTACAAGAAATACTAAACGGAGTTCTTTGGTTAGAAAATCAATAATATCAGGTATCAACCAAAGACTAGAAGACTGGGCAGAGCAACCAGAAGTCAACTGAGACAGGGAAATCCAAAAAAACAAAGCAAGATTATATAAAAAAAAAAAAAAAAAGGCTTAAAACAGGGTAACAGCAATGTTATATAGAAGAAGTCAACATTAAAATAATAAAGAGGGACTAATCATACACCTTCCATATGGAGAGGAAGATACGGCGATAGAAAGAAATAAAAGTTAGGTTTAAATTTAGAAAAATAGGGGTAAATAATAAGGTAACCACAAAGGAAACAAACTATCCTACTCATCAAAATAAAATACAAGGGAAAAATACAGACTCAGCAGAAACAAATCAACAACAAATATGAGGAAAAAAAAAAAATGAGGAAAGGACAATATATAATCTACTCAGCACATAAAATCAAGTGGGAAAAAGAAACTGTCAACAACACACAAAAAAAGACATCAAAATGATAGCATTAAATTTATACCTATCCGTAATTACCCTGAATGTAAATGGACTAAATGGACCAATAAAGAGACAGAGAGTGGCAGAATGGATTAAAAAACAAGATCCGTGTATAGGCTGCCTACAAGAGACACACCTTAGACTTAGAGACACAAACAAACTAAAACCCAAAGCGTGGGAAAAAATATATCAAGCAAACAACAATTTAAAAAGAGCAGGAGTGGCAATATTAATTTCTGACAAAATAGACTTTAAAGTTAAATCCATCAGAAAGGATAAGGATGGACACTATATAATGATTAAAGGGACAATACACCAAGAAGATATAACCATATTAAATATGCACCCAATGACAGGGCTGCAAGATACATAAAACAAACTCTATCAGCATTGAAAAGTGAGATAGACAGCTCCACAATAATAGTAGGAGACTTCAACACACCACTTTTCCTGAAGAACAGGACATGCAGAAAGAAGCTCAATAAAGACATGGAAGATCTAAATGCCATAATCAACCAACTTGACCTCATAGACATATACAGAACACACCACCCAACAACAACCAAGTATACTTTCTTTTCTAGTGCACATGGAACATTCTCTAGAATAGACCACATATTAGGTCATAAAGCAAGCCTTAGCAGAATCCAAAACATTGAAATATTACAAAGCATCTTCTCTGATCATAAGGCCATAAAAGTGGAAATCAATAATAGGAAAAGCAGGGAAAAGAAATCAAACACTTGGAAACTGAACAATACCCTGCTCAAAAAAGACTGGATTATAGAAGACATTAAGGATGGAATAAAGAAATTCAGAAAATCCGATGAGAGTGAAAACACTTCCTATGAGAACCTTTGGGACACAGCAAAAGCGGTGCTCAGAGGCCAATTTATATCAATAAACGCACACATCCAAAAAGAAGGGCCAAAATCAAACAATTATCCCTACAACTTGAACAGATAGAAAGAGAGCAACAAAGGAAACCCACAGGCACCAGAAGAAAACAAATAATAAAAATTAGAGCTGAACTAAATGAAATAGAAAACAGAAAAACAATTGAAAGAATTAACAAGACCAAAAGCTGGTTTTTTGAAAACATCAACAAAATTGATAAAACACTGGCCAAACTGACAAAAGATAAACAGGAGAGGAAGCAAATAACCCAAATAAGAAATGAGATGGGCGATATTACAACAGACCCAACTGAAATTAAAAGAGTCATATCAGATTACTATGAAAAATTGTACTCAAACAAATTTGAAAACCTAGAAGAAATGGATGAATTCCTAGAAACACATTACCTACCTAAACTAACACAGCGGTAGAACAACTAAATAGACCCATAACAAAAGAAGAGATTGAAAAGGTAATCAAAAAACTCCCAACAAAAAAAAGCCCTGGTCCGGACGGCTTCACTGCAGAGTTCTCCCAAACTTTCAGAGAAGAGTTAGCACCACTACTACTAAAGGTATTTCAGAGCATAGAAAAGGACGGATTACTCCCAAACTCATTCTATGAAGCCACCATATCCCTGATACCAAAACCAGGTGAAGATACCACAAGAAAAGAAAATTATAGACCTATATCCTTCATGAATGTAGGTGCAAAAATCCTCAACAAAATTCTAGCCAATAGAATTCAACAACAAATCAAAAAAATAATTCACCATGACCAAGTGGGATTCATACCAGGTATGCAGGGATGGTTCAACATTAGAAAAACAATTAATGTAATCCACCACATAAATAAAACAAAAGACAAGAGTCACATGATTTTATCAATTGACTCAGAAAAGGCATTTGACAAAGTTCAACATCCATTCATGATAAAACCTCTCAGCAAAATAGGAATAGAAGGAAAATTCCTCAGCATAATAAAGGGGATTTATACAAAGCCAAGAGCTAACATCACCCTAAATGGAGAGAGCCTGAAAGCATTCTCATTGAGATCGGGAACCAGACAAGGATGCCCTTTATCACCACTCTTATTCAACATTGTGTTGGAGGTCCTAGCCAGAGCAATTAGGCTAGATAAAGAAATAAAGGGCATCCAGATTGGTAAGAAAGAAGTAAAAGTATCTCTATTTGTAGATGACATGATCTTTACACAGAAAACCCTAAGGAATCCTCCAGAAAACTACTGAAACAAATAGAAAAGTTCAGCAGAGTATTGGAATGCAAGGTAAACATACAAAAATTAGTTGGATTTCTCTACACCAACAAAAAGAACATCAAAGAGGAAATCACCAGATCAATGCCATTTACAGTAGCCCCAAGAAGATAAAATACTTAAGAATAAATCTTACCAGAGATATAAAAGATTATACAAAGAAAACTACAGTACACTTCTGCAAGAAACCAAAAGAGACTTACAGAAGTGGAAAAACATACCTTGCTCATGGATAGGAAGACTTAACATTATAAAAATATCTATTCTACCAAAAGCAATCTATACATTTAATGCAATTCCAATCCAAATCTCAACGACATTCTTTAATGAAACAAATCACCAACTTCTTATGGAAGGGAGAGAGGCCCCGGATAAATAAGGCATCACTGAAAAAGAAGAACAAACTGGGAGGGCTTATTTTACCTGATTTTAGAACCTATTATACCACCACAGTAGTCAAAACAGCCTGGTACTGGTACAACAACAGATACATAGACCAATGGAACAGAACTGAGAATCCAGACATAAATCCATCCACATATGGGCAGTTGATATTTGACAAATGCCCCAAAACAGTTAAGTGGGGAAAAGACAGTCCTTTTAACAAATGGTGCCGGCATAGCTGGATATCCATCTGCAAAAAAATGAAACAAGACCCATACCTCACTCCATGCACAAAAACGAGCTCAAAATGGATCAAAGACCTAAAAATGAAATCTAAAACGATAAAGATCATGGAAGAAAAAACGGGGACAGCTTTAGGAGCCCTAATACATGGCATAAACAGTATACAAAACATTATTAAGAATGCAGAAGAAAAACTAGATAACTGAGAGCTCCTAAAAATCAAACACCTATGTTCATCCAAAGACTTCACCAAAAGAGAAAAAAGGTTACCCAAAGACTTGGAAAAAGTTTTTAGCTATGCCATTCCCGATCAGTGCCTGATCTCTAAAACCTACATGATACTGCAAAAACTCAATTACAGATAACCCAATTAAAAAATGGCCAAAAGATATGAATAGACACTTCACTAAAGAAGACATTCAGGTAGCTAACAGATACAGGAGGAAATGTTCATGGTCATTAGCCATTAGAGAAATGCATATCAAAATTATAATGAGACTTCATCTCAGTCCAACAAGGCTGGCATTAATCCAAAAAACACAAAATAATAAATGTTGGAGAGGCTGTGGAGAGATTGGAACACTTACACACTGCTACTGGGAATGTCAAATGGTACAACCACTTTGGAAATTGACTTGGCGCTTCATTAAAAAGCTAGAAATAGAACTACCATACGATCCAGCAATCCCACTCCTTGGAATATATCCTAGAGAAATAAGAGCCTTTACACGAATAGATATATGCACACCCATGTTTATTGCAGCACTGTTTACAATAGCAAAAACATGGAAGCAACCAAGGTGCCCATCAATGGATGAATGGGTAAATTATGGTATATTCACACAATGGAATACTACGCATCGATAAAGAACAGTGAGGAATCTGTGAAACATTTCATAACATGGAGGAACCTGGAAGGCATTATGCTGAGTGAAATTAGTCAGTTGCAAAAGGACGAATATTGCATGAGACCACTATTATAAGAACTTGAGAAATAGTTTAAACTGAGAAGAAAACATTCTTTTGTGATTATGAGAGGGGGGAGGTTGGGAGGGTGGGAGAGGGGCATTCACTAATTAGATAGTAGATAAGAACTACTTTAGGTGAAGGGAAAGACAACACACAATACAGGGGAGGTCAGCACAACTGGACTAAACCAAAAGCAGTTTCCTGAATAAACTGAATGCTTCGAAGGCCAGTGTGGCAGGGTTTGGGGACCATGGTTTCAGTGGACATCTAAGTCAATTGGCATAATAAAATCTATTAAGAAAGCATTCTACATCCCACTTTGAAGAGTGGTGTCTGGTGTCTTAAACGCTAGCAAGCAGCCATCTAAGATGCATCAATTCGTCTCAACCCGCCTGGATCAAAGGAGAATGAAGAACACCAAGGACACAAGGCTATTACAAGCCCAAGAGACAGAAAGGGCCACATGAACCAGAGACTACATCATCCTGAGACCAGAAGAACTAGATGGTGCCCGGCTACAACCTATGACTGCCCTGACAGGGAACACAACAGAGAACCCCTGAGGGAGCAGGAGAGCAGTGGGATGCGGACCCCAAATTCTCATAAAAAGAACAGAATTAATGGTCTGACTGAGACTAGAAGGATCCTGGTGGTCATGGCCCCCAGACCTTCTTTTGACCCAGGACAGGAACCGTTCCCGAAGCCAACTCTTCGGACATGGTTTGGACTGGACAATGGGTTGGAGAGGGATGCTGGTGAGGAGTGAGCTTCTTGGATCAGGTGGACACTTGAGACTATGTTGGCATCTCCTGCCTGCAGGGGAGATGAGAGGGTGGAGGGGGTTAGAAACTGGTGAAATGGACATGAAAAGAGAGAGTGGAGGGAGAGAGCGGGTTGTCTCATTAGGGGGAGAGTAATTGGGAGTATGTAGCAAGGTGTATATAAGTTTTTATGTGAGAAACTGACTTGATTTGTAAACTTTCGCTTAAAGCACAATAAAAATTATATTTAAAAGAAATGAGCTGAGCCTTTGGAAAATGAAAAAATACACCATGTTTTCCAGTAGCTTTTTGGTTCTGGTAAGGGGTTGCTCCCTTCTTGGGGAGGGGTAATTTTTATTCTTTTATTCTCTTGTTATGAGAAAATCCCAACCAAGTCTATTTCTTTCTAGATTAAACTATGTGTCAAAGCTCTTCTAGGTTTGTTTGGAGGCTATTATTCTGGTCTAATAAAACAATTTTGTGCTAGAACAGAATTCTTGATCTGTTTTTTGTATCCAAGAGGCAATGCAGTGCAGGAGTTGCCCGAAGAATCCGTCTCTTGAAGAATCCATCTCTAACTCTATTTCTTTCTCCCCTCAGGCTCCAAGCCGTAGTTACGGAAGTAAGTGTCTATATTAGTTCTCTCTTGCTGGGTGACAAGTTACCACAAACTTAGTAGCTTAAAGCAACACCCGTTTATGAGCTCAGGCTTCTGGAGGGCAGATGTCCAGGACGCACTGCCTGCATTCTCTACTCAGCACCTCACGGGCGGGAGTTAAGGTGTCCCCTGAGCTGAGTTCTCATCGGGAGCCCCGGGTCCTCTTTCAAGCTCATTCAGGCTATTGGCAGAATCCAGTTGCTTGACGTTGTGGGACAGACCGAGCGCCCCATTTTCTTGCTGATAGTCAGAAGGGTTGTTCTCAGCTCCTAGCGGTGCTCTCAATCCATGTCACATGTTCCCCCTCCATCTCCAAAAGCCACCAACAGAGCATCTCCCCTGCGTCAAATCACACTCGCCACCAAGAGCCAGTCCTTTTTAAGGGCTTGCCTGATTAGGTCAGGCCCAACTAGGATAATCTTCCTGTTTTGTGGTTAACTCACTTAATTACACCTGCAAAGTCCCTTCACATCATCACCCAGATCAGTGGTTGATAGAGTAACTGGGTGAAGCTATGTACCAAAGGGCAGGAATCCTGTGTGCCTGCTCAGAATTCTGCCTACCACGATGCCCATTCTGTATCTCCCTTTATATAGGCGAGGGCTTACTTATTAAGGGTGCCTCTAGGCCGTGCAATCAGTTAATGCACTTAGGTGTTAACCGAAAGGTTGGCCATTCAAGTCCACCCAGAGGCGCCTTGGAATAATGGCCTTGGAGATCTACTCCCAAAATATCAGCCATCGAAAACCCTGTGGAGCACAGCTCTATTCTGACACACATGGGTTCACCATGAGTTGGGATCGACTTGATGGCAACTGGTAACTGATTACTTATTGAAGACGTCCAATGAGGGAAGGGAATGAGGAACAATTATGTCCTTGGCATTGCCTAAAGAGAGAATAACTCTGCCTTTGTTTATAGGCACCCGTCTATGATTAACTTTCCCAAGGAAGTTTTGAAAGGACTGAACATGCACCAGGAATGGTAAGAATGGATGAGAGGATTTTCAGGTGAGGTTCAGCACTGGTGAAATTGAACAGTTTTAATAGGAACACAGGCCTGGATTCTCTGCAGTTCTGTCACTTTACTACTACTTCAAACATGGACCATTAATAGAAAAGACGAAGGCTTACTCTTAGGATAAAGATCAAACAAAGTGTTTCTGGCGTGTAGAGCCTAAGTGTAAATATTTCTTGCCTTCTGTCCTCCGTCCAGGAACTGCCAGTTTTGAGAGAGCGTTTTTGGTTTGTAGATGTTTAGTTTTCCAGTCATTTTTTCCTTGGCTAAATAAAATAGTTTAGAAAGCAGAGATAATATTTGTTCCTCTCCACCACTTTTCCTTGTACAACATAACTCCCTCCAGAGCCTCAACTCTCACCCCCAAACTTACCACTCACTCACTCACCTACTACAACCCCCCCCCCCCAAAAATAGAACGAGCTCTGCAAATCCCATGTTGAGCTCTTCATGTCTGTTCTTTCAGACCTTAACCTTGGGACAATCAATGTATTAGAATTAGCATTGACTTTTTTTTTTTTTAGGAGTAAGAGTGAGACCTGGTGGCGCAGTGGTTAAGAGATAGGGCTACTAATCAAAAGGTTGGCAGTTCAAATCCAATAGCTGCTCCTTGGAAACCCTATGGGGCAGTTCTACTCTGTCCTACAGGGTAGAGGAGCCCTGGTGGTGCAGTGGTTAAGACTTTGGCTGCTAACCAAAGGGTCAGCAGTTTGAATCTGCAAGCTGCTCCTTGGAAACCCTATGTGGCAGTTCTGCTCTGTCCTATAGGTTAGGTGTGAGTTAGAATTGACTCGATGGCAACAGGTTTATTTTGTTTGGTTTTAAACAAGGTAGAAGATTTTTCTTTATTTTTTACTCATTTAATATCTGGTAGGCACAATGGATTCAAGGCCCCAATCTCCTGTTTGTTTCTCTGACACGTTTATCTTGTATCCTGTGGGTTTTTTCACTGCTGGAACTCCTGTTAAGTTCACATTGAAAGCAGGAACAAGGGAAGAAGGGTATGTATGCCCATTTAAGGATGTGCTTCTTACAAGTTCCACAAAACTTTAGCCTATAATCCTATTGGCTAGGACATAATGACATGTAACATGTCCTTAACTTGTATTAGTGCAAGTTGGATTTTTTTTTTCTTCCCAGTGGGTATAACCCTGGATGGGGAAACAGCAAGCCCTTATCTCATTGTGTCCCCAGATTCGAAGAGTGTGGTTAACAAAGGCGTCAAGCAGGACGTGGTGGGTCATCAAGAAAGATTCGATTATCCCGCCATCATGGGAACCCAGAACTTTACCTCTGGGATACAGCATTGGGAGGTGGTTGTGGGCAAGAAGGAAGAATGGGAAACAGGAACCTGCAAGGAGTCCTTGGGTAGAAAGAATGCCTCCTTCTCCAATAAGGATCTGTATTTGTTAAAGTGTGTTTGGCATGAGTAGTCATATACTTTCTGTAACCCCAATTCTGTAGTATTGGTTCCTAATTCAAAGTTTGCTACAAAAACTGTGGGGGTTTTACTAGATTACGATTTGGGGACTGTTTTATTTTATGATGCTGTAAGAGACCAACCCCTACTTTGCCAGTGTTGCCATCAGAACCTCTGTGTCCTATCTTCTTGCCTTGTCCCCACACTGTAAATGGCAATCCTGTACCATTAACTATCTGCCCAGTACAAAAACGTTCAAGAAAGAAAACTTCCTCTCAACCATCCTAAGAAAAACAATCTAGGTTAGGAGTCACAGAGCTTTGGAGAAAGCTGATAAAATGACAGATAAAATGTAGATTTGGCTGGGGCACGAAGGAGTTTGTAATTAGAATCATAATATGTGTTGAAATAGTTTATCAGGCTAAAAACCAAATTAATTGATAGGAAAAAAAACACTAGTTGTAATCACTTAAATTTTTAGCTCATCATTAGATTCTGTCTACTACTTCTAATCAAGCATTGACTAAACTAGCATTAATTTATTCTGATAGCAATTTTGAGTATTGGATATATTGACTTGGTTATTATCAGAAAAGACTGAGACCAAGCATTTACGTGGGCATCTACACTATTGGAAATGATACGAATATTAAGACTTAGCAGTAGAAAGAAAGGATGTTTTATTTATATGCACCTAACACAATTTTAACGCAAAACTGAAATGAATATGTACAACCCATAGATGTTTCTGCCAAATTATTCCCCCTGATGCCACCTTTGAGAGAGGTGGCCATCTAAAATTGTTATTTGAGAACTTTTCTCAGGGAAGTAACACTAACAGAGGTAATTTATTTTCTTTGTTTTAAAAGGACAAGACCTGAAGAAGTATGCTAAGCATAGGCAGAAATGCCCCATGCAAATTACGAAGTCTTTAGAAACGCAGGCTTTTGCATCATGTAGCTTGGGTTAGCAGAAACAGGTTGACTGATCTGGGCTTAAAGTGTTTACTAAAATACTTGTCTTCATAAGGAGAATTTTTTTTAAAGTGGTAAGTCCATTAACCTTTATTACTGACTTACCTTTAACGTATAACCTTCACTTCTTTTCTATAATTTCCTATTTGTTTTCATTTTCTTGATTATTAGACGTTTCAGTAGTTAAGATTTAATGAATGCCTGAGTCAAGTTTTATGTTCATTACTCATGGTGGTCCTGATGTTTTCCATCTCTACGCTGCATAGTGAATCACGACCTCCTTCTACGTAACTTTCACTTCAACAAGAGAGGCAAACAGCAGTATCTCGCCCGAATTACACCAGTGATACTGACAAACTAATGCTGCTCACCTGACCTGCTGTAGGCAAGACGTGCAACGCCGTGTTTGGGAGGAGGACCGAGCATCTAAATTGCACATTGCATAAAGGTATAAAAAATTAAAATTCAAATATAAGATTTAAAAAATAAGTTAAAGAAAATAATCTATAAGTGTTTGGGAATAAGGTTTAAACCTCCAGTCTTGAGTCTAACCTTAAGGAAAAGCTTTGGTTTGTATATCATATAAGGGCTCATATGGAAGGTAGATTTGAGGATGACCTCACCACAGTGTACTTTGAGAGAGGATAAATAGGATTTTTTTTTTTTTTTTTGTCTTATTAACCTTTCTGTTTGCTCTTTTCTTCATTCATTTGGGACTATGACACTTGCTGTCAGTATCTCACTTCATAAATCACCTCAGAGTTCTATAAGATTTAACATCTTGATTTTGTAAAATATATTTAGAACTTAAATTTTTTTCTATTTTAATTAATGTTTCTGATATAATGATCTCTGGTCAAGTCTGTTGATAAAGCTATTTTTTCCTCAAAGCCAGTAGTTTGGGTAAGCCCTAGTAGCACTTGATGCCAGCTTTCTTTAACAGGAAACTCTGGTGAAGCAGTGGTTAAGACCTTGGCCGTTAACCAAAAGGTCAGCAGTTCAAATCCACCAGCCCCTCCCTGGAAACCCTATGGGACAGTTCTGCTCCGTCCTATAGGGTCACTGTGAGTCAGAATGGACTCAATGGCAACGGGGTTTTTTGTTTTTTTTTTGCTTTTAACAAATGTACCGCCAGGTCCTGAAGGATACACTAATCATCTGATGATTTTAAGATACAGAAAAAGGTCTTTTGATTCCTTTTTTAACATAAAGATATAAAGGTGAACTAGGTGCATATCCTGTATTGATAGCCAACAGGAAGTAGACATTAATATCTTGATAATGTAGTTTTATTGTGCAATTGGACTATCATGGAGTAGAAAAACTTTCTCCTTTCTGTGTAATGACTTAGGTGTTACTATATAGAGACCAGTGGTCTATGTGTTTTAGGATAAACAGCCATTAATAAAAGCTGAGCATGTATGTCAATATCATATCAGTTATATAACAACAACAACAAAAAACAAACCCATTGCCATCGAGTCGATTCCAACCCATAGCAACCCAACAGGACAGAGTAGAACTGCTCTATGGGGTTTCCAAGGACTGGCTGGAGGATCCAAACTGCCGACCTTTTGATTGGCAGCCATAGCTCTTAACCACTGGGCCACCAAGACTCCAACAATTATATAATTGCCATGTTATTAATATGTATCTTATTTTTTTATTAGACCTGTACGTGAAAGGGGCATATCAATGCTCTTTATTTCCCACAACCCGGTAACTTACATGCTGTATCTCTACCACCACCCTAGGTGGTGGTGGTTGTTAGGTGCCGTCGATTTGGTTCCAACTCATAGGGACCCTATGTACAATAGAACAAAATGCTGCTCAGTCCTGCCCTATCCTCACAATCATTGTTATGCTTGCACCCACTGTTGTAGCCACTGTGTCAATCTGTCTCCTTGAGGGGCTTCCTCCTTTTCACTGACCCTCTAGCAAGCATGATGTCCTTTTCCAGGAACTGGTTCCTCCTGATAACATGTCCAAGGTATGTGAGACGAAGTCTTGCCATCTTTGCTTCTAAGGAGCATTCTGGCTATACTTCCAAGACAGATTTATTCATTACACACTTTTTTGTTTGGGAAAGAAATACCCTAGACACTGCTGAAAAGAATGACGCAGGATGAGTGAAGGAAGGAGAGGAAACTCACTTAGAAATGTCCTCTGTTCTTGTTACCACCCTCCCTTCTGTGCATGCTTCATACAGCCTTTCACATGATGCTCCCAGGTACGTGGAAGGTGGTCATGGGGATTCTTAGCAGGTAGTGCTCAGCATTCAGTAGCTTTACTGAAGGTCATGGCAGTAAAGTGGCAGAGCCGGAACCAGAACCCACTTTAACGGCATCAGTAGAAGTGATGCTTTCCTCAACCTGTGACCTTTGTCCCAAGAATCTGAACTTTATTTGCTAGGGTTAACTGACTCCAAATAAAGCCAGCCCATTTGTTTTGCTGAGGGTACTCTCTGCAGTTAAGACAGAGAGGCTTGTCCTAGCAATGGCAGAATAGACCCCTTAAATTTCCGTCAGAATTCTTATTCTGGAGGATTATCTTCCTATAGAAAAAACAAAACCAAACTGAGTATATTGAGTATAGATAGGTATGCATTGATGTAGAACAATAAAAAGCAAACAACTACACTTTATGTATAAACTATAGAATGGGAAATTAATTTGCTCTGCAAACTCTCACCTAATGCACAATTTAAAAAGATGGGGGGCAACTATACTACCATTAAGGCCAGCCGTAAATGTTTGTGTCTTAAATAGCCTTAAATATTAATGCTTCCTTAAATAAGGAAGCAGCTGAGCACACAGACTCTTGGTTCTCTTAGAATGTTCTTGCTGGGTGCTGCTGAGTTGATTCCGACTCATAGCAACCCCATGTGATGGACTAGAACTGCCCCATGGGGTTTTTTTTGGCTGTAATCGTTACAGGAACAGATCACCAAGTCTTTCTCCCACAGAGCCACTAGGTGGGTTGGAAACACCAGCCTTTAAGTTAGCAGTCAAATGCTTAGCCATTGTGCCACCAGGGATCATTTCCTTATTGTTGTTAGGTGCAGTCCAGACGGTTCCTACTCGTAGTGACCTATACTACAGCCTTAGAGAAAACGAGTCAGAGAGAAGCTGGTCCTTCCTGATGAATAACATCAGTGAGGCCAATCAGGAGCTACCAAGCCCCTCTTCTCCTTTCTAAAATGAGAACAGGCAGTAGCCGACTGCAGTAGAATTGTAGTGCAGACATTTCAAGGATGATCAGCCATGTTAATCCCACCGAAAATGTAAAAGTATTCTACATTGGGGCTGAAGTGAGGGGCTGTTGTAAGTTTATGAAATAAGCCGTGTTGACCAAGACTCATTCATAATAAAATTCAGAATTTTATTTATTTGACAGTTAAAAAAAAAAAAATTTCTTCAGGAACTTTTTAAATCAAGATCTTTCATAGGTAAAAATCTAACTCTTTAAAATGAATGGTGCTCCCTGCAATCTTGTCACACAAGGCCTGTAAAAGCATCTGGTCATAAACTGTCATGCAAATTGAGGCATTTTTTAAAATCTAGCTTTTATTTATTTTATTATCATAGATGAAGGTTTACAGAACAAACTAGCTTCTCATTAAACAATTAGTACACATATTGTTTTGTGACATTGGTTACCAACCGCATGACATGTCGACACTCCCTTCTCAACCTTGGGTTACTTATTACCAGCTTTCCTGTCTCCTCCAGTGAGGCTTTTTTTTTTTTTTTTGTGCTTTAAATATAAGTTTAATTAATCAAATATGTGGTTAACATTCCACAGGGGCAAGGAACCATTGTAAGGAAGTATCGTGGGGTTTAGAATCAGATGGCTGGGACTGAAATCCCACATCTGGAATTTTCTGCACTGAGTGCCCTTGGTCAGTTGCTTAAACTCTAAATCATCATCTTTATCAGCTGTAAAATGTATTCTGATATTACCTACCTCATAGGACTCTAGAATATATAAAGCTATATAAATAGTTTGGCAGATTGTATTTAGAATTACCTGAAGTTAAAATATTTCATCTTCTAAAATTGTTTATTTACTATTTATTTAAAAACTAAGAGGAAACCTTGGTGGCATAGTGGTTAAGAGCTATGGGGGCTACCCAAAAGGTTGGCAGTTTCAACACACCAGCCACTCCTTGGAAATCCTATGGGGCAGTTCTACCCTATCCTATAGGGTTGCTGTGAGTCGGAATCTACACGATGGCAACGGATTTGGTTTGGCTTTTTTTAAAAAAATAAGATGGGCTTTAAAAGATTCCAAGACCAGAGAAGTTTGCCTGATGTTTCCCTTTGGATTCAAAGACTCGAAACATGATTTCCTGTCATAATGAATAAAAATCATGAGTTATGTGAGCTCAGAAGCTAGTGAGAAAAAATGACAGTAGTTGACAAAGTCTTCCCAGAAGCTGGGCAGCAAGAAGGCTTGCAAGAGAGAACAGGACTGAGTAGAACAAAATGTAAGAATAGAAAAGGAGATAGACTCTCCTGGCTGAGGTGGGGCTCCCCGGTGGTGCACTGGTTAAGAGCTAAGGCTGCTAACCAGAAGGGTGAATCCACCAGGTGCTCCTTGAAAACTCTATGGGGCAGTTCTACTCTGTCCTATAGGGTCGTTTTGAGTATGAATCAACTGGAAGGCCAGGGGCTGAGGCGGGGGAGGGGGCACATGAAAATGGACGTGGTCCATTTGAAGAAGACTGGGGAATGAATATTGGGAAGATGGAAGTGGGTGTGGAGTATTAATTTGAGATACTGGAAAAGAATGTACTTAAAATTCCATAGGGTACAACTAGATTTTGAAAGATCAGATAGCTGGGTAGAAAAACTTTCTCATTGTCTTGTCAGCAGTAAAAAAAAAAAAAAAAAAATCACTGACGTTTGATTGGCAGGGGACTGATAGATGCAATAAAAACATTCCAGGGACAAAACTATAAAATTTAGGAAGCTAGGCAGATTTCCTTTCAAACATGAACTATGTGGAGTTGTCCCCTGACCTCCCATCCTTGACAAATCCCTCAGTCTGCCCGTCACTCTAACTCTTGATTTTCTATCCACAAATAATACAATGACCACTTCTTTCAGCAAACATTCTGCAAACTGTGAAATCAGGTGTTATTCTCTAGTGGCACTATTTTTTTTTTATAGCTTAAGATAAAATTGGCATGGCTAGCAGAAAGCAATGAGGTTCTAGCATAACAGCTTGGAGAAGTTTTTTTCCTATGATATTGTTAACATACACATGAGGTTCCTTTAAACAAAATATCTACTAAGGGGTTACTACGTGTTGGGCACTAGGTAAAGTTTTGGGGGATATAAGGAACAAAAAATTCATCCATCCAAGGAGAATGGGAGGCAAGGCCAGGGTCAGGGCTATTCAGTGTTTTCTGGAAGTTCATTAGAAATGTAAATCAGTGAACCCCAGCCCAGATCTACTGGGGGCGGAGCTTAGAAATGTGTTTTAATCGACACAGGTGTTTCTCATTCTCACTAAAATTTGATAACCACTGAGATTTTTTTATTCGAATATGACTTAAAACTCTTCACAGATACCTGCCTGATGGTGAGAGAGGGGACTAAGGAGATAGAGGCAGACAACAGCCCTTCAGCCTGCGTTGTTCCAGCTGTTTTCTCTAAAGGAAATTCTCAGGATTACAGAGAAAGTAAGTGAGCTGTTTTCTGAAGATCCTTTCTTTAATCATGCTTGTCTTTAAATACCTGAGCTTGATCTTAGAATTTTAGTGTCCAGTATTATACATTTATACACACAGCATTGTGAGGGGATAAAATAATAAGGGGGAAAGAAGTCAAAGCAAAGAAAAAATAAAGCTAGGAAAAGCAAAATGAGGTTATGTGTGAATTTTGCACATAGACAACATAACAGGTTATTCTCCAACTGTCCTTTTCCTTGGTTTCTGTGAACATATTTAATCATTCTTCTCTCCTTCTGATGTCTTTTTACCTTTTTAGTTGGTTGGAATTAAAATTTTTTTTTTACAAATATTTATTGAGCGTCTAGTGTGTCTGGCGTAGACACAGGTGGAGTGGGCGAAGTACAAGCAAATGCGTTCCCAGAAAGATAAAATCAGTCAGTTACAGATAAAATGATATGAGTGGGATGGTATTTTAAGAGGTGGAAAGGAACAGGTGAGATTAGAGGTGAGGAGAGGGGCAGGTCACACAGAACTTGGCTCGCCGTTTGAATTTTATTCTGAGTTGCGGTAGGCAGTTATTAGAGACTTGATTTAGGTTTTAAAACAGGATTCCGGTTGCTAAGAGAAGTTGGAGGCAGGAAGTGGCAGGGTAGAACATAAACTAGGAAAATAAGTGAGATGATGAAGTTATGATGGTCTAAACTATCGGTCTGAAAGAATGAACCTTAATGGGAGTTTAGGGTAAGAAAGGTTGAGGGTTGAATCCCAGGGCAGTGTTTTAGATATGTGAATTTTAGGTGCTTATTAGACATTCTATTGCAAATGAGTGGAGATCTCCACATCCGGGCTGGAGTTTTAAAATGGAGAGTGGTATTTGCCTTAACCTTTAGAAATGAATGAGATTACCTACTGAGAGACAGTAGAACCGGAATAAGGGACCAAAATTAAGCTTGAAGCACCTCAAATTTAAAGGTTCAAGAGGACGTGGAGCCAAACTAGAATATTGAGAAACAGATGGGGAAAGTAGGAGTGGTATCAGCTGTAGGATCTTGATAAACGAGAGAAGACAATGTTATGGAAAGAAAGGCGGGGTCAGCTATGATAACTGTTGCTGAGAGCTGAAACCAGGAATGGCTGCTGAATTTTGTTCCTTTTGATGATCGATCAGTTTTTTCAGTGAAATAGTCTAGAGCTAGTTCCGGCAGGCAAGACAAAGCAAGTCATGAAGGAGTTGAAATACCCAAACAGTAAAAAGACCTGGAGTAAATTCAAAAGCCAAATGACAAGCTGAGAGAAAATGTTTGCAATTTATATAAACAGACAAGGGGCTAATTTTTTAAATGTATAAATATCTCTAAAACTGAGAAGAAAAACTCCAAAACACCTGATAGAAGAAAATGGGTAAATGACTCAAATATATGGTTCACAGCAAAAGAAATGAAAACAGCTCCTAACCATATGAAAATAAAAGCCGTGCTCATAATAAAATGGAGCCCTGGTGGCTCATAATAAAATAATAGCAAATTTAAAATACATCAAAAAACCCAAAACCCAGTGCCTTCGAGTTGATCCCGACTCATAGCAACCCTATAGGACAGAGTAGAACTGCCCCATATTAGTATTTATGGAAGCTTTATATGAATATAATATATAGAGATACAGATATTATATGTTTGTCTATATGTAAAATATATGTATTTCTTACCAACCAAGTGGACAAAACTCAAAAGTTTGATAGTTTACTCATACATTGCTTGGAGTACAAAATTGTACTCCAAAATTGTAACTAAAATTACAGCCGCGTTTACTTTTTGGTACAACAGTCTTATGTTTAGTGAATAACTCCTTTAAGGCCATGGTTCTTAACTTTTTGGTCTCAGGACTTCTTTACACTGAAATTACTGACGATGATCTCAGTAAGCTTTTGTTCATCTGTACTATGCCTGAGAACAAAAATTATTAAGAAAAGTGACATGGTTTTACAGTTTTGCAAATCTCTTTAATTTCTGGTTTATCAGAAGACACGTATTCTCTAATATCTGTTTTGGCATCTCATCTATTGCAATAAGTTGTTTAGCAATATATGTTACGTTATGCATGTTTTTTATTCCATATGTTATGTCTATGAAGAAAATCTGACCTCACACAGATAAGTAGTGGGAAAACCTTCTAATAGCTTTTAAAGATTTGTAGTTTTTTTTTCTTGAAATCATACCAATGAACATTTTGTATTCTATTACATTAAAATCTGTTGGTCTGTCTTATACTTTGAAACCAACTTCTGCATAACTGATACCATCACGCACTGGTCTTTTGGAAAATATCGGTTCACTGAGTTTGCAGGTCTTCTAAATGTTGATGTATTTCATTATACAATATTTTTAAAAAATCATATTTGTGAATATCACCGCCAGTCTCATCAGGAAAAACAAAGTATCGGAAGGTTGTCAAGCTTACAGTAGTGGATATGAGTTTTCCAAAATTTTAATTTTTGTTTAAAAGCTGAAGTTTTATCATTGGCAACTAATCCTGTCAGTTGTTTTCCTTTAAATGACAGGGCCACTTTGTTAATTTTTTAGAAAATGTGTTCCAAATTAACAAGTCTGAATACCATAGTTTGTTAGAGTTGTTCTTTCAAATAAAAATATCCCATGAAATAAAGTGGCTAGTGCTAACCAAAAGTTGGCAGTTCAGATCCACCAGGCACTCCTTGAAAACCCTATGGGGCAGTTCTACTCTGTCCTGTAGGGTCGCTATGACTCAGAAATGACTTGATGATAATGGGTATTGATAGTAGCTTCCAGTTCAAACAATCACAGAAATACTTCTCCTCGAGACAACAGTTTTATTTCCATATACCGCATAAATGCTTCATGCATATTTCCTAGAGTATTAAACATTATTATTAAATAAATGCTAATGAGCAAATCTCACACTCGGGTTGAGATTTAATACTTTACTGCTTCACCAAGACATTCAGACACTCTTGATGAAAATGGACTTTTTTTTTAAAAAAAAAAACTGGCAGTATGGAAGTATAAAAAAAAAGAGAGAGAAAAAGCACAATAATGACTACTAGTACTGTTTGGTGTCACTTCTGTGATTAACAGTAAGACTCCAGCAGTTCTGTCTGTCATGGCCGCAAATGTCAACACAATGAAAAAGGCGGGTCAAGTCTTGGAAACTACACTGTAAAAACTGCTGCTGTGATGTGAGCACAAAAGAAATGCAAAAACATATGCACAAGGTTAATCAACTTCAAAATTAGGAAAATCCTTTACATAGTAAATTAAATAAAAAAAAAGAAAGAAAGAATGGACAGGCAGAAGTCTAGCAATAGCAAAGAGTTTGGGCGGGAGCCAGAGGGTGAGGGATGTGGAAGAAGTTAATAAATTCAGAGAAGAATGTTTGGAAGTTCTGAAACAGATCAGGCTGGTGTTGGCGCAGTGGTTAAGGGCTAGCTGCTCACCAAAAGGTCGGCAGTTGGAATCCACCAGCCCTTCCTTGGAAACCCTGTGGGGCAGTTCTACCCTGTCCTACAGGGTCGCTATGAGTCGGGATCAACTGGGCGGCAATGAGTTTTGTTTTGTTTTTTTTGGGGGGGGGGTGGGGAAGGGGATAATGTCAAAGGTGCTGACTAACGAGTTGGAATGGGGACAAATGTTAATAGAATAGAGGATTTTGAGAAATTACTACTCGGTTTTTTTATGATGGTGTCACCCAACAACGGGATTAAACATGGAAACTAAGTCAACCAAGCCAGTTCTCCCTTGGGGAATAGTATCCCACAATTCAGTAGGTAACTAACACATTTTAAGAATATAATTAAAATAACGTTTTTTAAGAAGAGGTAGATTTGCTGATCAAAGGTAATCAGATAACTGGACACGGAAATGGGTATGTAGGACCAACCGAACAGTACAGCGCTCGGTTTCCCTTTCTATTTTTGTGAAGTGTTTTTTTGCGATTCCTGCTCTAGGGTTTTGTTTGTTTCTCTTCTTTCTTTTATTTTTTAATATCCTTTAACGTCTGGGGCTAGGGTGAGGCAAGCCAGGCAAAATTTGAGGGGCACTCAAGAAACCCTTTGCCTCTTTAAATTTTCCACCAAAGCTGCTCTCCCTTAAAGAAAACTCAAAACCAAACCCACTCCCGTGGAGTCTATTCCGACTCATAGCGACCCTCTAGGACAGAGTAGCACTGCCCCACAGGGTTTCCAAGGAGCGGCTGGTGGATTCGAACCGCTGACCTTTTGGGTAGCAGCCAGCAGTAGCTCTTAGCCACTGTGCCTCCAGGGCACCCCTCTCCCTTAAGGACGCACCAAGAGGCCCTTACTTTCCGGTGGATGCAAGCGCTGGGAAGGTGCGCGCCTCCTTAAACGTTGCCTCTGGGACTCCCTCGGCCCCTCTTGAGCCCCGGAAGTTCCTCCCACCTTAGCCCAGGGCCTTCCACGGGCGGGCATCGTTTGGGG
Source organism: Elephas maximus indicus (assembly GCF_024166365.1). Taxonomy (NCBI): domain Eukaryota; kingdom Metazoa; phylum Chordata; class Mammalia; order Proboscidea; family Elephantidae; genus Elephas; species Elephas maximus. The sequence goes on from NC_064840.1 coordinate 78,540,826, forward strand.
TGACTTCCAGGTAAGTGCTCTGCCATGCTGTCGCTGAATTAATTGTCCACCTATTGCTTAAAATTGTCAGAAAACTTGAGACAGCGTCCTACGCCTCGGCCGTTGGTGTTTGTCCATCTCTTACCCAAGCACGGACCTGCCCGGGGGTCGTCCGAGTTCAGCAGTCCCAGGTGCGCGCAGGTCGTCGTCTTTGCACCGTTGATGCTTGGCTGTGGGCGCGGCGGATGCCAGGTGAGTCGGCTCCAGAACACGGGGGAGCCCCGCAATCCTTTCCTGTCCGCAGTGCCGGGGAGCACCCCACATCGGAAGCAGACCTAGGGACCCCTGCAGAATGTCCGACAGGCTCAGCCCCCATTTGCAGCCCCAAATCCCAGATTTCTACTGTGAGAAGCACCTGGAACCACCGAAGCTCTTTTGTGAGGATGACCAAGTCACGTTTTGTGTCAAGTGCACCCCATCCCAGGAACACAAGCACCACGTGTTGTATGCGGTGGGCGAGGCCGTTGAGAACTACCAGGTAAGCTTTCCGCAGGTCCCAGAAAGGTCTGGCGGTCTGGCCACCTCCTCCTGCTTCACTCCCCTTGGATCATTGCCTTAGCGAAGTGTTTATCAAAGAATGTAAGTACTATGTTCAGCCTTTTAGCTTCAAGGCTAAGAAAACCTACAGACAGGTCTTTCAGGAAGTCCCTGGGTGTCTCAGATGGTTAGTCACTGGACTAACTGAAAGGTTGATGGTTCAAACCACCCAGAGGCATTCTAATCCAGCCAGAGGCCCCTCTGAGACGGGCCTGGTGATCTGCTTCTGGAGGGTCACAGCCATGAAAACCCTATGGAGCACAGTTCTGCTCTGCACACATGGGGTCACCATGAATCTGAATTGACTGGGCAGCGACTAGTTGGCATCTCGTTTGTTGTTTGTTTGATTGGCCTTTCAGTTGTCTAAGGTGAAGAATCCAGCTGTTGTAAGGCAATTTATTTACTCGGACTCCTGTGATATATTTCTGTCCAGAAGTTATTTCAAGAGATGTTGAACACATTGAGGAAGAAACTTGAAATCGCTCAAAACATTTTGGCTGATGAGCAAGAAAGAATGGTGATAATTCAGGTCAGTGCTTAACTTGAAACTTGAGTGGAAAATTACTGATAATGTCAGGTAGCAAGTAATGTAAACAAAATCAAAAATGACAAACCGGAGAAAATATTTGAAATCTATAGAATAGAAAAGTGCTAATTTCTGAATGTACGAACAGCTCGTAAATCAATAAGAAACAGACTAGCAACCCGATAGAAAAATGATGAAAGAAATGAAACTTCACAGAAGAGAAATTGCAGATGTCTTCTAAACACACAGAAACCCTGGTGGCCTAGTGGTTAAGTTCAGCTGCTAATCAAAAGGTCGGCAGTTTGAATCCACGAGGTGCTCCTTGAAAGCCATATGGGGCGGTTCTGCTGTGTCCTGTAGGGTTGCTATGAGTTGGACTCGACAGCAATGGGTTTGGGTTTTTTTTTTGTTCTATAAACACACAAAAACATCCTGAAACTGTTCAGGGTAAGAGAGATACAAGTTAAAAAATATTAAATTGTTAGTGAGGTGACGTTTGCAACCCTGATTGGCAAAGATTAAAAAGATTGAGAACACGGCTGATAACAATGGTTTAGGAAAACTAGCACCTCGGGTATTTTGGGGGGACGTATAAATCGTGAAACCTCTATAAAGGGAAATATGAGGATGGCTTTCCAAACTGAGTGTCCCACTATCCATCTCACAGACTTTCACTTCTGATTTCACGCGCTCTCTGTATGCTCCACTCTTTTCTGAGTCTTTTCAGTTTTAATTTTCCAAAAGAATGAATCTCTAGTTTGGGATGGTGAGGAAGGAGAATTGCCTGGCTATGCTAGATTTTTTTCAACTCTTCCCATGTTTTTTCATCAAATACTCAACCAGTAATTGAGGGCCTGTTGTTTGCTAGAGACTATGCTAGGTGCTAGGGACTTGGCAGTAGAAAAAACAATTCTGCCCTTTGGGAACTGACATTCTAGTAGAGATAAACAACAACAGCAACAAAAACACTATGTTACACAGTCAGTAGAAGTCCCTGAGTGGCACAAATGGCTAAGCAGTGGATGACTAACAAAGAGGTTGGCAGTTCAAACCCGCTCAGAGGCACTGCGGAAGTAAGGCCTGGCGATCTTCCAGTACGTCACAGCCTTGAAAACTCTATGGAGCACAGTTCTGTGCTGCACATATGGGGCCGCCATGAGTCGGAATTGACTCAACAGCAGGTAACAAAAACACATACTAAGTGTTCCAATTTTTTTAAAGCAGGAAAGAGTAATGGAGTGGATCTTGCCATTCAGGAAGTGACATTTGAGAAAAAACTCAAGGAAGTGAGGGATTAAGGGCTTCGAGACTTGCGTGTACTTGGTGGGGGCTGGGCGAAGGAACAAGAGACCAGTAGATGAGGACATCAGAAAATAAAGGCGCGTGTCATACAGGACAGTTGACCTTTAATGAAATAAGGAAACCACTGGACAGTTTCCAGCAGAGGAGTGAATTTATCTGACTTCCACATTTTCACAGAAACACTCCAGCCATTAAAATAAGGTACCCAGTACCCAGTGCCCTCGAGTCGATTCCGACTCATAGTGACCCTATAGGACGGAGTAAGAGGAGGTAGAAGCAGAGGTGGAAAGACCCAGCAGGGGGCTTTGCAATAATCCAGAGAAATCTGAAAGCGAATTGGGAAGCTAGTGGTAGAAGTGGTCAGGTTGCGGATACATCTCGATTCCATGAAGTCTCATGAGATTAAATATCGTCTCTAAACTGACTACGTCCAAATTCATATCCCTAGCTCAGAGTTCTGCATGACAGGCTTTCCTGTCAAAGTTTCTGCTTGGCATCTCTCCTTGGATGTCTTAGTTGAGTATGCAAAGTCAGCATATCTGTAAAAACGGCTGTGGTGGTGTCAGAGGTCCTCTAACTTCAGAAGGAAGGAGAATCACCATCAGCATCAGCCCCAGGCTGATCCCTGTGAGGTGGAAGTCAGACATTCCTCCACACTCCAACCTTTTTGTCACTTCTGACACCAGCCGTCCCTCCCATGGCACTCTCTACTTCTCTGCTTTGTTTGATAATTCACGGCAATGGCCGCACAGAACTCACAGACAATACTCATGATTATGGGCTGTATTAGGGGACACCAGCCGTCCCTCCCATGGCACTCTCTACTTCTCTGCTTTGTTTGATAATTCACGGCAATGGCCGCACAGAACTCACAGACAATACTCATGATTATGGGCTGTATTAGGGAAGTAACAGATTAAAGCTTGGGGTCAGGATCAGCAGGCTCAATGAGGGATCAACAGGCTCGATGCTGCATCAAGATCAGGAAGCATGTAGGCAGAGTCTCCCTTCTTCAGTGCAGGACAGCTCTCTCAACTCCTTTCAGCCCCCTGTAGACCGATTCCTCTGGCCCCCTGTGAACATGTTCCTCTGGTCCCCCTGAGGATAGGCACCTCTCAGCCCCCTGAGGACAGGCTCCTCTCAGCCCCCTGAGGACAGTCTCTTCTCGACTCCCTAAGAACAGGCTCCTTCCTCTCAGCCCCCTGTAGACAGGGTCCTCTGGCCTGCCTTAGGACAGGCTTCTCTCAGCCCACTGTAGACAGGTTCCTCTGGCCCCCCAGAGGGCAGGCTCCTCTCAGACCCCTGAGGACAGTCTCTTCTCGACTCCCTGAGGACAGGCTCCTTCCTCTCAGCTCCCTGAAGACAGAGTCCCCTCAGCCCCCTGTGGACAGGGTCCCCTTGCCCACCTTAGGACAGGCTTCTCAGCCCCATCAGGACATACCTCCTTTCTCAGCCTTTTGCCCTGCTGGGACCTGGCCTCTGCCCAGCTTGGGCAAGCATCACAGAACTCTTTTATAGCACTGCCAATAAGTGCCCAGACGCACCCCACTCCACCAGCAAGCCTCTTGCCTGAAGACGCGCAGCTTTCTCACTTCCTGAGTTGACAAACCCACTGTAGCCTCCGCTCTGTGGGCCAGGAAACCTACTGTGCCGTCTCACACTGGTCTTCTAGTGCTGCTGCTGCTCTTTCTCTGCCGAGCTTGCCGTGGCTTCTTGCTATCTCGCACCTTCTCTGATGTTACAGCTCTGTCTGTCTCCTGGGTCTAGTAAGTTCTCAGTGCAGGGACCATGGGGCCGAATAATGCACTCTACCCCTGGCTCTTCTTTCTTGTTGGTAGTTGAGTCCCCTCTCTGCTTCTGGGATTGGCTCCCTTTAAGCCTAGTGGGATGGAAAAATTGACCAATCACCTCATTAGGGTTCTGTACACCTTATTTGCATAGTTCCACCCAGTCATCGTGTGGGAGTTACAAGCGCAAGCTTGTCTAAACAGCCTGTATTAAGTAATTCGCTGTACCGCAACACCCCAAACTGAGCTCCTGATGTACTCCCTACCTTCAGAACCTATTTCTCCCATAGTTTTCCTCTGTGTTTCGACAAGTCCATCCTTCTGGTTGCCTAGTCTAAACACCTCAGAGTTATCCATCCTTGACTTCTTTCTTGCACTTCATGTCAAAGCATGAGCAAATCTCACCGATGCTGCCTTCCAGCTTTCCTGGTCTCCTCATTGTTCTTTGAGATTGTAGCTTTCTTAGTTTTTCCTGGTCACTTAGCATTGCTTCATCTGTATTTCTTGTTATCAGATTTTCTTGATGCCTTGGGTGACTTTGACTCCGAAATTCTCTTGGTTCTGTGGATTTATGCCTTTATTTTCTTCCTTTATACTTTATATTTCCCTCTTCTCTTTACTGGAGTTAGAGATGGAAAGAAGATGAACATTTGTGCTCAATCTGTCATGTTTAAGCTGAAGTCTGTCCTGTCTGTCTCTGTGGTGAAGGAAGATGAGCAGAATTTTAAGGAGATGATTGAGTCAGAATATAGGATACGGTTCCGGATGTTGAATGAAGAGAATGACATGAATCTCCTGAGACTACATGAGTGTCTATCCAACCTAAACATGAAAGAAGCCAGCCTGAATCAACTGATCAAGTTGGCCACAGAGCTGGAGGAGAAGCCCCAGGAAATACTGCAGGTAAGATGTTGAAAACAACTTCCTCACAATACTGGAGAAGTGAGAGAAAGAGGAGCTGGACATTGTGCTAATTTTAGAATAAGATATCCAGTGATAACCACAGATGTGTTAAAATAATGTACATGTCTACACAGCGGTTCTATTTCTGAGAATTTACCATGCAAATTTACTTATGTATGTACAAAAAAACACAAGTAAGGCAAAAGTGTACAACTAGATTTTGGTACACAGCCGTGATTCAGAGGTAGCCTTTGAAGCCAGATTGCTGTAGTTCCTGTCTGTGTTCTGCTATTTCCTAGCTCCTAGGTGGCCTTGGACAAGTGGCATAATCTCTGACTCTGTTTTCTTAATTGTAAGTCAGGAAAAGTAAAGGCACCTAATTTATAATATTGTTGTATGAATTGAGTGAGATAATCTATATAAAACTTATATACACGTTAAGTGCTCAGTAAGTATCAGCTATTATTAATTTATTGATAGTAAGAGACTAGATACAACCTGGAACCATCAGTATGAGACTCATGAAATAAATTGTTACAATACAATGGATTACTCTTCAACATTTAAAAAGGACATGACTCTATGTGTATGAGTAATTCTCCCCAAGAGCATATTATTTATTAAGAACAAAGCAAATTGACAGATCAGTGATAGAATATGCCATCTTTTGTAATTTTTAAGAAAAAAAAAGATTGTGAATGTATGTTTCATGTCCCTAAGTAGAGTATCTTTGGAAGGTGAAAAGAAAATTGCTATCAGTGGCTTAACGAATCATTGAATCCTTTGTTCTTATTAGTTGCCACTGAGTCTCTTAGTTCTATCATTGATTGATTGAATTGAGTTTATAATTATAATACACTTTGATTTTAATTAATCCTAATTTAATGAAGGAAATAGGAAACTTTCTGAATAAAATGCCACAGGCAGGGGAAAAAATGTGATCTGTTTGAGGCTCAGATTGTTTTTTTTATCTACATCAGCATAGATGTATTAATTGTCAAATAATTGAATTTCTATTGAGAGATGCCCTGTTTGACATGGAGACATATCAAGGCCTTACCTGAGTACATCTGTTTTTGGGAGGGCGGACAGAAAAGGCGGGTTTTTAAAGAGATGGTTAGATTATAAACTAAGAGCAGTTAACCAGTTGTTGACAGTAATCGGAGATGCTTCTGCAGAGACTGGGTGACTTGATGAGAGACAGAATGGACAAACTGAAGGAGAGTGAAGCCTGGCTCTCGGAGCAGATCTGCAGCCTCCAGGGGGTCATCGCAGAGCTGGAGAAGAAGTGTGGGGAACCCTCCGTAGCACTGCTCCACGTAAGACTCTGGAAGACTTCCATTATTGGATTTGAGAGATGAGAACTGCATGGTGCTCCTTAGGGGTCAGTTCCCAAAGAAAAGATGCCCAGTGGTCTTCAACCATACCTGAAGTCTATGTAGCTATTTTCCAGTCACCAAAAAGACTGAATTACTGTAAAATCCTTGGATAATGTAGAGCTGTTTCACGATAGTTCTCACCTTAGAATTATCAATAAAACCCAAACCCAGTGCCGTTGAGTCGATTCCAACTCATAGCCACCCTATAGGACAGAGTAGAACCGCCCCATAGAGTTTCCAAGGAGCGTCTGGTGGATTCGAACTGCTAACCCTTTGATTAGCAGCCATAGTGCTTAACCACTATGCTACGAGGGTTTCCAGAAATTATCAGTAGTAAGTTTGAATTGAGATATCCCTCAATAGGATGAAAAATTGACTAGTCAATTATGATATACCTGTAAAATGGAATATTCTGTAACCATGAAAAATGAATATGGCTGTTCTGTATGAGCCAGAAATGACTCAATGGTTTTGGTTTATAGGCACTAAAAGGGTATCTTTAAGGTATCTCATTAATTCCAGATAGCTGGAGAATAATGTAGAACAAAATTCTAACTCAAAAAAAGGCCAGACTTACAGGTTCGGACAGAGACTGGAAAAACCCCGAGAGTATGGCTCCTGGACACTTGTTTAGCTCAATAATGAAGTCACTCCCTAGATTCACCCTTCAGCCAAAGATTAGCCAGGCCCATAAAACTAAACAAGATTAAATGGCACACCAGCCCAGGGGGAAGGACGAGAAGGCAGGATGGGACCGGAAAGCTGGTGATTGGGAACCCAAGGTCGAGAAAGGAGAGTGTTGACATTATCATGGGGTATGTAACCAATGTCACACAACAATAAAAAACAACAACAAAAAACACAATATGTATATTGTTTAACGAGAAACTAATTTGCTCTGTAAATCTTCATCAAAAACACAATTAAAAAAAAAAATCTCATTAAGTGAAAAAAGAAAGATGGAGCTTTTCCTAGTGAAAAATGTATATATTTACATATGTGCTGGTTAACATTCACAGACCACCTCTGGCAAGATGAATACGAATGTTGCAATCACTGGTAGCCTTGGGGATCGAGGGCGGGAGACGTATTTATATAGCACTGTATGTTTTATATTTTATGCCGTGATGCGCATAGCCTTTTCAGAAGGTAAATTACTTGCTATCTTAAGACGTCATATCCATATTGGATGTGATTTCAGAAGCTTTTACATGCAAACCCTCAGGGAGCAGTTCAGTTCTAGAGCCAAGCCCCGTTCACTGCAGTACAGGTGGGCGTGACCCAGTTATCCTCAGTTCCTGACCGAGCTGTGACTTCCCTCCCCAGCCTTAGTGGATCCTCAACTTTTGGTTCCCCAGCATAGGAAACAAATACAGGAACATTTGATTGTATTGGTTTTCTAGGACAGCCTTAACAAATTACCCCAAAGTGATTTACCCATTGGCGTTGAGTCGATTCCAGCTCATAGAGACCCCCTAAGACAGAGCAGAACTGCCTCATAGGGTTTCCAAGGCTGAAATCTTTTCAGAAGCAGACTGCTACATCTTTCTTCCGTGGAGTTGCTGGTGGGTTCCAACCGCCGACCTTTCAGCTAGCAACCGAGCACTTAGCCACTGGGCCACCAGGGCTCCTCCACAAACTGTATTCTTTAACAGTTCTGGAGGCTAGAAGTCTGAATTTAGGGTTGGGCAGGACCATGCTTTCTCCCAAGGCTCTAGGGGAAGAATCTCTTCCAGCCCCTGGTAGCCCCAGGCACTCCTTGTTTGGTGGCAGTATAACCCCTTACTCTGCTTCTGTCCTCACACCGTGGTCTTTTCCTTGATTTTGAGCATTTCTCTGACTTTCCCTAATCAGTGTTACCCAGCAGTAACCTTGCCTCTTTTCTCCCTCCTTAGAACGCAAGATGTTCTTTGGAAAGGTAAGTTTTCATTTTGGAGACACTTGGTTGGTAGTCTGCGGTGGAGTATACTGGGAGGGCTGTGTAGACAAGGGTGGGAAGGGCGTACCTGCTAATGGAACCTGTTTGATGAGATCTGCCCTCTAAGTGGAGGGGCCTGGGGCCTGGGCAGGTAACCTCTGTAATCTCCTTTCTTTATAGGAGTGAGTCACTCCTGCTTCAGTGTCTGGAGCCTGCCCACATCACAGAACTGAGTTTATCCCAAATAACAGGAATGAGCCCAATGCTCAGAGTTCTCCAAAGTAAGTTGACACATACTCACAATTTAATAGAGAACTGCTGCTCTGTGTTTTATGTTTGGGAATTTGGTGACCATCCCACCGTGAAAAGATTGAAGACTATTTAGGGGCTGTATAAGAAAGTAATTTTATGATTTAACATGGAGAAAGGATCCCTAGTGGTACAGTGGTTAAGCCCTCGGCTGCTAACTGAAGGGTTGGTGGTTCAAACCCACTAGAGGGAGAAAAATGGGAGAGTCTGTTTCCGTAAAGATGACAGCCTTAGAAACCCTATGGGGCAGTTGTACTCTGTCTATAGGGTCGCTATGAGTCAAAATAGACTCAATGGCAACGGAATCTTTGTACGGCGAGGCTTTCCTATGCAAATTCTTGGCCAGTTTCCCAGCCCTGGAAATGTAATCCCAGGGAGATTCTACCACTTAAAAGTTTCCAGAAAAGAAGTTTCAGCACGTTTAGCAAAGGACTTCCATCTCCTGTGCCTGTAGTTTTGCCTTTTCCAGAGTGTCCTGTCAGTGGAGTCATAGAGTATGTAGCCTGTTGGGTCTGACTTCTTTTACTTTACCATAGTGCAATTGAGATGCATCGAAGTTGTCACCTGGCAGTTCTTTTTTATTGCTGTGTAGTATGCCGTTGTATAAATACTGCATACCACAATTTATCCTTTCCTGGTTTCATGGATACTTGGGATGTTTCCAGCTTTGAGCTAAAAACATCTACCTGCAAATTTTTGTGTGGACATATGTCTCTTTCTCTAGGTTGAATACCTGAGAGTGGGATGGCTGAACATGTTCTCCAAACTGACTGTGCCATTTTACATTCCCACCAGTAAAGTCTGGAAAATTCCTTTTTCTACATCCTCACTAGGATTTAGTATTGTCAACTTTTTTTTTTTAAATCAGATCCAGCCTAACAGCTCTGCAGTGGTATCACCTTTTCATTTGCGTTTCTCAGATGACTAGTGATGCTGAGCATATTTTCACCTGCTTATTTATCAGCTGTATCTCTTCCTGGTGAAGATTAGCTATGAATCCCTTCCACATGTTTTTAATTGTGTTGTGTGTTTTCCTCTTATTGAGTTCTGAGCTACTTGTATGTGTTCTGGTTACCATTCCTTTATCAGATATGTGTTTTGCAAATATTTATTCCCAGTCTGTGGTCTGTATTTTCATTTCTATTTTTTTTTTCTGCATTAGAACAGTTTTGTTTTTTAATGTATTTTCATTTTCTTAACAGTGTTTTGATGAGTAGACATTTTGATGAAGTCCAATTTATTAGATTTTTTTTTTCTTTTATGGTTTGTGCTGTTTGTATCCTATCTAAGAAATCTTTCAGGAAAAAGATGTGGCAGCCTGCTTCCATAAAGATTTACAGTCTTGGAAACCCTATAGGGCAGTTCTCTTCTGTCCTACAGGGTCTCTGTGAGCTGGAATTGACACAACAGTGGGTTTTAAGAAATCTTTGCCTACTTCAGTAAAGATTTTCTTCTAGAAGCTTTAGGTTTTACATTTATGTTTGTGTTCCATTTAGAGTTAATATTTATATATGGTTCAAGGAGTAATACAACCCTAATGTACCGAACACCACCCATTTTATTTTTTGGCACATGGATATCCATTCATTCCAGCACCACTTGCTGAGAACATTATCCTTTCTCCATCGGATTTACATGGCATGTTTGTTGAAAATCAGCTGGCAAGTAGGAGTTGGTCTGTTTCTGAATTCTGATAGATCCATTGATCATTAGAGCTACCCTTTCACCAATACCACACTGACGTGATCGATCGATTATAGGAAGTCTTGAAATCAGGTGGTGTAACTTTGCTGTTTTTCCAAATAGTTTTATTCTCTCGTTTTGCCTTTCCACATAAATTTTAAAATCACTTTGTTGATTTATACAAAAAGGAAAAAAAGACTGCTGGGATTTTGACTGCGATTACATTGAATCGGTAGATTAATTTGGGGAGAATTGACGTCTTGAAAACATTGAGTCTTCCAGTCCAGGAACATTGTGTATCTCCATTTATATAGGTCTTCTTTGATTTCTCTCATCAATGTTTTGTAGTTTTCCACATACAGATGTTATACTTATTTTATTATATTAACCCCTAAGTGTTTTATGTTTTTTGGTGCTATGGTACCTATACTTTAGGAACTGTATTTGTAATGGAAATTTCATTTATTTCTAGTTTGTTGCTAGTATATTGAAATAGAACTGATTAACGTATATTGACATTGTCTCCTAAAGCTATGCTAAACTTATTCATTAGTTCTAGTGACTTTTTTATAAATTCTTTGGTACTTTCTACAAAGATAGTTGTGTAATCTATGGATATGTAGATCATTTTATTTCTTTCTTTCTGATCTGTATATCTTTTCTGTATTCTTCCCTTATTATACTAGCTGAGGAGTCCTGGTGGTACAGGGGTTAAAGCACTTGGCTGCTAACCAAAAGTTTGGCAGTTTGAACCCACCAGCTGCTTCATGGGAGGAAGACATAGCAGTCTGCTTCCGTAAAGATTTACAGCCTTGGAAACCATATGGGGCAGTTCTCCTCTGTCCTGTAGGGTCGCTGTGAGTCAGAGCTCCCTGGACGGCAATGGGTTTTCTTTTTTTTTTCATTGTGCCAACTAGGACCTCCAATATAATGTTAAATCAAAGTGGTGAGAGTGAATACTTGCTTTGTCCTTGCTTCTAGAGAGAAAGAAAGCCTTAAGTCTTTCCTTTTAAGTATGCTGTTAGTTGTAGGGTTTTCTATAGTTACCCTTCATCAAACTTAGGAAGTTCCGCTCTGTTTCTATTTTCCTAAAAATTGTTATCATGAATGGATGCTGAATTTAACAAATGCTTTTTTTTTAATTTATTGAAATGTTCGTGTTTTTTCCTTCTTAAGCTGTTAATGTGGTGGACTGTATTGATTTATTTTCAAGTGTTGAACCAGCTTTGCATTCTGAAGATAAACACTTGTAATGAGGTCTCGTCCATTTGCTATATATTGCTATATTCAGGGTGCTAGTATTTTGTTAAAAATGTTTTGCATTTATGCTCATGAAAGATGTTGGTCTGTAGCCTTCCTTATAATCATCCACTGACTTTTTTTTATTTAATTCATTTCATTTTTGATTTATGGATAATCTATTTGGTTCTTTTTCAAACTGGCTCGATCTTGCTTTTTAATTTCCTGTATCCTATAGAGTCGCTATGAGTCAGAATTGACTCGATGGCACTGGGTTTGGTTTTAGTTTTGGTATAAATGTTTTTAAGCTTTTCTTTTTTCTTTAAACACAGCAAGCACAGTTATTTTAGAGTCTACTCCTGATAATTTCAGTATCTAAAGTTCTTTACAGATCTGTTTCCGGAATCTTGCTCAATGGTGCTTTTCTTAGTTTGTAGGTGTGTGCTTAGTGATTTTTGTTAGTAAGCTTCCCTTTTTTCTTGAATATTGTTTTTAGAAATTCTTTGAGAACAGGAATGGAGATGTGCATTCTTTCAGAGAAAACTTCCATTTGTTTCTGCTCATCTTCTGGAGATACTCAGAGTCTGAGACAATTTAAAATTCAAGGCTTGTGTATAATAATGAGTCCAGAGATTTAAGCTAATTTGGTAATAGAACTTGTAGAACTTGCTACTGGCCTAAATGTTAGAGAACGTAAGCAATAATGGGTGACTCCAGGTTTATGGCTTGATCAACTAAGGTGGTAAGATTGCTACTAACTGAGAAGTAAAGATTGGAAAGGATGGGTTTGAAGTTTTGGATGTAGTATGTTTGAAATTCTTGTTATATCCAATTAGCAGTATGTGTTACGAGTGAGTCATAAACATATAGAAGATATTTAAGATGGAGGCTAGATGAGGTTACCTGGAGAAAGAAAGAAAGAGGACCAGGACCAAGCCCTGGGAAATCACAATATGTAGAAGTCCAACAGAAAGAGATAAGAGAAAGAATAGTCAGAGATATGAAGAAAGCCAGTATCACTAAGTTGGTGTAAGACAGCGGCTTACCAAGGCCTTAGCAGGTCCACCAGGTTGACTGCAGACTCACAGAGTATGTCTTTCAGCTAGAAGAAATTCACATCAAGGCTTCTTTTTGTTCTCCTCTTGATTTTGTGAAAGATTCTCACAGGTTTTCTAGACTCCACTAACATAATCTTCTTTGAGCTGCTCAATGTCAAGCGCTTGTTGGCAGCAATTTCTTGGCTCAAAATCAAACTGAGGTGATATTTAAGCTGAAAAGAGCAATTAAGTCACAGGGAAGAACCACGAATCAGTTGCCCTATTAGGAGACTCTGAGGCTTCTGGCTGTTCAGGCTTGCAGAAGATGTTTTTAGGACTGAAGCTGGGTCCCAGGTGATAGCTAGGTGAGAATAAATACCAGTTATAGGCTCTGCGGAGCGCTGGTGGCTTAGTGATTAAGCACTTCAGTTGCCAACCAAAAGGATGGCAGTTCAAATCCACCAGCCGCTTCTTAGGGCAGTTCTACTCTATCCAGTAGGGTTGCTGTAAGTTGGAATCCACTTGACATTAGTGCGTTTGGTTTTTGGGTTTTTTGTTTTTTTTTGGTATAGCCTCTGTTGAAGGTAGCTTTACATGTCCTTAATCCATTATTTTTTGTTTAGCCCTTCCAGGTAGATTTTGTCCCCTTCCACCATCTTATTGGTTTATTTCTTCCATGATGTCCATTTACCAAAGCAAAGCTTCTGGGTTCCTTTTCCCAGACTCTCCTAAATTGCTTCTCCTGTTTTGGTGCCTGAGACTTGCCCACTCACTGGGAAGCCCTACATGTTAGAAATAATCTGTCCCTGGCGTCGTCATTGATGACCACCTAGGTTGATGACCACCTAGGTTAACTAAATGTCTGTCTCCCTGCAGGACATATCACTTTGGATCCTGAAACAGCTCATCCTTTTCTGGTCTTATATGAAGATCTGAGAAGTGTCAGATTCGGGAATGTCCAGCAGGCTGTACCCGGCCACCCAGGGAGATTTGACTTCAGTGCTACCGTGTTGGGTGTGGAGCGTTTCACCTCAGGGAGACACTACTGGGAGGTGGATGTGGGAAAAGCAGCAAATTGGCAATTGGGTGTATGCAGGGACAGTGTGAGCGGACAGGGTGGCAGGCCCAACGCTCACGGAGAAAAAGTCTTACTGACAAGGTCCATGATGGGGGTGGACTGTACCTTCTGGGTCTTTCCCCCTTTAAAAAGGATTTCCTTGAGACAGCAAATGCACAGAGTTGGAGTTTTCGTAGACTGTGAATATGGACAGGTATCATTCTATAACGTCACAGAGAGATCCTTCATTTATAGTTTATCTTATCTCCCCTTCCATGGAACTGTCAGGCCTATATTTTCTATATGTATCCCAAATGAAGGTACAAGTTCAGACTCTCTCACCATCTGCCCCCCTCAAGTTCCTTCTTGTAATACTACTGTTAGCCCTCCCTCTTCCTTGGTGTGAAATAAAAGCCACATAGGGCCAGAAGGTTACGACCATGACTTTGTGAAATATTTTATTATTTTTTTTTCTTTTTAATCCAATAAAAGATTTCTCTCTTGTGTTGGAACCCAGTTCAGTACCCAGAGCCTTTGTATTCCTGGAATTTCGAGGACCAGCTAGTGAGTGAGGTTGCATTTAAACTGAGTCATGAATGATAACAGCAGGAGTACTCTATATGATTAGAACAACACATGCATATGGGTTTTATGCATATGTAGCCTGACTCCAGATTAATCGAGGAGCCCTGGTAGCACAGTGATTAAAGCGATCGACTGCTAACCAAAAGCTTGGCGGTTTGAAACCACCAGCGGCTCTGTGGGAGAAAGATATGGCAGTCTGCATTCCGTAGAGATTTACATCGTTGGAAACCCTATGGGCGGTTCACAATGAGTTGGAATTGACTTGATGGCAGTGGGTTTGGTTTTTTGGTTTAGGACTAGGTTAAAGACTCTATATGTATTTCTTAAAACACTGGCAAAATTGGGCATCATCAGGAATGAAAGCAGAACTTTAGATTTGAGCATTTCATCACAGTGCCAAGTGGAGGGGAGGCATCCTATCGCTGATCCTATTACTGACGTGGAGTATCTATACTTCTAAACCTCCATCATCCCAAATAGAGAGTAAGAACTTAATTTCCCTGGACATTTTATCTGTGTTGGGGGAAAAAGTGAGTATTTTAAAATTACTTTTTCAAGTATTCTTTTCCACGTCTCTTTCTGACAAGGAAAATTAGATTTCTTAAAAGAAACTGAATAGCTCAGTGCTTTGAAACACATAAGTAACGTTGTAATGGTGTCTTGGTGTTTGTTCTTCCAATAGACAGTCCCCTGAAAAATGGTTTATTATCCCGTGGTGATTGTGCTGAGAGGAGGAAGGCAAAATATTTATAGAGGGGCTTTTATGTAAAAGATTTATCATACTTTATTGCCCTTGATATATTTGAAAACCTATGCTCGGTGCAGTGGGTTTGGGTTTGGTTTATAAATAAATATTACTCAAATATGAAAACTGAGGCCCGGTTTTCTTAGAGTCGCATAGCTATTAAGTGTCTGATAAGTACCTATCGTGAAGAATTAACAGGAGTCCCTAAGTGGTGCAAACAGTTAAGTGCTCAACTACTAGCCTAAAAGGTTGAAGGTTCAAACCCACCCAGAGGAGCATTGGAAAAAAGGCCTGGCAATCTGCTTCTGAAAGGTCACAGTCTTGAAAACCTTAAAGAGCAGTTCTTCTCTGAAGTAGACTCATGGGATCACCACAGTTCTCTGAAGTAGAACTATGAAGTAGACTCATGGGATCACCACGGTTCTTCTCTGAAGTGGAAATGTGAAGTAGACTCATGGGATCACCACGGCTCTTCTCGGAAGTGGAAATGTGAAGTAGACTCATGGGATCACCACAGTTCTTCTCTGAAGTGGAACTGTGAAGTAGACTCGTGGGATCACCACGGTTCTTCTCTGAAGTGGAACTATGAAGTAGACTCGTGGGATCACCACGGTTCTTCTCTGAAGTGGAACTGTGAAGTAGACTCATGGGATCACCACAGTTCTTCTCTGAAGTGGAACTGTGAAGTAGACTCATGGGATCACCACGAGTCAGAAGCAACTTGACGGCAACGGGTTTGTCCTTGGTTGTAAAGAATTAAATTCCGAACGTGAACTCAAAACAAGCTCTGCCTTAGAGCCCATTACCTGAGAACCCATTGTGATCATCATACCTAGGTAGGCCGGTTTCTACTCAGATTTCTTAAAAAACGCAAGCTGAGCAACTGATGTCACAAAACAATTTGTGTATAAATTTTTGAATGAGAAACTAATTTGTGCTGTAAACTTTCACCTAGAGCACACAAAAAGTTAAAAACAAATGCAAGCTGATTTCTACGGGCAGTAGAGGAGCCGTGTTATTTCTACGTCCCTCAGTAAGCATGCTCCGTGCGTTGTGGAGGCAGAGCAAGAGGAGCAAACGGCAGATGTAAGGAAATGCCGGCTCTTGGCTCTTGGAGGTCCAGGAAGGTAGAGAGTCTTACTTACCTGTCTTCAGAGACGGATTTTTAATTGCCCGTTTGGAATTCTCAAAATTTCCTTTCAAAACATTATATGGATAATTCAGGGGGTAAAGATGTAAACTTGGAAAAAGGGGTTGCGGGTTGGCACACTAATCACAGGAGAACTTGGGAGAAAGGGCCCCTAATCTGAGAAACGGGAGACAGTTTAGGTGAGCAAGGTGGAAGTGAGATAATTATTTCAAACATTGAAATGAAGAATTCAGGTTACATGATGACTCTCGAAACTCTTCTCAGTGCCCTGAGGAAAGATACTGACAGTTGGCTGTACAGGCAGATGTGAGGGATTTAGCAATAACTCTCTGTGGCTCATATTGAAAACACTGTGTATACGCGTCTGTCTAACTAACGAAAATGACGCTTGTATTGTGACACAGCCCACGACAATAAAAAATGTTTATAATAAGTTAGATTATATGTTATACTAGAACAGTGGTCTTTAGCAAGGTGCAGTTTTGCCCCCTGGGAACATTCAACAGTGTCTGGAGACATTTTTGATTGTCACAACCAGGCGAGGAGGGATGTCACAACCAGAGATGGCTGCTAAATATACTACAGTGCACAGGACAGCCCCACATATAAATAAGCATCTGGCCCAAAATGTTACTAGTGCCAAGACTTAGAAACTGCAAGGTAGAAACAGTTGTAAACAGTGGGGGATAGAGACTGAAAGCTCAGATCATCATAGAGAACACTGTCGGTATCCAAAGTGCAGGAATTCCAATGTACCAATCTAGTAAGTGTTTTATGGAAACCCTGGTGGCACAGTGGTTAAGAGCTACACTGCTAACCAAAAGGTCAGCAGTTCGAATCTACCAGGCGCTCCTTGGAAACCCTATGGGGCAGTTCTACTCTGTCCTGTAAGGTCACTATGAGTTGGAATCCACTCAAGGGCAACGGGATTAGTAAGTGCTTTGCAAGTTACTTATCTGCATGCATCCAGTTATCTTAGAATATTGAATTTGAGACTAAGGAGAAGTGGATATCTTAGAATATCATAATTATAGACTGGCCATAATTCTATACATTTTCCATTTCTATTTTGTTGCATTCATCCATAGTATTAAAAAATATATATATATACATCCAATTTTCAACGAATTCCATACCTTGCAAGACCCCAAGTAGAACCTCCCAGTCCAGGCTCTAAACCCTATAAACTTCATACCCTGGGTACCCTAATTTGAGACGATAATAAAACTGTCAAGATTGTATTCTCCCTTATTGCAAAAAGCCTAATTCATAGCTTTGCTGGATCAGCAGAGCTTTGGGCTGGTCTCTGAAGGAGTCTTACAGTCAGAGTTTCTCACTTTTTCAGATAATGAACCACAAATTCATCTTCACGGATTCTTTCCTTCCTGTTGCAATAAACCAAGTATTTCTGTCCTCGTTGTGTCTCCAAATTCCTCTAACCTTTCAAGGAATCCTACTCTATAGATCAGCAAACTTCAATTCCAACTCGTAAGGACTCTATAGGACAGAGTGTAACTGCCCCATAAGGTTTCCAAGGAGTGGCTAGTGGATTTGAACCGCTGACCTTTGGTTAGCAGCCGAGCTCTTAACCACCGCACCACCAGGGCTCCTGTAAAGGGCCAGATGATAAATTCTCTGGACTTTGCTGCCCCTCCTGCCCCTCTGGAAGCTACTCAACTGTCATTGTAGCACAAGGGTCCCATGTTTGTCAGAGTCGAACTGTGCTCCATAAGGCTTTCACTGACTTTCTTTGGAGGATGACCAGGCCTTTCCTCTGCGGCCCCTCTGGGTGAACGTGAACCTGCAGTCTTTGGGTTAGCAGCCAGGGGCCTTACATGCACTACCCAGGTACACCAAAGCCCCCCCGCCCCAAAAAAAAACCATTGCTGTAAAGTTGATTCTGACTCGTACTGGCTCTATAGGACAGAGTAGAACTGCCCCATAGGGTTTCCAAGGAGTGCCTGGTGGATTTGAACTGCTGACTTTTTGGTTAGCAGCTGAGTTCTTAACCACTGCACCACCAGGGCTCAACGCAGCCCTTAAATGAACGGGCATAGCTATGTTCCAATAAATATTTATAAATACAAGGGATCATAATTTGCCAAGCTCTGCTCTGGCTTCTTCTCTGTTTTCAGTATTCAAACTATCGCTCAGTCGGGCCCTTCTAAAATGGACTTTCAAAGGCTGATGTATCTCTCTCAGCAAGCTCTCAGTTTGAGCACATTCTCTACTAGAACACTCCTTCCAGCCACTACCTACTGCCTGAAAAGAAGAGTTGAAATGTGCTCAGTTTGGGGCGTTTTTTGTTTTTTAAACCTTTCACTCACTCTTCTGCCCAGTCCAACCTGGTTCCTGTCCCTTTCTTTCTACCCACAGGTCTCAATAATGGTTTCCACACTGTTGAATCCAGTTCATGCCGTTTTCATGTTCACACTCTGCGGCAGTAATCCAGGCTGTCAGTCCCTTTCTCCTCAAGAGACTGTGACTTGACCTGTAGATCACAGCATTGTCTTCCTTTGTTCTTACCGTGTGTCTGTGGCTTCTCGCACGCTGGAATCCCACATATAAATATACTAGGGCCTCTCTTCTCAGCTCTCTTAAGTCCCAGAGCTTTAAACTACCACTTCCTCACAAGGACTCCTAAATTTATCATTCTAACCCATCCATTCAACAGGAGTGAAAATGGGCTCTTGGGAGGTGAAAATGTCTTAGATGTTACCATGGTTTGTGACCCTGCAAATGGTCTGGTACATAAATGGTTATACAGTACATCCATAATATTATAATTTTATGAGGGAAGGAGATAATTGGGGAGAAAGAAGGTCTAAAAAGGCTCCTTAACCAAAACCAAATCAGTTGCCATCAAGTAGATTCCTACTCATGGCTACCCGATGTGTTGCAGAGTAGAGCTGCTCCACAGAGTTTTCAAGAGTGTGACTTTTGGAAGCAGATTTCTTCCAAGGTGCCTCTGGGTAGGTTTGAACCGCCAACCACTCAGTAGGTGAGCTCTTAACTGTTTGCGCCAACCAGGGACTTCAAAAAGCTGCTTAGACCCCGGTGGTCATGGCCCCCAGACCTTCTGTTGGTTCAGGACGGGAACCATTCCCAAAGCCAACTCTTCAGACATGGATTGGACTGGACAATGGGTTGGAGAGGGATGCTGGTGAGGAGTGAGCTTCTTGGATCAGGTGGACACTTGAGACTATGTTGGCATCTCCTGTCTGGAGGGGAGATGAGAGGGTAGAGGGGCTTAGAAGCTGGCGAAAAGGACACGAAAAGAGAGAGTGGAGGGAGACAGCAGGCTGTCTCATTAGGGGGAGAGTAATTGGGAGTGTGTAGCAAAGTGTGGGTGGTTTTTTTGTGTGAGAGACTGACTTGATTTGTAAACTTTTACTTAAAGCACAATAAAAATTAGTAAAAAA
Source organism: Elephas maximus indicus (assembly GCF_024166365.1). Classification (NCBI taxonomy): domain Eukaryota; kingdom Metazoa; phylum Chordata; class Mammalia; order Proboscidea; family Elephantidae; genus Elephas; species Elephas maximus. The sequence continues at coordinate 78,560,444 of NC_064840.1, forward strand.
AAAAAAAACAAAAACAGGATGGAGCCCCTGATGGGACCCACTGTGACAGTCTTAAAAAAAAAAAAAAAAGGCTGCTTAGGAGGATGATAATGAAAAAGGGGTTGAGAAACACTGTTCTAACTCCAGATTACCCCTTTAGATTTCCTGCCTGTATAACTCGCATTTTAACGTGTCTGACAGTGCCTCAAAGTTATACCGTTTCACCAAACCTGACGATCCTCCTGTGTTCCCAGGAAGTGTCACCTTCCAACATAGGAAGTTTTCAGCGTTTCCCCAAGTCCACTACAATGATCTAGGCCAAGTCTCCCTTATCACTCCCCTGATTTCTCCCTGACTGGTTAGTTCTGCACACTGCAGCCAGGGTGACCTTTTTGAATTGTGAATCAGATAATGTTATCACCCTGAAAAAACCACTGAGTGGTTTCACATTGCTCTTAAAATAAAGGCAAAACCCCTTCTTGTGACCTCCAAAACCCTCAGGACCTGACCCCCTTTTCATATGTTCCCAGCCTCACTTTACATCAGATTTCTCAGTCTTCTGCAATTTGATTGTTAAGAGCAATCATCCCAAACTTGGAAATCCAAAGGGATCACAACATGTCCTTTGAATGTCACACCGGGACTTTGTCTAACAGAGCCAAAACAAACAAAAAAAAACCAAACCCAGTGCAGTCAGGTCGATCCTGACTCACAACAACCCCACGAGGGTTATTTAATTCTCCAGGAGAGTGTAACGGTGTTTGACTTTATTATTTACCATTTGATGAGAGCCCAGATACTTCGACGTTACTTTGAAGTTACATATTAACTTGTAGATTTGTCTGGTAGAAAAGATAAACCCAAAGTTTTGGTTTTATTGCCCTGTAGGGTATTAACCTAACCTAAACATTCTTATTCTAACATTCTTGTATGCCTCATGGTCCATACAAACCTCTGCTCATTCCTCTTGGAGCCAACTTTATTATCTGACTGGTTCCCTAATTCCTTTGTGAGTTGAATAAAATCTTTGATAGTCCCTATATATTTGTATATATTTGTAGGAGGGTCGTGTGTTTAAGCCTTTGAAATTTAAAAAATTGATCCTCTGAATAAATGGACGCTCAGAGACACCCTCAGCCACCAAGGCTTTGCACACGCAGTTCCCTGTGCTTCAGTCCCTGCCTTTCCTTCTTTCCTAGCTCTGGCTCACTCTTCAGATTTAGCTCGAGTATCACCTTCGCAAGGAACTCCTGCTTGACGTTCTTAGCGAGGTCTAATCCTGGGGTATTATTGCACCAGTTATACAGGGCACGGCTGCAATTTTATTTTGTGGAGGATAGTTATTTTACGACCTTACCCAGTAGACTGTAAATTCCATGAGTAGAAGCTATGTCTGTTCTGGTTCATTATTTCTTGGTGTTAAGTAGTCCCTGGCACACAAATGCTCAATAAAATGCCAGTTAAAGGAAAGTGAAGAAGACTACAATAAAGAAATAGTGTGGTGAATTCAGGGACTGGGTGGGCGCTGGTGCTGGGGTGTCTGGGAGGGAGGTAGATCTGAGTAAAAAGAAGAGTAAAAAAAATTTGCAGGTGAAAGAAGTTGGTGTAAAGTGGTATTTCATGGACAGCAGCAGATTCACCAATTCTGTCGATCCTAAAATCAATAGAGAAGTTTCTAAAAATCCCAATATCCAAGCTACACCCTCAGACCTATGACATCAGAATGTCTGGGGTTGGAATCAAGCATTATTTTTTTCAAAGCCCCTTAGATGACTACAATATGTAGCCAAGATTAAGAACAAAGTTAGTAGGAGCAAGAAATAGAAAAACAAACAAAAAATGTTGGGTTTTTCAGAGACAATAGCCTTCTGCGTGGCTTCCAGCTTTCAGTCTGAGAAGGTAGGGACACGGTGATAGTGAAGGGGAGGCGGACTGTTGGTTACAGGTCACGGGGAGCATTGATGCACGCTCTTAGTGGTGGGCAACTGTGCATGGCTTATACGTCTGCGACTGTCACTCAGATTGCTGTTTTATGAAAATCATTGATGAGACAAGGTATAATCAGAAGTGCCTTTAAGAAACTATAAGTCTTGGATTAAAAAAAAAGAACATTGCCATTGAGTCAATTCCAACTTGTGGGAACTCCATGTGTTACAGGGTAGAGCTCCATAGGGTTTTCTTGGCTGTAATCTTTATATAAGCAAATTGCCAGGCCTTTTTTCTGCAGCACCTCTGGGTGCATTTAAAAAAAAACCAACCTTTAGGTTAGTAATTGAGTGCAAACCCTTTGAACCACCCAGGGACCTTGTAATATCTGGGCTAATAAGAACAAGGAAACCCAAGGCAGTCAAGAAGCCTCCAGTGGTTAGGCACACCTGAGATTATCTTGCCTTACTGGGAAGATCTCGCTGCCCTTAAAACACTTCTCATGTTATCAGTGTACTTTGGGCAAAAAAAAAAAAAAGTAGAACTGGTTTCGTTCTATTCTTGTAAGTTGGAAATAGTGCCTTAAATATGTGTAGGAAAATAAAACTGTGAGATTCTTCACCCCATAGGGTTTCCAAGGAGCAGCTGGTGGATTCAAACTGTCGACCTTTTGGTTAGCAGCCTAGCTCTAAACCACTGCATCACCAGGGCTCCATATTATTCATACATTTCTAAATTAAAAATTAAAAGCAGGGGATCAGGAAGACACAACTCATACAAACCTAGACCAGCGCCTTCGGCCTCCATTGAGAGTCAGTCAGTCTGAAATAATCTATCTGAGGCTGTAAGAAGGAAAAGTACGTGACTCCCCTGCAGTTAATTTTCATGATCTTGTATAAAGCCAGAAAGGGAATTACAAAGAGGAGGTAAAGATTTTGTAGAGATGGGGAAGTGATTGGCAACTTTGATTTTCTGATTAGGACGTGATAAACACCATCCTTGGTACATTGAATTTAAATCAGTGAGTGAAAGGGGAGCAGGAAAAAATGGAGAAGGTTGCCCTTTAGTTGTGACTTGACAAATTAGAAAGTATGTAGGAGGAACACTTGCTGTGGAGGAAAGGAAGGATGAGATTGGAAATTCACCACTACTTGAGAGAAAATAATTTTCCATTGCAATAGATCGATGATGTAGTTAGAGTGGTAAAAGAAAGAGGGTTGAATTTAAATATTACATGTCTTATTAAAATAATAATCTAAGTTTATTGTACACCTGCTATGGGCTAGGTGAGGTTCCAAATGTTTATATGTATTATCTAATCCTTTTAACCGTAAGAGGTAGATGATATTTTTTACTCAGACACCAATAGAACCAATATGCCCAGTCACCAGATAGTGACATCTCAAACTCTTGAAAGCCCAGGCTAGTGTTCTTTCCACCCACACAGACGGTTGTTGTTAGGTGCCATCAAGTCAGATCTGAGTCATAGTGGTCCATGTACAACAACGAAACACTGCCTGGTCCTGCACCATCCTCACAATATTGTTATGCTTGAGCCCATTGTTGCAGCCACTGTGTCAAAGTCATTGAGGGTCTTCATCTTTGTTGCTGACCCTCTAGGTTACCAAGCATGTTGTCCTTCTTCAGAGACTGGTCTTCTGATAATATGTCCAAAGTATGTGAGATGAAGTCTCGCCATCCTTTCTTCTAAGGAGCATTCTGGCTGTACTTCTTCCAAGACAGATTTTTTTCATTCTTTTGGCAGTCCATGGTATATTCAACACTCTTGCCAACAATGTAATTCAAAGGCCTCCATTCTTCTTCTGTCTTCCTTGTTCATTGCCCAGCTTTCGTTTGCGTATGAGGCATCTCCCTAAAAATATTCGGATAACTGAGTTCAATAACAAAGTCAGTAACTGAGTTTGACTGGAGGGGAAGAGAGTGGGGGAAGTTAAGGCAAACATGGGAAAGTGAAATCGAGCATTTCTCAAAAGAAGCAGTTGATGGAGACTTAACGTAAAGCAGTTTTCATGGAATGTATTTACATATTTGTATACTGTAACATTTTTAATTTAAATGTAGATTAAACTTTGTGTGAGTAAGCTTTTTTTTCCAAAATGAAATTTATGTCTTAATGAGATTTGTATTCACCTTAATGCAGATTCTCTAATCAGCTAAAGATTACCCTGTGTTGTGTTTCCTGCTTCAGTTAGGAGAACTATGTGGCCATTCCAGACCTTTAGAGATACTGATGGATTTTTTCTGTCTGAAAAAGGGATGGGTCTGAGGGAGGGGAGGGTCCCTGTTGCAATCTCCCTAACTCTTATCATTGTTCTTTGGCTTGAATTTTTTGAAGGGAAAAGCTGTTCCTACACTTGGTGTTGAAATTCAGTTCTTCAAAATATTGAATAAATTTTAGTCCAGAGGCTATAAATGTGTACTTCCTCTGAGAATATACTATCCTTATCCTAACCATGTGGTCGAATTGCTTGTTGTGGAGAAAAAGGCAGGGATACTAGCTTCCTGTGTCTATGGTACTTTTGGGAACTGGAGGAGACAGGTGGCACACTTCACCTCTTTAAGACCGAGACCTCTTCCCAAATACTTGTGAAAAAGACATGTAAATATTCATCAAGAATGTCTTCCCAACCCCACTCCTGTTTTTGTGGATTTATTTGGGCAATAATTGTGTTTTGTGTATGGGTATAGTTGGATTGATAAAGAATGTTAATCAACCGGTGAATTGTTTGATACAAAAACCTGTTTTCTCAATTTAAGCTTCCTCATTCTTCTCCAGAATTACAACATTAGCCTTCCTTTTTGCCTCCAATTGTTGTTGTTTTTGTGTGCTGTTGAGCCAATTTGACTCATCGTGACCCTATAGAACAAAGTAGGCAGCACCATTGGGTTTCCTAGGCTGAAATTTTCGTGAGAGCAGATTACCAGGTCTTTTCTCCCACTGAGCGGCTGGTGAGTTTGAACCCCTACCTTTTGGCTAGCAACTGAGTTCTTAACCATTGCACCACCAAGGCTCCTTTGCCTCTGATTAAACCAAACTGAAACTAAACCCATTGCCATCGAGTCGATTCCCACTCGTAGTGCTCCTATATGATAGAGTAGAACTGCCCCATAGGGTTTCCAAGGCTGTAATCTTTACGGAGACAAACTACACATCTTTCTCCTGTGGAGCAGCTGGTGGGCTCAAACCAGCATCCTTTCGATTGACAGCTGAGTGCTTAAGCACTGCGCCTCCAAGGCTCCTTTTGCCTCCAATTATCTCTCCTCAAATCCATGATAAACGAAGTTATCCTTTAACAAAGGGCCTTTTAAATTCACATTGTCCCTTTCTCCACTTTTTTTCTTTGCCAAGCTCCTAGGCATCCCATGTTTTACATAAGTGTCTGGGATTGACTTTGATTCAATTTATTCTGGAGTCATCATTGACTCCTTTATTTCATTCCCATTCCACATCCAGTCTGTCAGTTAGTCCTGTCAGCCCTATCTTCAACTGATATCCCAATCCTAATATTTTTTTACTACCCCCACCAGGCTATCATCTTCTTTCTTAGACTGCTGTGGTAGCCTCTTAACTGGTTGATTCCACCTTTGCCTTCTGAGTCTCCTTCTTCTCTGAATATCTAACCCTCACTCTCAGTCTCTTACTTGTTACCCCTACTTCATTTTCCTGACAGCATTGATTATGACGGGACATAATATTATTTATTTAAGTTATCATATACACTTCCCCTCTGGAATGTAAACACCACGATGGCAAGGGCTTTGAATGAATGGTGAACAGGACAACCAACAAATATTTATTAAGTGCTCACTGCTTGCCAGCCACTCCCCTGGTTATTTGTTTTACAGAAGAGAACAAGGCAAAGATTGCTGATATCAGTGAGCAGATAAGGCAGCTTGATGTTGGAGATACGGAGTTGAGACTTCCAAGGAAGTCTCTAAGAATTGGCTTTGTTTGTTTTTTTTTCAAGATGATAATAGCTGCTTAGTGGAACATACTTTCACATAGCCTATAACATTTCATCATGCTCTAGTGACCAATAACTTTTCCCAAGTATGTCTCCTGTGTGTGTTGTTGTTGTTGTTAGGTGCCTTCGAGTCAGTTCTGACTCATAGTGACCCTATGCACAACAGAACAAAACACTGCCCGGTCCTGAGCCATCCTTACAATCGTTATGCTTGAGCTAGCTCATTGTTGCAGCCACTGTGTCAATCCATCTCATTGAGGGTCGTCCTCTTTTCCGCTGACCCTGTACTTTGCCAAGCATGATGTCCTTCTCCAGGGACTGATCCCTCCTGACAACATGTCCAAAGTATGTAAGATGCAGTCGCGCCATCCTTGCCTCTAAGGAGCATTCTGGTTGTACTTCTTCTAAGACAGATTGTTATTCTTTTGGCAGTCCATGGTATATTCAATATTCTTCGCCAACAGCACAATTCAAAGGTGTCAACTCTTCTTCCGTCTTCCTTATTCATTGTTCAGCTTTCACATGCATATGATGTGATTGGAAATACCACGGCTTGGGTCAGGTGCACCTTATTCTTCAAGGTGCCATCTTTGCTCTTCAACGCTTTGAAGAGGTACTTTGCAACAGATTTACCCACTGCAATGCGTCTCTTGATTTCTTGACTGCTGCTTCCATGGCTGTTGATTGTGGATCCAAGTAAAATGAAATCCTTGACAATTTCAGCCTTTTCTCCGTTTATTATGATGTTGCTTGTTGGTCCAGTTGTGATGATTTTTGTTTTCTTTATGTTGAGATGCAATCCATTTTGAAGGCTGTGGTCTTTGATCTTCATCAGTAAGTGCTTCAAGTCCTCTTCACTTTCAGCAAGCAAAGTTGTGTCATCTGCATAACCAGGTTGTTAATGAGTCTTCCTCCAATCCTGATGCCCCGTTCTTCTTCATGTAGTGCAGCTTCTCGGATTATTTGCTCAGCATACAGATTGAATAGGTATGGTGAAATAATACAATCCCTACGTACACTTTTCCTGACTTTAAACCAATCAGTATCCCCTTGATCTGTCCGAACAGCTGCCACTTGATGTATGTGAAGATTCCTCATGAGCACAATTAAGTGTTCTGGAATTCCCATCCTTCTCAATGTTATCCATAATTTGTTATGATCCACACAGTTGAATGCCTTTGCATAGTCAAAGTATTCTCTGCTTTCAGCGAGGATCCATCTGACATTAGCAATGATATCCCTGGTTTCACATCCTCTTCTGAAACCGGCCTGAACTTCTGGCAGTTCCCTATCAATATACTGCTGCAGCCATTTTTGAATGATCTTCAGCAAAATTTTGTTTGCTTGTGATATTAATGATATTGTTCTATAATTCCCGCATTCAGTTGGATCACCTTTCTTGGGAATAGGCATAAATATGGATCTCTTCCAGTCAGTTGGCCAGGAAGCTGTCTTCCATATTTCTTGGCGTAGACAAGTGAGTGCCTCCGGAGCTGCATCTGTTTGTTAAAATATCTCAATTGATATTCCATCAATTCCTAGAGCCTTGTTTTTCGCCAGTGCCTTCAGAGCAGCTAGGACTTCTTCCTTCAGTACCATCATATATCTCTTGTATGTATGATTTAAAAAAAATAAGAAGTCAGTATTTCCTGAAGAGGGGACTGTCTTTCTAACTCAGATACAAAGCCCAAGATGTACCCACAGGAAGTGAATGTGTAGGCTACCCGACTTGTTTCACATAATAGAGAGGAGGAGTTAAACCTTTGTAATCAGCAGAACTGATGACCCTTGTTTGTATGTGCACAGAACTTTATTCTTGTTTCATACATCAGATGAAATAATTCCAACTTTAGGGGCTAAGGTCATATAAAGTGTCTGCTAAACAGAAGGCTACAGACCATTGTAGTTTAAGATTGCAGACTAGTTTACAATCCTGAGTCATTTTCTCTCTACACCCTGATGATCCCTCTTGTAAACTCCCCTGTGGCTTTCACATGAGGATCAAAATCCAAGGAATTCTTGAGAGTCTTGTTTTGACAAATAGCTTCTCAGCATTGTTGTTTTTAGGTGCTGTCGAGTTGGTTCCGGCTCACAGTGATCCTGTGTACCACAGAATGAAACTCTGCCGGGTCCTGGCCCATGCTCACAATCATTGTTATGCTTAAACCCATTGTTGTAACCACTGTGTCAATCCATCTCATTGAGGGTCTTCCTCTTTTTCACTGACTCTGTACTTTACCAAGCTTCTCAGCATTAAACCCGGAACCCAGTGCCGTTGAGTTGCAGTCCTCAATTCTCTTGGACGTGGCTCTTTAAAATAGAGTTCTTATACAAGGATTGAAACTCTTCTATCCTTTTTAAAAAACTAGATCTGGGAGAAGATACTACCCAATATTATTTAGGAATCAAAAAGAGTATCATTACTGGGTAGGTGAGACCATTATGATGTTTCATCCAACAGAAGGTTGTTCTTTTGTTTGACAAACAGCAACACTCTGATTTGGTACGTATGAACAGCAATTTTTCTCCCTTTGGAAAAGTTGTCTGTTTCTCTCCCTGTCTCTCAACTTAAGCACTGTGAGTGTCCCACCTTAGTCACTCACAAGGCTGTTGATTAATGAAAAGTATATATATTCTCTATGGCTAACCTAAAACATGTTTCCGTAGTGAAAAGGTACAGAATGAAAAACAATTTAATGTGACATCGTGGGGTTAGCAACCAATGTCACAAAACAATATGTGCATTAGTTGTTTAATGAGAAACTAATTTGCTCTGTAGACCTTCATCTGAAGTACGATAAAAAAAAATTAATAAATATTGCTATGACTATATTGGAATGATGGTGGAGGGGACGCAGTTTGTAGGGAGTAGGCGATGATAAGAGTTAATCTTCATATCTTTCAGTAAGAAGCTACAGATAATGTTTAAAATTGAATAACTAAGAAAAAATCAAGGAATACACAAATTCTACAGGAAAGAACTGAAAGTTGAACATGATCGTGTCTGGCTAGCAGGGATGGAGGTGAGAGCCTACAGTTTGGATTGGTTTGGTTTTGATTTGTTTCTGTAGTGCCTTATGACAGTATTTGATCTTATGAACTAAAATGTAGGCATTACTTTGATAAAAAAATTAAACAATACACTGAAGAATGAATAAATGGTAGTCTGTATTTTCTTTAAGCAACTGAGATAAATTCAATGACAGAAATTACGTGGCATATCAAATGATTTCTGCGACAATTATAATATGAGGGATTTTTTACAGTATACTGAGTTTTTTTCAAGACCTTTCACTCTCATGAGAATATATACTTTCAGAGAAAGGCAAAACAAACACATAAAAAAACTAGAGGAATCTTCTCTTGTGGGGTTTTATTTTAAGATTAGAGAATGCGCACATTTGTCATGCATAAACTTATTTAATTTATTGCAAAGCAGTCATGGCACAGCACACAAGTAAGACCTCCATGTATTCACTTAGACCTGGAGAATCAGGATAGGCTAAAGTTAGTCCAATACACCCTCTCCTCACTTAAAGACGTGGTTAGGTTCCAAAGACCAGGTTGTTAAGCAAAATCGATGTGATGAGAAAGCGGAGGATGACTACATCAGATCACAAAAGGAGAATGACTACATCATTGCACAACCGTTAATGACATTATTGTATAACTGCTGAGTTACTTCATTACATAACTGCCAAGTTACATCATTACATGACTGCCAAACCACTGAAATCATGGCTCAGCCAATTTGACACACAAGCTTAACCATCAAAGCTAGTGTTACTCTTGGTTCAAACCTCAGCGTTCGTTATTGCCAGCCATATGTTGCTAATGAGCAAAATAGTTGGATAGTAGATTTTTTACTATTGTCAAAAATGCAAAACACCAGATAACAAGATAGTTGATAAGTGAGGAGAAGGTGTAATTAAAGTTCAAATCTTCAGGCTTCATGTGTTTATCTTTAACGAGATACCTCGGGAGAGATGGACCCGTGGTTCATCCTCCACAGAGATCCCTCATACCTGGAGTCTGAGGTCAGAGGTGTTGGGCAGAGTCTCCAGCGGTCTCAGTATTTGAGGAGAGTCAGAGACTTGCTTGACAGAGAGTCCTTCTGCCTCCACCTTGCTCTCCTGGGAAAAGCAAAACCCCAGGGTTTTCATATGGTTTAGTCCTTTCGGTCTTGCACAATAAGGATCTTATTGGGGGATAGACACTTCACATTGCACCAGGGTAGTGCTTGTCATTGGCTCATAATTAGGTACACGTTCTGGGTGTCTAATATGGGTAAACTAAGGTCTGTCACACCGTATCACAGCAAAGTTATCTACAGCAAGATTATTGCTGATAATATCAGAAGTAGCTTATGCCAGAGAAGTTGTTTGTCAGTTGTTAGTTGTTTACAACATAGCTTAAATGTTCAAGTCACACATCACGTGTTTCATTCATATGTGATTTGGAATCACCGCTTTATAAGCATGCATTGCAAACCTCGCCGACCTAAGGGGGAAATGAGGGAGAAGCCAGCCAATAAGAGACAAGACAGCAATGGCCCAGGAAGCACCTCAGACAAGCTTGAGCCCTTGGAGAAAAAAAAAGTGAAAATTTGGTAAAATAAATCAGTAAACTATTTCAATTGCTGCAGGCTTGTACAAGTCAGCACCTGTGGGAAACTTAATAAAATGAAACAGTCTAATACACAAAATGATACTTGTAAGAACATACTGAAATCAAAAGAGAACGGCATGGTGATGTTTCAGCTGGGATTTGGTGAAGAGGCCAGTCAGGGGCAGATTACCCAGCAAGCAAGGTAAGCATGGGCTTGCTTTCTGCTGATACTGGCTTTATTTCTTGTACCAAGAAAGTAGCTATGGGAAGCAACCAAGGTGCCCATCAACGGATGAATGGATAAATAAATTATGGTATATTCATTCACACCATGGAATACTACGCGTCGATAAAGAACAGTGAGGAATCTGTGAAACATTTCATAACATGGAGGAACCCGGAAGGCATTATGCTGAGTGAAATTAGTCAGTTGCAAAAGGACAAATATTGCATAAGACCACTATTATAAGAACTTGAGAAATAGTTTAAACTGAGAAGAAAACATTCTTTTGTGGTTACGAGGTGGGGAGGGAGGAGGGGTGGGAGAGGGGCATTCACTAATTAGATAGTAGATAAGAACTACTTTAGGTAAAGGGAAAGACAACACACAATACAGGGGAGGTGAGCACAATTGGACTAAACCAAAAGCAAAGAAGTTTCCTGAATAAACTGAATGCTTCTAAGGCCAGCGTAGCAGGGGCAGGGGTCTGGGGACCATGGTTTCAGGGGACATCTAAGTCAATTGGCATAATCAAATCTATTAAGAAAACATTCTGCATCCTACTTTGAAGAGTGGCATCTGGGGTCTTAAACGCTAGCAAGCAGCCATCTAAGATGCATCAATTGGTCTCAACCCACCTGGATCAACAGAGAATGAAGAACACCAAGGACACAAGGTGATTACAAGCCCAAGAGACAGAAAGGGCCACATTAACCAGCAACTACATCATCCTGAGACCAGAAGAACTAGATGGTGCCCGGCTACAACCTGTGACTGCCCTGACAGGGAACACAACAGAGAACCCCTGAGGGAGCAGAACAGTGGGATGCAGACCCCAAATTCTCATAAGACAAGACTTAATGGTCTGACTGAGACTGGAAGGACCCTGGTGGTCATGGGCCCCAGACCTTCTGTTGGCCCAGGACAGGAACCATTCCCAAGGCCAACTCTTCAGACATGGATTGGACTGGACAATGGGTTGGAGAGGTATGCTGGTGAGGAGTGAGCTTCTTGGATCAGGTGAACACTTGAGACTGTGTTGGCATCTCCTGCCTGGAGGGGAGATGAGAGGGTGGAGGGGGTTAGAAGCTGACGAAATGGACACGAAAAGAGCAAGTGGAGGGAGAGAACGGGCTGTCTCCTTAGGGGGAGAGTAATTGGGAGTGTGTAGCAAGGTGTATATGGGTTTTTATGTGAGAGACTGACTTGATTTGTAAACTTTCACTTAAAACACAAGAAAAATTATAAAAAAAAAAAGGTAGCTATGCTTGTAGAATTATATGAATGGAAATATTATGAAGACAAACTATGTGTATAAGGACTTCTGCATGCAACCACACCTCACTTAGTGACTATCTCGTGATCTGACATTTCACACTTATGACAATAGTAAAAAATCTACTGGTCAACTATTTGCCCATTAACAATGTATGTCTGACAGTAACAAATGCCAAGGTGTGCGGTGAGAGTAATGCTTGCTGTACTGGTTAGGATTATATGTCAGCTTGGCTGGACCATGATTCTCAGTGGTTTGTCAGTTATGTAATGATGTAATTTGGCAGTTATGTAATGATGTAATTTGGCAGTTATGTAATGATGTAGTCATCCTCCATTTTGTGATCTGATGTGGTCATTCTCCATTTTGTGATCTGATACGAGCAGCCAATCAGTTGAAAGGGCAATTTCCTTGGGGGTGTGGTTGGCACCCTAATTTTTACATAATGCTAATTTTCACATAACGACATGATCTTTGGGACCTAACCTTGTCGATAAGTGAGGAGTGGTTGTATTAATTTAAGCTTTAAGTATAAAATGTCTGTGATTCAGCTTAAAACTAAACTTGAGATCCATCATGAGACTACTTTGTACAGAGTGTCATTAGCAGCTGGACAATGCATCAAGATAGCCACTCTTGCTCTGTGTGGCCACCTCACTTCAGTGAAGTTTCTCTACTATTTATCTGAAGTATTGGGAATGTCTTCTGTCTTAGTCTGGGTTCTCTAGCGGAGCAAAATCAGTGAAGTGCATAGAGAGAGAGAGAGATACAGAGGGAAATTTACTTCAAGGAAATGGATCTTGCAGTTGGAGGAAATTGCTTATGCAATTCTAGGGGCTGGCAAGTCTCAAATCTGTGAGTCAGGCAGCAGGCTGGAGGCCTCTGTTGGCTCACGAGGTTGCTAGGGTTGGTGAATCCAAAATCTGCATGTCAGGCGATAGGCCAGAGACTTCTGCAGACTTAGGTCTGAAGAACTGGAGGTCTGGTGACAAGGAGAGGGCAGGGATGAGAAAGAGAGCGAGCTTTGCCAGAACATCCATTTATACTCTGGAGGCAGGTGACACCCTTAAGGAAGCTCCCCTTTTGACTGATTGGCTGCTCACATCAGATCACAAAATGGAAGGTGATTACATAATGTCTGCCAAACCACTGCGAATTGCAGCCTACCAAGTTGACACATAACATTAACCATCGCATTTCCTAGCCTTACAGAGTTTTGTCTGGGCATCTTGTGTGTGTGTGTGTGTGTGTACACAGCATGCTCTTCTTTCTGCCAATTTGCAGCTTGCTGGCCAGGTTGGCCTTCCTGCCACAACTGTACTGAGTGACAAGGCAACACTGAACACTCTAAAACACCCATCAATGGGATGAAAAGATTGGAGGTAAGTGGACCTGGGGTGACTTGGCAGCTCAACCAAAGGAAGACTGATCCATGTTTTTTTTTCATCTCTTCCATCCTCTGTCTTCAACATTTTGCCTTTTGTCTCAAGGAGTGTTCTTCATTCCGCACAAGATGATTGTCTTCATTTCTTGTTTTTTGTTTCTTGGTCTCCAGTTGGCCTTGATTCATAGTGACCCTATGCATAACAGAACAAAACATTGCCAGTCCTATGCCGTCTTCATGATTGTTGATACTTAGTTTTCTAAACCATGGTTGTTATAGCTCTAGACTTTACCCTCATCCAAACAGGAGCATCCCAAAGTGGAGGGGGCAGGGCGGGGAATATTCTTGTTTTGAGTTTCTCTCTTGCAATGACTGCCTTCTCCTCCAAAAAGACTGCCAGAAAGCAAACTTAAGTTTATTAGAGTTACTGCAATAAGGAAAAACGACACTTTGTCAAGATCTAATTAGTGTCTCAAACAAGGAAACTCGTGAGAAATATTTATGAGATTTTGGGGACCGTACCCAGTGATTTCTGAGGTGGTTTTTGCAAGGTAGAGAACTGATTGGAGTTGGGCAAAGATTATGACAAAATAGCTTTGACTTGGTGAGCCCAGTGAGGTGAAGTCTTAGCACAAGTATTGGAGAGCATATTTTGGTCCTGCTAAACAGGCTGGTTGAGGTGACTCACAGTCTTTTCTTCCAGCAGCAAGTTGCCTGAAGCCAGGAACTAAGTTATTTTTGCTTCGCCTTAGCATTGGTTAACATCAGGATGGAACGTTATGCTGGTTGCAGTTCTCATTTCTTATGAAATGAAGTCTTTCCTAGAAGTTCCTTGGAGATTGCCTCCTTACACCTCACTGGGCCATATACAAAAATAAATAAAGCAACAGAGTGCACACATTTCTCTATCTGTGGGTCGGTGGAGTGATATAGTGTCATAAAAATGGGATCACGTTACAAGTGCTATTTTTTTTTCTTTGTTGGTCAGGTACCCCTGTTGCCATTGAGTCAATTCTGATTTATTGGGATGCTATGTTACAGAGTAGAACTGCTCCATAGGGTTTTCTTGGCTGTAATCTTTATGTACGTAAATCGCGAGGCCTTTCTCCTGTGGCACCACTGGGTGGGTTGGAACCACCGACCTCTTGGTTAATAGCAAAGCGCTCAAACCACTTGCGCCACCCAGGGACTTGACATTCTTTTTTTTTGTACTTTAAATGAAGGTTTGCAAAGCAAATTAGTTTCTCATTAAACAATTAATACACATCGTTTTGTGACATCGGTTGACAACCCCATGACATCCAACACTCTTTCCTTCTCGACCTTGGGTTCCCCATTATCAGCTTTCCTGTCCCCTCCTACGTTCTAGTCCTTGCCCATGGGCTGGTGTGCCCGTTTAGTCTCGTTTCATTTTATGAGCCTGTCTAATCTTTGGCTGAAGGGTGAACCTTGGGAGTGACTTCCTTACTGAGCTAAAAGTGTGCCTGGGGGCCATACTCTCGGGGTTTCTTCAGTCTCTGTCAGACCAGTAAGTTTGATATTTTTTTATGAGATAGAATTTTGTTCTACATTTACCTCCAGCTCTGTCCGGGTCCCTCTGTTGTGATCCCTGTCAGAATAGTCAGTGGTGGTAGCCTGGCACCATCTAGTTGTGCTGGACTCAGTCTGGTGGAGGCTGTGGTAGTTGTGGTCCATTAGTCCTTTGGACTAATCTTTCCCTTCTTGCTCCAGACGGGGTAAGACCAGTGGAGCATCTTAGATGGCTGCTCACAGGCTTTTAAGACCCCAGACGTTACTCATCAAAGGAAAATGTGAAATATTTTCTTTATAAACTGTGTTATGCCATTTGAGCATGGGAAGACAGGTTTTTTTAAAACTTTTTATTGAATCTTTATTTTTTCTCTTTTTTACATATTGTAGTGGCCACGGAAGTATTCCAGTTGAATCTCTTCAAGCACTCGGGTTCTAACCAAAAAATGGTTCAAACCTACCAGCTGCTCCGAAGGAGAGAGAGAGAGATGTGGCAGTCTCCTTCAGTAAAGATTTACAGCCTTGGAAACCCTATGGGGCAGTTCTACCCTGTCTTATAGGGTTACTAAGAGTCAGAATCAACTCAACCGCACTGGGTTTGGTTTTTGGTATATTGTACATAAGGAGCCCTGGTGGTGCAGCGGTTAAGTGCTCAGCTGCTAACTGAAAGATCAGCAGTCAAAACCCACGAGCAGCTCCTCAGGAGAAAAGACCTGGTGATCTGCTCCTGTAAAGATTACAGCCTGGGAAACCCTATGAGGCAGTTCTACTCTGTCCTATGGGGTCACTATGAGTCGGAATCAACTTGACAGCATGCAACAACAACATATTATACATAAAGTCACAATGAGTCAAAGTCAACTCGAAGGCCACTAAACTGAAACCAAATCAAGCTCATTACTGTTGAATTGATTCCGACTCATAGTGACCCTATAGGACAGAGTAGAACTGCTGCATAGAATTTCTGAGGAGCGCCTGGGGGGCTCGAAGTGCTGACCTTTTGGTTAGCACCCATAGCTCTTAACCACTATACCACCAGGGTTTCCTAAGGACCAGTAAACCAAAAAAAAACCAAACCCACTGCCGTTGAGTCGACTTTGGCTCATAGCGACCCTGTAGAACAGAGCAGAACTGCCCCATAGGGGTTCCAAGGCTGTAAATCTTTACTGAAGCGGACTGCCACATCTTTCTCTCTCCTTTGGAATGGCCGATGGGTTTGAACAATCAACCTTTTGGTTAGAAGCTGAGTGCTTAACCATTGCACCACCAGGGCTCAGAAAGGCCACTAACAACAACACATTATTGTGTTCAAGCTATTACAAGCCCTGAGCAAGCACTGGTGGGCTGCTGAAAAATGGTGACCACCTTCCACAGGGGGATCGTCTTGTCCATTTGATTATTAAAACCTCCTCTGCTGTAGTCAGTTGCCGTCTAGTCGATTTCAACTCATGGTGACCCGTGAGTGCAGTAGAAATGCTCCATAGGGTTTCCAAGGCTGTGACTTCTCAGAAGCAGATGGCCAAGCTTGTCTTCTGAGGCACCTCTGGATGGGTTCAAACTGCCAGCCTTTCAGCTAGTCGTAACGTTTAACCATTTGCACCAGCCAGCGAATCCTTTAACTGTGGTCAAGTCCTTTAAACCAGAGTCCGTGTGATACACAAACATTCTCATTTTCTGAGCCTATTCTGTAAAGTCCATCTACATACCATTTCCCCAGACTTCTTTTTTACCCGCCTGCCAGTCTGGCTGTTCAAAGCATCTAAGAAGCATCTGAACAATGTCTGGGGGCTAGTAGGTGCTCTGTGATTAGCATCTATTTTTACACAATCAGAGAATTGTCGAATGGTATATTAGACACTACATTCGTGTCCTTAAAAAAAGAAAAGAACACCTGTTGCCATGGAGTAGGCGACCCTATAGGATAGAGTAGAACTGCCCCAGATGGTTTCCAAGGAGTGGCTGGTGAATTTGAACTACTGACTTTTTGGTTAGCAGCCAAGCCCTTAACCACTGAGCCACCAGAGAGAATTGTCAAATGGTATATTAGACAGTACATTTGTGTCCTAGGGATCCACAAACTGGGTGGATTAAAACAACGGAAACTTATTCTCTCACTTTCTAAAGTCCAGAAGTCTGAGATCAAAGTGTTATGTTAGCAGGACCGTCCCTCCCCCACCCTCCCAGGCTCTACAGGAGAATCCACTCCAGGCCTCTTTAGTGTCTGGTGGCTCCAGGTGTCCTTGGCTTGTGGCAGCATAACTCCAATCTCTTCTGTCTCCTCTGTGTCTTCTTGAAGATAAGACCTATGTCCCAGCAGTCTAATGCCTAGCATATGGGAGGTACTCAATAAAAAGGTATGGAGTGAAGAATGGTCTTGATTTGTAAAAGGTCTCCGTATATTCAGAAACTTAGCCCTTTTTCTAAATTAGTTGCAGTTCACCCCCACCCCCCAAGTTGTTTGTTTTGCCTTTGCTTCTTGTACTTTTTGCCATGTAGTTGAATGTTTTGTAGCTCCTGGGTTTTGTGTTATGCTTGGAAAAGTCTTCCCCACTGTGAGGTTATAAAAAATCCCTCATTTTATTTTTATGAATGATTTTCTTTTCCCCTTTTTAATTGGTATCTTTGCAAAGACCCTTCTCTGAATTTTGGAATAGCGATCATTTCTTAGAACAGCACTCGTGATATATAGACTCACGCTTAACATTGTTTGGGGCCATATATGGAATCTTCCCTTTTTCTGAATCTCCGTCAAGAGAGGCCAAGAGTTAAATAAGCCAAACCCTAACACTGGGATTTCTGGTTTGCCTGACATCATAGCTATGGATTTTGCAGAAAACAGCAGCTAATTCAGAATTTAAAGACTATCTGGCTGAGAAATACCCTGATGGATTTGAATATACTGTTTTCATTTTTAAAGAGTGTTAATACCAGTTTAAAAAAAAAAATCAGTATAGGAAATTTGGATTGACTACTTAAAATTCTACTACCTGGAGAGAAACTACCGCTATTAACATTTTAAAGCATTTCCTTTTGACTTTTTTCTTTGTAAATGTATACGTATTTTTATATTAAAAATAAATTAGGTTTGGGATATTTAGTACATCATATCTTGCTGATTGCATCTTTTAATTTGACATAAACACTTTTCCGTGTCAACACAGACCTGAGTCATTTTTGCAGCTGTCTGGCTACATCCTGTCAATCTACCATCAATAAATGTGAGAATTGGCAGGTTTCTTCAAGTTCTGACTGGATCCATTTAGGTTGTTTATAATTTTTGCTAATGTATACATAGGAGAGACAGTACAAACTGGTGTCAGTCATATATAGTTCTGCCATTTGGGATGGAGGATCCAGTAAATTACATTTCAAATGGAAGTGATAAGTAAATAGAGATAGTAAACCTTTTGGCATATTTGCAGAACAGGGTCAAACCACTTAAAAATAATCTAGAACCAGTTGTGAGTGATGAGAGAAGCTCTGGCATGAAAGGGTTTTCCTACTTGCTTACCTTAGGGATGTTAAAGGAACAAATCCAGCTTGGCGAGGCCCATAAACGCAAATGGCTTTATTAGAGCACTAATGAGGAGGGGACGGGGAACTGCATCAGTCCCCATTACCCAGACCTGTTGTCAGAGAACATGTGAGGTCTAGTCCCATCTGCAGAGTCACAGCTCAGACCTATGATTCTAGAACTGACTGTCCAATGCACTAACCATTATCCACATGTGACTGCAAATTTAAATTAAATTAAATTAAAAATTCAGTGTATCAGCCAAACTGGGCACATTTCAAGTGTCCAATAGCCACTTGTGGCAGTCGTTGCTATTGCATGCCATCGGGTGAATTCCAGCTCAGGTAACCCCATAGAACAGAATAGAACCACCCCATAGGATTTCCTAAGCTGTAATCCTCATAGGAGCAGATTTCCAGTTCTTTCCTCCAGCAGAGCTACTAGTGGGCTCGAACTGTTGACCTTTTGATTAGCAGTTGAGCACTTAACCATTGCATCCCAAGGCCCCTTTCACTTGTGGCTAGTGACCACCTTAGTGAGCAGTGGGCTATAGAACATTTCCATCATTGCAGAACATTTTATCGGACAACACTGTTCTAGAAAATTATAATGATAGCATTTTGCAAGGTATATTGGGGTCGGTGATCAGATGAGAGGCATTCTAATAACCGGATGTTATTGTAGTCCATTCGAAGGAGGTGTTAGTAAAAAGAGAAAGGAAGAGATATAAGATGATGTTCAGTTATTATAGGGTAGAAAATGTAATAGAGGCTTGGGAGACTGAGAGATGGAAATGGCACGAAGAGAAATATGGTAAGACATAAGGAGCAACAGGAAAGATCCTTTGGGAATATCCTGAGTTAGATATTGGAGGATAGCCAGCCAGAGCAGGCCAAAGCTTCGGTTCCTGGGATGAACCTTGTAGTGACGAAGAGATTTTTTCAGACATATCAGGCAAGTACTTTGTTTTTGTTTTATTGGTTTTTTAAGGGTGAGTTGTTTGTTTTTCCTTTTTATTTTAGTGAATGGATATGTACAAACCTATTAAGAAGCTTTTTTTTTTTTTAAGGTATATGTTGCATAAAGTGAACAAATCTTAAGGGTGTAACTCAATGAACTTTTACATATTTATATTTGCCTATGATAACCTCTTGCCCTCGAGTCAGTTCCTACTTATACTGACCGTATAGGTCAGAGTGGAACTGCCCCATAAAGTTTCCAAGGCTGTAATCTTTATGGAAGCAGATTGCCACATCTTTCTCCTGCAGAGCAGCTGATGGGTTCCAAAGCTGACCTTTCAGTTAGCAGCTGAGTGCTTAAACACTGTGCCACCAGGGCTCCTCTATGACATATTTGCGGAACAGGGCCAAACCACTTAAAAATAATCTAGGATCAATGGTGAGTAGTGAGAAACACTCTTTCATTAAAAGGTTTTCCTATTTGCTTACTTTAGGGGTGTTTTTTTAATCATTTAAATATGATAAAAAAATAAATAATAAAACCAAACCCTTTGCCATCGAGTGGATTCCAACTCATAGAAACCTACAGGACAGAGTAGAGCTGCCCCATAGGGTTTCCAAGGAGCAGCTGATGGATTCCAACTGCTGACTCTTGGTTAGCAGCCATACCTATGATACTACCGCCTAAATCAAAACACAAAATATCTCCATAACACTAAAGGATCACTTCATATCCCTTCCTAAACAGTTCTCCAATTTCTGAGAAGTAACCGATATCCTGACTTTTATTACAAAAGTTTAGTTTTGCCTGTTCTTGAGCTTCATATAAGTGGAGTGATACAGTATGTGCTCCTTTGGGCTAAGTTTCCTTTGCTCAAGACAAGAGTCATAAAATTTATCCATGTTATTTCCTGTATGAGTAATCATTTTATTATTGTTGTTAGGTAGTATCCGGTTGTACAAATAAACTACAATTTATGTATCTATCCTCCTGTTGTGGACATTTGGGTTGTTTCCTGTTTCGAGCTAATGTTAATGAAACTGCTATAAATAATCTCGTGCATGTTTTTGGTGCACACATGCTTTTATTTATTTATTTTTTTTATGCCTTGCTTTCTCTTTGATGGCGGTGGTGTTGTTAGGTGCCATCAAGTCGGTTCCCACTCATAGCAACCCCAAGTGACGGAGTAGAATTGTCCCATAGGGTTTGTTGTTGTTAGGTGCCATCAAGTCGGTTCCCACTCATAACGACCCTATAGGACAGAGTAGAACTGCCCCATAGGGTTTCCAAGGATCAGCTGGTGGATTTGAACTGCGATCTTTTGGTTAGCAGCCCAACTTAACCACTACGCCACCAGGGCTCCCCCGCAGGGTTTAATAGGCTGTAATCTTTATGTGAGGAGATCTTTGGGTCTTTCTCCCTCAGAGCAGCTGGGTGGCTTTGAACTGCCAACTTTTCAGTTTAGCAGCCCAGTGCTTCACTGTTATGCCACCAGGCCTCCTTTTCTCTTGGGTATACTCCTATAAGTGGAATTGATGAGCCATAGAGTTCAGAAGCATAAATAAATAAATAATTTCATCCAAAAGTTTATATCTATGTTATATCTTGACATCTGATTCTTTTTTGCGTGACCTGTGTGTATGTGTTTCTGCATGTGTGTGTATGTGCAAAGATCCAAAGCATTTCGTAGATATTACATTAGCAATAACTAAGAAAAATGGAATGGCAAAAGTGATCTCCTTTTGTAAAGATAAAAACCCTCAAAATGAAATGCAAATCAAAACTACAATGAGTTTCCATTTCACTCCAAAAAGGCTGACATTAATCTAAAAAACACAAAATAATAAATGTTGGAGAGGCTGTGGAGAGATTGGAATACTTATACACTGCTGGCGGGAATGTAAAATGGTACAACCACTTTGGAAATCAATTTGGCGCTTCCTTAAAAAGCTAGAAATAGAAGTACCATACTGTCCAGCAATCCCACTCCTTGGAATATATCCTAAAGAAATAAGACCCTTTACACAAACATATCTGCACACCCATGTCTATTGCAGCACTGTGTTACAATAGCCAAAAGACGGAAGCAACCAAGGTGCCCATCAACGGATGAATGGATGAATAAATTATGGTATATTCACACCGTGGAATACTACGCATCGATAGAGAACAGTGAGGCATCTGTGAAACATTTCATAACATGGAGGAACCTGGAAGGTATTATGCTGAGTGAAATTAGTCAGATGCAAAAGGACAAATATTGTATAAGACCACTATTATAAGATCTTGAGAAATAGTATAAACTGAGAAGAACACATTCTTTTGTGCTTACGAGGGGGACGGTGGGAGAGGGGTATTTACTAATTAGAAAGTAGGTAAGAACTACTTTAGGTGAAAGGAAGGACAACACTCAATACAGGGGAGGTCAGCACAACTGGACTAAACCAAAAGCAAAGAAGTTTCCTGAATAAACTGAATGCTTCGAAATCAGCGTGGCAGGGATTTGGGGACCATGATTTCAAGGGACATCTAAGTCAATTGGCATAATAAAACCTATTAAGAAAACATTCTGCATCCCACTTTGAAGAGTGGCGTCTGGGGTCTTAAACACTAGTAAGCAGCCATCTAAGATGCATCAATTCATCTCAACCCACCTGGATCAAAGAGAATGAAGAACACCGACGACACAAGGTAATTACAAGCCCAAGAGACAGAAAAGGGCACATGAACCAGAGACTACATCATCCTGAGACCAGAAGAACTAGATGGTGCTGGGCCACAACCGATGACTGCCCTGACAGGGAACACAACAGAGAACCCTGAGGGAGCAGAACAGTGGGATGCAGACCCCAAATTCTCATAAAAAGACCAGACTTAATGGTCTGACTGAGACTAGAAGGATCCTGGTGGTCATGGCCCCCAGACCTTCTGTTGGCCCAGGACAGGAACCATTCCCGAAGCCAACTCTTCGGACATGGTTTGAACTTGACAATGGGTTGGAGAGGGATGCTGGTGAGGAGTGAGCTTCTTGGATCGGGTGGACACTTGAGACTATGTTGGCATCTCCTGCCTGGAGGGGAGATGGGAGGGTAGAGGGGGTTAGAAGCTGGCAAAATAGCCACGAAAAGAGAGTGGAAGGAGGGAGCAGGCTGTCTCATTAGGGGGAGAGTAACTGGGAGTATGTGCTAAGGTGTATATAAGTTTTTATGTGAGAGACTGACTTGATTTGTAAACTTTCACTTAAAGCACAATAAAAATTTTAAAAAACCCTTAAAACTATAAAATACTTAGGAATTAACAAGAAATATGAAAGACTTATAAAGAAGTTAATAATAAAGTTTATTTTAAAGATGTTAAATGTGAGAAGACACACTATTTTCCTAAATGGAAAACTTGTTATCATACCAATGTCAATTCTCACCTAATCTAAAGTGATTGCAAGTATAGTCTCCTCAGGGTTTTTTTCTGGAACACAACACATGGTTCTAAAGTGTATATGGAATAATGAATGTGTGAACAGAGCAAATAAAAAGTATCCACAAGAAAAATAATGAGATGGGGATGCCCAACCAGATACAGACAATAAATTATTCAATAAATGGTTTGAGAGAGTTGGCT
This sequence comes from Elephas maximus indicus, assembly GCF_024166365.1. Classification (NCBI taxonomy): domain Eukaryota; kingdom Metazoa; phylum Chordata; class Mammalia; order Proboscidea; family Elephantidae; genus Elephas; species Elephas maximus. The sequence goes on from NC_064840.1 coordinate 78,583,445, forward strand.
ATATATTTAGGGATAAAATATATAGCCTTACTTCAAACTCAATAATAAATTCCAGATGGATTAAAGACATAAGTACAAACAAACTAATTCAATACTGGGAAAAAGACTACAGAAGAAAAAAAAAAAGTTTTATAATTTTGGAATCCTAGATACAATAAAATAAAGGTTGAAATATATACAGCTACATGAAGACAGGATCAGTCCCTGGAGAAGGACATCATGCTTGGTAAAGTAGAGGGTCAGCAAAAATGAGGAAGACCCTCAGTGAGATGGACTGATGCAGTGGCTGCAACAATGGGCTCAAGCGTAACAACGATTGTGAGTACGGCACAGGACAGGACGGTGTTTCGCTATTGTACATGGTGTCACCATGAGTCGGAACTGACTTGAAAGCACCTAACAGCAACAACAACAGCAGCAACATAAAGACAAATGGCAAAGTAGCGACAATGTTCTGCAACATACATGGCAAAGTATTAATATTTTTTGTGCTAACTGATAAAGACAAGAAGACTCCAATAGAAAACATAAGGAAAAAACACAAAAAGGTAATTCACAATGGCAGACATAAAAGTAGACAATAAATTTGCACTTACCTTCACTAATAATGCATTGAATGAAAATTCAAACATTAAGATGATAATTTTTTATCATTCACAAGTATTTGTAATTCCATGCTGGCAAAGTCGGGAAGGAGGCACCCTCACAATTAATTGCATGGAGGTAGCGTACGTATGTAGGTACAGTCTCTTTGTAGGGCTAACTGGAAAAAATATACTTAAATGCTTTTGGTTTGATCCTACAAGTCTATTTCTAGGACTTAATCCATGAAAGTAATTGGACTAGCACACAAATATGCTTTAGAAGACATTCATTATAACATTGTTAGGAGGGAAAAATGTCAGCAGGAAATGGCTAAATAACTTATGAAACAGTATGTGGCATATTGGATGGATGGATGGAAAGATGGAAGGATGGATGGATGGATGGATGGATGGATGGATGGATGGATGGATGGATGGATGGATGGATGGATGGATGGATGGACGGATGGATAGATAAGGAAGATCTCCTTAATATGTTTTGAATGATAAAAGCAACTTCCAGAAAAATTTTCAGGTTTATGTGTATTGAGAATTCTGGGTTCAGCAATTTACATGGAATACCTCATTTAGATAATAAATAAATACCACTTATGAGCAGTGTTATAAAAGGGTATCATCAGTATTTACGGCAGGAGAAACTATTACGTGTGTTAGGCAAGGCTTTTCTTCAGGAGGTGTTGTTAAATTGTGCTCTAAAGCATAAATAGGAATTAAGTGGGTATTACGCAGGGGAAATTTCAGGTAGTAAGGTCCTGAGGAAGCAAATAAAAGAAGGCCAGTGTGGTTGAGTATAGAGAGCTCTGCAGTCCCACAAACGATAGGCAAATGCCTGTTTTTCCACAGCCCTGCCAACTGTAGTTGTCAACATTCTATATTTCTGCCAATCACAAGTGCTAGAAATGATATTTTAGGGTAGATTTAATTTGCATTTTCCTTATTATAAAAATGTTGTCATAGCTTAAGAACTATTTGGAGGCAGTAGTGAAATTCTTTCTGGTATTCTCTGCTTTCAGCCATGACCCATCTGACATCAGCAATGATATCCCTCTTTCCACATCCTTTTGATATGTTTGAAAAATCTGGTAATAGTATGCATATATACACACAGTGGTCAACTTCCTAAAATTAAATACCAACTTTGGCTTCATCTGAAGCTAATGTCCACAAAATTACTAGTTTTTTTTTGTAATATATTTTGTGCAATAAATCATTATCTAATGAAAAATGTTTCTGGTGATCACCTCAATCATCTTGAAAAGGTGCTAGACTCGATTCTTGGGTAATGCTGAGATAGATAATCACTTGATTTTTGCCGTTTCCATTCTTTGTCTCTCAGTTGCACCTATTAGAATTATCTTCTTGTTTATCGTCATCGTTAACTGAGATCCTTTTCTAAAGGCAAGGATTTTGACTGTGAATTCTATTGCCAGTGGTTACCAAGATACTTTCCCAGAACAGCCACTCTATAAATGTTTGCTAAATGAATTAAACAGTTTCTGAGTACCCATACTGATTAAGGAATATGTTAGTCGTGTTGGCAGAATTCAAAGGATAATCAGATACAGATTCCCAATCAAGAAGATGGTGAGCTACAGTAGAAATATATATATATATATAAATATATATAAATGTGCTTTAGATGAAGGTTTACAGAGCAAATTAATTTCTCATTGAACGATTAATACACATCGTTTTGTGACATTGGCTGCCAATACCACGACATGTCAATACTCTCCCCTTCTTGACCCTGGGTTCCACATTATCAGCTTTCCTGTCCCCTCCTGACTTTTTGTCCTTGCCCCTGGGCTGGTGTGCCCATTTAGTCTTGTTTATTTTATGGGCCTGTCTAATCTTTGGCTGAAGGGTGAACCTCAGGAGTGACCTGAGTACTGAGTTAAAAGGGTGTCCAGGGGACATACTCTTGAGGTTTCTCCAGTCTCTGTCAGAGCAGTAAGTCCGATCTTTTTTCGTAAATTAGAATTTTTAGATTTTTTTCTTCAGATCTGTTCAGGACCCTCTATTGTGATCCCTGTCAGAGCAGTCGGTGGTGGTAGCTGGGCACCATCTAGTTGTGCTGGACTCAGTCTGGTGGAGGCTGTGGTAGTTGTGGTCCATTAGTCCTTTGGACTAATCTCTCCCTTGTGTCTTTGGTTTTATTCCTTCTCCCTTACAGTAGAAATATTTTTAAGTAAAAAAAAAAAAAAAAAATTTTATTTTTAAGTATATGTATTTAATTTTCATGAGTGTTGGTAATGTTAAAGATAAATGACTCCCAGCTGAAAATGACATTCAAGCTATACTTTGAAAGTTAGGGATATGACTTGTTAATATGTTTGTTTGCTTGTATACAGGTTATATATAAACTTGGTACAAAATTCAAAAGTACAAAGGTGTTGCAGTGAAAACTAAGTTTCCTCAAAATCTGTTTCCATTCACCCAATTCTTTTGTCCAGAAACAATCGCTATTACCAGTTTCTCTACCTTACCCTCCATATATTCTATGCATATGGTGGTAATAATATTGAATTTAAGGAGATACTAGAGGAAGGCAATTCAAGAAGAGAGAATTGCAAATGCAATGGCCAGTGAGGCAGGAAAATGAAGAAATATGTAATGACTGAAATTACCATAAAATAAAAAATAGTAGTAAAAATAAGTTGGTAATAGATAAAGAGTTCCTGACAACTCATAGAAATGAAATGTAAGACTAATTAATAAAATATGTTTTACTTCATTTATAGTTAAAGAAACATTAAACTTACAATGTGATACCATTTTTCAACTATAAGATAGAATGATCTCAAAATTTGGTAACAGTGTGTTGGCCGGTGTGAAGGAAAATGGTGTTCTCACACATTGTGGATGGAGGCATAAATCGATGTAATGTCTATGGAAGGAAATTTGCCAAAACCATGAAAATTTTAAATGTATTTGTGCTTTGATCCAGCAATTCCACTTCTAGGATACTATTCTCCAAATACTGTCACATATGTGCAATGACATCTATATAAGAACATTTATTGCAACATATTGTTTAAAAATCACAAAACCCTAGAAACCTAAATGCCACCAATAACTGATGAAATAATATGAGGACATATTTCTAGAAGGAATTTTGTGCACTCTTTATATAGAAGAGACAGTATTCTAAAAATGAATATGCAATGACCCTGAAAATATAGCGTGGATGAAAAATGTAAGGTACAAGATAGGTGTATAGGATCCTTCCACTTGAAGAGAGAAAAAAGGATGGTGCTGGTGTGTATGTATTTTATATATATTTATACACACAACTGAATGTATAACTACACACTCACATATCTGACTGTCTATATAAACACACACAGACTTACGCATACTTATAATATCTCTGGGGAAAAAAACAATAAGACATGGTCAAGTGGTGATTGCCTCTGAGAACAGAAATATCTAGGGAATATCTGAGAATATCTAGAGAGATGGATGGTAAGGAGACTTACTTTCTACTCTATCGCCTTTTGTAGCTGTTGGATTTTGTAGTCATTGAGTCAGCCAACATTTATTGAGTACCTACTAAATGCCCGGCACATTTCCAGGTGCTGGAGATAGGTCATCCACTCTCACGTGGTTTATATTGTACATGGTGTTAAAAAAAAAAAAATTAAGCTCCTATGACAACTATGATTAATATAATATAGCTTAAATAAATGCTAATTAAAAAAATCCTCTGTGCATACACAACAAAAGATTTAGTTCTTGCTCACCAAATCCAGAACTGTAGGTATTAGTTTTTACTATAAAACACAATTAAAAATTGACTTTTTTTCATATCAATTTAAAGTGCAGGTAAAACTGTGCATTATTTTTATTGTAAAATTTTTTAAATTAGAAAGCCAAACATTGAAGTAAAATAGATTAAAAAAAACACTCAGGGGTCAGGTGTATAATCCTTTTAATATGCTCTTGGACTCAGTTTATGAGTATTTTGTGGACGATTTTTGAATCTATACTCATAAGGATATTGGTTTGTAATTTTCTTTACTTGTCAGCCCTTTATCTGTCTTTGATATCAGGGTAATGCTGGTCTCAATGAGCTGGGGAATGTTCCAAACTTGTCTAATGTTTGGGAGAGTTTTGAAAGGATAGGTATCAATATTTTCTTTAAATGTTTGGTAGACTGCACTAGTTAAGCCACTCAGTCCTGTTTTCTTTATTTGGAGATTTTTGGTTACTGATTCCATCTCTTTACTTGTTTTAAGTCTGCTGAGATTTTCTATTTCTTCTTGAATCGGTTTAGGTAATTCGTGTTTTTCTAGGAATTTGTCCATTTCACCTAGACTATCTAGCTTTTTAAAGAGTTACTCACACACAAGGTAACTTCACCATCACCAAGATAAAATCCACAAAAAGCAGATGTGCCATTTGGGGTAAAACCTAGAAGAGGAGCTATGGAGACAGAAGAAGAATGGATGATCTATGTGGAAAACCAGAAGTTAAGAGAAAGAGAAACCAAGGAGATGAGTTTTTCATAAAAAGGATGGCGTAGTTAATGGGGTCCAATTGTGCAGGGTGAAGAGAGATAAAAAAAACTGAAACCAAACCCATTGCCATGGAGTCAGACTCATAGCGACCCTATAGGACAGAATAGAACTGCCCTATAGGGTTTTCAAGGAGCGCCTGTTGGATTCGAACTGCCGACCTTCTGGTTAGCAGCTGTAGCTCTTAACCACTACACCAGGGTTTTGGAAGAGAGGATAAACAGAAGGAAAAGTAGCTACTATCTGCGGTATCTGAGGTATTTGCTTTAGAGAGGAAAATTTTGGAAGAGTTCTAAGGCCGGAAACCATTTTGTCTGGAGTTAAATCGTGAGCTACCAAAGAAGCAGCTAGTAAGTAAAGTAGAAACAGAGATCAGTGTGAGATCAAAATAGAAATGATCTAGGGGTGCTCGTTACACACATTTCTTGCAGATCACCTTAAAACACTTGAACTTGAATGTGCTTTGTGGTGTATCTGGAAGCTTGCAGCTGCTTAGCTAATGTTCTATACACTGTATACTAGTACTGTATTTAGTGTAATTGTTCTCATTCAGTTGATTGAATTAAATTCCTATTTATTTTATTGAGCTGTCTAATTGTTCCATTATAATTTCTATGTATTTCCCCAAAAGACTAGTTTCCCTATGACAGAGTACAACGAAGCAGTCCACAGAGATAAACAAAGTAAATGGATATTACCTTCCTCCTAATTGAAGAAGAAATTTGTTTTTGTGTTAAGATTGGATTGGATGGAGGATGAATCCTGTTAAATTAAACCACAGAGAATTCACATAAGTATGTAAGGATGGAGTGTTTGTTAGGTGACTTTCTAATGTCCTCTGAAATCTGAGTGGAAGAGATACGTAGTGTAACTTCCCTGGGGCGGTGCTGTGAAGTGGCCTCAGTGATTGGGGGAGCTGGGGAGAAGGCATCCTTGGAAAGCTTGCGGGAATTGAGTGCCTATGTAGTTGTGCTAATCTATCTTCAACTCATTGGCATCGAGTTGATTCAGACTCATAGTGACCCTATAGAACAGAGTAGAACTGCCCCACAGAGTTTCCAAGAAGCCCCTGGTAGATTCCATCTGGCAACCTTTTGGTTAGCAGCTGTAGCTCTGAACCACTACACCACCAGGATTTCCGATCTAGAAAAAAAAAAAAAATGTTGCCCTGGAGTAGATTCCAACTCATGGCAATCCTAAAGGACAGAGTAGAACTGCCCCATAGTGTTTCCAAGGAGCGGCTGGTGGATTTGAACTGCCCACCTTTTGCTTACCAGCCAAGCACTTAACCTCTGTGCCACCAGGGCTCCAATATAATCTAGAAGTAGGGTGCAGTTTTGCCTATTGCCAACTCTAAGAATTATGTCTGTGAATAAGGAAGGTGACCATGGTGGTGTGTGTGAAGATGGTCAGGGATAACTTAGCTGTTTAGTTTGTTTCAACTATGTAATCAAACCAGCAATCTTTGAATGTGGATGCGCGTTTTGCTGAATACCTGTGGGAGGAAAAAAAAAGCATCCTCGCATTTTCCTGCCCTGAGTGAATATTAAGTTTCTGTTTGAGAGACAGAGCCTTACGTTTATTTGAGGTAGATGACCAAATCAAAATGAAACAAACAAATCTCACTTTCTTTAATTAAAATACAATAATAATAATAAAAACCCATTGCCGTGGACTGGATTCCATCTCATAGCGACCCTGTAGGACAGAGGAGAACTGCCCCATACGGTTTCAAAGGAGCAGCCGGTGAATTAGAAATGCCCACTTTTTGGTTAGCAGCCAAGTTTTTAAACACTTCACCACCGGGGCTCCTCTTTATTTAAAGGTGAAGCGAATTTGACATGGAAACCAAAAACCACTGTTATTGTTTTTAGGTGCCATGGAGTCGATTCTGACTCATAGTGACCCTATGTACAAGAGAACAAAGTACTGCCGGGTCCTGCACCATCCTCACAATCATTGCTATGCTTAAGCCCATTATTGCAGCCACTGAGTCAGTCCATCTTCTTGAGGGTCTTCCTCTCTTTCACTAACCCTCTGCTTTGCCAAGCATGATATCCTTCTCCAGGGACTGATCCCTCCTGATAACCTGTCCAAAGCTTGTAAGACTAGTCTCACCATCCTTGCTTCTGAGGAACAAATCGGTCATACTTCTTCCAAGTCAGATTTGTTCCTTCGAAAACCACTAGGAGCAGTTGTTAGTGGGGCCCAGGGCCCTTGTGTTTTCTGTTTTCAGTCCCAGGAGGGCATGGCTCATTGAGCGCTTAACCAAAGAGAAGGGCACAAACCATCGCAGGGAAAATACAAGGAGCTTGCCGGTCCTTCAGGCTGACGGAACACAGCATTTACAAAAATATACACACAGGAAAGAGTGTTTTCCTGAAGTTAAACAGCTGTCAGTATATATCTGATGTTAAATTTGCGAAGATCCAAAATAGAATTAACTTACCAAAAAAAAAAAAAAAAAAAAGTGTGCGTAAGAAATACTCTCTCCAGGTGATGTTTTTGGGGGGCAAATAAGAAGTTTTAGTTAGTGGTGAGCTACTAAATTCATTTATTTTTTTGGTAATGGTGGTGGTTATTCAATATAAACTATTCATTTAAAGTGGTTTGTCTTGTCTGTTTATCTTCCTTCCATTTATCGTGAGACTTGTTTCCAGTATTTGTGTTATTGTTGTTGTTTTTGTCTTCATAGAGTTCAAGTTTTCAGATCTATAGAATTTTCAAATTTCTGGCCTTCAGTTTTTCTGTAACAAGATAAGTTATCTTTCGTCAGTCTTTAATTTTGGAGCCATATTAGTGGAGCCCTGGTGGCACCGTGGTTAACAGCTCAGCTGCTAACAGATGGTCAGCAGTTTGAATCTACTGGCCGCTCCTTGGAAACCCTATGGAGCAGTTCTACTCTTTCCCATGGGGTTGCTATGAATTTGAATCCCTGACCTTTTGGTTAGCAGCCCAGTGGTTACCCACTGCACCACCACGGCTTATCTTTAATGCAACACAGGCTAACAGGATGATATTGATAATTATTACATTCATACTCTTCAGATTTTTAAAATGTTTCCACTTTGACTTTTTTCTGGACGGGACCTATTATAACTTAGCTATAAATGGCATGAATGTAATTACGTTCACCATTCATGTGTAATTCCTCTTGATATTTTTCAGCCCTGAAGCTTTTTTCGCCTCAAGCTGTGATTTGTCAGGTTTTATAACCTCTGAGCATTGTCAGCATTGCCTGTGTGGGGATGGGAAACCTCCTGGGAAAACCCGGGTTCTGTAGAAAAGGCATTGGTGATTCAGGGAGTGATGTCCTTTCCTCTGGGCGGATATTGAGCCAATGCCCCAGCACAAGAGGTGCTATCTTTTTGAAAATGACATAAAACAGAGGTCTTCACTTTAGCTCTGAGACTTTTTCATAAAAATCCTGCAGAAACCACCTCGGTGTCAAATTTCCTGAGCACTCTTAAATTTTTTCCACATATATACAAAAGTTTTAATACTTCAGGAAGATCAGAAGAAATTTACTAACTTGCAAAATATATCTTTATTACCTGGTTGCTTTTCAAAAGGAACATTTTTCTTCTGTGATTATAAAGTTGGACTTATTTTCTTAAAAAAAAAGTTTTTCAGAAATAAATGTATAAATCAAAAGTAAACTTGGATTCGAAGACCAGAATTGTTGGTATTTAATCAATGTATTTATTCTAAATTCTAGTAACTAAGGGGAAATAATGACACATTTTTCCTGCCTTTCCTGTACGAGTTAACTTCAGAGTTAACTCTGGGTCCAATCCCTGACTTATTTGTCGTCAGTCTTTTATCATTCCTTGCTTAATGCACTTAACCTTACATACCGCTGCAGATCCTCCTTCGTCTGTGTTCCACAAATATTAACAGGACGCTTTTCCATTGTTATTCAGTTGTAACTTATTTTAAATGATTTTGGTTTTTCACCGGAGCTTTTCAATAGCAAATCGTTAACTTTCCAGACTTAGCATTTTGAAGCAATCACTTGATAATGATTTTAAGTGTACTGCACTGTCATCTGACCATAACCTGTATGATACTGATCTTTGTGACCTAGTATATAGACTTTTTTTTTAATTAATATTCCATAAAAAAAAAAAAAAAAACCACTGCTGTCGAGTGGATTCCGACTCATAAATATGTGGTTGAAAAATTATTATGTTGTCTCTGGTGGATATGAAATTATTTCTATATGTAATATTTCAAACCTTATTTCTTAGCAGTTTTTCAAATTTTAGACTTGCCTTGAAAATTGTACCCTTTTATTCCCCAAACCTAAGAAATTTTTATATTTAAATAAAATAGATTCAGAGAATTTTACCAAATATTACAATTAACAATAATTTTCTCCTAAAAAAATAGATTCAAGCTAGTTCAGAAAAATTGCCCAACTTTAGTGTATAATCTATTGATATACCAGTGAAGACAGGGTCAACATCCATAACTATTCATCATCCATATATCTTGGGTTCCCACCCTCTCCACTCTAGCTCGTTAGCTTCCAGAGCTAGTCAAATCTCCAATTTATCATTTTTCCCAATCTCTAAAGGCATGTTATGAATTCTAACCAGTTTTAACTTACTGATGTGGGGAACAAATTCCCTCTCCCTTTTAATACAAACTAAACTCACACAAAACATAGACATACAACAGGGTGGGGATAGTTTAATGTCTAAATTTCTGAAACAAACTGAAAGCTTAAATTCTATGACTCCATTGATTCAATTGGTGTTAATTATGGTCTAATAACTCAATGGTGCTAACTTGCGATCGTTGGGTGGTGGTTTTTGTATGCACAATGTTGGAAGAGGTGGAGAGAGCAGGTGTAGATGCAATTAGCCCAGAATGTGGAACTATTTTCTTCAAGGTTTGTTCAGGTAGCACCTACCAACATAACATGAACATACTCTGGGTAACTGTCTTAGTTATCTAGTGCTGCTATAACAGAAATACCACAAGTGGATGGCTTTAACAAAGAGAAATTTATTCTCTCACAGTCTAGTAGGTTACAAGTCCAAATCAGGCTGTCAGCTCCAGGGGAAGGCTTTCTCCCTCTATCGCCTCTGGAGGGAGGCCCTTGTTATCAATCTTCCGCTGCTCAAGGAGCTTCTCAGGTGCAGGGACCCCAGAGCCAAAGGAAGCTCTGCTCCCGGTGCTGCTTTCCTGATGTTGAGAGGTCCTCCTGTCGCTCTTCTAGCTTCTCTCTTTTATATCTCAAAAGAGATTGACTTAAAACAGTGTCTAGTCTTGTAGATCTCACCAGTGTAACTGCTGCTAATCCGTTTCATTAACATCACAGTGATAGATTTACTACACAAAGGAAAATCCGATGACAAAATGGTGGACAATCACACAATACTGGGATTCATGGTATAGCCAAATTGATACACATATTTTTGGGGGACACAATTCAATCCAGGACAGTAACTATGGACCGATGAATAGTGTAGTTGCCAGGAGACTAGAATCCCTGGTATTTACCTTTTAAGCTTACCAAGAATAGTGATTATGCCTTCTATTTCAGGGGGAAATAAAGCTCACCGTTTCCTCTTCTGCTGGTCTTCACTGGACTGACTTTCTGACTTTCTGGTTGCATCTTGGGTGTACTTGCCACTATGAGATCTGGGCTTTCTCACGTGCTCCCCACCAAGAACTCCAGCAGCATTCTAAGTAATGGTTCTCATGCTGGAACAAGCAGGCAGCACCTACTGGGGGGTCTTTGAAGCCACATTTGATATATCATTTCATGTCTGCTCTGTTCAAAAATTTATCATCAGGACATGACAGATCTGCCTTTTTTTTTTTTAAATGGGGCTTACATCCTGAACTCTTTAGAGGGGTCAGAGTAGGGAAATTTGCTGTTGTACCCCCATTGAGGACTGAATGGTGTTTACTGAGTTCAGCAAATAAGCATCACTGAATAATATGTTTACCTTCTGGATCCACATTATTCTTATGTCTAAGCATTACCCAGTGTACTCTTATCATTTATTGGAAAGATCTTTGGTTTGCAGGACAAGTAAGCCTTACTGTTGCAGAGAAAAATTGTAGCATTTTCTTGTTCTAATCACAGTGACCTAACTATGATACTTTCAAGGTCACAGTAATTTGTCCTCTAGATTAGGATCAGCAAAGTATATCTCACCTTTGGGGAGAAACAACCATATCAATTTCACTACAGAAAAGGGGTTATAAAGTGTGAAAGAACTCCATATCCTGAACACACAGATAGACAATTGTTCAATGACAGGAAAGTAAGTAACATGGGGTAATTATCGGGCTGTGAAAACCACTAGCCAGTGTTCGTAGGAAGACCAGGTGGTCAAAAGAAGAGACTTCTGGGAATACTGTGGTTCTCGTTTTAACTTTAGGTAGATACTGTAGCCTAACCTCTCTCTACAGAAAAATAAAAACACAACATTATCTCTGATACTTAGAGCACCTACTACATTCCTGTCACCATTCAAGATGGGACATGTGACCGTATCAGCTCTCAGATCTATTGTTGTATAATCAACCATCCCAAAACGTATGTCCCCAAACAACAAAGGTTTGTTTAGCTTATGATTCTGTGGGTCAGTTTAGGTGGATTGAGGATCACTTTTTACACTGTTCCAAATCACTTCTGCGCTGGGCTCACCCATGCATTTGTGATCCATTGTTGATTCCATGATCAGTCAGCAGACTGGCTGGGGCCTGACTCACCCAGATGGGCTCCCTCACCTGCCTGTGGGTTGATACCGATTGGCTAGGATATCTTGATTTTCTTCCCTATGTTCCCTCATCCTCTAGCAGAATAGCCTGAGTTTGTTCACACACCAGAAGGATTCTAAAAGCAGTAAGAAAGCAAGCTCTAAACCCAACCTTTTTTTTAACCCTCTGCATCGTGTTTGCTAATTTTCCATGAACAAAAGGCCAATCACGTGTGGCCAAGCTCAGATTTAAAGGGTAGAAAAATGGACTCTGAATTTTGATGAAAGAAACTGCAAAATAACGTTGCAAAGAGGCATGCATGAAGAATGGGAACAATGTGTGGCCCTTTTTGCTGACAACTTGAATACTCACAAAAGCCTTGGGAAGATAAGAACATGGAAGTTGGAGGAATGGACATTACTCACCTAAAATCAGACCGCAATTCCTGACGATAGCAGTGGTGTTCAAACAGATTATTTCAGTCTCCTTTTTCTTCTTCTTCCTCTTTTTTTTATCCCTTAACATCACACCTCCAAACTACAGAATTATTATTATGTTAGGAGGGATGAATTGTCTTCTCACCACCACCATTTTTAAAATATAGACAGAGTTGACATTTCTGCAATATCATGTAAAGTTCTGTGCACACACAATTAAAATTGCTTGATAGTCTCCTCATCCTGAGATGGTCACTGTCTTAGCTATCTACTGCTGCTATAACAAAAATACCACAAGCGAATGGCTATAACAAACAGAAAACTATTCTCTCACAGTTTAGAAGGTTAGAAGTCTGAATTCAGGGCACCAGCTGCAGGGGAAGTCTTTCTTTCTCTGTTGGCCTGGGTGAAGGTTCTTGTCATCAACCTTCCCCTGGTCTAGGAGTTTTGCAGGGACCCCAGGTCGAAAGGACAAGCTCAGCTCCTGGCTCTTCCTGCTTGGTAGTACTGAGGTCTCTCGTCTCTCTGCTCACATCTCTCTTTTATATCTCAAAAGAGATTGACCGAAGATACAACCTAATCCTGTAGATTGTGTCCTGCCTCTTTAACATTAGAGAGGTTAAGATTGACAACACAGGATAATTATTTTATATCACAAAATGGAGGGCAACTACACAATACTGGGAATCATAGCATAGCCAAGTTGACACAAGTGTTTGGGGAACACGATTCAACCCATAACACTAACCTGAACCCCCTCCTGCATAGAAGCCCTGTAGGCTCCTTTGCATATGCATACATTCAGTCAGCCACCAGGCACGCCATACTGTAATTGCCTATTAGGCTATAAGCTCCGCTGAAAGCAGTTAATATGCCTGATTGAGCTTACCAAACACCAAACACAAGGCTCATATAAAGATATTCAATGTGTATTCATTAAATGAATGGTTAGCAACTGTTAGCTTTTACTTTTTTCAGTTAAAATCATAATGGAAATATCTCAGACGAAAATGTTTAGATGTAGCCAGTGTTTTCCAATAGATATATAGAAAGAACACTGGAATACAGAGGCAATAGATTATATTCATGGGGAAAGAAGACTCAACTCTCCCATACAGAAGAATTCCAAATAATTTATTTAAATACCATCCTTCAAGGACACAAACCTTAATTCCTCTCCCTGCTGTGCTTACTGATTTGCCCCCCAAGAGTAGACTATGGAAGTGGTGGGAAGCAATTTTATAGTGGAGAAACCTGGCAGACACTTCCTCGCCAGGTGATCAAGGTGAACCTCATCAGTGATCAGTCACTGGAGAGCAGGTAGAAGACCACAGTCTTCAATATGAATTACACTTGAATATAAAGAAAATGAAAATCCTCACAACTGGACCAATAAGCAACATCATGATAAATGGAGCGAAAATTGAAGTTGTCAAGGATTCCATTCTACTTGGAACAACAATCAATGCCCGTGAAAACAGCAATAATGAAATCAAATGACCTACTGCGTTGAGCAAATCTGCTGCAAAAGACCTCTTTAAAGTGTTAAAATGCAAAAATGTCACTTTGATGACTAAGGTGAGCGTGACCCAAGCCTTGGTATTTTCAATCACTTCGTATGCATGCGAAAGCTGGACAATGAAAAAGGAACTTACCTATTCTAACTGTGGTGTTGGCAAAGATTATTCATTATCCTATGGACTATTAGAAAAACGGAGCTCCGGTGGCTCAGTGGTTAAGAGCTACTGTGAGCTATGGCTGCTAACCAAAATGTTGGTAGTTTGAATCCACCGGCTGCTCTTGGGAAACCCTATGGGGCGGTTCTACTCTGTGAATACGAGGCTCCATTAACAAAACCATCTATAGGAGACCAAACTCGGAGCCCTGGTGGCATAGTGGTTAAGAGCTCTGCTGCTAACCAAAAGGTCTGCAATTCGAATCCACCAGCTGCTCCTCAGAGACCCTGTGGGGCAATTGTACTCTGTCCTATAGGGTTACTATGAGTCGGAATCTACTTGAAGGCAACAGGGTTTTTTGTTTTTAAATATGAGACCAAAAGGTCAACAATTACTCCAAAGCAAAGATGAGAAGACAAGGGGCAGGGGGAAACTAAAGTCCTGGAAACAGAATAACCAGAATGCAGTTAAAGAGAACATTGACACACTGTGAGAAGTGGAACTAATGTCACTGAACAACTTGTGCAGAAATTGTCAAACGGGAACTAATTTGCTCCGTAAACTTCCACCAAAAATGCAATAAAATATTATTAAAAAAAAAAAAGAATAAATAGTGCCTTAAGCTTTACTTATACAGTGAGATATAAGCCCATCTTAAGAAAAGTCGTAGAAACATTAGAGAATATGATCAACTTAGGAAAACACATAAGGGTTGAAAATTATGTCATATTTTCCAGTTATTATAACTTCCCAAAAGGTTAAAAAAACAATATACTGATGTCAATTTGCAAAAATTATGTGGAGCTGGTGGGAGACTGGGTGCTGGGGGATTTGTACGAGAAGGATACTTACTCTCCTTCCTCAATGACTTCGTGTCTTTCAAACTTTGGATCATGTGTGCATGTATTACCTACTGTTAAAAAATTAACAGCTGGCTCCATTTGAAAATACAAATATAGCTAAATCTTGCATGTGAGCCAAAATCTGACTCTCTCAGCCAAAAATAACAGGATTAAGGCTGGTAAGCTCTACAGTCAGTGCCCAGGTAAATTAAACCAGAGCACAGGATGCTTTTTGATGCCTGGCAGAATTTCAAAATTGACACTACCTCAAGATCTAAGTCGTGCCGTATAATAAATACAGCCAGGATTTTTTTTTTTTTTAAGTGTTACAATCTAGAAATTTTCTATTATGAAAATTAAATATTAGCAGAATAAAGAGGCAATTGGGTTGTATTAGCAGGGCCCTTTAGCAGTTAGGAAACCCTGGTGGCGTAGTGGTTAAGAGTTCAGCTGCTAACCAAAAGTCAGCAGTTTGAATCCCCCAGGCACTCCTTGGAAACCCTATAGGGCAGTTCTACTCTGTCCTATAGGGTTGCTATGAGTTGGAATTGACTTGACGGCAATGGGTTTTTTAGCAATCAAGTGAAACTTTAAAAAATGTATTTTTTACATTCATAAGACAGAACCTGTCCAAAAACATCACCCTGATGATGGTGGTCTCTGAATAGTAGACTGAAGGTCAGGGTACACTCAGGCTTCGTGTATTTTATAATCATAGGTTTTGGGAAATTTTATGAGCTTTTAGATCAACAAGAAATGTTACCAACTGGAAGATGTTCCAAACTGCCGTAGATGGGGTCTTATTGACACAAAGGTTTTCCAAGACTCTGCAGGAAATCTACTAATGTGTAAAGATTTAGTTCCGTTTTTGAGCTGTTACTAACCTCACGGCTACCGTATCTCTAGTTTATCAAGTTCTTAAAATGCTGGTAACAACTAAACCTCTAATCTCGTGTGACTATTGACCCATCAGCTGAATAAGAGAATATAGCAGATATCCGACCAAATGAAAGTTAAAAGCTTCTAAGGACTCGTAGGATTTTAGAACTGGAATGGATCCATTTCTCTTTATTTCACACATGAAAAATCTAAGGGCCATAGACATTATCCCTTAGGAGACTCGAGATCACTTAGCAAATCTTTGAAACAATAGAACTAGAATCTAAGTGTCTCATGAGGTTGCCATGTGAGGTATATATAAAAAAAACCAAAACACAAACTCACTGCCGTGGAGTTGGTTCTAACTCAGAGCGACCCCATAGGGTTTTGAAGGCTGTAAATATTTATGGAAGCATATTCCACATCTTTCTCCTACAAAGCTGCTGGTTGTTTCAAACCACTGACCTTTTGGGTTAGCTGTTGATGGCTTTAATCACTGTGCCACCAGGGCTCCATACCTGTTATCTAAATACACATAAACCAATCACTGACAGTCCCGGTGCAGACCTTACCGTGAAAATACTGGGATAGAGAAGTGGTATGCAGGAAGTAAGCCAATTCAATACAAAAAAGGTCATGGGAGAAACCCAAAGAAAACCCAAACCAAACCTGCTGCCATTGAATCGATTCCGACTCATTGTGACCCTGTAGGACAGAGTAGAATTGCCCCATAGGGTTTCCAAGGAGTGCCTGGTAGATTCAAACTGCCAGCCTTTCAGTTAGCAGCCATAGCTCTTAACCACTGTGCCACCAGGGTTTCCTGGGTCCAAAAGAGGAACAGAAATTAAGAAAGGGATAGAGGAGACACCAGTCCACCATCTCATAAAACGAGCCTCTACTCCTTGATTCCAGGACGACTTTATCCCAAAATACCAGTTAGGGTCGAGTCGACTCTAACTCATGGTGGCCCCATGTGTGTCAGAGTAGAACTATGCTCCGTGGGGTCTTCAGTGGCTGATTTTTCGAAAGCAGATCACCAGGCCTCTGTTCTGAGTGGGCGGCCCCATGTGTGTCAGAGTAGAACCATGCTCCGTGGGGTTTTCAGTGACTGATTTTTCGAAAGCAGATCACCAGGCCTCTGTTCTGAGTGGGCTAGAACCTCCAGCCTTTCAGCTAGCAGCGAATGTGTTAACCTTTTGTGTCACCCAGGGATTCTGCTTTAAAGTACTACTTCCTGAGAAAAGTTTTTGGCAGATAAAAGTGCGGAATGTTGATTATTAATGAAGGTGGGTAATGGGTAAAGGTAGATTACTCTTTACTTTTATTATTTTTTATTTTTTCGGTAGTAAAAGAACGTATGCAAAACAAACATAAAACAAAACACCCACAGCAAATGTCTTACATACAGGAATAAGTCGGGAACTTATCTTCTGTCTGTTGCTGCTATTTCTCCGGCATCTCTAGAGCTGGGTTGTGGAAGGGAGCCAATGGCTTGTGCCATTTCTGTTTTCCTATATACGTGGAGGCCCTGGGTGGCACAAACAGTTAAGCACTGAAATACTAACCGAAAGGTTGCAGTTCAAATGCTCCCAGGAATACCTCGGAAGAAGGGCCTGGTGACCTACTTTAAAAAAACCAACCATTAAAAACCCTATGGAAGCACAACAGAGAATCCCTGAGGGAGCAGGAGAACCGTGGGATGCAGACCCCAAATTCTCGTAAAAAGACCAGACTCAATGGTCAGACTGGGACTAGAAGGACCCCAGAGGCCATGGCCCCCAGACCTTCTGTTGGCCCAGGACAGGAACCATTCCCAAAGGCAACTCTTCAGACAGTGATTGGACTGGAATATGAGGTGGAAAATGATACTGGTGAAAACGAGCTTCTTGGATCAAGTAGACACATGAGACTATGTTGGCATTTCCTGTCTGGGAGGGAGATGAGAGGGCAGAGGGGGCCAGAAGCTGCCTGAATGGACACGAGGAGAAAGAGTGGAGGGAAGGAGTGTGCTGTCTCATTAGGGGGAGAGCAATTAGGAGTATATAGCAAGGTATATATAAATTTTTGTATGAGAGACAGACTTGATTTGTAAACTTTCACTTAAAGCACAATAAAAATTAAAAAAAAAAAAAAAACCTGTGGAGCACAGTTCTACTCTGAAACACTTGGGGTCGCCATGAGTTGGAATCGACATGATGGCAACTGATTCCACATATGCAAATCAAAACCAAAACCAAACCCTGTTACCGTCGAGTTGATTCCGACTCATAGCGACCCTAAAGGACAGGGTAGAACTGCCCCATAGAGCTTCCAAGGAGCACCTTGTGGATTTGAACAGCCAACCTCTAGGTTAGCAGCCACTTAACCACTATGCCACCAGGGTTTCCACATATGCACACAGTAAGATATAAAATCATATAGGGAATTGTGGAGGTTGCTAGTTGAGGACCAAAATCCATTTTGTCTTTCTTCTATAATGATGGAGACACTTGCTCTCAGGGTATGGCCGTCATTACCAAGTACTTATCAATAGAATGGGAAGAGATTGATGTCACTTCTGCGTCTGGGTATCCAAGCTTGTTTCCCCCTTCCCACTGGTTATAACAGAGAAGTGATAGCAACCCAGCATTGGCCATGTAGATGGCAACAGATGGAAGAGCGGAGTGACAGAATGAAGGAATCTTCCATGCCTGAATGACCACCTGGAGCAGAGCTGCCACAATAACCTGTACTGCTCACGCTGAGACTGTAGGAAAGGAAAATAAAGCTTAACATTTTATTTAAGTCAGCGGAGGAAGCAATGTTCCTTTTTAAAGTGACCTTTTAATATACCTATCCTATGTAAAAAAAAAAAAAAAATTTTTTTTTTTTTATGTAAGAACTTAAGTGTACATAAACATATATCTAAAAATAAGAAAAAATCACTGGAATCTTTAATATCCAGGGAGTTAAAGTTGTATTATGTGTTGTTGCTGTTAGCTGCCTTCAAGCTGGCCCTGGATGCATGGTGACCCTATGCACAATGGAACGAAATGTTGTCGGGTCCTAGGCCCTCCCCATGATCATTTTAAGATTGGACCATTGTGACCCATAGGGTTCTCACTGGCTGATTTTTGGAAGTATATCACCAGGCCTTCCTTTCTACACCATCTTAGTCTGGAAGCTCTGCTGAAACTTTTTTGGCATCATAGCAATATTCAAGTCTCCAGTGAGGGCGGTGACTCTGCATAAGGTGCATGGGCCGGCAACTGAACTCAGGTCTCCCACAGAGAAGTCAAGAGTTACATACTACATATCTGAATGCTCATACAGAGAAACTTGTCATCTGCATATCTGTGACACAATCTTGCTTGCTGAAAGTGAAGAGGACTTGAAGCACTTCCTGATAAAGATCAAAGAATACAGCCTTTAGTATGGATTGCGCCTCAACATAAAGAAAACAAAGATCCTCACAAATGGACCAATAAGCAACATCCTGATAAGCAGAAAATATTGGAAGTTGTCAAGGATTTCACTTTACTTGGATCCAAAATCAGCGCCCATGGAAGTGGCAGCCATGAAATGAAATGACATATCGCATTGGGCAAATCTGCTGCAAAAGACCTCTTTAAAGTGTTAAAAAGCAAGGATGTCACCTTGAGGACTAAGGTGTGCCTGACTGAAGCCATGGTGTTTTCAATTGCCTCATATTATGGGAAAGCTGGACAATGAATAAGGAAGACTGAAAAAGAATTGATGCCTTTGAATTAGGGTGTTGGTGAAGAATACTTGACTAGACCATGGACTGCCAGAAGAATGAACAAGTCTGTCTTGTAAGAAATATAGCCAGAATGCTCCATAGAAACGAAGATGGGGAGACTCTGTCTTGCTTACTTTGGACACGTTATAAGGAGGGACCAGTCCCTGGAGAAAGACATCAAGCTTCGTAGAGAGTCAGTGAAAAAGAGGAAGACCCTCAACAAGATGGACTGACACAGTGGCTGCAGCAATGGGCCCAAACGTAACAATGATTGTGAGGATGGTGCAGGACCAAGCAGTGTTTTGTTCTGTTGTGCATGGGGTCAGTATGAGTCAAAATTGACTCAATGGCATCTAACAACAACATAGAGAAATTAATTATTAATATTTACATTCTATAAATTATATAGGTTCTATGTATGAATCTATTTTCATATATGTTCTCAAAGACATTTTAATGTATAATAATCTTTTAAAAATTTGTACTATTATTTTGGTGATATTATTTTGATGTTCACTTAATATAGTAAACTTTCTATTAACTTTCAGACATGCAACTGAGCTTAGGAATTGAGTTATATATTCTTTGTTTTAGTAAATCTTATTTGAAACTCTGAGGAAAGAGATGAGCTTTTTCGAGTAAAAGCTTTTTAATTGTGTGAAACAATTATACGCAAAGTTTATTCTTGGCAGATAATTGAACTTGAGTGACAGATTTGACATGTTTTCTGCTACAGTGAATAGTCACAAAAAAGAATAATTTTAGAAGAAAAAAAACATATAATTTCAATTAGAGATTCTTATTGATTAGCCTTACAACAATTATCCTGAAAATCCTTTCATGTTTCTATACATGGAAAGGTATTTTTTAATTAATTCTGTCTTGATCCTATTATGAAAAGGTAATTGTACCACACTGAAAGTAAGTGATAAATCCACTTTCAATGAGGATACAATTGTGAATTGAGAGGACAGTTTTACTAAGCAAATTTGTTCAGTACATTTAGCTATAGATTTTTAAAATCTAAGAATATCAAACATGTTTGACACTCTTTTCCTTGTGATTTCTGAATAAAATGATGTGAGAGATCAAAAGTAAATATTTTGCGATTATGAGGAGAAATAGTGTCTAAACCCAAACATCCATCAGTAGAGGGCTGTTAAGAAATTATGGTATGTCCACAAAAAGCCACCAGCGACACCTGCCTAAAGAATAAGGATACTTTCAAGGGACTAACAGGAGAGAATCCAGGACTTGTCATGAGTGAAAAAAGCTGCAGATCAGTGCATGTGTATTCTGCTGCCTTTGTATTAAAAAAAAAAAAAAAGAACAGAAAGGATCATTTTTCTGGTTTTTGAACTACTTGAATGTATACTATACAGTATTGAAAACTAATTAAAAAAATAAGAAGACATTGTGTTCAGGCCTATCTATAAGAAGAAATTATTTAAAAAGTGGACTCTTTACCACCAATCCATACTCAATTTAGTTTATTTTAGCAAAAGGTAATCATTTCACTGAAAGTGAAGAGAGCTGAATTTTTGAAGGAATAAAAAGATGGAGAAAAAGAAATGAAGCCAAACTTCATAGTATCCTATTAAACTCTTTGAACTAGCTTCACTATCTTATTGACTCCCTCATTATTGAGTTAAATTTTGATACATATACAATTTATGTTTATATGACTCATGTTTTTAACTTTTTGAATATTGTGACAGTAAATTTACTGTAAATATTATTTAATAAATAAAAGAAAAAAACATGCTAATTTAAGGTAGCATTATCCCTTCGAAACAAAGAAAAAGCCAGACTAGCATATTGCTATGTTTAATGAACAAATCTGTCTTAGAAGAAATACAGCTAGAGTGCTCCTGAGAAGTAAAGATGGTGAGACTGTGTCTCACATACTTTGGACATGTTATCAGAAGGGACCAGTCCCTGGAGAAGGACATCATGCTTGGTAAGTACAGGGTCAGTGAAAAAGAGGAAGACCCTCAATGAGATGGATTGACACAGTGGCTGCAACAATGGGCTCAAACATAGCAAGGATTGTGAGGATGGCGCAGGACCGGGCCGTGTTTCATTCTGTTGTCATAGGGTCTCTATGAGTCAGAACCAACCCGACGGCACCTAACAGCAACAACAGCATGTCTTTTATAAAGATCTTCTCTCTCCTATAAGTTTTGTATTTTTTTTTCCATCTAAGTGGATGATAGTTGTAGGTCTGTAGAGCCCAGAGCAGTGAGTAGACATTCGTGAATGAATTCAGTAGTTTTGCCCGGCCTTGACTTCACATATTTATCCTTCAGTTTGTATCTTGATGAAATATTTTTCGTAAGTCATAATTATTCTTTAACAATATACATATTCATTACATATGTGGCAAAAATAACATGGAAAATAGTCCCTTCATACCTTTGGGTATAAGAATTACAGTGGGAATTATTCTGTCCAAAAACAGGAAATATTTTTTTCTCATAAAAGTCTGAGCTTCTTGTAAGATACTAATATCAGTTCTTGAATTCTTTAAAAATACATAGCATTTTAAAGAACTTTGTGCTGTGGTGTATACTTTGTGATTCCAATAAGAGCTGTCTATGAATTTACAGAGTAAACAAATTTAGATCACAAATATTTGAAATACATATTCAAATAGCTGAAGTTGATTCTTTGGTTGGGCTTACTGGCAATGGAAAAGCAAACACTGAAAACTCATTTGAACCATCAGTAAAGGTTTATTAACTGTAGGCGGTGCTAGGCTAACGCAAAAGCCTAGGTTTACATCGTTTGTCCTTTTTAGAAATCAAGTCTAATGATACATTTATATCAGTGCTTAGCAAGTGATAGTGCTTTTTTTTTGTCTATATAAGTTTTAAGTGGGTCATACTTTATCAATACGAGAAGACAGATCTGGAATTTCCTAACTACTTTATTGCAAAGTGAAAAGACATACTTGAAGCATATTTTGTTTTCTCAACACACTGAATATTCCTCTCAAAGCTGCATAAACATTTCCACGGTATAAACATGTACTTTTCTTTCTTCACCTCATGCAGATGGTACTGGGCTTCATTTTGAAGCAAGGCTGTGTTATACAAAACAAAACACAGGTAATATCATCCTTGCAATGAAATAATACTGAAAATATCGCAGTAAACACAAAGCAATATGTATGACATTCTGTTTCCTCCTTTGATACGACAAATCTCTTCCTCCCCACCTTAGTTCACTGTTGGTATAAACAAATGAGCTTGGCCCAAAGCAGATATGTAACTTGAAAACATAAATACAAAATAAAAAACCTAAATGATCCACCCATTTCCCCCTACTTTTTAAAAGTTCAATAAACAAACAAAAATGAAAGAAACAATCAAAAATAGATTGCATGGGTGGAGAAGATAAACTATATTGTTGCTGCTCTTAGGTTCCGTTGAATCGCTTCAGACTCATAGTGACACTACATACAACAAAACCAAACAGTGCCCAGTCCTGCGCCGTCCCCACAATCGTTGCTATGTTTGAGCCCATTGTTGCAGCCACTGCGTCAATCCATCTCATTGAGAGTCTTTCTCTTTTTCGCTGACCATCTCTTTAACAAGCATGAGTCCTTCTCCATGACTGGTCCCTCCTGATAACATGTCCAAAGTACATGAAACAAGTCTCCCCATCCTCAATTCCAAGGAACATTCTGGCTGTACTTCTTCCAAGACAGATTAGTTCTTTCTTCTGGCAGTCTATGGTATATTCAATATTATTCACCAACACCATAATTCAAAGTCATCAATTCTTTTTCAGTCTTCCTTATTCATTGTCCAGCTTTCACGTGCATATGCGGTGATTGAAAATCCCATGGCTTGAATCAGGCGCACCTTAGTCCTCAAAGTGATCCTTGCTTTTCAACACTTTAAAGAGATCTTTTGTAGCAGATTTGCCCAAAGCAATACATCTTTTGATTTCTTAACTGCTGCATCTATGGGTGTTGATTGTGGATCCAAGTAAAATGAAATCCTTGACAATTTCAGCCTTTTCTCCATTTATTATGATGTGGTTTATTGGTCCAGTTGTGAGGATTTTTGTTTTCTTTATGTTGAGGTGTAATCTGTACTGAAGGCTGTGATGTTTGATCTTCATCAGTAAGTGCTTCAAGTCCTTTTCACTTTCAGCAGGCAAGGTTGTGTCACCTGCATAACGCAGGCTGTTAATGAGTCTTCCTCCAATCCTGATGCCCCGTTCTTCTTCATATAGCACAGCTTCTCGGATTATTTGTTCAGCATACAGATTGAATAAGTATGGTGAAAGGATGCAACCAGCCACTCCTGGAAGTTCTACTTTGTCCTGTGGGGTCGCTATGATTTAGAAAATCTACTTGAAGGCATTGGGTTTGGGTTTTTGGCTTAGTGACATGATTAGTTGCCAGTCAGAAATATATGAAGGAAATGTGGGAGGAGAGCTTATTTGAGATGGTGTCAGGAGATTTGGGTTGTAGTCCAGTGTGCATCTACCTGTGTGTCTGTAGACATATCTCACCAGCCTTCTGCACCTGATGGAGTGGGGGACGCTCACAGCTATACAAGACAAGGTCCTTTGTTGTAGGCGCCTTATGACACTACGAGAATGATTGTAATGCAGCTCACTGTCACTTGAATTGCACACACCTCGTTTGCAAATGAGCATGAGGAGAGAGAGCTCACTTCTCCACGCGATGGTCAAGGAAAGCTTTGGGAAGGGGTCGGGACTTGAACTTTATCTTTGAAAACGTAGATTTTGATAACTGATCTGCAATTTTAAATACCAGTCAATAGGATAGCGGAGTGTAAGGTTGCCTGAGATCCAGGTCTTTTGGGTGAGTTGAAATGAAAGTGTAGAATTCTGTAGCTAGTTGTCCAGCTAAATTTTTCATTACAAGGAAATCTTTCTAATTTCATGGTTGAGAATTTCCTATAATTAATAAACAAAAGTAATTGGGGTCACCTGCTATCCTTTGGTAATTCAATTAATTCCCTTTCTATCAAATATCCATTTTCTTTTTGGTACTTAGTCTAAGAGGCTTGAGGAAATAAGCGTAGGTGTTTTTACTTCAAATTCGCCGTTTTGATTAAATCCAAATAGTTTCCAGTTATTACATAAAATAAAAACAAACTAGGTGACTGCAAACATGTTTTTCAGCCTTTTTTTTTTTTTTAGGTTAAAGATTAATCTTATTGGTTTCAGAAGATTCTTAACCCTCTAAAAATGACAATTATAAAAATATAATTAACACACAAAGCACAGTTCTGAAGTATTTTATACATGTTGGTTGACTAATTCCTCACAAATACCCTGTGGTGTAAGGACTGTTATTATCCTCATTTTGCTGATTTGAAAACTGAATAGTTGAAAAACTTACCCAAGATTACTCAGCTAGCAAGTGGCAGAGTCAGGATTTAAAACCACAATCTGGCACTAAACCCTTTATAGCTTAACAGCTTCTGGCATGAAACATCTCTTAGGCATTCATTTTAAACAATCAATGTTAAATTTTCAAAAATGCCCTGGTGGTTATAATTCTTTCTAAATACTAAAATTATCTTAAGCAATCAAAATGTAATTTTAATATGAAAACTTCTAGAATATATGGAAGTTGTTTTAGGTTTTAAGTGTGTATAGTTTTGCATATTTATATCTTCATCTACTTTATTATCCCTACTGCTTGTCTGTCGGTTTGTTGTACTGTGGGGGCTTGCACGTTGCTGTGATGAGCATTTAATGATGATGCTATTAAAAATTAAAGGCTGAATTCTTTGAGATCATAAGTATGCTTATAAAGATGTTAAGTTTGTTTCACGGGAAAAACTCCGCATCTGAGTGGTAAGATCTCCACACAGTATGCCACTTTATCCTGTATTCTAACAAAATAAAGTAAGACAAGTGTTCATTATTTTTATTTTACAGATGAGGACACTGAAGCACAAAGGTTAATTGTACAGGCAGCCCTCTGATTACAAACGAGTTCCATTTCTAATTCCTAAATCTGTCTTTAAGTCCAATTTGTATGTAAGTTGGGCGTTCATAACCTGGGGACTGCCTATATTGGGGAAGGTCAGACAGGAACCCAGTTCTCTCAACTCCCAGCCTCAGGTTCTTTCCATTAATCTCTTCTGAAGATAATACTGTCCTTGTTGAATATCTCTTGTTGTTTTCATTTATTTCATTTTAGGCACCTTTTTAGGAGAATCCTTGACAGCAGCCCTGATTTAGCTATTTCTTGGAGTTGTGGGACTAACTTAACGTGCACTTGTCAAAGACTATGTAATTATTTGAAAGAGTTTTGGACTGTTTTTGGCTGGGTGGAGTAGGAGACACAGAGGAGGGTGCTACATACGAATTTCCTCCTGGGCCATGAATGATAATTATGAGGTTACCAAATTAGTTCAACTAGTTTGACTGTTAAGCAGGCGGACAAGGGCAGAGAGAGATTCCCCCTCACTCTGAGAGGAAACTAAAGACAAAAACCTTGAACCAAGGGAAGAAAGCTCGAGTCAGCAAAGAGGCCTTGGTTCAGAGTAGTTATCGTTACTAACTGATTAGACTAAGACCAGACCAGACCACATCTGTTGCCATCAAGTCAGTTCTGACTTCATAGTGACCCCCTCGGACAAAGTAGAACTGTCTCGTAGGGTTTCCAAGGACCAGCCAGTGGATTTAAAGTGCCCACTTTTTGGTCAGCAGCTGAGCTCTTCACCGCTGTGCCACCAGGGATTCACTCTACTGACTAGAGCAGAGCTTTTGCAGGTGGGCTGGTGGATATTTGCATCTGAATAAACTGGGGGGATTTGTTAACCTCCTTGGCCCACCCCAGACCCATCACATGTGAATCCCTGTGTTGTAATGTTATGTTGGGCAACGTCAAGAGGAACCAATAAAATAAACTTAGGTAGCTGTACAACCTAAGAATGTGATCAATGTCACTGAATTATCTATGTAGAAATTGTTGAATTTGCGAATGTTTTGTTGTGTGTCTTTTGGCCACAGTTAAAAAAAAAAGTTAGAAATAAAATTAGACAAGGAAACAGAATTTTAAGTTGTTTTCAGATGCCTCAATCTTCAATTTTAAAAGAGCAATGCTCAGAGGAAGAGTAACACCCCACTCCCTGAGCATGGGCTGGGTATATTGTCTTCTTTTCGAAGGGCATAGATGGAGCAACTTTGCAACAGAAGAACCTGACACATACTGCCTCACCTGGATGATCAAGGCTAACGACGGTGATAAGTCATAGCTTCTACCCTTGATAAGAAGCGGCGAGAATGGTACTTCACCTTGGTAATCTTCCTCCCCACAACGCATTACCATAGTCTAGTCATGAAAAAACAAAATTAGGCATTATTTCTTTTGAACAGGGCATCTTTGCAATACCTAACGGTACTCCTGAAAACTGTCCAGGTCATCAAAAACAAGGGAAGTCTGAGAAACACATCACAATAGCCAAGAAGAGCCTAAGAGGACGTGATGACTAAATGTAACACGCTGTCCTAGATGAGATCGTAGAATGGAAAATCGACATCGGGTAAAAACTAAGGAAATCTGATGAAGCATGGACTTCAGTTAATAATAATGTATCAATGCGGTCCATCAGGAACCCTGGTGGCACAGTGGTTATAATTGTTCTGCTGCCAACCAAAAGGTCGCCAGTTTGAATCCACCAGCTACTCTGTGGAAACCCTACGGAGTAGTTCTACTCTGTCCTATAGGGCTGCTATGAGTAGAAATCAACTCGACAGCAATATTTTTTTCTTTTTATGTAGCAAACGTATCATATAATGTAAGATGTTAATGATGAGGAAAACGGAGCTGCATGTATGGAAACTCCACGATATTCCTCAATTTTTTTTGTAAATCTAAAGTTGTGCTAAAAAATAAAGTGTACTTAAAAAGAAAACAAAAAGCTCTGGTCTGTTTATGATAATTGGGGTCAATTATACTAAATGAGAGGAGCCCTGCTTAAAGTGCTCAGCTGCTAATCAAAAGGTTGGCAGTTTGAACCTACCAGCTGCTCCACATGGGAGAAAGATGAGGCAGTCTGCTTCTGTAAAGATTAAAGCCTTGGAAACACTACGGGGCAGTTCTACTCTGTCCTGTAGGGTTGCTATGAGTCGGAATTGATTTGATGGCAAGGGCTTGGCTTTGGTTTTATTATACTAAATGATCAAGTCCCTGGGTAGTGCAAATGCTTAACACAGTCGGCTGTTACTTGAAAGGTTGAGGTTTGAGTCCACCCAGAGACACCTCAAAAGAAAGGCCTGGCAACCTACTTCTGAAAAATCAGCCACTGAAAATCCTGTGGAGCACAGTTCTACTCTGACACACATGGGGTTGCCATGAGTCAGAATGGACTCGGCGGCAATTGGTTTTTTTGGATATATTCTTTGATGAAGTGTCTGTTCAAATCTTTTTCCCAGTTTTTAATTGGGGTTGATATTTTATTACCAAATTGTAAAAATTTGTATAAAAGTCTTTTATATCAGATATATGTTTTGCATCTATTTTCTCCCAATCCACAGCTTAAAGTTTTTCCTCCGTAACAGTCCCTTTCCTTTACCTTTGGGTAAAGTGCAATTTATCAATTCTCTCTCTTTTTTTTTTTTTATGATTTGTACTTTTGGTATCTTATCTAAGAAATTTTTGTTCAGAAGTAAATTTTCCCCAAATGGGTTCATAGATTCAATGTAATCCCAATCAAAATTTCAGCAGACTCTTTTGTGGAAATTGACAAGCTGGTCCTAAAATGTATCTGGATGTACGAAAGCCACAGAAGACTCAATACAATTTTGAATAAGACCAAGGTGAGGGGTGTAGACTGTCTGATACCATGAGTTACCATAAAGCTACAGTAATAGGACAGCGTGGAATTTGTGTGAGAATAGACATAGAAATCAATGAACAGAATAGAGTCCAGACACACACACTCGAACACACACACACACACACACACACACTCGTTGCTGTCAAGTCGATTCCAACTCATAGCGACCCAATAGGACAAAGTAGAACAGCCCCATAGGGTTTCCAAGGAGCGGCTGGTGGATTCAAACTGGTTACCTTTTGGTTAGCAGCCATAACTCTTAACCACTACGCCACCAGGGATGTATATGTATTCAGTTGTTTTCTTACAGAAGTGTCAAAGTAAAAGGAATCACTTGTTTTAACAACCAGTGCTGGACAATTAGATATTCATAGACAAAAAAAAGGGAAAAAATAGAAATTTGATTCTTAGCTAACCACATACACACATTTATTTTACCTCAAAATGGGCCACAGACCCAAATGTAAAAGAAAAACTGTAAAACTCTTAGGAGAAAACATAGGGGAAAAAGCTCATAAACAGACCAAAGCAGGGGCTGACAAGCTACAGCCAATGGACCAAACCTGGCCCACTGCCTATTTTCATAAATAAAGTTTCTTTGGAACACAGCCATACACTTTTATTTACATAATGGCTTCCATGCTACACGGGCTGAGCTGAGTAGTTGCAAAGTAGTTGTAAAGATCATATAGACGAAAGTTTCAAATATTTACAAGCTGGCCCTTTACAGAAAAGTTTACTGACCCCTGGTTGATGGAGTTGCCAGAAAGATATTTTAAAATGGAAGCTAAATGCCCATAGCATTCAGAGAAACTGTGTGCCTTTTGTTCTACACAACCTTATGTGTTTATGATCCTCCACCACCCCACTCTCTGAGCTACCTCCCTGAGCGTGTCTCAGGACTCTAGCCACACTGGCCTCTTAGAGTTCACTCAACATGGCAGGCGCTCCTGCCTTAGGGCTTTTGCCCTGAATATTTGTAGTCTAGGATAAACTCAAGCTTGCTTGCTGAAAGGGAAGAGGGCTAAGCTCTTACCGATGAAGATCAAAGACCACAGCCTTCAGTATGGATTACACCTCAACATAAAGAAAAGAAAAATCCTCACAACTGGACCAATGAGCAACATCATGATAAATGGAGAAAAGACTGAGGTTGTCAAGGACTTCGTTTTACTTGGATCCACAATCAACACCCGTGGAAGCAACTGTCAAGAAATCAAAAGATGCATTGAATTGGGCAAATCTGCTGCAAAGGACCTCTTTAAAGTGTTGACAAGCAAAGATGTCACCTTGGAGACTAAGGTGCGCCTGACCCAAGCCATGGTATTTTCAATCACATCATATGCATGCAAAAGCTGGACAATGAATAAGGAAGACCGAAGAAGAGTTGACGCCTTTGAATTGTGGTGTTGGTGAAGAATATTGAATATACCATGGACTGACAAAGGAATGAACCAATCTGTCTTGGACGAAGTGTGGCCAGAATGCTCCTTAGAGGCAAGGATGGTGAGACTGCGTCTTACATACTTTGGACATGTTGTCAGGAGGGATGAGTCCCAGGAGGACATCATGCTTGGTAAAGTAGAGGGTCAGCAAAAAAGAGGAAGACCCTCAACGAGATTGATTGACACGGTGGCTGCAACGATGGGCTCAAGCATAACGACGGCTGTGAAGATGACACAAGACAGGGCAGTGTTTCCTCCTGTTGTACACAGGGTCGCTATGAGTCGGAACTCACTCGACGGCACCGAACCATAACAACAGGATAAACTAGTTGCTGTAGGCTCGACTTCAGCTCATGCGACCCCAGCTCATGTGATCTCATGTGTTACAGGGTAGAACTGCTCCATAGGATTTTCTTGGCTGTAATCTTTAAGGAAGCAGATTGCCAGGCCTTTATTCCATGGTGCCAGGGGACCGGTCCCAACTGCCAACCTTTAGGTTAATAGCGAAGCAAGAAACGTTTGCACCACCCAGGGACTTTTGCTTAGAAAACTCTGCAAAGATATATACCTGGGCTGTTCCTACTACAAGTTTCAGATCAAGGGTCACTTTCTTAATGTAACCGATATTACCACCCTTTTAATTTTGTAAAGGGATCCCTGGTGTGTGAATGACTACTAACTGAAAGCTTGGTGTTTCAAACCCACCCAGAGGTGCCTCGGAAGAAAGGCCTGGCAACCCGCTTTTGAAAGCTCACAGCCTTGAAAACCCTATGGGGCAGCTCTGCTCTGTGCAGATGGAGTTGCCAGGATTTGGAATTGACTCGAAAGCAGTTGCTTTGTTTGTTTTTTTCTGTTTTACCTTTGTAACTTGTGCCTGCTCCCTTCCCCATGAATTTACTTTAGGCAGGTTCTACCTTTTTTTTTCCTATAATACTTACTATCTTCTCACATCCATTTTAATTAGCTTTTTTAAAAGTCATTCTCCAGCTCCCACCCTTCCTGAATGAGCTCCACAGTTTCAGGAGCTGTCAGCTGATGAAGCATTACAGGCTGTCTTTATTCCAGGTAGTTCCTTATATATCCTAGCAGATGTAGCTTTTACGGACACATTTATCTTGACCATATTGTCTGCTTGGATAGAAACGTACTATCCCTATGTACAGTTATGTGGCTTAGTGAGATACCATTTACTGTGTGTCTACTAAGGAGCCAGGTATAAAGGCCCATATTATCTTATTATCCCATCCTCGCCATAACCCTGAGACATAAATTGTTATCACAACATTACAGAGAAGAAAATTGGAGCTTGGGGATGCTTGGTAATTTGTTCAGGGTCACATAATTCATTAAATGGCAGACAAAAGACTCAAACCGGATGCCCTGTCGTGCCCTTCTTAGGTCCATGATTCCTATCCCAGGTCTGCTAAACTCTAGGCCATAATCCACGGGCAGGTTGGCAACAGAGCGCAGCCACGTGGATTTCAGGCAGAGTCTGAC
The DNA here is from genome assembly GCF_024166365.1 of Elephas maximus indicus. Lineage (NCBI taxonomy): Eukaryota > Metazoa > Chordata > Mammalia > Proboscidea > Elephantidae > Elephas > Elephas maximus. Next base: position 78,614,645 of record NC_064840.1, read on the forward strand.
GCGAGAAACACAATTATCTCAAAAACATGTTCCATGCAGCCTGATTTGAGACTCTCTGATTTCTTTGTGTTGGTACCAGGAAAATTTAAATGTTAACTTATGAGTATATTAAATTAATTATTAATATTTAAGCATATTAGTAGATTAAAAATTAATTAATGGGTATATTGTGCAGGTGAATAACTTCTTTTTCAAAACCCTGAGGCCAGGTGTCTTTCAGAATATAGAATTTTTTGTTGTTTTTTGGCTTTTAGGAATGTAAGAGAATATATACCATATATCAGTTCTCCTAAAGGATGTTTAGGGGAGTACCTATAACCCTATAATCATCAGCTTTAACATTTCTGCAGAAAAGTGTATAAATGTCCATATTTAGTGCGGTAAAGACTGTAAAATGCTCCACGGAAGTTTTGCCACCAAATGACGTCAGTGAAGTACTGGTCCCAGCCCCTCAGCCTGCCAGCTAGGCAAATTATTAAACCATCTTATGCCTCAATTTTCTTATCTGTAAAAGTGGATGTTAATATAGTACCTACCTCCTCGGGCGAGAAGATGCTTGAGTTAGCATCTGTATAGATGTCAAGCATGTAGATTTTAGTATCCGGCACATAGTAGGTGCTCAATAAACAACAAACCAAACAAACCTGTTGCGTCAAGTGGATTCTGACTCAGCGACTCTACAGGACAGAGTAGAACTGCCCCATGGGGTTTCTAAGAAACAGCTGGTGAATGTCAACTGCTGCCCTTTTAGCTAGCAGCCAAGCTCTCAACCACTGCGCCATCAGGGCTCCAAGTGCTCAGTAAATGTTGGCTAATGTTACATAAGTGTTCTGTGACAGGAAATAAGAGCAATCACAGGATTTTCTTAAGTGACAAGTCGCAGTAGGCTGTTCCATGCCAGAATTACAAAATAATTTAACCCTTCGTAGCATAGAGCTTTTATCTTGTTTATCTTAATTTACAGTTTATGGAATATTAAGAACAACAAGAAGAGTGATTTTAGGATCAGTTTTCGTTTTAAAACAATTCCTCCGCATCGTTTTGATGCACAAATAAACTGCTCAATACGCCACTGTAAGAAGAAGTCATTTCTCGCTGTCTAATCCTTCTCTGCAGTAACACGATGCATTATTTATCCTCAGACCCAGCTCCCCATCGGGTGTGATGCCTCAGCTAGGCCACTGACTTCTGGATGAAAGTGGTTTCAGCGTTTTCACGATTCGCGCCATCCTGGATGCTGCAGAAACCTTGCCATTCTTTGATTCTAAATGAATTTTGCCAGAGTAAACTATGGCAAACCCCCTCGAGGTGATGGCAGCAATCTCTGAGCCCTGTTCATCCAGCTGAGGGCGCTTCACTTACCTCGGTAAAGTGCCTCATTGCTTGATGTCTCCCCTTGCGCTTGCTGTTTCATTTTTAATGGAAATGCTTAAAAAGCCTCGGGGCCTTTGACAATGTTCCCTCTGCCTGGAATATTTGGGTTCTCCCACTACCCCTCCCGCCCCCCCACACACGTCACCACCATTAACCGCACCTGCTTACTCACCTGTCGTGTCTCAGCCTGTCCTGGTTACCTAAGGCTGCTGTGACGGAAATGCCACGAGTGCATGGCTTCAACCCAGGAGGCTAGGAGTCCAAGCTCAGGGTGTCAGTTTCAGGGGAAGCCTTTCTTTCTCTGTCAGCTCTGGAGAAAGGTCCTTGTCGTCACTCTTCCCCTGAACTAGGAGCTTCTCTGCACAGGAACCCAGGGTCCAAAGGACACGCTCTCCTCCCAGCACTGCTTTCTTGGTGGTATGAGGTCCCCAACCCTCTGCTTGCTTCCCTTTCCTTTCATCTCGTGCAGGATAGAAACAATTCGGGGCGGAGCCAAGATGGCGGGCGGGATGGACAGACGCTCCCGGCGAGCCCTCATTACAACAAAGACCCGAAAAAACAGGTGACACGAGTATATTTGTGACAAGCGGGGAGCCCTGAGCATCAAAGGCAAGCTTAGACAACGAACTGAGGGGCAGGAGAAGGAAGAGGCTGTTCAGAAGGGAGAGGAGTTACCGACCTGAATCGCGGGGAGCCCTCAGGGACGATTCCCGGAGCAGCGGCGGCAGCGGCGGGCTGGTCGTAGCGTTGGGCCGCAGTTTCCTCAGGGAGAGGCAGCAGCCACGCAGCCCACTCACACCTCCGGGACCTGAGGAGAACGCAGTTTCCTCAGGGAGAAGCAGCAGCCACACGGCCCACTCACACCTCTGGGACCTGAGGAGAACGCAGTTTCCTCAGGGAGAAGCAGCAGCCACGCAGCCCACTCACACCTCCGGGACCTGAGGAGAACGCAGTTTCCTCGGGGAGAAGCGCCCAGGCACATGGCCCACTCACACCTCCGGGACCTGAGGAGAAGGCAGTTTCCTCAGGGAGAAGCAGCAGCCACACGGCCCACTCACACCTCCGGGACCTGAGGAGAACGCAGTTTCCTCAGGGAGAAGCAGCAGCCACGCGGCCCACTCACACCTCCGGGACCTGAGGAGAAGGCAGTTTCCTCAGGGAGAAGCAGCAGCCACGCAGCCCACTCACACCTCCGGGACCTGAGGAGAACGCAGTTTCCTCAGGGAGAAGCAGCAGCCACGCAGCCCACTCACACCTCTGGGACCTGAGGAGAACGCAGTTTCCTCAGGGAGAAGCAGCAGCCACGCAGCCCACTCACACCTCCGGGACCTGAGGAGAAGGCAGTTTCCTCAGGGAGAAGCAGCAGCCACGCAGCCCACTCACACCTCCGGGACCTGAGGAGAAGGCAGTTTCCTCAGGGAGAAGCGCCCAGGCACACGGCCCAGTCACACCTCCAGGACCTGAGGAGAACGCAGTTTCCTCAGGGAGAAGCGCCCAGGCACACGGCCCAGTCACACCTCCGGGACCTGAGGAGAAGGGCGCTCTCGGCAAAAGCTCAGGACTTGCGGATATTTTACCTCGCCCCGTCCCCCTCCCCCCAAGCCAGCTTCAGTGGCTGAATCCCTAGGCCTGAGATAGACCCTGGAGAGCACCTGGAGCCGTCCTCCCGGCCTTGGGGAAGGAAAAAATTTGCAACTGGGGGAAAAGATAATTTGCCAGCTCCATTAACCGGGGGAGCTCAGGACAGAAGCGGCTCCTGCCCAGGCATAAACCGTCCGTGGACCTTGAGCACCTTTCCCTTCTGCATGGACCTGTGTGGGCCTATCTCAAGAGACTAGACCCTTGCTGGCAAACTCCAACCGGTTCAGCTGTGCAGTGGAGAGGTGGGTGTTTGACGTTTGACATCGCTTTGCCTATTAAATAAGGTCCTCACCTACCCACATCAGGGGCCTAAGGACTGGTGGCTCCACTCAGGTCACCCAGCCACCCACGACAGGGGTCCAAGGATAACTGGTACCTCCCAGTCCTTACAACCAAAAATTTTGGGTGCCCATGGTCCCTCTGTGGAACCCACCCACCGGCACGCTCTAGGGAACAGAGACGCATTTTCCTCAGACACTTGGGGGTTGGCTCTCAGCCCTCTGCGTTGTTCAGAGCGTGACCCCCTGCTGCAATCAGATACCGGTATATACGCCAATCACCCCTGGCCCTCTAAGACTGTAGGACAGAGCCTGTGCCACACACTGGATGATCAGATACCTGGACACCTGAGCTGAATTCATACAAGAAACTGAATGGACTCCTAGCCTGATATACCTGATAACAGCTCTAGCCATCTGGGGACAGGACATCAGAGCTCCAAAGGTAAAAATAATCAAGCTAGGTCACTCCAGCAACCCATCTGGGCATATCAAAACAAAACAGCAAGAAGCTAGGAACAGTAAGCAAACATAATATAAACTAATACAATAACTTATTTTTTTTTTTATAGATGGCTCAGAGACAACAGTCAATACCATCTCTTGTAGGATAGAAGGTAGTGCTGTCCACACCCCAGGGAAACTCCCTTTACATTGGATCAGGAACTTGTCCCGAGCAAGGGTGTTACATCGCACCTGAATCTTCTTTAACAACAGGCAGAAATTATGATTTATAACACATAGGAAAATCACAAAATAGAGGACAATCACACAATACTGGGAATCATGGCCTAACCAAGTGGACACATATTTTGGGAGACACAATTCAATCCATTACACAGCCTAAACTTAAATTCCATCAGCAACGCCTCCCCTAAGACCCCAAGACGGGTTCATACGCCTTTCTTAGCACTCTGCACAGACCCTCCAGCATACCATTTATCAAACACTGGTCCCAGTGTGGTAAAATGAGCTGTTTACTTGGCTGTTTTCCCTAGGTTGTTGAAGAGACCCGATCTTATCTTGTTCCATATTGTATTCCCAGTGCTTAATACAGTGCCTGGCATATGGCAACAAATATTAGTTAAATAAGTTGTTGTCGTTAGCTGCCATAGAGCCCCTGACTTATGGTAACCCCATGTACAAGGGAGGGAAATGCTGTCTGTCCTGTGCCATCACCACAATAGGTTGCTGACCAGACCACTGTGATCCACAGGGTTTTCACTGGTTGATTCGCAGACGTAGATAGCCAGGCCTTTCTTCCTAGCCTACCTTAGTCCAGAAGCTCTGCATCTTCGCAACACACAACGTTCCACTGACAGATGGGGCGGTGGCTGGGGGCAAAGTGAAGTGCACTGCTTGGGAATGGAACCTGTGTCTCCCACATGGAAAGCAAGAATTCTACCACTTAAGCACCAATGCCTCATGCAGTTAAATAAATAAACCTCAGAGTTTTCTTAGGTGAACAAGGCTTAAATAACTACCTGAAAGAAATGTGATAATAAAACAAGATGCTGTGTATATTCATGTATTGAAATGCCTACAGATAACCCCACTGCCCTTGAGTTGATTCCAACTCAGGCTGTAAATCTCTATGAAAGCAGACTGCCACATCTTTCCCCTGCCAGCCTTTTGGTTAGCCATCCAGTCCTTTAACCACTGCACCATCAGGACTCCTTTAAAACAAAAAACCGTTGCCGTGGAGTCTATTTGGACTCATAGCAACCCCATAGGAAAGTGCAGAACTACCCCATAGAGTTTCCAAAGAGCACCTGGTGAATCTGAACTGCTGACCTTTTGGTTAGCGGCCAAAGCACTTAACCACTATGCCACCAAAGTTTCCTTAGCAGACAACAAACAAAAAAAAAAAAAACAAACTCGTTGCCATCAAGTAGATTCTGACTCATAGCGACGCTACAGGACAGAGTAGAACTGCCCCATAGGGTTTAGCAGATAATAAAAAAAAAATTTTTTTTTTTATATAGGCACCCACAAATGTTAGTTGAGTATGAAATCTGCACTTTTCTTGGAGTCATGGTATCATAGCTGTTAAATTGTGTTGTAGACGCATTTCAAACTACTTTTCTCTGTCCGCATATATAACACATGGCATCCTTTCCTGTCTTTACATTACATGCTCAGTTCTTTTATTTATTTATTTTTTGGCTGCTAAATGGATTGTAAAATAAGCTGAAAAATTAAATGCCCTTTACAGTAGGGTTGGGTGCCTCTGACTGCTCTTTTAATTTTTTAATATCTCAAGCAGTTTTTGCAAACACGTTTTGTTCAAGATAACCCAAAAACTCATTTGTGAATCACATTTCCATTATATTTTAAGTGCACATTTTTTTACAGAAAATCAAAGCCATATATTTCTGATTTGTTTATAGTTAGGACACAATTAAAATTCTGCCTCAAGAAGTCAATTGTTATTATATGTATGTAAAAATGTCCCTCCTCTTGTAAACAGCCAAAAAACTAAACCCATTGCCCCTGAGCCAATTGCAACTTATAGCAACCCTGTGACAGTACAACTGCCCCATAAGGTTTCCAAGGAGCAGCTGTAAACCCACTGACCTTTTGGTTAGCAGCCTGTCATTTAACCATCGCACCACCAGGGATCCTTGTCGAGAAAAGTAGCAGATACCAAGGTAACCAAGAACTCAAGCATTACCTCAAACCAACATCGTGTGCCTTTTTACAAGATGTACTGTGAAGATCACAACATCATTGTAGTTATATTTCTGCCAAAAATGCACAACTTGAATCATAAAAGGAAACGTCAGACACACCAAACTGAGGCATTCTGCAAAATAACTCACCTGTACGTTTCAAATAAGTCAGGGCCAAGCAATGAAAGACTGAGAAACTATTCTACGTGAAAGGAGACTACGGAGACATGACAACTAAACGCAATACATAGTCTTGGGTTAGATCCTCAACCTGGTGAGAGTGGGGGAAATGGTAGCTAAAACGGATATAACTGGGAAAATGGACAGAATTGGAGATGTGGTTTGTGAATCAGTTAATAATTTTTTAAATCAAAGCTAAATTTGATAATTGTACTGTGTTTGTGTAAGAAAATATCCTTGTCTTTAGGAAATACCACTCAAGTATTCAGGGGTAAAAGTTAGTTACCTCTAACTGGGCAAAGAGTCCCTGGGTGGTGCAGACAGTTAGTGTACTTGGCTACTAAGTCTACCCAGAGGTGTCTTGGAAGAAAAGCCGGGCAGCCTACTTCTGAAAAATCAGCCATTGAAACCCTACGGAGCACAGTTCTCTTCTGACACACATGGGGGTCACAACAGAGTCAACTCAATGGCAAATGGTTTTAAGGATAAAAATGACAGAGGACAGGGAGAGGGACAGAAAGGATGATCAAGCAAAAGTCACAAAATGTAAAGAATGCATGGGGGTTCCTTGTTTCATTCTTCCAGCTTTTTCATGAGTTTAATATTATACCAAAAGAAAATATTACCCCTCCCCAAATGCCCTCCTCAGTAATAAACTTCATGCAGTTTGCTGTTAGACACCCAAATAAAATGGTTGACTGGTTAATTTTTCAACTGGTTACCTTGAAAAATTTAGAGCCCATTGCTGGTAATAAAAATATCCCAAAACTCAGTGGTCTAAAACAATTTATTATCATTATGAATTATTATTATTATTTGAGGATTCTGAGGGCGACTGAGTGCAACTGGGCAGTTCTTGTGCTTCACCTAAGCTGAGGTCCTTTATTCTGCTACATTCAGCCAGAAGCTTAACTATGGCCAGAATGCCTATGGCGGACAGTTACTTTCTAAGGCTTCTCTTCGTTAGCAGTTTAGGCTGAGCTTGTGTGGGTTAGAAGCTGGTTCCAACAGGGGAGAACAAAAGCCACCACTTCCCTTGAGGTCTGGGCTGAGATGTCCGAGGACGTCTCTTCCATGGTGTTCGATTGTGAGAAGCAAGTCACAGGATTACAGTCCAGATTCCAGTGCAGAGGAGATAGAATCCGCCCTTGATGTGAGGAATGGCTTGCACATAGGGAAGGGAGAAGATGTTGGCAGCGGTATTTGAAGGCTATCCACTACCAAGCCAAAATAAACTCGTTTAGGTAACTTTGAATGTGCTTTTCTAGCGGTATGATTTGGCTATATTAGCATATGAAGAGGTCGCTCAGTGGTTAGGAGCTCCGATGCTAACCAAAAGGATAGCTGTTAAAATCCACCAACTGCTCCTTGGAAACCCTATGGGGCAGTTCTACTCCACAACAACAGGGTTTTTTTTTGGCGGGGGGGGGGGGCGCTTTAGCATATGCGCTAAATGTCAAAAGAATTTTTTAATTTGAATGGAAGTTAATATAATTTCTGTGTGTACAGTCGTCCCTTGATACCTGAGAGGGATTGGTTCAAGGACCACTGGGATACTAAAGGATTCTCAAGTCCCTTATATAAAATGATGTTGTATTTGCACATAACCCAGGCACATCCTCCTGTACACTTTAAGCCATCTCTAGGTACTTAGAATACCTAACACAGTATAACCCACCACCATCGAGTCGATTCCGACTCATAGCGATCCTACAGAACAGAGTAGCCCAGTGCCGTCAAGTCGATTCTGACTCATAGTGACCCCACAGGACAGAGTAGAACTGCCCCATAGAGTTCCCAAGGAGCACCTGGTGGATTGAACTACTGACCCTTTGGTTAGCAGCTGTAGCACTTAACCACTATGCCACCAGGGTTTCCAGTGCTGTGTAAATAGCTGTTAATGCTTAATGCTGTCTCAGTCTTTGCAAGCTTTTTGGAACTTCCTTCCTCCTGCCCCCCCACCAAAATTTTCAAACTCAGATCCCAAGGGCCTGCTATGTGAATTCAGGACCATCATTTATAATTACAGATTAGATGCAATTTATTATACATTATGTTTTCATTATGAAAGTGTCAGGTGGGGTGCTCTGCCTTGAGCCTCTCGTAGGATTTAGACTTCTTTGGTTCTGGATGGCCACTGGGAGACCATTCATATGATGGACTTCTAAATAAGGGAGAAAAAAGGGTGTTTGTGTGGTTGGGGTGGGGGCGTGGATCACATGCTCTCTGCTTAAGAGAGTTTGCCTTGGCCACGCATATTTGTGTCTAGAGTTTATTCTTCTCTCCACTTGCAAGTGTGATTCAGTTTTCCCTCAGAACCAGCCTATTAGAATCATTCACAGGCTACGTCTGTCATTTCCCCCCATCACTACGGCTGGTAAACGACGCCCTGCTCTATCTTAATCGTCCTGCCACGAGACCTGTTGAAACCTGTAATGTTTTATAACGTTTTGCCCTCTCAATTCACAATCATTGTATATAAACCTGCTGGAGCACATTTTAAAGATCTGTGAGTTCCAGGCAATGGGAGTATTGCAATTTTATGTCATTTAAACTTCCTATCAAAGATAAATACTACCCCCCTCCAAAAAAAAAAAAAAAAAAAAAACCATTGCTATCAAGTGGATTCCAACTCCCAGCAACCTTATAGGACAGGGTAGAACTGCCCCACAGGGTTTCCAAGGAGCAGCTGGTTGGATTTGAACTGCCGATCTTCTGCTTAGCAACTCAGCTCTTCACCATTTTGTCACCAGAGCTCCAATATTTTAAACTTTCAATTAAAGATATATACTACAGAATTCAAAAATGCAGAAAGGTCTTCTCCAAAGGTGTGAATGATATTTCTTTTTCCATCATGAGTCCCAATTTCTTCTTAACATGTATTATGGAAAATTTCAAACATAAATAAAAGTAGAAAACAATTGTATAATGGCCTCTTTGGTTTTATGTACTCATTACCCAACATTAGCAACTAACAGCATAGGACAAACCAAGTGTCTCTGTTCCTTCCCTCTGCTTTTAACCAGACACCTGTTAGATTTTTTAAAGACCAGATACCATAACTTTATCTATAAAAAATCATTATGGATTATTAAGATAAAACCAAAAAACCAAACCCATTGCTGTCCAGTCCTTTTTGACTCATAGCGACTTTGCAGGGCAGAGTAGAACTGCCGCATAGGGTTTCCAAGGCTGTAAATCTTTACCGAAGCAGAATGCTACTTCTTTCTCCCATGGAGCAGCTGGCGGGTTTAAATGGCTGACTTTTCGGTTAGCAGCTGTCTTAATTATCTAGTTCTGCTATAACAGAAATACCACAAGTCGATGGCTTTAACAAAGACAAAGTTATTCTCTTACAGTTTAGGAGGCTAGAAGTACAAATTCAGAGTGCCAGCTCCAGGGGAAGGCTTTATCTCTCTGTTGGCTCTAGGGGAAGGTTCTTGTCATCAATCTTCCCCTGATCTAGGGGCCTCTCAGTACAGGGACCCCAGGCCCAAAGGATGCAGTATTCTCCTGGTTCTTGTTTCCTGGTGGTATAAGGTCCCCCAGTCTCTCTGCTCACTTCTATCTTTTATATCTCAAAAGATATTGATTTAAGACACAACTTAATCTTGTAGGTTGAGTTCCACCTCATTAACATAATTGCCTCTAATCCTGCCTCATTAATATCATAGAGGAAAAATTTACAACACATTGCAAAATCACATCAGATAACAAAATGGTGGACAATCACACAATAGTGGAAATCACAGCTTCGCCAAGTTGACACATATTTTTTGGGAGCACAATTCAATCCATGATGGCAGCCAACACTTTAACCACTGTGCCACCAGGGTTCCTTTATTAAGTGATAAGGGCTTTTAAATAATCGTAACTATAACACCATTTTCCCACCTGAAACAATAATTCTCAATATCATCTAATATCTAGTTGGCATTCAAATTTCTCTCATGGTCTCAGAAATATCTTTTTAGAGTTAATTTCAATATAAACCCAAACAACTTTCACACATTGCACTCGGTTGATAATGTCTATTAATTTTTTTAATTCTCTTTTTTTTCTTGTTTATATTTTGAAGAAACCAGAGTGTTGGTTTTGTTTGATCTCTGCCCCCGCCCCCACCCCCCGCCATGATCTGGGTGGTTACACGCTGTACTATTCTTTAATGTGTTCCTCTAAGCCCAGGTCTTTTTAAGAGAAATTTGGGGCAATCGCTTAGACTCAAAGGAGCCCTGGTAGCGAAATGGTTAAGTCCTGGGCTGCCATGGGAGAAAAGACCTGAAGATCTCCTCTTATAAAGATTAAAAACCCGTTACTGTCCAGCCAATTCACAGTGACCCTATAGTACACAGTATATCTGCCCCATAGAGTTTCCAAGACCGTAATCTTTACAGAAGCAGATTGACATATCGTTCTCCCAAGGAGTCGCTGGTGGGTTTGAACTGCCGACCTTTTCATTAGCAGCTGAGTTCTTAACCACTGCAGCATCAGGACTCCTCCCTGCAAAGATTACAGCCTAAGGAACCCTACGGGGCAGTTCTACTCTGTCTACAGGGTCGGTATGAATTGGAATCCACTCCACAGCAATGGGATTTTTTCCCCCCTTTTGGAATCTTTACAAAAGCAGCCAAATTCTTTAAGCACTGCCCCACCAGGGCTTCTTCCTGAAGGAGTAAAGCCTCAGAAACCCTAAGGGACAGTTCTACTCTGTCTATAGGTTGGCATTGAGTTGAAATCGACTCCGTGGTAAATAGCAACAACAATTAGACTCAAAAGATTGAGAGTCACTGTATAAGTAGGCAGTGTGTGGTAGTGGTAAGAATACCAGAGGGGCAAAATGGAAGGCAATGTGTAATTTGCTTTTGGGGCCAATAAACATGAGGGTGACAATCTAGAATCAGTCAACAAGCCTTACAGTAACATCTAGAATATCACAGAGGCCTTTGATTTCAAAAAACTTCACAGCTAAAGTGAAACCTTAGAGTTTTTCCTATGATGTTTTTATTATAGATTCTACCATCTCCACGAGCCCACTTGCTCTCTCCTTCTTCCAACCTCAAGTCTTCAGCTAAACACTGACTGTCAGCAGACAGCCGCTCTAAGGATTTGTGGCAAATCACTGAGAAAGCTGTATCATGTCACTTCTGTCATAAATTGGCTAAGCTTTTAAAATTTTAATATATGTCTTTACACCATATTTGAATCTGAATAAATTTTTGGCTTTGAACTAATCAAAGTAGGAATTCTAACTTTCAAGATGTGTTAAAAACCAAAAATCAAGCCTGTTGCGGTCAGGTCAATTCCGACTCATAACAACCCTATAGGACAGAGTAGAACTGCCCCATAGGGTTTCCAAGGAGCTGCTGGTGGATTCGAACTGCCAACCTTTTGGTTGGCAGCCAAGCTCTTAACCAATGTATTAGATAAATTTAAAATGTAGATTTTGGCCTTGGATACTCCAGAAAGATTCTTATTTTAAGTATTCTCTCTTTGAGAATGGGAAACCCTGGCGGTGTAGTGGTTAAGTGCTACGGCTGCTACCCAAGAGGTCGGCAGTTCAAATCCGCCAGGCGCTCCTTGGAAACTCTATCGGGCAGTTCTACTCTGTCCTATAGGGTCGCTATGAGTCGGAATCGACTTGACGGCAGTGGGTTTGGTTTTTTGGTTCTCTTTGAGAATGGAAGTGTCACATAATAGATTTTACAGAAGACAGCTGGATTCTCGTATCTGCTTCTGCATTCAGTTTGTTTTGGTATGTTGACTTGAGTGAAGTATATGAAGAAAATCCAACCTTGCATAGATATGTAGTTAAACAAGGGAAGAATATTTTAATAGCAATTTCAGGTCACTGTGGATATTTTTTAGATCTACAAGAGTAGTTTTTGAAAGGTTATCTATAATGTGAAATCTGAAACCTGACATTTTTGTGCATTGTTACATTAAATCCATTGGTCTGCCTTATACTTCAAATAGATCTTTTTCTCATGTATGGTTTTGTAATAATAGGATGCATCGGTCATCTGGAAAATATCAGTCCACTGAGTTATGCAGGTCTTCCAGATACTGACATATTTCATTAGACAATGTTTAAAAAAATCACATTCATGAATAGCACCATCAATCTCATCAGCAAAGTCTTCAATATGGGAAAGCTGTCAAATCTGCAGTGGTAGGTACAAGTTTTCTAAAATTCTAATTTTCTCTTCAAAGCTCAAATTTCACCATTGGCAAAATATAGTCAGTTATTTCTGTGAGATGCCAGGCTCACTTCCTTCATTTTTTTTTCAGTTCATTCATTTTTGAGAACATGCCTGCCAAAGACCATATTTTGTCTCTCATTTATTCTTTCAAGTAAAAATCATATTCTATTAAAAAAAAAAAAAAGACAGTTAATTCAGTTCTGGCTAATTTGGGGCCCTGATGGCACAGCTGTTAAGAGCTCAGACTGCTAACCAAAAGGCTGGCAGTTCGAATCCACCAGCCACTCCTTGGAAACCCCATGGGCCAGATCTACTATGTCCGATAGGGTGGCTGTGAGTCAGAATCGGAACTAGGGCAAAGAGTTTTTTTTTTTTCTTTCTTTTAAACCAGTTCCCTAGGTGATTTTTCTTTCAGACAATCATTGTACTTGAGTATGCAATAGAAGTGCTTTATGCATGCTTCCATTTTATCAGACAGAATATTAAAGTAATGTGTACACAAGGGTTGTAATTTAATAAAGCTGACAATTTTTACTGCTTCATAAAGGACATTTTAAAATAAAACTGGCTCTTGTTTTTAATGTATGGTGGTGAAGAATACAATGACTCTTAGTGCTGTTTGGTACCACTACCCTGCCTTAGGTCGTTTTGAATGCCAGCTATTTTATTCACTATTGTTTGTAACATCCATGCAAATGTCAACACTATGAAAAGGACAAAAAATACCTTAGGGGTTCCCAGACCCCCACACCGAAAACTGCTGACTTAGAGACAGAGTCACAACATAGGCACAAGTCATGGGCCAGGGTGTTCAATGTAGGTTTTTTTTTTTTTTTAATGAAAATATATACGTAGCAAAACATACACAGAATCAACAAATTCTACACGTACAATTCAGTGAAACTTGATTACATTCTTCACACTGTGCTGTTATTCTCACTATCGCCACCCAAATGATTTCACCCCCGTTAACCTAGACTTACTGCCCCCTAAATCTCTCATCTGTGCTTTAAAGTTAATATTGTCGATTTGATCTCATATAGATAATTCCTTAAAAGAGAGCAATGCTTAAACAGTTTTTACTTATTGAGGTAAACTCTTGTTTGATTTAAAGATAACTTCGGGAGACAGTTTCAGTTCAAGGTTTAAAGATTATCTCATGGCAATAGATTCAGTGTTTTTCAAGTCTCAACGAGTTCAGTAAGTCTGGGTTCCATTGGGATTTGAAATTCTGTTCCACATTTTGCCCCATTGTGATCAGGATCCATCTGTCGAATCCTTGATCAAAACATTCAGAAACGGTAGCCAGGCACCACCGCATCCTTCTGGTCTTATGGCAAAGGAGGTAGTCATTCATGGAGACAATTCAATGTGCAGACCAATTCCTGGGTCTCCTTCTGCTGCTGCTCCAGGTAAATAGAGAACAATTGTTGGATCTTGGACGGTTGCTAGTAAACTTTTAAGACCCCAGGCACAAACTAGGAGGTAGAACAGAAACTCTAAAAACAATATTAGGCCAACTGACTGGATTATCCCATGAAACCATGACCCTAAGCCACTGAGTAATTTAAAATCAGAAAACGTGTTGTATCCTTTCACCATACTTATTCAACCTGACTGCTGAGCAAATAACCCGAGAAGCTGGACTATATGAAACTCAGCAATAGGATTTGTAGAAGACTTAATAACAACCCTTGATATATAGATGACACAAACTTATACTTGCTGAAAGCAAAGAGGATATTTATTTACTGATAAATATCAAAGACTACAGCTTTCAGTATGGATTACACCTCAACATAAAGAAAACAGAAATTCTCACAACTGGACTAATAAGCAACATCATGATAAAGAGAGAAAATATTGAAGCTGTCAAGGATTTAATTTGACTTGGATCCACAATCAACGCTCATGGAAGTCGCAGTCAAGAAATCAAACAACATATTGCATTGGGCAAATCTGCTGCAAAAGACCTCTTTAAACTGTTGAAAAGCAAAGATATCACTTTGAGGACTAAGGTGTGCCTGACCCAAGCCGCTGTATTTTCAGTTGCCTCATATGATATGAAAGGTGGACAATGGATAAGGAAGATTGAAGAACTGATGCCTTTGAGCTATGTTGTTGGTGAAGAATATTGAATATACCGTGCCAGAAGAATGAACAAGTCTGTCTTGGAAGAAGCGAGGCCAGAGTGCTCCTTGGAAGCGAGGATCACGAAACTTCGTCTCATGTACTTTGGACTTGTTACCAAGAGGGACCAGTCCCTGGAGAAGGACAGCATGCTTGGTAAGGTAGAGGGTCATCAAAAAAGAGAAAGACCCTCAAAGAGATGGACTGACACAGTGGCTGCAACAATGGGTTCACACACAGCAACGATTGTGAGGATGACGCAGGACCAGGTAGGGTTTCGTGAATGCAGTCGCCATGAGTTGGAACCAACTAGACGTCACCTAACAACAACAATGTATCTAATACTTCAATAAGAGTTTGCATTAAAAATAAGGAACCTGATGAATGACTGAGGCCTTACTCTATTTTGGGAATATCTGTTACATCTTATTGATACACTTCCTAGATTTGATCTTTCCAAAGTTTATCCCTTCAAAGTATAGTGTGTACCTGGGGGCAGTGGTGGTTCAATGATAGAATTCTTACCCTCCATGAGGGAACCCGGAGACCCAGGTTTGATTCCTGGCCAATACACCTCATGTGCCGCCACCACCCGTCTCTCAGTGGAGGCTTCCATGTTGCTATGGTGCTGAGCAGATTTCACAGGAGCCTTCAGACTAAAATGGACTAGGTATTGATCTACTTCCAAAAATCAGCCAATGAAAACCCTATGGAGCACAATGGTCTGATCTGCAACCAATCATGATGATGGCACAAGACCAGGCAGCTTTTGTTGCATTGTGCATGGAGTTGCCATGAGTCAGGGGCTGACTAGATGGCAGCTAGCAATAGAGAGTACCCACCTCCCATGTGCTAGACACTATGTTAAAAAAAAAAAAATTTTTTTTTTTTTTTGATAATGTGGCAGCAAGAGAGAGCCGCAGGCCCAGGTAGCATGGCAGAAGCCAGTAGCAGAGGCCAGCAAGGCCTAGCGATAGAGAAGAAGACTCAGGAGCCATGCGCCGCCCCCCCCACCACCCTACCCCCAAATAGCATGGTGATAGCCGTAGGCAGCGATGACATGAACACAGCATCCCACCTGAACCATGGTGTGCCTCCCCAGTGACAAAAGAATGGACACGGAAATTTGGAGAAGGGTAAGCAGTTCTCCTTCTGAGAATCTGTTACATGATATTTCTTTTCTGCTGTTGTTGCGAGGTGCTGCCAAGTCAGTTCAGACTAATAGTGACCCTATGTACAATGGAACGAAACACTGCACGGTCCTCCGCCATCCCCACAGTTGTTGTTATGCTTGAGCTCACTGTTGCTGCCACTGTGTCAATCCATCTTGCTGAGGGTCTCCTTCTTTTTCACTGGCCCTCTACTTTACCAAGCATGACGTCCTTCTCCAGTGACTATGTTAAAGGCACTGGCAATTCAGAGATGAACAAAAAAGATAGTCTCCCTCTTCTTGTAGTTCACAGTGTAGTTTATTTGCTTTGAGTAAAAGAATGGTGCCATCACCATTTCTGTACAAGTCTGGACCATAATTCATCTAGGGAATGTTCTGTGACCCAACTTTTTTTGTAGTTTATTCCTTCAACTATTTCCCGTCATCAGGAAGCACCTGTATCCAGATAATTTTTTTTTTTTGCTTTTTTTAAATTGTGCTTTAGATGAAGGTTTACAGAGCAAACTAGTTTCTCATTAAACAATTAAAATACACATACTGTTTTCTGACATTGATTGCCAACACTCCGACACATCAATACTCTCCCCTTCTTGAACCTGGGTTCCCCGTTATGAGCTTTCCTGCTCCCTCCTGCCTTCTAGTCCTTGCCCCGGAGCTGGTGTGCCCATTTAGTCTCTTTCTTTTATGTTCCTTCCTCAGGAGTGACTTCAGTATTGGGTTAAAACGGTGCCCAGGGGCCATATTCTCAGGGTTTCTCCAGTCTCTGTCAGACCAGTAAATCTGGTCTTTTATAATTTTTATTTTTTATTGTACTTTAGATGAAGGTTTACAGAGCAAACTGCTTCTCATTAAACAATTAATATACAAATTGTTTTGTGACGTTGGTTGCCAGCCCCACGACATGTCAACACTCTCCCCTTCTGAACCCCATTACCAGCTTCTCTGTCCCCTCCTCCCTTCTCCTCCTTGCCCCTGGACTGGTGTGTCCATTTAGTCTAATTTTGTTTTATTGGCTTATCTAATCTTTGGCTGAAGGGTGAAGCTCAGAAGTGACTTCTTCATCAAGCTGTAAGGGTGTCCTGGAAACCCTGGTGGTGTAGTGGTTAAGTGCTACAACTGCTAACCAAAGGGTTGGCAGTTCGAATCCACCAGGCACTCCCTGGAAACTCTCGGGAAGTTCTACTCTGTCCTATAAGGTTGCTATGAGTCGGAATCTACTCGATGGCAGTGGGTTTTTTTTTTTTTTTTGGTAAGGGTGTCCTGGGGCCATACTCTCAGGTATTCTCCAGTCTCTGTCAGACCAGTAAGTCTGTGTTTTTTGTTTTTTTTGTGTGTGAGTTAGAATAGTGTTCTACATTTATCTCCAGCTCTGTCTGGGACCCTCTATAGTGATTGCTGTCAGAGCAGCCGGGGGTAGGAGCCAGGCACCATCTAGTTGTGCTGGACTCAGTCTGGTGGAGGCTGTGGTAGTTGTGGTCCATTAGTCCTTTGGAGTAATTGTTCCCTTCTGTTTTTGTTTTTCTTCATTCTCCCTTGCTGCAGACAGGGTGGACCAATGGAGTATTTTAGATGGCCAGATAAAACTTTTATGAATAAGAATTTCCTCCTAGTCTTTAGAGGTTAAGGATGTCAAATTTACTGGTTGCTAAGATATTTAAATTTGACCACAAACCTTAAATGTTAAGCTCTGTGAAAGGATAACATTTTATTGAGGTCACATTTCTTCTGAGATTGTTAGTTAATGAGACCAAGTGATTTGCAAAAATGTATGCTCTACAGTTTCTTCCTTTAAGACTTAGTGGGCCATTGTCAGTTGGAAGGATATAACAGGGACATCCTTCTCTACTCCCCTGTCTTTAAATGCAAGAAGCCTGTGTCCAATTAAACCCAGTGCTTCCTCTTCATTGTTCTGTATGAATAATTAACCTTTCTAAGTGCTGACATCAGGAAGGATTTGAATTTCCCCCTTTCTAACAAGGGAAAAGTAAATGAAGTACGGACTGACGCATCTTTGGAATTTTCTTTCGAATCGCTTTGAAAGATAGTTAAAAATAAAAACTGAGTTTGAATATCTAAAATGTTGATCCTGAAAATTATTATTTTGTTTATCCTTTGGTGATAATGGTTTCGTTATTAATGTGGGCTTCTCTAAAATAATAATGTTCTCTAATGCAATCATTTAGAACAATATGGTCACTGAACTTCTTTCATTAGTCACATTAAAAAAAAAAACACATGGGGACGCTATAAATCAATTTCTATGATCTTTGCAATTGAAACTTGCTGGATGCCAGCTGTGATAATTATTACCCTTTTAAATCTCATTCTTTCTGTAAGAAAGATATGCACTTTAGAACTTTTTATAGTTTAAATTGTTCTGCTCATCCTCCTACAGGTCTCCTACAAGGTTTTTGCCCCTCTAAGTTGATTTATAATGTAACCTTGAAACAAGGAGAAGCATTAGTCGACTGCTGTTTTAATAAATGGCTTGTCAGCTATTTTACAACTATGGTTATTTCTTTGACTTGGAAATTTTAAGATAGCAGGCCTTTGAATTCCTAATGATTTTAAAGATATTGCTGGACATTCTTGACCATAGCTATCTCTTGTGCAAATAAATACCTGACTGATAGGAAATAGCTTTGTTCTGTCTATGTATTTTGATTTTATCATAGACTTGCTAGTGACTTTAAGAAGTTGAAAATGTAATGAGATCATTTTATATTTAATCTTTAAATATTGTGTCTGAAAAAAAAAATGTGTATCTTAAAATAGTAATAAGTGTGGATTCAATTCTACCCATCATGGGAACATTGGTAAAAGATGGCATTCCCCTCCCGCAGTGGATGTGTTTATTTCCCTGAACCTTTGTTTCTGTAATCACATGTATTTAAAAAACAACAACAGAAAACCCTGGATATTCCAAAACCATATTCCTACCCACAGAAGTAGAATATCACCCTTTTGCATTTATTAACAAATTAATGGATCTAGGCATAGAACATCAATGGTGGCTACTGTTGCCCTACAGCTGATTCTGACGCACGGTGGCCCCAGGTGTGTCAGAGTAGAACGGCGCTACACAGAGTTTTCAATGGCTGATTTTTCAGCAGTGGACCACCAGGCTTTTCTTCCCAGCCCTCTGGGTGAACTCGAACCCCTAACCTTTCCGTTAGCAGCTGAAAGCTTTAATATTTTGCACCCCAGACACTCTTCTATGGTTGCTAACCCTGCAAAAAAGAGTGAAAAACAGACACTATGTGCTCCCTGATAAACCAAAAAAACAAAAAAACATTGCTATCAAGTCAATTCTGACTCATAGCAACCCTACAGGACAGAGTAGAATGGCCCCAATAGGATTTCCAAGGAGCGCCTGGTGGATTTGAACTGCCCAACTTTTGGTTAGGAGCCGTAACTCTTAACCACTGATAGAAAATATAATATCATCTAGGAAGTAGCCTTGCCAAAGGACAACAGAAAAATTAACACAAGCCTCTGAAATTTCAGGAAATACAGGAATCTGTATGGCAGATTATATGCAATAAGCAAGTTCACACTGTGGAAAACTGCAGGACAAACAACCCGGCTTCTTCAGAAGGGAGCCGAGAAACTTCCACACACAAAGGGCTGAAAAGCACATACCAACAAATGGCAGTCTGTGAACCTTACCTGAATTCTGATTAAAAATAATAATAATAAAATGACATTTATAAGACAACTGGAAATTTGAACACTGACTCCTTGTTACTTGACGCTGATATTAAGGATTTCTTTTATATATTTTTAGATGTGAAAATTTCGAGTTTTTTTTTTTTTTTTAAACAAGGGCCATTCTTTTTGAGGGACACATACTGAAGTATTTACAGATGAAATTAGAAAATATCAGGGATTGTCTCAAAAATTGTACTGTGGAAATGGGGATGTGGATGGAGCAAGATCTGCCATGAGTTGACGACTGGGAGGCCGGTGACGGGACAATGAATGAGGCTTATTATACGCCGTCTGCTTCTGTGTATATTCAACATTCTCCAATAAGGGGTTAAAAAAATCAACACTTTTATAATTAGGTAAATTGCACTGTAAAGAATAAAAGGAAGACAGTGGTGTATTTGTCCGTTGGTCAAATTTCCTGTGTTATTTGCAACTTGGCTGTTTTTATTCCAGTATTGTTTCTTTTAAATAGCGTCCCATATTGCAAAAATATGTGATTACGTTTTATACTACAGTTTGTCATTACCATCTAAATAAAATTATTAGTCATATTTTAATGAATGCTTCTCTTATGAATTTTTTTCTAACAAAATTTAATTATATAGAATTTTAATTTTAACACTAAAATACCTATCGGGAATCTCGTTATTTTAAAAATGTTTTTCTTGTAACTATTACTTCCCCCTTAGCTTATTTTGGAGGTTATTGCTTCCAGTTTATTTTTCCACCTTCTGCTTGCAATTTGCATCCTGGTTAATGTTTTAGGTATTCGTTGTCTGTATTAGTTGCCAGCAGTTATTAGATATTGGTGATGTGAAACACACTGCAATGAACAGCAGAAGTGGTTGACTCTTTTTTACTTAAGGAGTTTACAATCTAATGAATTAAAACAACACAAATTTTAGGAAAACTGGGTATACCAAAAAAAAAAAAAAAAACCCAAACTCGTTGCCATCGAGTCGATTCCAATTCATAGCGACCCTATAGAACAGACTAGAACTGTCCCATAGAGTTTCCAAAGAGCACCTGGTGGATTTGAACTGCCAACCTTTTGGTTAACAGCCATAGCACTTAACCACTATGGCCACCAGGGTTTTCAAATCAGGTATAGATGACATGTAGTTATCGCATACCTGGAAACAGGACTAGAGGGCACCGTGGTTGGAGCTTACACAGGAGAGAATAGCTATGGTCAGCTCGCTGAGTGATAGGGTGACTGCAGCAAAGAGGGGCTTAAGCTGTGAGCAAGGTTTTAAAGAAATGGAAGACCTTTCAGTTTGTGTATGCTTACTTATTTTGCAATAGGGAAATTATCTTAAGAAATCAGTAACATTTGAGAATGCAAATTCCGTAAAATTCGTGACTTCCCCAGCCAAATTTGATGAAGCTCACTTTTCACGGCGATTCTTTTTCTCCACACAGACAACTGCCGTTTCAAAATAATTCTCATCTAAACTGAACTCACCATGTAGTCTCTTTTTTCGCCCACTTGCTTCTCTCCCTCTCTTCCCAGCTTCTATCCGTCCACACTAAAAAAAAAAAAAAAGAAAAATACACTACCAGGCTGAAAATCCAACATCTCTTCTGGAGGCTTCCCTCCTTTTTTCACATCATTGAGGCCTCATGATTTTACCTGATATTTTCTAATCTTCTCACTTCTTTATCCTTCTCACGCTTTCAGTATTTCTAATTCCCAAGCTGACCTGTCTTCCTCCAGCCTCCTCCCCTTCCCTGCTTCCCACACGCTCAAATCCACAGGTCACACAGTAGAGTTCCATATAACGTGTGAAACTGACTTTTCTGCTCCTCTGATTAAGATTTTTCTAAAATGCATTTACCAAACTAGATCCTTCTAGCTGGTGACATTTTTCATGTGTCTATCTTTTATTTATTCTTTACATTTTTGTCATTTTTTAACTTTTGCCATATTTCTTAAAATGAGCACAGCTCTTGTAACAAAATCAGTAAGCAATCAAAGAACAAATAAACAACAACAAAAAAAAGCCCAGGGACAAACATACCTAGAACTCTTCCTTCAATTCAGCCTCTTGGTTGGAGAGATGAAATATGAAAGCTCCTAAGCTCGGTACAAAAGTCCCTTTAGTACAAGACCCTGCCCACATCTCCAGTCTTCCCTCTTGGAATTCTTACCTAACTTTGCTGCTGCTATTTCCTCTGACTGGAATTCCACAAAGTGACCTTTTACATCCGGCAGCACCTACTGTTTTCAAAGCACTTCGCTAATGTGAAAGTTGTTTCTTTATTACCTAACCCAAAGCTAAAATAGTGCAGTGCTCTTGATGGCCAAGGCCATGGCTTTAGCAAGAGTGTCCCAAAGCCATTAGTGAGAGTCATCATAATAGCAACTTTTAGTACATTATCTTAAAATGATGCATTTCTCATCTGCCAACACCATTAAATTAAACCATACTTCAGAATGCAAAGGGGCTTTAGAATTATATCCTAAGAAAGTAGTTGTTGGTTAGGTGCTGTCGAGTTGGGGTCATAGTGATGCCATGTGTAGCAGAACGAAATGCTGCCGGGTCCTGTTACCATCCCAATAGTAGTTATGTTTGAGCCCATTGTTGCAGCCACTGTGCCAACCCATCTCACCGAGAATGGTACCCTCTGAATGTGTCTTGCCATCTTGCCTGTCAAGGTGCTCCTTGGTGTGCTCAGCCTACTCCATGGACCTCACTTCCCACTTTGCAAGGGATGTACCCAGTGGCCTGAAGTTTCACTCAGTTTAAAAACCAAAACTAAACCCGTTGCCATCGAATTGATTCCGACTCATAGTGACTGTATAGGACAGAGTAGAACTGTCCCACAGGGTTTCCAAAGAGGCAAAATATTTTCCAAACATTACAAGACACCTATTGCTGGATCTGCATTTCACCTAGGGATCAGGAAGAACCCTTTAGAAGGTCTTCGTTACTGCAGATCAGGAAAAGAGGGACATCATTTGAATCCTGTCCTAAGAAATAAACTATCAGTCAAGAACTGGGGTAAAATTCTTAAGATTTATGAATATCATTTGTATGTTATTTTATCCTAAAATATTTGCCAGTGAAAGAATGCCGACATTTGTGAGGAAAATTTTTGTGTAGGGAAACCTAACGTGAGAGGACCACCATTGCTTCTTTTTGATGATAGAATCCCGGCAGCTCTGCTTGGGGGAAACAGTGGGTGGCTGTGCCACTTGGGAGGTATTCCTGAATGGCCTTCTTTCAAAAACAGGAAATGTCCATGGAAGTTAGTGAGTATAAGGGATATAGGGTGAACTTAAATATCAGACCTACACTTGTTTAAAGGCTGCCTTGGCAAATTGTCACATGTATTAGCCGCATTTCTTATTTGCATTTTAAAAAATTTCTCCCACTCTATAACACAAAACTACGACCTACTGACTTTAAATATTTTCACCTTCCACACATTTTTCAAAAGCTAAGGATCATAAACATAACTTATATCCACCACCTATGTTGTGCTGTACTATGGTTGTGCTGTACGATGGTAGGTCCCTCAAGGGGCAGGGCCAAAGTCTTGACATTGTGTACCCTATTCTGAGGTAATATTAATAATTTTTTTAAAAAAACCATTGCCGTCGAGTTGATTCCTTTCATAGCAACCCTATAGGACAGAGTAGAACCGTCCCACAAGGTTTCCAAGAGCGGCTGGTGGATTTCAACTGCCAACATTTTGGTTAGCAGCCGAGTTCTTAACTACTGTGCCACTATGGTTCCAATATTAATAATAGGAACAATAATATCTAACTTTCATGTTTTAGGCACTTTAGGACTTTTTTCTATTATTTACTTAACCTTCACAACATCTGATAGGTATCATTGCTATCTTATAGATGCCTATGAGTGTAGAAAATTTATACCATTTATCCAGACTCACAGAACGCGTCTATGTGATGGAGCTGGGATTCCATTCACTTTGCCTGACTCCAAAGCTGTTCTTAACTCTGACTTAACCTCCTGGATTTTCAGTGGATATACGTACAGGCAGTCCTGGATTACAATGAGATCCATTCCTAAATCTGTCTTTAGGTTGAATTTGTATGTCAGCCGGAGCAGTTATGGAACAGTTACGGACGGTTCATATATAACGTCAGTTAGTCAAAAGTCTGTCTCAGGATATAGTATATAGTGTACTTTATTATGCACACAAAACATTAAAGGAATACTTCCAGATACACTAAAATATCTTTAACATAATAATACAGTGATAGTAATAATAATGTTTTGATGTGTGTCGCAACATAGTGCCCATTTATTATTCCCAACCATTGCATGTGCCTCAAATTTTTAATATAATAGGCTTTACGGGCTTGGTTTGTAACTACTGGTTGTATGGACTTTGTAACCTGGGAACTGCCCGTATTATTACTTTTGATAAAACAATTGAATAGTTAATAAGACTGTAGACTTGGCATCAGTGATTTTTTAAATTTTATTAAGATTTAATCCAAATGCCATAAAATTCACCCTTTTACAGTGCAGGGTGTTGTGCAACCATCACCTCTCTCATTTTAGAACATTTTCATCGGCCCTCCCCCCAGAAAACCCATACACATTAGGCCCCGCCAACCACTAATTTGTTTTGGTCTCCATCGACCTGTCTATTCTGGCTATTTCCTATCAATGGAATCATACAATCTGTGGGCTTTTGTGTTTGACTTCTTTCACTTAGCATAATGTTTTCAAAGTTCATTCATGTTATAACGTGTCAGTTCTTCCTTCCTTTTTATGGATGAATGACATATCATTGTATAGATACACCTCCCTCAGTGGATGGAGACTTGGGCTGTTCCCACCTTTTAAGCTAGTAAGAATCAGGCAGCTAGGAGCATTCCTGCACAGATCTTTGTGTGGACTTTGCATTTCTCTTGGGTATGTGCCTAAGAGGCAAATTGCTGGGTCACATGGCCCAAAAATGAAACCCACTGCCATCGAGTCAATTCTAATAGCAACCTCATAGGGTTCCTGAGGCTGTAAGTCTCTAACCGAAGCAGACTGCCACGTCTTTCTCCCGCAGCTTGTGGTCAGAAGTCAATCACTTTAACCACTGCACCATCGGGGCTCCTTAGTGAGTATTGAAGCGTTATCTTATTGTGCTTTTCATTTGCATTCCCCTGCTAATGATGTTGAGCATCTCTTCATGCGCTTGTTGCCTATTTATCTGTCTTCTCTGGAGAAATTAAAATTATTTGCCCATTTTTTAATTGGGTTATTTGTCCTTTTTATTGTTATGAGCAGGACCTTTTAAGTTTATTGCATCTCTCGTTTGTCTATTTTTCATTGCTGCTCAGAAATTCTTTATTTCTAGTCAAGCATTTGTCTTAACATCTATTAATCATTTATCGTGTTCGATGCCTGTGCTCGTCCTGGTGGCACAACAGATAAACGTTCGGCTGCTACCCGAAAGGTCAGCAATTGGAACCCATCATGAAGGGTCTCATTCATGGGAGAAAAGACCTTGTGATCTGCTCCCATAAAAACTACAGCCTAGGGAACCCTATGGGGCAGTTCTACTCTCCTATAGTCACTGAGTTGGAATCCACTCTTGACACACAACAGTGTCTATCCTGGAAATATAAAGTCTGGTCAGATGTCATTTCTCCTCTGGATTATTGCAGGAACAGCC
Source organism: Elephas maximus indicus (assembly GCF_024166365.1). Taxonomy (NCBI): domain Eukaryota; kingdom Metazoa; phylum Chordata; class Mammalia; order Proboscidea; family Elephantidae; genus Elephas; species Elephas maximus. The sequence goes on from NC_064840.1 coordinate 78,639,654, forward strand.
TGTTTTCCTTCTGCACTGCATCCCGAGCGATTTTTAAAAAATGAATTTGGTCTTGTCGCTGGTTTAATACCCTTCAGCATTTCCTTTACTGACTGTAAGACAAAGTCTAACTCTTTAAGGTGACTTATAGAGCCTTCAAAGTCTGCTCCTTACCTTTCTCTACAAGGTCTGTCCTCCACCTCCAGTAACTTCAGGGGTCTTCAAGGTAAGTACCTTATCTGATTCTTTAATCCCTCCAGTGGAGTTCTATGAGAAAAAGTTTCTTCTACACACGCTGGGGCTTTTGAGGTGTTTGTTGTAATACAAGTGAAATGTACATTATGTGTAGACATAATCTTTCCTGACGGGCATGACATACTTACATTGTTAGTCATCTGGTGCAGTAGCAGCGTTCTCAGCCATAAACCTGAACAAGGTCTCAGGTAAAAATGAAGAGAAATTTCTGGAACTTTTTCTCTGGATGCTGAGACAGGTGGAGCTCTCTGAGGCCTCTGGCCTGAGAAAAACTGTATCATGTTATTCTCTTGCCTTTAATATAGTCTTTAAATGTTCCAGCCTTACCTCCGTTTTACTGATGAGTAATAAAGAGAAAGCTATGTGTTCATGCTTGATTCAGTGTTTTAAAGGGGAGCATCTCCCTTTTAGGGCGGTGGTGGTGTCAGAAGTAACTAGAGAGTCCTTCAGAGGAGATGGCCCTCCCAGGATAACAGAACCAGTTCTGGGAAGAGAAACTGTTCCTCCCAGGTGGAGGTAGAGACACTGGATTTTTGCTTTTATTAAAGGCAGCTGCAGTTCCTTAGCTATCTCACTCAACAAACCAGTCTCTTCTGGTCTAGGAAGATGGAACTCCCTATCTCACTGTTGTAACTGACTGAAAATGGGCCTATCATATGAAGTTGAAGAGCCCTGGTGGTACAGTGGTTAAGTATTTGGCTGCTAACCAAACGGTCGGCAGCTCAAATCCACCAGGGGCTCCTTGGAAACTCTATGGGGCATTTCTACTCTGTCCTACAGGGTTGCTGTGAGTCAAAATCGACTCGACAACAATGGGTTTGTTTTTAAATATGAAGTTGAAAAAGTATCAAATAACTCCAAGTGCTATGTGCTGCTGTATAACAAGCTAACACAAAAACTTGAGTGGCTTAAGAAAGCCATTGTATTTCGTTCACCATTTTGTGGATCAGAAATCTGGGAAGTGACCATAAAGGTGTTGTCTCTGATCCATGTGGTCGGCTGCGGTGACTGAAGCTGAATCATCCTCCCAAGATGGCTCCCTTCGTCGCTGGTCCTTGGTCCCTCTTTCGAGGTGTCTCACCCTACAGGGCCTCCTCATGTGGCTTGGCCTTCACCCAAGCATAGGGACCTTAAGGTTGTTATACTTAAATCATGGGTGGTTTCCAAGGGAGCAAGGCACTAGCTACCGGGCCTCTTACATGCCAGGCCTGGGATTGGTATAGCATCATTTTACAACATCTGCTAATTGATCATAGTCACAGACCATCCCAGACTCAAGGGGCAGGGAAACAGACCAATCCTCAATGAGAGGAGTATCAAAGAATTTGTAATTACTTTTAATCGGCCATAACTGTAAAATATAAACACAAACACCCTCCCCCCCCGCCATACACACAAATCTTAGTACCCTGATTCCTCAGCAGTTTGCATGTTTCGGCTGCCTTAGATAAGGAGATACTACTATATATATAGTGTATTATATATAACGTATATTGTTCAAATCCACCAGCAGCTCCTTGGAAACTCCATGGGGCAGTTCTACTGTCCTATAGGGTTGCTATGAGTCAGAAGCAACTCAATGGCAATGGGTTTTATATAATGTACTATGTACATTGTTCAATAATTTTTATATTCAATGTTCAGGATAATCAAAATCCTCTAGTTTTATTACTTCTTTGATTTATACACATTTATTTAATGACTAACATTTTGAGATGCAGGATGCATGTTCTATGCATTTTACGACATAGCTGAGGTGTTAGGAGTTATTAAGAATAGTTTATTAATGCCCAGGGTATCATTCTAGCCTACCTAACACTGTTGATTTGCTAAAGTCACAAAAGTTATGTTGGCTTTTTTTTTAATGTAGTTAACTTTAGCCACATGATAAAGCAAAGCTGTGTACAGGTGTTTTCACACGCCTGGTCCATTGATAGAAACGCTGGTGGTGCAGTGGTTAAGTGCTACGGCTGCTAACCAGAGGGTTGGCAGTTCGAATCTGCCAGGCGCTCCTTGGAAACCCTATGGGGCAATTCTACTTTGTCCTGTAGGGTCGCTATGAGTTGGAATCGACTCGATGGCACTGGGTTTGGTTTTGGGTTTTTTTTTTTTTGGTCCATTGACATCTGAGAAATTCAACTCTAGGGTCATGGAGAGAAGCAGAAGTCCTAATAAAAGCCACATGTTAACCATTAATGTTCATTTACCAAATCCCACTTCAACTCTTGTACTCTCAAAGCTAATTTTATCCAATGGTCTTTTAATTATAGGCTCTTGCTCAGAGTTCCAAATATAATGGCTTTTTAATATAACTTGCACTGTTCTATATCCAACTTAGGATGCAATCATGCAATTTATTCAGTCAGAGCCAGTGCGTCAGGTAATTACAACACAAGCACAAACGGATTCCTGCGTGTGCACATACCCAGTAGGAAAGTAATATTAAGAATCTGACAAGCCTCCTTTTGGAGAAAATCTATAAATCCTATGTCCACCAATTGTATTATAGTCATTAGGTGCTGTAGAGTTGGATCCAACTCATAGCGACCCTACGTACAACAGAACGAAACACTGCCCGGTCCTGCACCATCCTCACAACTGTTGTTATGCTCGAGCCCACTGTTGCAGCCACTGGGTCAATCTATTTTTTTGAGGGTCTTCCTTTTTTTCACTGACCCTCTACCAAGCCTGATGTCCGTCTCCAGGGACTGATGTATATTGTAGCAATGGGGAATTACAGAAATCAAACCATTGCTTGGGAAATCTGTGCACACCTCCCATATGACAGAATAAAAGAAACTGATGTGTAAGTGGTATGACACCTTTTTAACTATCCAATCTCAGTCTTTGGTAGATAGTTAGTAACTCTCAACAGGGGTTAGTTAGTTCATCATCCAAGACGCTGAGAGATGAACAGAATTTCAGTCCTCTCTGTCTCGTTTAGAGGAGGAAGACAGAAAAAAAAAAAAAAAGATAACAAGATTTAAGATTTTCTCTACTAATAAAGATGATCAAACAAAATTTAACGATTAAAAAAATCTCTTAAGACACATCATAAGGTGATTCTTCTGGAGAGCAAGATTTTCTTTTAAAAAACCACAGACAACTTTAGTAAGTCAAGAGTTGCTCATCTTTATTTCAGGGTAACCAAGAGATTTTAAGTTAAAAGAAAGTGATTTTTGAATTAAATAATACAATTTTTGATGAGCTTTTAAAAATAAAATCAGAGTTTAAAAGTCCTGCGCGTTTTATGTGACACCAAGAAAGTGATGACCTTGGCCTGGAGATTTCAGCTTCTTGTGTAGATCATTTCTCTAGTGTCACTTTCAGGCCATAATGATTGGCCATTAAAAAAAAAAGAAAAAAGGATTGGTGCCACAAATGCAAATACCAGGGAGAAAACAGAAAAAAAAAAAAAAAAAATTATTCAATCATCAGGATTTGGGGTTTGTACAATGCCGACACACGGAAACATAAAAATCTAGTGGACTGATTTCCTTTTTTTAGTCCTCTCAGTGTTCACATGTCGCAATTACACTCATTCTTAAAAATACAAATGTTTAAAGTATATGTACATTTCTGAAATGGTAAAGATTTCAGATGACACGTCCTCATTAGTGTGCATTCCTTTCCTCTTTTCTTTTATTACATTCATAGGCCTTCTTCCTCTAACATTCTCACCAGCTTTTTCGTTCCTCTTTGGGAAAAAAAACAGGTAGATGGAGGCTAGCCAAGTAGCATTCTATTCCTAAGTCATAACTTAACTAAGACTGGGACCCCAGAGATACAACCACTTTCTAAGATTAATGTTAAGACAGCCCTGGTGGTGCAGTGGTTAAGCACTCAGCTGCGAACCGAAAGGCTGCAGTGTGAACCCACCGGCTGCTGTGCAGAAGATACAGCGGTCTGCTTCACTAAAAATGACGGCCTTGGAAACCCTATGGGGACAGTTCTACTTTGTCGCATAGAGTCGTTACGACTTGGAATCCACCTGACAGTAGAGTTTGGTTTGGTTTTTGATAAGCTTAATGTTGCTTGTAAATTATAAGCTTTGAAATTCAAAAAAACAGCTTTTGAGCTCCAGAAAGGGTAATCTAAAAAAGTAGACCAGCCTCCACTCAGGGAGGCCAATCTTGATCCCGGGGCATCTCAGAGCTTGCAGCCGCAACAGCTCTGCCACTGACTGTTCACAGTCTCGACTGCTCCCTATTTAATGTCTTCATCTTCAGAGATGCTGTCCCAATTCATCTCTGAAGTAGAAATCCACAGGGCACCAAATCAAACAGTGCTGTAAAGGCAGAAACTGGACAAAACTATTTTCCATCATCCTCATCAAATACTAGGTTTCATCCTAAATTCAAAACTTGAGAGTTTGATTTAAAGGAAAATCCAAACTTTCAAATTGGCTCTGTACCCAAAGTTCCTTTTAAGTTAGGTTTGAGACTCAGGACCTACATTCCTACAGAAATGAGGGTATAAATGCCATTATTACATATAAGTAAAAATTTAAATTTCCAGAACAGTCCACAGTAACACTTTGCTCACACTAAAGTCAAAATGTAAGTAAGTCACCCTTGTTTTTTTCCTCTTGATTTTAAGATATAAACTTCATATTTTGGCATTTCTGAAATCAAGATAAATCTTAAAACTAATACACGTATTTGGTGTGTTGATGTTATTCCTGAGGAGCTGTTACTACTGTGGTTAACTGTTACTTCCAGCAGTGTCTTAACTCTTCAAATCAGAGAAATAGGGTATTCTAACACTACCTGACCTTTTATAAAATTGTTTCTGGGAGGAAAGTGATTCCAATCTGGAATTCAGTTTATAATCATAAAAATAAACTAATCCTCACATTACAGCTATAGATTTTATTCCTACCAGCCATCTCTGGGCAATCAAATTTCCCCCTTATCCAAGAATTTAACTACTTTGAATTTTCTTCCACAGCACATAACACACCAGACTCCATTCTGCCTATGAAAAAAACAGAAAAGAAAACTTTCTCTTATTTATGACTTCCCTCTTATCTGTGGTCTTCTGTCCCTTGAAGCCAAGATTCCTTTAAGTACGCTTGCACGTTCTCCATGGAATACAGGTATAACTTGTTCCCTCTTAATGGACATTTAAGTTACGAATACATTCCTGGTAATATGTTCCATTTAACATCCTTGAACAAGTATCTTTTACACTGGTGCAAGTATTTCCAAAGAAATAAAATTAGGGTCTAAAAGAATGCATATTTGCAAAATGTCCTCCAAAATGGCTGTGAAAACGTATACCCTAAACCAAGTATAAATAACTTTTCCCACACCCTTGCCAATATTGAACTATCAAGCTTTGCAAATTTTTTTTTTTTTGCTAGTTACACAGGCAAAAATAAATGGTATCTCTTTTTAATGCAGTTTTTTTGGGTCCAGATTTAGCTATTTTTAGGGTATTATTTTCAAATATTGAATATGGATTGAACTGGCTTAACACTATCAAATACTCACATCTAAATATATGGTTTCAATATCAGTTTGATATAATCATAAAAATAAAAAGTATCATAAAAAATCATATCTACTTTTTGAAATGTATAACTACCTATTTATTTATAGACAATCTACTGCGAAATCTTCAATCTCTACTATGGTCAAATGTAGCATTAACTATGCTCCGAAAAGGTACAAGCTGAACAGATGGAAATTAAAAGTCAACTTCTGTTGCATTTATAACATGTGAAAATAAATCCAATTTCCAGTAACGTGACGTGAAGTATTATCCTTTTGAAGTAAGTTCAGTAACTGATCTTACTGTTGGAAACATACTTTAGAATACAGATGGTATTTTCAAAATGGTATGACAATGTATAAGAGTATATTAGTAACATTAAAAATATACCCTTTAGGCATATTTGACTTGAAAATCATCTCCTAGAAGCAATAACCAAGAGGCATATTTACCCTCACTCTTCTCTCAAGATGCTTGTCCCGTTTGAGGACCGTTTTCCACCTTCTTTTTCACTGGTTCTTTTTGGGCTTCGAGTGAATTGGGATGTGGGATTTCAGGTTGCTTGACTGAACGAACCTCCTGTTACAGCCTTCAAAGGGGCACAGAAAGCGTTTCTCCCCAGTGTGGATCCGTACATGCGTGCGCAGATTGAAGTCCAGAGAAAATCGCTTTCCGCACCCCTCAAAAGTGCACTGGAAGGGCTTCTCTCCGGTGTGAACCAGAAAATGTCTCTTTAGCTTTGCACTCTCGTTGAAAGCCCTCCCACATTCTGCACACACGAAGCCTCGGGGAGCGTGAACCAGGAGATGCTTCTTCAGGGAGGCTTTATTCCTCAATTTTCTCATGCATCCGCTGTGAGGGCAAGCCATTGCTTCTGGATCTTCGTATTCTCTCGGCTTCTTTCTAGTGAATTCTGCCAGCTGTTCAGGATCTGATAAGTCCACACCAGGTAGTCCTTCAGGAGGAAGCTTCTTGCCGGTCATGTACTCACAATACTCAGGTGAATTATCTTCAACAATCTGTTGAGGAAGATCTTGTTCTGCCCCTTTTTTCGTGTATTCGGGAGAACATTCATAAAGTGAGCTGTCTCCAAAAACTTGCTGAGCAAGCTCTTGGTCTGACTCGTCTTTCAGGCATTCCAAGGTCTTCAGAAGTAAGTCTTCTTCCAGGATGGGTTCAGAAAACTCGCCTCTTATTATGTACTCTAAGTAACAGTCAGGTAAAGACTCCTCTTCAACAACCGGAGGGTTAGTTTCAGAGTACACATCTTCAAAATACAAGGTCCACGTCGTGTCAGTAGGGTCTTTTTCAGCCTGCGGAGTTTGGCTTGGCTCGACTTGGCTTGGCTCAGTCTCAATGACGGCCTTTCCACCCAGGTCTTTACGGCAACTTCTCCTTGGTCTTTTCTTCGGTTGCTGGTCCATGTCGTCCTGCCTGACTCTTCCTTGAAGACCTTGCACCAAGATCTCTCAGTCCCTTCCAGATAGTAGTGATCTGGGTACGTAGTCTTCAGCAAGCACCTGCTTTGTGATAGAAACCTTTAATTAAAATATATTTCAATATTAGAGCCATTGTTAGAAAATGACATCAACATACAGCCCAGAACTCACTCTTCAATAAGGAAACGGCCACATTTACAGCTTCTCTGACAACCTCCCCAGGAGAATAAAGAAATAAATGAGCTCTGGCTTAAGGCAAGAGTCACAGCGAGATCTTACCTGGGCATCTTTGCTCATCATCTAAACTATTTAATGATCACACAAAATGAACAAGTAATGTTGTGCTAGAGTAGGCAGAGGGGCTGGCGGAAAGCAGGAGCTCGCAATCTAAAATATGGCAGATTGGTAAAAAAAAAAAAAAACTTGAAGGAGGCGAGGGAGCAAGTTATGCCCATTAGGTGACATGGCTGTGAAATTTCAAATTAAATAATGCATAGAAAGTGCTGAGCACAGTTCACAGCACACAGCAAATGCTTAACCTTTATTTGAGCTCATGTTATTTAGTGTCATTTTATTACCTTTTAATAAAATATCAGTATATACTGAATCCCTGCTATATGCCAGGTATTGTTCTAGGCCAGGGGTGGCAAACTTTTTCTGTAGAGGACCAGATATAGATATTTTAGCCTTCCTGGGCCCTATGGTCTCAGTCACAACTACCCAACTCTGTCATTGCAGTGTCAAAGAAACCAGACAATACATGAAGGAATGAGTACAGCTGTGCTCCCTAAATCCACGGTCAGCCCACACTTGTTTTACAGGATGGGGATCTAGAGGGTAAGACACAGGTGGTCCGGGGCATTCCCATCTTTTATGAATCCAAATAACGGCACAGGATAGTCTGGCCCACAATTAATTTTCCACCATTTCCTTAAAAATCCAAAAGTCAAGAATAAACAGGCACACCAGCCCAGGAGCAAGGAAAGGAACGCAAGAGGGGACAGGTAACAGGGAACCCAAGGTCGAGAAGGGGAGCATGTTGACATGTCATGGGGTTGTCAAACAATATCACAAAACAATATATGTATTGTTTAATGAGAAACTAGTTTGCTCTGTATCCCTTCATCTAAAGTACAATTAAGCTGGTAATAGGGAACCCAGGTTTGAGAAGGGAGAGTGTTGACATCCCGTGGGGTTGTTTACTGATGTCATATAACAATGTGTGTACTAACTCATGAGAAACTAGTTTGTTCTGTAAACCTTCACCTAAAGTACAGTAAAAAAATAAATAAAACTAAAAGAAAAAAAATCTAAAAACAGTACTATAAAAGTTATAACATGAAAATCTATCTGGCGTTATCTTAAACAGTTAGAAATAGAACTACCATACAACCCAGAAATCCCACTCCTCGGAATATACCCTAGAGATACAAGAGCCTTCATACAAACAGATATATGCACACCCATGTTTATTGCAGCTCTGTTTACAATAGCAAAAAGTTGGAAGCAACCAAGGTGTCCATCAACGGATGAATGGGTAAATAAATTGTGGTATATTCACACAATGGAATACTACGCATCGATAAAGAACAGTGACGAATCTCTGAAACATTTCATAACATGGAGGAACCTGGAAGGCATTATGCTGAGCAAAATGAGTCAGAGGCAAAAGGACAAATACTGTATAAGACCACTATTATAAGATCTTGAGAAATAGTAAACCTGAGAAGAACACATACTTTTGTGGTTACGAGGGGGGGAGGGAGGGAGGGTGGGAGAGGGTTTTTTTATTGATTAATCAGTAGATAAGAACTGCTTTAGGTGAAGGGAAAGACAACACTCAATACATGGAAGGTCAGCTCAATTGGACTGGACCAAAAGCAAAGAAGTTTCCGGGATAAAATGAATGCTTCAAAGCTCAGCGGAGCAAGCGCGGGGGTCTGGGGAACATGGTTTGCGGGGACTTCTAAGTCAATTGGCAAAATAATTCTATTATGAAATCATTCTGCATCCCACTTTGAAATGTGGCGTCTGGGGTCTTAAATGCTAACAAGCAGCCATCTAAGATGCAGCAATTGGTCTCAACCCACCTGGAGCAAAGGAAAATGAAGAACACCGAGCCCACATGACAACTAAGAGCCCAAGAGACAGAAAGGGCCACATGAACAAGAGACCTACATCATCCTGAGACCAGAAGAACTAGTTGGTGCCCGGCCACAATCGATGACTGCCCTGACAGGGAGCTCAGCAGAGGACCCCTGAGGGAGCAGGAGAGCAGTGGGATGCAGACCCCAAATTCTCATAAGAAGACCAAACTTAATGGTCTGACTGAGACTGGAGGAATCCCGGCGGCCATGCTCTCCAGACCTTCTGTTGACACAGGACAGGAACCATCCCTGAAGACAACTCATCAGACATGAAAGGGACTGGTCAGCGGGTGGGAGAGAGACGCTGATGAAGAGTGAGCTAATTATATCAGGTGTACACTTGAGATTGTGTTGGCAACTCTTGTCTGGAGGGGGGATGGGAGGATAGAGAGAGAGGGAAGCCGGCAAAATTGTCAAGAAAGGAGAGACTGAAAGGGCTGACTCAAGACGGGGAGAGTAAGTGGGAGTAGGGAGTGAGATGTATGTAAACTTATATGTGACAGACTGATTGGATTTGTAAACGTTCACTTGAAGCTTAATAAAAGTTATTATAAAAAAAAAAAAAAAAAGTTATAACATGAATGGTATTGTTCCTCATCTGCTATAGACTTACTGTTACAATTGTGCACCTAAAAGTTATATATGCTTTAAACAATGCTAGAAGATGCTTTTTAAAAAAGGCCCAATGTGCAGTGAACAGCTTGAAGACATATTTAAGCAGCCACACTGAAAAATACCACAGGCACATGACCATGCTATCTGCTTCTGGCAAAACATAAATAAGCACATAGAAGAAAAACAAAATATGCCTTTCAGCTGCCCAGGGAATAATTTTAAAACATAGTATATGTATTAATTAAAATTTTAAAAAAGTTAAATGGTACAAGTATTGCTTATTCTGTTCTTTAAAAAAAAAAGTGAAATGAAACAGATGTCCAGAAATATTTGCCCAACAAAATCTCGCTCTTATAACTAAAGCTAATTATTTTCATTATTTTTTAAAATGAGCATTTAACAGCTTTGGAGCAAACTCACTAGCAATTGTACGATGTTAGAGTAGGACTGAAACAGACCCTCCCGATCCCCACAATAAAAAAAAATTTGCTCATTTACTATTAACTGCAGTTTGATTTGGTCCCTGATTTTCTCTCCGGTTTTCATCTCTTGCTGTCTCCAGCTCTCCCATTTCATGATTCAGTCATAATTAATCCTCAGCCCCATTAAAGTGCCATCATCTCCTTTGGTATCCAGTCTATAACATGTGCTCTTCCCTCTCACGAAAATATCACACAACCTTGCTTCTCTCCCCCGCCTGTAGACACTGGCTAATTCCCACCATACTTCAGATTTTCTCTTAAACGTCACTTCCTCAGGCAGGCTCTCCTTGATTGTTAGGCTCAGCTGGGTCCAGGCTAAATGTTCTCCTAGCTCCCTATTTTACAATGACTAGAGGCCCTTGGTATTGCTTATTTAAGGTTTATCTTACCTGCTAGACTCAAAGGTCTAGGAGGGAAAGGCCTCTTCTGACTTGCTCACCATAAGCTCCAGGACTTAGTACATTTGAACTAAAAATGAATTGATGAATATGTGGTTAGCCATCATATGTAGCATTTAACTACTCTAAAATTAATTCATTAGGGACTTTAGGTACAACTTAATGTACAGGTTTCAGAAAGCTGGCTAGCATGTTGAGTAAAATAAGTCAGTCACAAAAGGACAAATATTGTATGATCTCACTTCTACAGAAAAAAGGCCTGGTTGGTGATCTACTTCGAAAAATCAGCCCTTGAAAACCCTGTGGAGTGCAGTTCTGCTCTACGGTGGGTCAGAATTGATGGCAACTGGCTAAAGAGACCAGAGTTCATTAGTGGTTACCAATGGAGAGACGGGAGGGGGAAAGAGGGGATCATTACTTAGGGGGCGCTGAGCTTCTCTTAAAACAAATAATAAACCTGTTGTTAGCTTCCGCTAAGGGGGATAGAAATATCTGTAAACGGATACTGGTGATGCATTGTACTTTTTCAATATATATATATTTACCACACACTCACAAAGACTAACATAACTTTAAATGCAATAAAGAACTCATTCAAAACACTTCCAACACACACAAAAGAAAAAGAATCTCGATATCAATGATGCAAGATAGTTTCCTAACATGATTATTAAAGAGAAGTGATTTTTCAGGAGTTTACCAAGTTCCAACCAAGTATAGCTCTTACCTTTCTAAGACAGATTCTTATTTGTCATATTTTGAGCATTAAGCCAATACTCACACAGCGTACAACCTTCGAGAATGATACAAAACTGAAATAGTAACTTATTAATTTATAAAGGGAAAATTCCGATAGATACGGCCGGTGGAAATACCTACGTGGAAAATTAAACTATACTCTCCAGGTAAACATGGGATGAGGCCAAGAACTGAGTATGTTGCTGATGTTAGTTACCATCAAGCAGATTCTGACTCAGGGCGACCCCAGTGCTCAGAGTAAAACTGCAGCCAGGGAGAAAGGGTGGGGGAAGGGTTCACTCTGGGCTGTGGGATTTACAAAGGGATAGCATGCTGTAGGAGAGGAAGCGTTGTTATTAAAAGACTTGTTAGCTGCCATCAAATCCATTCCAACTCATGGGGTCCCCACGTGTGCAGAATAGAACTGCTCTAGACTGTTTTCAAGGCTGTGACCTTTTGGAAGCAGATTGCCAGGCCAGTTTCCTGAGAGGCCCCTGGGTGGGTTTGAACCTCCAACCTTTGGGCTGGTAGTCAAGCCCTTTAAGGGTTCATGCCACGCAGGGTGGAAGAGAATGGCAAGCAAAGGTAGCGGTCTACCATGAGCTTGAGGACGGTGGCAGAATCTTATGAGCCGTGGAAGCCATTTTCGTTTCCTCCCAGGACCAACGGGAAACAGGTTTTCAAACAGGGAAATAGCAAACTCCAGCTTAAACTAAACTGAGTCCTCGGTCGAACAATTAATGCACTTGGTTGCTAACCTAAAGCCTAGAGGTTCGTACCCACCCTCGCAAGAAAGGCCTTGCCATCTACTTCCAAAAACCCTATGGAGCACAGACACACATGAGGTCGCTGTAAATTGGAATTCACTGGACAGCAACTGGTTTACTGATTGGCTTATAGTATTAAAAGGTTACTCAGGCCGCTGTGAGGGGAATGGACTGAAGCAGGGAAGTGTGAGAGCAAAAAAAAAAAAAAAAATTTAGAACATTCGGTAATTCAGGCTTAGTGCAGTGGAGATAGTAGCGATGAAATGGGAGGGAGAACAGGATAGAAAACTTTCCAAACTCGCTGGTGGGTCAGATAAAGAAAAAGGGCAGCGTCAAGGATGAGTCGTCCTAGGCTTTTCGCTGGTGTCATCGGAACCGGCAGCGTAGTGGTTAAGAGCTCGTATGCTAACAAAAAGCTCAGCAGTTCAAATCCACCAGGCGCTCCTTGGAAACCCTATGCGGGCAGTTCTACTCTGTCCTGTAGGGTCACTATGAGTCGGAATCGATGGCAACGGGTTTGGGTTTTTTGTTTTTGGTTAATCGGGCCGAATCGCCATTAGCATAAATGACTGCGGAAGGCAGGGAGGAGGAAGATAGGTTGGCCCTCTTGATAACAGATTTTAACCTCTTTAATATAAAAATAAGCCTAACCATATTGAAGTCAAATGTAATATTGACATGAATTTTTTTAAGAAAGTAAAAGATGCAACTTGAAGGGCATTTCAACCCGACATCAGCTTTTAGTAAAAATGTAAACTTAAAAACTTAAAAGGCTGAGGCCAGTGACCCCACACAGCCCTACTTTGAGCAAGACTCACTCACCCCCTCTAGGTTCTAGAATAAGCAGCCTGCCATTCGCATTTTTAAATCCTTTTGACCAGGGCCGACAGAACAGCATTCTTAAGTACGCTCCATGCACCCACACCCACATCGGAGAACAAAATAAAAGTTTCAGGAAACAGGACTTACCCGCTACCGCGACGCGCTGCGCTCTCGCCCACTGCTTCCCTCCGAGGGCAGAGCCGCAGAAGGAGCGCGCACCCCACCGCCGTCGGAAGGCACTGCCCCGGGCGCGGCTGCTAGGCCCACCTCCTTCTGATGGACACATGCCCGTCAGGCTACACCTGTATTGTAACTGGGAGGGATTAGGTTTCCATCCTTCCGAAGGAAGGAGGATTAGGGGGCGGTGGGTTGGAGGCGGCCGTGGGCGGCCAGGGAGGGTCACCTTCAACCAAGGGCGGGCAGAGGTGACTCCGCCCCACCAGGGCCACCAGGCCTCCTCCAGGTGAGCAAACTGCGTTGGAATTCCGGTCGCCATGGCTCAGTGTATGGTCCACACTCAATGTCTGTTGAACAATAATCGCCGTGTAACCAAACGTAAGCGTTTATAACGAAAAGCAAACGCCAAGGCAGTTTTTGCCCTTTGGATAAAAATTTACCTTTTTAAGAGGTTTATCTAAACACACCCACACCTTCTCTGCAGTCTCGCCACATCTATTTCCCCTCCCTGTTAACCTCCCCCAAACTTAATGGCAAAAACCAAAAAAAAAAAAAAAAAAAAACACTAAAACCCGTTGACTTTGAGCAATTCCAACTCAGCGACCCTACAGAACAGAGAACTGCCCCGTAGGGTTTCCAAGGCTGTAATCTGTGGAAGCAGACAACAGACCGCCACATCTTCCTCCCTGGAGCAACTGAGCGCTTCACCAGAGCACCACTAGGGCCCCACATTCTTATTACAGGTGTTCTTTTCCAGGCCTTAATGTGACTTCATATTCCTAAAGTTAAATACAACTCGCTTCGAAAGCAGCCGTCCGTTAGGCTCGCCATTGTTTACGCTCTAGTGAGGTTTAATAGTTCGAGTAAGTATACGCATACCATTAAAACAAAAACCAAAAATCAATGTTTAAAACCCCTTAAATTTTATCTTCATCTCATATATATCTGGGAGCTGGTCTCCACGCTTCTATTTTTTTTGTAAGCCTGTTTAGAGTGAATGTCAATCTGTGATTGGGATGTAAAAGATAATTTCCAATAGAGGAAACAAACTATTTAAAAATGTATTATTCCCTGATCTCCTCCAATAGGCATACTGGACCCCCGTAGTTTCCTTAGCTCCTTACTTTAGGAAGTATTTCCTGCAGATGAATTTCTGAAGGCAGACATTGTTTAAAAAAATCCCTCGGTCCATGTTTCTGTGGTGCCTAGCTATCGCACAGTCAAGCTCGCAAATTAGGTTTGCGCCAGTCTTGTTTTTTTTTTTTGGTGATAAAAATATTAATGTTTTAGGTTTCAGTGAAAAATATGACTTCAAAGACTTCTGTGAGGGGGAATCCCAAGCAGTTTTTTTTCCACACTCTTAAATTTTGAGACAGAGCTCCAGAGCTGAAAATCCTTTCTTAATTTCGGATTACATCCTGGCCTTATCACGCCCTTAGCCCTTAGCGCTGAGACGGTGCATACAATAAACTGTATTAGTTTACAGTCCCCTCCCCCCCAAGGATTCCCTCTGGCTAACTGGTTTGTGGTAGGGTGTGACTCTGTCTGGAAGGTAGAGATAACAAGTTTAGAAAACCTAAATTGACATTTCACAGTCCAACTCTCAGGTACCTCATTTTAGCTAGCATTTTTGATTCAGTTTTCCTTTCCTTGGCCCTAAAGAAGTCAATCAGAATGAGGGAACTCATCTGTTGTCATAGGAACCCTAGAGTCACAGTGGTTAATTGCTCTGAAAGGTCCAGAGGTTCAAACCCACCAGCCACCCTTGGGAGAAAGATGTGGCAATCTGCTTCCGTAAAGATTTACAGCCTAGGAAACCCTGTGGAGAAGTTCTACTCTGTCCTATGGGGTTGCTATGAGTCGGATCAACGAGATGGCAAGGGGTGTAGTATGCAACTGTTGTCATATGAACCCAGCTCAAGGGAGATGGAATTTCTCCAAAATGAGCTAAGGAAACAAAATTAAACCGTGAAACAAAACGGGGTGCCTTTTGAAGATGACCACAAAGAAGGTGAGGGTAATCTCTAGTTAGTAAAAAAAAGCCTTTTTCGGATTGCTGGAATTTTAGTTATAGCTGTTCTTCTAACAACATTATGACTAGTTTTTGAAACCATATTATTTGAAAATATTATATTTTAACTATTTCCATGTTAAAAATAACAAAATACAAAACTATAAATACGCATTAATCCACTCAAGGGAGCCCTGGTGGTGCAGTGGTTAAGAGCTCAACTGCTAACCAAAAAGTCAGCAGTTTGAATCCACCAGCCGCTCCTTGGAAACCCTATGGGGCAGTTCTACTCTGTCCTAGAGGGTCACTATGAGTCAGAATCAACTCAGCAGTAATGGGTTTGGTTTTTTGGTTTTTAATCCACTCAAGGCATATTTGTGTTCCTCCAGAGGCAGGCACTGCGCTAGGCCCTGGGGAGAAGGTAGTCAATAACGGAAGACCAGGCATCCCCAGCCTCTAGCAGTTTACAGGCCAAACCTGCTGGGCTGGATCTAAGGTGTGGAAAGTAAGGCACTGGCTTTGCACTGATTGCAAAATTTAAGGTGTTCAAAAAACTTAGTAATCAAGATTAATAGTATTTTAATGATTAAAAAAAATCAACACAAAAAGTCCATGATGAACCAATTATCAAAATTTTAAATAAAGGCAGGCTCAGGGGGTACCAGTCAAAGAGTCTGCCTGATCAGTGACAATATAGAGCTGTTTATAAGCACAATGAAGGGTGGGGCTTTGGTGTTCTAAGAGCTCATAACAGGGGAGTGAGACCAAATCTGGAAGGCCAGGTGGAGACAGAACCGCACAGCACTGTGTTACAAATCATGTTTTCTTTACCTGGCTTCCAACCCCCACAGTGTTGTATTGAAAAATCGTTTCCTTTGCAGGGCTCCACACCCGCCCCCCAGCTTTGCATTTGAATCCTGCTTTGCTTGGAGGTTATATGTAAACCCCATTGCACCTGCGTTTATGATTAAGAATGTTGCTGATGTAACTTGTGTGAACGCCCTGTTTGTAAACCTCTTTAAAAGTAACTTGTCTGTCCATCATTGGCGAGCAGTCTTGGGAGCGGCAGCTCCAAATGACTCCTTTTCCCTGTACGATGAAATAAAGGTGCTGCCTTTCCTGTTCTGGCATCTCGATGTCTCGTTCATTGGCCAATGTAAGTCAAGCCAGTAAGAACCTGGGGTTTCTACTTGTAGCAAGGTAAGGCTTCCCTGAATCTAAAGGAGGAGTCAGCTTTGACTGGATGCCAGACCAAACCACATCCACTGCTGTGGAGTCAATTCCGACTTAATGGCAACCCTATAGGACAGAATAGAACTGCTCCATAGGGTTTCCAAGGAGCCGCTGGTGGATTCGAATGGCCACCCTTATTGGTTGGCAGCTGAGCTCTTAACTACTGTGCCACCAGGGCTCCTTGGCTGGATGTGAGGGGAGAAATATCCTTGACTGTAGGGGGAATGGCTGTAAAAGGAGGGAGAGACGTAAACAAGTGAGGAATGGAGAGAAAGAAGGGATGGTGGAGACCATGCTCAGTGCCAGACTCTGGGGGTCTTGTATGTCATGGTAAGAAGTTTGATCTTCATACCAGGATCAATAGGAATGGAATATTACAAGAAAATAGGCTTCATTTACCAACTCTCACCTTCATCTTGTAAAACATTTTGTTACTGGAGTTTTGGTTTGTTTCTATTTGGCTTACTTATGGCGCAGTGGTTAAGAGCTCGTCTGCTAACCAAAAAGTCCTTAGTTGGAATCCACCAACCACTCCCTGGAAACCCTATGGGGCAGTTCTATTCTGAGCAAGCATGATGTCTTTCTCCAGGGACTGGTCCCTCCTGATAACATGTCCAAAGTATGTGAGACATAGTCTCTCCATTCTTACTTCTAAAGAGCATTCTGGCTGTACTTCTTCCAAGATAGATTTTTGGTTCTTTTGGCAGACCATGGTATATTCAACATTCAGATGGCATAGTCTTGTATTAACTTTTCATTTTGAAATAATTTTAGATTCACAGAACAGTTACAAAGAGGACAGAGGGCTCCTCTATGTCCCTTCACCCAACTTCCCCTAATGTTAACATCTTACATATCCAATGTAAATTTACCCACACGGTACAGTACCTGGGGTCACCACCAGTTGGAATCCACTTGGCGGCAACAGCAACAATACCATTACCCAGACTCCAGACTTTATTTGGATTTCACCATTTTTTCCATTTATGTCCCCCCCCCTTTTTTTTCCCTGTCCTAGGATCCAATCCAGAATGCCACATTGCATCTAAGACATACACTTTGAAGGCACAGACATGAACTCTGTGATCCAATCCCAGTTCTAGCCCAGAAAATGTAATTTATGCCTTGGAATATCCTCCCAAATACCACCCCTCCCATTGAATTCATCCCCAGCCTCCTATTCCAAGTTTATACCTCTTTTGAGACTCAAATTAAGAATCACCACCTCTCAGAAAGCGTTTCCTGGGAAACTCAGTGCCGTCGCTACCTACACTGAATTAACTTTGCTTTTAGGAATATACTCTATATCACACACACAAAAAAAAGCATCGCTTAAACATTGCCTTTAGATATCATTTGTAGCTATAATGTGGTCGGTGGAAAACCAATAAAATGCATATCCGTACAGGAGAAAATCATTGTGGCACAGTGGATCCCTCTGGCTGTTCAAGGGCTATGTTCCCTGAACAGGAAAATTGTGCAACGACTTGGTTATACTGTTTTATGCTTGCTGTGGTGAGAATAAATGGTTAGCATCAGTATGTGAATAGTACTGGTTCTGCCTTATTGGTGCAAAGGTAAAGAAAGATGTTTAAAATAAATATAAGATAAATAGTTGTGAGACACCCAGGTATATATAGTCTTCTTTTCTTTTTTAATTTTAGGATCTAAATCCATGATTTTCAAACTGTGTGTCAGAACCAATTTAGTGGGTAGTAACCAGGATTTTGTCATGGTCAAAAAAGCTTGAAAAAATGCAGCATCAAATAATTTGTGTGTATATTTGGTTAGAAATGGATCAAAATGGGCAAATATGTAAAATTAGTCATTCAAACAATCTTTGACTTGAAAATTAAATCTTGTATCTTTATATATATATAAAACAGTTCTGCTGTCTACTTATAATACTCCCTCTTCTTATTATAATTCTAATATTATAATTCTCTAATTATACTTAATTAACCTTTTTTAACCTTTCCCCAAGAAAGAGAAGCAGGTATGAACTACATAAGAATTATTTGTCTAGTACATCTTCTAAACTTGGAACATTTAATGTTTTGAATAAAGTCTGTTAAAATGGTGAAAAGACAGACAGATGTAACAGCGTAGGGCCCAGAACCAGACCCACACACACTGGGTGACCTGATTTGTGACAAAAGTGGCCCTAAGGAACTGTGGGACTAGATAAAAAAAAAATAGAGTTTCCAATAAACAGCTGAGGCAACTGACTTTACATAAAGGAAAAAAAAGTCTTGACCCCTAATTCACATCGTACACAAAAATATGCTCCAAATGGATTATTGATATAATTGTGAAAGGTAAAATATACAACTTTTAGAACGGAAACTGCACATCTTGAATTTGGGATTGGGTAAGACTTCTTAACCCAGTACCCTTAAGCAGGACACAAAAAGTACTGAATATAAAGGAAAAAAATGGACGACATTAAAATTGAACTTTAAGAGATGCTATTGAGACAGAATGAAAAGGTCTACCCCACTGATCTTTTAAAAATGTAAACGAGATGCCACTTCCTCAATGGGGCTTCCCATCTCCCTCACAATAAAATCCAAATTCCTCCTTGTCTGCGGGGGCAGCATGTGATCTGCCTTACCTTCCTCTCCTGCATTCCTTTTGCTTCTTTAGTCAACCCTCCACCTTGCTCCTCCAGGACATGTCTTTGTACTTGCCTTCCTTCTGACTGAAGTTCTCCACCCCACGTTATCACAGCCTGACTCTTTGCTTCATGGTGGTCTCAGTTTAAGTGTTAATTAGGGGCCAAGGCAAAGGTGTTTCCTCAGTCA
The DNA here is from genome assembly GCF_024166365.1 of Elephas maximus indicus. Taxonomy (NCBI): domain Eukaryota; kingdom Metazoa; phylum Chordata; class Mammalia; order Proboscidea; family Elephantidae; genus Elephas; species Elephas maximus. The sequence continues at coordinate 78,659,017 of NC_064840.1, forward strand.
GTCTCTGTCATATCATGGTTTGTACGCTTCGTAACAACCAAAAAGACAAACCCATTGCTGTCCAGTTGATTTGGACTCACAGCAACCCTAGAGTGGGGAGAAGAACTGCCCCATAGGGTTTCCAAGGAGCGGCTGGTGGATTTGAACTGCTGACCTTTTTGGTGAGCAGCTGTATCACTTAACCACTGTGCCACCAGGTAGGAGGTAAATGAGGAAAAAAAAAAAATTTTTTTTTTTTTTTAATGAGGAGAGGGCAGTAAATCAGAATCCTAGAGCAGGGCAGATTTGAGGTAGTGTTCCTACCACTAATAGGAAAGGGCTTGGCTCCATCTGGTTTTCTGCTGGGGACTTGAATAAGTATTTTTTTACTACTGCTAGGGGCTGCTCAACTGCTCACTGAAAGATCGGTGGTTCGAAACCACCAGCCACTCTACAGGAGAAAGATGTGGCATTCTGCTTTCATAAAGATTTACAGCCTTGGAAACCTTATGGGAGCAGTTCTACTGTCCTATATGGTCCATATGAGTTGGAATCGACTTGACAGCAATGGGTATGGTTTTGTTGTTGTTGTTAGGTGCCGTCAAGTTGGTTCAAAACTACTGAATTCATTAATGAACCTTTACTCACTGCCTTGGGCCCTATGGGCCTACGACTGTCATCCACTCAGGGATGGAAAAAAAAAAAAATGCAAAACTTATACGAGAGAAGATTTTTATAAAAGATGTGCTGTTAGGTGCCGTCGAGTAGTTTCCAACTCATAGCGACCCTATGTACAACAGAATAAAACACTGCCCGGTCCTGCACCATCCTCCCAATCGTTGCTATGTTTGAGCCCACTGTTGCAGCCACTGTGTCAATCCATCTCATTGAGGATCTTCCTCTTTTTTGCTGGCCCTCTACTTTACCAAGCATGATATCCTTCTCCAGGGACTGGTCCCTCCTGCTAACAGGTCCAAAGTATGTGAGATGAAGTCTCCCCATCTTTGCTTCCAGGAAGCATTCTGGCTATACTTTTTGCAAAACAGATTTGTGTGTTCTTCTGGCAGTCCACAGTATATTCAATATACTGTAATTTAAAGCCATCAATTATTGTTCTGATGAATGCAGTTGGGCTGGTTATTTAAGGGCAAGCGTTCCCAGCATATCTTTATTCTTCCTTGGTGAAGGAGTGAAGAAACTGGGAGGCTCGGTGGTAGAATTCTCACCTGCCGTGCTGGAGATCCAGGTTTGATTCTCACCTGCCATGCTGGAGATCCAGGTTTGATTCTCAACCAATTCACCTCATGCATAGCCAGGTCCGAGAATTTTTGGGGCCTCGGAGCAGGTCTCAGATGTGCTTGCTATTTAACAATTACTTATGGCCCCGAGGATGGGAATTCTCCTTTCCCCACCCCTGGCGTTTTACCCAGAAATATCAGAATCATGAAATCCAAGAGAGAAAAGTGTTTTAAGAAATAATTGTAAAAAATAATTCTCCCCACCTCTCTCCACCAAAAAAAAATTTTAGTTTTGATACCAGCTTGAGATCTTACAGTCTTGGATGCCCCTTTTCTAAACTCTTTCCCCCTTTTCATTGTCCTTGTTGTTAGCTGCCAGGACGTCAGCTCAGACTCGTGGTGACCTTATACATAACAGAACAAAATGTTGCCCAGGCTTGTGCCGTCTTCACGGTCACGGGCACGTCTGAGTCCACTGTTGTGGTTATTGTGTTACTTCCTCTCATTAAGGGTTTCCCTTGTTTTTGCTGACCCTCTACTTTACCGAGGTGTCCCTGGGTGGCATAAACAGTTAAGTGCCCAGCTGCTAACTGAAAGGTTGGCGGTTGGAGTCTACCCAGAAACACCTTGAAAGAGGGCCAGGCAATCTACTTCTGAAAAGTCAGCCACTGGAAACCTATGGAGCACAGTTCTACTCTGACACACATGGCGTCACCATGAATCGATATTGACTTGATGGCAACTTTTTCTTTTTTTCTGCTTCACCAAACCTGATGTTCTTTTCTAACAATTGGCCTTTACAGATGATGTGTCCAAAGTAAGCAAGCAGAAGTCTTACCATCCTTGCTTCTAAGGAGCATTCTGGCTGTATTTCTTCTAAGGCAGGTTTGCTTCTTCTTCTGGCAGTCCATGGTATATTCGATATTCCTTGCCAACAACACAATTCCAGCGCATCAATTTTCTGTCTTCCTTTTTCATTGTCTTCCTTTCACATGTAAATGAGGAGATTGAAAAGCCAGGGCTTGGGTCAGGCCCACTTTAAGTCATCAAAGTAACCACTTTTCCTTACCAGCATCATATTACCTTCTGAGTCCTGTTAGTTCCATGTTTTTAATATTTCTAAATATTCTTTCTCTTTCTGCCTCTGTGCCTGGCATGTGTTGTTCCCTCTGCCTGCAAGCCTTTTTACAGTTCTATTTCAGGATGTTGGACTGCTTTCTTTGTTCATATGATACCTTTCTTCTTTTGCTTTTTATTCACAGTGTGTTAAGAGAAAAAACAAAATTGTGTATTTAATATGCTTTCAATGTTACCATTTTAATTATTTCCGATGACAATGAATGGCTTATACTTTCTCAAAGGGGTCCCAAGTATTCATGGGACCCCTAGATGAGTGCCAATTTTTTTGTCTTTCCAATCTATTATTCCTACTACAACCAGTTATTTTTCTGAAACGCTGATAAAATTGTGCCTTTTCTTTCTCCAAAGGGATTGTGGACCTGGACCTTCAACTTCCTTGCTCTGTTCTTAGTCCATCTACCCCCCAAGTAAAGCTGCCACCCTGGTTAAATGCACCCCTGCCTAGGCAATGGGTGGCCTACATCAGACTTGCATTCTAGGGACTGAACAAAACACAATGGTGCTGACGGCCTCCCTTAAATTTACAACTACTAACCTCAAGTGGGAGGAGCCTGCTAAGTGAAAGGGTAGAGGTCCAAACCCATCAGCCACTCTGTGGGAGAAAGATGTGGCAATCTGCTTCTGTAAGTATTTACAGTCTTGGAAACCCAATGGGAAGTTCTATCCCATCACATAAGGAGTTGGAATCAACACCACCGACACACAACAACAATTTCAAGTGGACTCTTAGTCATGGTAAACACTGCTAATAAATAATTCTTAGCAAATGCAGTACCACCCTCTGGGGGAATTTAGAACTTCACAGGGGGAGGGGTCTTTTCCTCTCACCTTAGCATTTACATTACGAAAATACACAAATTCATATTATTAGGAATTACTTTCCTTTTACTTCTTTATATTATGGTGAGGGCATTGTATTGATTTAAAAAAATAGCACGTAAAAGGTAGGATAAATTAACTATTACCTTATTTTTTACAATAGTAGCAGGGGATTTAAAAATATGTGTTATAAAATGAAGCCTTGGGTCTGATAGGGCTGAGAACCACTGCCCTAGTCAATTCCCTTTCTCGCGATTATTTTTTATTTTCCTCTCTTTCCTCAAACCTCTAACATCCTTCCCACTCCTAACCATTAGCAAAGTATCTTACTGCACTAAGCAATAAAAGCAATTGGAAGAGAATGTCTAGGCACTTCCACCATGCAACTCACCTTCATCTGTACCCACATACAAGTAGTCCCCGACTTACCACGTATTGGAGTTACAATGAACTTAACTTACTATCATCTGTTTTTTTTTTTTTGTACATCTTATCTGATGTTGTCATTCTCATGCCAACCCCAAAGACATATGAAGATCAGGTTTTTAAAGATACTGATTTAAAAAAAGGCAAAAGTAATGAAAACTTTAAAAAATGGGGTATTTGACTTATGTCAGAATCGGCTGTGACAGAGTGGTTGGAACAGAACCCTGTTGTAAGTCAGAGTCTACCTGTACTTTGAATCCCTTACTGTTAGTATGATGAACTGTACTTCTCCCCATGGCTTCCCCTTCTTTTATCGCTGGGCACCATTCTCTCTTGACTACTCAAGCACGTTTTTCAAACGATGATCCTTTCGCTTCTCCATTTTAATTTTTCTCTCTCCACTCTGGGTCATTCCCACTGGCATACAAGCATGCTTGCTGTGATAGTGAAAGTTTTAAAAATGTTTCTCTTGATCCCACATCCCTCTCCACGTACTCCGTTCACCCCCTCCATTTTATTGCTGCCTTCGATAGAAAATTTCTGAAAGATTCTCCTTCTTTGCCCCCCAAGTTATGGTCAGCCAACAATCAACACCGGCATCATCTGGGAGCTTGGTAGAAGGGTAGACTCTCAGTTCCCGCTCTGAACCTAACAAATCAGGAACTGCATTTCAGCAGGACTCCTAGATTCAATGGCATTAATGTTTGAGAAACACTGATCTGTGGTCGGTCTCCGATTCTTCTCTTTGAAGTCTGTCTTGAATTCATTTAAATGAAGTTTTCCTTTCCATGCTGTTCCACTGGAACAGCTCTTTACAAGGTCACCAATTACCTCCACAATGTCAGATCCAAAGATCAATTTTCACTGCTCAACTTACTCATTTATATGGCTGAACTCTCTTTTTTTTTAAAAAGCAAAAATAAAGTTTTATTTGGTATATATTCAAAAAGGCAAAAAAAAAAAAAAAAAGGAAGTGGACGAGCATGCTGCCAGTGCTAATGTCTGCCCAAATGCAAGGAATACTATGGAATAAACAAAAGTGGGAAAATGGACGAGCTGGTAGAGCCATGTCTGTCCGAGTCCAAGAAACATTACAGAGTCATCAGTATATATTAACATTGCAAATAGGCAAAACCATGGAAGGCTTCACTTTTCACAGATTGGCTGGAAACTCTTAAGTCTCTGTGATTCTACATTTTGAATCACCTTTCTTAATAATCATTGGTATAGGTTTCAGTAACGACAGTCAGGAGGGCCCTCATTGGTCCAACAAATTTTCTATTCACTAAATACTAATAGAAAAAGGTAAGAGTGGAATGTCTTTTCTGTTCTGTTTGATTGGTTTATATGAAAAGTTCCCTAAAAGATGTTTTCCAAGATTGTGCTAGCTGTTGTCCAGTTGATGTGTCCTTGTGAGTCCAACTCCAGCTGGGTCACATTTTAGGACAGGGAATAATGCCTCCAATACTATCTCCTAAACCATTCCCTCCTTTTGATCGGAGATTGGAGATAACACATCTATGATCAATATCTGGACTTAGTCGACCTCTTAGATGGCAGCCATGGTAGGCTCTTTAAACTCACGGTGCTGTATTCCCCAGGATACCACCTGGTTCTTCACTAGGCTCTTAAGTAAGAGCAACGTTCACGTCAACTGCATTGCAGAAATGAGCAGACTCGAGTACGACAACAGTTTAGCCCGATGAACTCTCTGTTTCTTGAGCCTTGTCATCTTCAAGGCTGTTGGTATCGTTGTGCTCAGTGCTCAGTTAGTTCTGGGGCCACTTTTCTTCCCTTCACATGCTCCCTAACTGATCTCATCAAGAGCTATGGCCTTTAACACTGTCTGTGGATATGGCTTCTCACATTTCAGTGTTAAGGCTTAGCTCAAATACTAACTTCCCACTGGGACACTTATAAATTCTCTGAGCGGAAATTACTCGCCCTTTCTTCAGAGTGATGGTTCCTGCCACTTTGTACCTCTGGTTTCTCGCATTTTCCGTTTTACCGTTATCTGTAAGCTCCTTAACGATAGGATCCATATATTCACCTGTATAAGCCATATTTTATTATTTTCTTTTGGGAAAAAAAAAGCACATTGTTTTCATGTAACAAGCGCTCGGTAAGTGCTTATCAAAGTGAATTTCCAGGAAGAATGATAGGCTTAAATAGTCTATGTATGGCTTGTTCCTGGATCAGGAAAATCTATACCTGCAGTCCACCCTTTATCGCCCATAAGTCAACCCTCACACAGGCAGTCTACATCAATCTTATCTTGTTTAGAGCCAAAAATATGAGCCAGAGAAGAGATAATAGAGCACCAACTAGATTTGCAAAGCGGCCTTTGCAGACATACACAGTGAAACCCATGGGACGCTGCACACACAACCACAACTTAGAAGCAGAAAGTCTACAGGATAAACCATGAAAATGTGATCATTAGAGTGCTCTTCTCCCAGATCTTTGCATGGCTGGCTCCGTCTCACCATTGATGTCTGCACTCTGCTGTGATCACTGCAGAGAAGTTTCCCCTAATCACCCTCTCTCAAGGAGCACTTTTCAGTCACCCTCCACCTGTTGCTGTTTTATTTTCGTTATTTGCGACTATCTGAAATTATTTATTCTTTTTGTAAATGTTTTTAACATCCGTCTTTGCCCCTCTGGAATGTGAGCTCCATAGCTGCAGGAACTTTGCTTTTCTTATGTCCTGCGGTTATCAGTAAAGAGTTCATAGAAGAGGGCCTGGCGGACAGTGAGTGCCCAGTCAGTGCTAATTGAATGAATGTATGAATACAGCCTCATGGCCCTGGAAAGCCACTTTGGTCCTGAACCTCGTCTGCGGAGAAGAGAATTATAAATTTTATGTTAAAACTTGGTGATGAAGTGATAAAGAAAATGGAGAGGTATATTAATTGTTTGATGGGCTAATGACAGCCTGTGACATATTTGGAATGGCAAATGCTTTAGGAAATATCTACCAAGCCAAGATGAAAATATTTTACTGGGGCCTTTGTTGTCCAAGAAATTTTGTTTGCCTGTAGTAAGTATTCGGAGCCCTGGTGACACAGTGGTTAAGAACCCAGCTGCTAACTAAAAGGTCAGCAGTTCGAATGGAATCCACCAGCCGCTCCTTTGAAACCCTTTGGAGCAGTTCTACTCTGTTCTATAGGGTTGCTATGAGTTGGAATTGGCTCGATGGGAACAGATTTGGCTTTTGTTTTTTTCTGGTAGTTAAGTATTCAAATATTTTCTGAAGAATATATTCGGCCATTTATTTGGCAGAAGGCACCCTGGTGGCGCAGTTGTTAAGTACTCAGCCACTACCTGAAAAATTGGCATTTGGAACCCACCAGTTGCTCAGCAGGAGAAAGATATGGCAGGCCACTTCCGTAAAGATTCTGAAACAAAGCCAAACCCGTTGCCGTTGGGTTGATTCCAGCTCATAGGTCTGCAAGCAGCAGCTGGTGGATTTTAACTGCCAACCTTTCAGCTAGCAGCCAAGCTCTTAACCACTGCTCCACCGGTGTTCCCTGTAAAGGTTACAGCCTTAGGAACCCTATGGGGCAGTTCTACTCAGTCCTGTAGTGTCGCTATGAGTCAGAATCGACTCGACGGGAACAAGTTTGGTTTTTTTGGTTTTATTTGGCAGAAATGATACATAAGTGGCCAGTATAATTTATGCCCCAGAGTCTGTGTTTGGGACCACAAAATTCTATATTGAGTAGCAATAGAATCTTGCAACCCAGGTGGTGATCCCAGATCAGCGGCATAAGTGTCATCCTGGAGCTTGTCCTAATGCAGAGCCTCAGGCCTCGCCCCAGACCTGTTGAAGCACAACCTGTATTCCAGCCATATGCCCAGGTCATTCCTAAGCACATTTAAACCAGAGGAGTAGGGCAATAGAAACCACATCTAAGGATCAATATGCTGGGTCCAGTGGAGAAGCAACTAACAGCTGTTTCTAAAAATAGGTAAGGAGGGTGAGTGTAGCCAAGATTGAGCCTGAGAGTCGGTGATATCTGAATAGTGAGTTAAAGGGAAAAAGTTGCCCAAACAAAGCTTAAATAGTCTTCATTTTCACCTCGTGGTCAAAATAACCCAGATGAAGACATAACACGTCATTAGGTCTAGTGACTGTCTGAGATAGCCTAGGTGTTTGTATAGAGAAAAGGGGAGAAATCTATTTTCTGACCTGATTATAATGAAACACATTTGTTTTAAATTTTTTTTACAGTTGGTTTTAATTCAGTCTTTAGTGAGGCTTCATGCGTTTCCTCAAGGCTCTTCAGTACCTGTAGGGCAGAGATGAGTCAGGAGTGATAGGTCTGGTTCTATGCAGCAGGTGAACTCAGCCTCAAAGAAAACAAGGAAGGAAGAGCCTTGGAGAAATGGAGGGAAAAAACTTTGCCAGAGTGGAGGATGAATTGAATGAGGAATGTTGAAATAGTGTCAGATTCCTACACGTATTTATACATAAGAAGGGGTTTACTTTTCCCTTGGTGAGGAAGAATGTAAATTGTTTTACAAATGTTATTTGGGAAAGGAAGAAAGAACTGAAGTTGTGTTCCAGTAGACCTTTGGAGTGGGCAGGAGACGCATATCCTGAAATAAAAATTCAAGAAGAAATAGATCTACGCTTATTCACTTAGACCTGGGGAGATATGGTGATTTACTAACGCACTATATTGCTATGACATCTTTATGAAGTCACTTCAAGCTTTCCTATATTTTTAATTGCAAGTCATTTAGCCAATCCCTCTGCTCCTCAGCAGCCATGCACCTGAATGGCTGTGGATTGAAAAATGAATAGTAAGGGCTGTCCTCCCCTCTACACGCCCCAGATTGTCCAAGGACAGGTAATCACTGTCTGGGATGTCAAGGATAAATTTTTCCAAAGTCTGGAGAGAGTTTCATACCTCATCTCTCAGTATTCCTTCTGCTCTAACAGCCTGCCCAACACACTTCCCAAGATCGTGCTTGGTCCTTTGTAGCTGCTCAGTAAATACTTGTTGAAAGGCATTTCTTTACTATTCGGCCTGCTCAGGGACTGTAATCAATGGATAAAGATGGCTTTGAATCACGAGATGGACAATCACAAGTCAGATGAGCAAGTTTCAAGAGGCCATTTCAGTTGGAGGCTTTTTGCTCAAGCCCACTGCTGCCTTATTCTTCGTGTACTTTGGATGAGAGGGGAAAGGCTGGGAGGGCAGGGCAGACTTTTAGTGGGTATAATCTTGGTGCATTCTTTCCTTGTAACCCCATAAGCTTCTACCTCTGACTTTCTTTATAAATTATCAATCTAGTAGTAAGCAGCCATCTAAGATACTTCACTGGTCTCACCCCATCTGGAGCAAGGGAGAATAAAGAAAACCAATGACACAGGGAAAGATTAGTCCAAAGAGCCAGTGGACCACAAGTACCGCAGCCTCCACCAGACTGAGTCCAGCACAACTAGATGGTGCTACCACCACTGACTGCTCTGACAGGGATCACAATAGAGGGGGTCCCGGACAGAGCTGGAGATAAATGTAGAACAAAATTCTAACTCACATTCACACACATACACACAAAAGACCAGACTTACCGGTCCAACAGAGACTGGAGAAACCCCAAGAGTATGGCCCTTGGACACCCTTTTAGCTCAGTAATGAAATAACTCCTGAGGTTCACCCTTCAGCCAAAGATAAGACAGGCCCATAAAACAAAACAAGCCTAAATGGGCACAGCAGCCCAGGGGCAAGGACGAGAGGGCAGGAGGGGACAGGAAAGCTGGTAATAGGGAACCCAAGCTCGAGAAGGGGAGAGTGTTGACATGTTGTGGGGTTGGCAGCCAATGTCGCAAAACAATATGTGTACTAATTGTTTAATGAGAAGCTACTTTGCTCTGTAAACCTTCATCTAAAATACAATTTAAAAAAATCAGTCTAGCAGGCAGAAGGCAAATACTTTATCAGTTATAAAGCGCACATACTAAGGAGCACACATTCCGAGAAGCAGTTGTTGTGAGAAGCTGAGCTTCGTATTCCATCATTGTCATGTCTTCAGTGTCGATGAACCCAGCACCAAGCTTTTCTCATCACCGCAGCAATCAGAAAAGGGAATAAGAAGACCATTTCCTACAATCTTGCTTCTAGTTTACTGCCTGTTTTCTACTAGATCTTCCTTGTGGGTATACTGAATCTGACTGGGGAGAGTTTTAGGTGGGCAGCCCTAAACAAACAAAAAAAAAAACTCATTGCCGTTGAATTAATTCTAACTTAACTCATGGTGGCCCCATGTGTTACAGAGTAGCACTGTCCATAGTGTTTTCTTGGCTACAGTCTTTGCAGAAGCAGATTGGCCAGTTCTTTTTACTGTGGTTCCACTGGGTGGGTTCCAACAGCCAACGTTTATGTTAGTAGTCAAGCGCAAGCTGTCTGCACTACCCAGTGACCTTTGGGTGGCCCTAAAACCAAAACCAAATCCATTGCTATCGAGTGGATTCCGACTCATAGAGACCCTATAGTACAGAGTAGAACCGTTCCATCGGGTTTCCAGGGAGCGGCTGGTGGATTCGAACTGCCAGCCTTTTTGGTTAGCAGCCTAGCTCTTAACCACTGTGCCACCAGGGCTCTTAAGGCGGCCCTGGGGGTAATCAAATTTTGCTCTTCATAAGTCTAATCCAAGCCCAACTCTTCAGCCATGGTACGTAGAACTGGGAGGAAGGAGGCCCTGAATAGGTTGATTTGTCCCAAAAAGATAGGCTCAAGTCTTGACTCAAGTACCTAGGATCATGACCTTATTTGAAAATAGCTTCTTTGAAGATGTAATTATTTAATTGAACATGAGGTCATACTGAGTAAGGTGGACTCTTCAAAGAAGAGGGGAAGAGACATAAAAACACACGGCTACAGAGGAAGGTGACTATATGAGATTATGTTACCAAAAGCCAAATGTCTGGGCCTATCTGACAGAAATTCAAGCCAAATTCAGAAGAGGACTTGGGACAAGGGATATTATTGCTGATGCCAGGTGGATCTTGGCTGAAAGCAGAGAATACCAAAAAGATGTTTACCTGTGTTTTATTGACTATGCAAAGGCATTGAACTGTGTGGATCATAACAAATTATGGATAACATTCGAAGAATCAGAATTGCAGAATGCTTAACTGTGCTCATTAGGAACCTGTACACAGACCAAGAGACAGTTGTTAGAATGAAACAAGGGGACACTCCTTGGTTTAAAATAGGAAAAGTTTGTATCAGGGTTGTATCCTTTCACTATACCTGTTCAGTCTGTATGCTGAGCAAATAATCCAAGAAACTGTTCTATATGAAGACTGTGGCATCAGGATTGGAGGAAGACCTACTAACAACCTGTTATGCAGATGACACAATTGCTTGCTGAAAGTGAAGAGGACTTGAAGCACTTACTGATGAAGGTCAAAGACCACAGCCTTCAGTATGGATTACACCTCAAAGAAAACAAAAATCCTCACAACTGGACCAATAAGCAACATCATGATAAATGAGGAAAAGAATGAATTTGTAAAGGACTCCATTTTACTTGGATCCACAATCAACATCTATGAAAGCAACAATTAGGAAATTAAACAACATATTGCATTGGGCAAATCTGCTGCAAATACCTCTTTACAGTGTTGAAACGCAAAGATACCAGCTTGAGAACTAAGATGCCACTGACCCAAGCCATAATATTTTCAATTGCCTCATATACATGTGAAAACTGAACAGTGAAGACCGAAGAATTGATGCTTTTGAATTATGGTGTTGGTGAAGAATATTGAATGCTTGAAGAACGAACAAATCTGTCTTAGAAGAAGTACAGCCAGATGTTCCTTAGAAGGGAGGATGATGAGGCTTTGTCTCACATACTTTGGACATGTTATCAGGAGGGAACAGTCCCTGAGGAAGGGCATCATGCTTGGTAAGTAGAAATTCAGTGAAAAAGAGGGAGACCTTCAACTAGATGGACTAGCGCAGTGACTACAATGATGGGCTCAAACATGGCAACAATTGTGAGGATGGTGCAGGACCAGGCAGTGTTTCGTTGTGCTGTACATAGGGTTGCTATGAGTCAGAACTACACAACGGCACCTAACGACAACAATAACATCAGGAATTGGAAGAGACAAAGAATTTTCCCCTAGAGCCTTTAAAGAGCATGACCTTGTTAACGCCCTGAATTCAGACTTGTAACCTCCAGAAGTGTGGGAAAATAAATTTTTCTTTTGTTTTTTAAAAATATTTTGTTGCATTTTTGGTGAAAGTATACATACCAAAACAAGTTCTCATTCAACAATTTCTATACATAATGTGAAATTTCTGTTGTTTTAAGCTACCCAGTTGGTGGCACTTTGTTATGTCAGTCCTAGGAAACCAATATAGCCCCTTTCTCTTTGCATAAAGGCATCATTTCTCTGGAAGCTTCATTTGTCCAGAGGAGCCACTTCTTCTAGTATGACCACCCAAAGTGAGGCCATTTTAATCTTCTCCCAAAATCAGTAGGCTTGCCCAGAGGTTCACTGTCCTGCTTTCACCTCTGGCAGCAATGCATCTAAAATAGCCAAAGTTGTTATTTTGTTCCAGAAATCCCAAGAAGCTGTTATAAGCAAAGCTTCACTCTGAGACACAGGAGAAGAAATTTTCACAGTGAGTATGATAAAGAAGCTTTCTTCTTCTCAATGGCAAGCTTCCTAAAGAAGGCAACGTTGCCGTTCGTCTCACCCATGGTTTCTACTCAGCTACTTGACTCCCACAGGATACTGGGACTTCAATAAAATGTCATTTTGCTTATTTTATAAGTTGGGTTTATTTTTTTCAATGGGTAATGTAGTTAGATGTATTCAAATTCTCAAAAATCTCATGTTCAAAACTCAGAAGGTATGAAAGATTCTGCAGGCATCGATCTCCAGAGATGCAGTGGAGACTAGCCACTTCTAAGAGTGTTCCGTGGACCAGCTATGTCAGTATCACTTTGTTACAAATACAGAATTGCAGACCCTACTCCTAATCCGTGCCTATTTATTCAGAATCTGCCTTTTAACAAAGTCATGGTGATTTACATGCACATCAAAATCGAGAACTGTCGTACACACATGAGTTTAAAAACTGTAAATCCAAATCCCAGCTGTAGCACCAACACAGGAGGGCAGACTAAGTCTCCCTATGAGTTATCAGTATATGGTCATGTGCTGCATAACATCGGTTCAGGAAATGTCCAACTACATATACGTCCACGGTTTTGTATGTAAGTCGGAACAGTTCACTATGGTTTGTAACTAACGTCAGTTAGTCAAATGTTTCTGTCGGTATACAGTGTACCTTCGTCTGCATAAAAAACAAAAGAAACACTCCCAGATACATGAAAACATCTTTAATATAATCAGTAACAATAATAACGTTTTGATGCATGTCAAAAAGCAGCTCCCATCTGTTATTATGAACCATTGCATGTACCTCAAATTTTTAATATGATAGCCTTTACAGGAGTTGGTTCGTAACTATGGGTTGTACTTAAGTCAGACATTCATAACCCAGGGACTGCCTGTATATAACATGGTGTTTGTACATCTGTCTTAGGATGGGTTCTCTAGACAGAAGCAAAACCAGGAAAGGATATTAAAAAAATAATATCTATATAAAGAAATTTATATCAAGGAAATGACTTGCATGGTTGTAGAGACTGGATCATGGGTCAGGCTGGAGGCTCCTCCTGTTCACATAGCCACAGGGGCTGGCAAACACAAGATCCGCAAGTAAGACAGCAGGGCTCTGGTTCACAGGCTGGGAAGATGGTTGAATCCCAAGATCAACAGGTAAGACCTCAGGAAAGCTGCTAGCTTAGGTCCCAAAAACGTTTGAGGTCAGATGAACAGGAGCCGGCTGCAGGATCCAGAGCCAGCAAAATCCCTCCAGCCCTGCCAGAAAGTCCACTTATACCTGAAGCAGGCCATACCCCCAAGGAAACTCCTTTTCAACTGATTTGCTCTTCACAGCAGATCCCATCATGGAGGCCATCACATTATATCAAACCTCATCATGGAAGTGCTCACATCATTATACGACTGCCAGACTACATCATGGAGGTGATCACATCATATCAAATCCTACCATGGAAGTGATCACATCATTATATGACTGCCAGACTACATCATAACTGCCAAACCACTGAGAATCATGGCTCAGCCAAGTTGACACACAACCTTAGCTATCGCAATGTCCAAATTTTGTAACATTCTAGTTCACAGAACGTATTGTGGATGTTAAGCAACGCATGACTGTACAAGTCTTTGTTGTTGTGAGTTGCCATTGAGTCAGCTCCAATTCCTGGCAGCACTATGTACAGCATAACAAATGTTGCCTGGTCCTGCACCATCTTTGTGATTGTTGGCATGTTTGAGTTCATTGTTGTGGTCATTGTGTAATGCCTTCCAACCTAGAGTGCTCATCTTCCAGCACTATAGTGGATAATATTCTGTTGTGACCCATAAAGTTTTCATTGGCTGATATTTGGAAATGGATTGCCAGGCCTTTCTCCCTCATCTGTCTTACCTGGAAGATTCACTGAGGCCTGTCTACCATGGGTGACCCTACTGGTATTTGAAATGCTGGTGGTATTTCCCAGGTCACAGCAACACACAAGCCACCACAGTACAGCAAACTGACAGATGAGTGGCAGATCCAAGTGTTAAGGTTGCCTAAGGTACAAATCCTTAAAGCCTGCAGCCCCGTCGGTGGGGTTAACATTATTCATATCTAAGATTTAAAAAACAAAACAAAGTTGCCATCAAGTTAGTTCCAACCCATGGCAACCCCATGTGTGCAGAGTAAACTGCAATCCATATGGTTTTCAAGGCTGTGATCTTCTGTAAGCAGATTGCCAGGCCTTCCTCCCACAGTACCTCTGGGTGGGTTGGAGCCACCAATCTTCAGTTAGTAGTCAAGCACCTAACCATTTGTGCCACCCAGGGACTCATATCTAAGATACATTATTCATATCTAAGATAAACATCTGCCAGGTCCTTCTTCCTGGTCTGAGTCTGGAAGCTCAGCTGAAACCTGTTCTCCATGGGTGACCCTGCTGGTATCTAAATACCGGTGGCATAAATTCCAGCATCACAGCAACACACAAGCCCCCACAGTATGACAAACTGACAGGGAAGAAGGACCTGGCAGTCTACTTCTGAAAAGCATCAGCCAGTGAAAACTTCATGAATAGCAGCAGAACATTGTCTGATATAGTGCTGGAAGATGAGCCCCCCAGGTTGGAAGGCACTCAAAAGATGACTGGGGAAGAGCTGCCTCCTCAAAGTAGAGTCGACCTTAATGAAGTGGATGGAGTAAAGCTTTTGGGACCTTCATTTGCTGATGTGGCACGACTCAAAATGAGAAGAAACAGCTGCAAACATCCATTAATAATCGGAACCTGGAATATAAGAAGTATGAATCTAGGAAAATTGGAAACCATCAAAAATAAAATGGAATGCATAAACATCGATATCCTAGGCATTAGTGAACTGAAATGGACTGGTATTGGCCATTTTGAATCAGACAATCATATAGTCTACTATGCTGGGAATGACAACTCGAAGAGGAATGGTGTTGCATTCATTGTCAAAAAGAACGTTTCAAGATCTATCCTGAAGTACAACGCTGTCAGTGATAGGATAATATCCATACGCCTACAAGGAAGAACAGTTAATACGACTATTATTCAAATTTATGCACCAACCACTAGGGCCAAAGATGAAGACATAGAAGATTTTTATCAGCTGCTGCAGTCTGAAATTGATCGAGCATGCAATCAAGATGCATTGATAATTACTGGCGATTGGAATGCAAAAGTTAGAAACAAAGAAGAAGGACCAGTAGTTGGAAAATATGGCCTTGGTGATAGAAACAATGCTGGAGATCGAAGGATAGAATTTTGCAAGACCAATGACTTCTTCATTGCAAATACCTTCTTTCACCAACATAAACGGCGACTATACACGTGGACCTCACCAGATGGAACACAAGGAAATCAAATTGACTACATCTGTGGAAAGAGATGATAGAAAAGCTCAATATCATCAGTCAGAACAAGGCCAGGGGCCAACTGTGGAACAGACCATCAATTGCTCCTATGCAAGTTCAAACTGAAACTGAAGAAAATCAGAGCAAGTCCACAGGAGCAAAAATATGACTTTGAGTATATCCCACCTGAGTTTAGAGACCATATGGAGAATAGATTTGATGCATTGAACACTAGTGACTGAAGGCCAGATGAGTTGTGGAATGACATCAAGGACATCATCCATGAAGAAAGCAAGAAGTCACTGAAAAAACAGGAAAGGAAGAAAAGACCAAGATGGATGTCAGAGGAGACTCTGAAACTTGCTCTTGAGTGTCAAGCAGCTAAAGCAAAAGGAAGAATTGATGAAGTAAAAGAACTGAACAGAAGATTTCAAAGGGCCTCTCGAGAAGACAAAGTAAAGTATTATAATGACATGTGCAAAGAGCTGGAGATGGAAAACCAAAAGGGAAGAACAAGCTTGGCGTTTCTCAACCTGAAAGAACTGAAGAAAAAATTCAAGCCTTGAGTTGCAATAGTGAAGGATTCCATGGGGAAAATATTAAATGACTCAGGAAGCATCAAAAGAAGATGGAAGGAATACACACAGTCATTGTACCAAAAAGAATTAGTCAATATTCAACCATTTCAAGAGGTGGCATATGATCAGGAACTGATGGTACTGAAGGAAGAAGTCCAAGCTGCTCTGAAGGCATTGGCGAAAAACAAGGCTCCAGGGATTGATGGAATATCAATTGAGATGTTTCAACAAACAGATGCAGTGCTGGAAGTGCTCACTCGTCTATGCCAAGAAACATGGAAGACAGCTTCCTGGCCAACTGACTGGAAGAGATCCATATTTATGCCTATACTCCAAGAAAGGTGATCCAACAGAATGTGGAAATTATAGAACAATATCATTAATATCACAGGCAAGCAAAATTTTGCTGAAGATCATTCAAAAATGGCTGCAGGAGTATATCGATAGGAAACTGCCAGAAATTCAGGCCGGCTTCAGAAGAGGACGTGGAACCAGGGATATCATTGCTGATGTCAGATGGATCCTGGCTGAAAGCAGAGAATACCAGAAGGATGTTTACCTGTGTTTTATTGACTATGCAAAGACATTTGACTGTGTGGATCATAACAAACTATGGATAACACTGCGAAGAATGGGAATTCCAGAACACTTAATTGTGCTCATGAGGAACCTTTACATAGATCAAGAGGCAGTTGTTCTGACAGAACAAGGGGATACTGATTGGTTTAAAGTCAGGAAAGGTGTATGTCAGGGTTGTATTCTTTCGCTATATGTATTTAATCTGTATGCTGAACAAATAATCCGAGAAGCTGGGCTATATGAAGAAGAACGGGGCATCAGGATTGGAGGAAGACTCATCAACAACCTGTGTTATGCGGATGATACAACCTCGCTTGCTGAAAGTGAAGAGGACTTGAAGCACTTACTAATGAAGATCAAAGACCACAGCCTTCAGTGTGGATTGCACCTCAACATAAAGAAAACAAAAATCCTCACAACTGGACCAATGAGCAACATCATGATAGACGGAGAAAAGATTGAAGTTGTCGAGGATTTCATTTTACTTGGATCCACAATCAACAGCCATGGAAGCAGCAGTCAAGAAATCAAAAGACACATTACATTGGGTAAATCTGCTGCAAAGGACCTCACCAAAGTGTTGAAGAGCAAAGATGTCACCCTGAAGACTAAGGTGAGCCTGACCCAAGCCATGATATTTTCAATCACGTCATATGCATGTGAAAGCTGGACAATGAATAAGGAAGACTGAAGAAGAGTTGATGCCTTTGAATTGTGGTGTTGGCGAAGAATATTGAATATGCCATGGACTGCCAAAAGAACGAACAAATCTGTCTTGGAAGAAGTGCGGCCAGAATGCTTCTTAGAGGCAAGGATGGCGAGACAGCATCTTACATACTTCGAACATGTTGTCAGGAGGGATCAGTCCCTGGAGAAGGACATCAAGCTTGGCAGAGTACAGGGTCAGCGGAAAAGAGGAAGACCCTGAAGGAGGTGGATTGACACAGTGGCTGGAACAATGAGCTCAAGCATAACAATGATTGTAAGGATGGTGCAGTACTGGGCAGTGTTTTATTTTGTTGTGCATAGGGTCACTATGAGTCGGAACTGACTTGACGGCACCTTACAACAACAACAAGATCAACACAGTAGGCTTTAAGACAGGGAATCTGAGGCCCCTGAGGTCAGCTCTAACCTTGTATGTAACCGAAGCTGCAAATAGATAATAAGGGGCAAACAATCACCAACAGACCAAACACATCCTGGAGCAATGAGTCGAAGTGACCTAATGATAAAGTCCACAGATTTCTTCAAAGCTGTTTTTTTCCACGGCAACTGGATGGAACCAGCCCCAGGAACATGTGCAGAACATCCACCTCTGACTGCTATGTGACCCTCCACCAGGGACTACAGAGAGCTACAGTTGAATCTGGGGAATCAAACTCGGGGAGTGAGACACTGCTCAGGTGCAGCACCCTGTAATAAGTCCTGCTATGAATCCCAGAAGCCCCTGGTACAGGAGCCATCATATCCCTGCCCAAATGGGCCACTTGCCTGAAAACCCCACCTATACTTATGAGTAAACATAAATCTTTTCCCACTCAAAAACCTTTAAAACCCCCTGTAAATCCTTTGTTCTGGGAAATGGGGGTAAGCATTCCCTAGGCCCTCCTTGTCTCCACTTGCAAGCCTCTTTAATAAAACTTTGCTCATGTGGGCAAATTCTCCTTGCCTTACCTGTTCATTCTTGACCAGTGAGAGGCAACAGTCTCCTTCAATTTAAGGCATAGAGGTGCCGGCAACAGCTTTGCTAGCTTTATTGCATACTGATAATCTGAACATACTGTGTACAGCAACACTCCCAGGTAAACTGGCATAAAGTGTACCACTAAAACCAAAAAACCAAACCCACTGCTGTCGAGTCGATTCTGACTCATAGTGACCCTATAGAACAGATTAGAACTGCCCCACAGAGTTTCCAAGGAGTGCCTGGTACATTTGAACTGCCAGCCTCTTGGTTAGCAGCCATAGTACTTAACCACTACATCACTAGGGTTTCCAATCACATACTTAAGCACCCTGATTTTACTTAACAAAGTATTTTGGAGATCATGCTATGTAAGTCTCCTCTTCAATCTTTTTAAAAATGTTTGCATGCTGCAGTATTATGGATACCTTTAGCCTATCCTTCACATCTGTATACCTTGTTTCTTGTTCTAGCTGCAATCACTCAGCTATGAAGCTGTGTGGATCATAACAAATTATAGATAACATTTGAAGAATAAGAATTCCAGAACACTCTACCCTTCTTGACCTTGGTTTCCCTATTACCAGCTTTCCAGTCCTCTCCTGCCCTCCCATCCTTGCCCCAGGGCCAGTGTGCCCATTTAGTCTTGTTGTGTTTTACGAACCTGTCTAATCTTTGGCTGAAGGATGGACCTCAGGAATGACTTCATTACTGAGCTATAAGGGTGTCCTGGGGCCATTCTCTAGAGGTTTCTCCAGTCTCTGTGAGACCAGTAAGACTGGTTTTTTTTTTTTGGTGAGTTAGAATTTTGTTCTACATTTATGTCCAGCTACGTCCGGGACCCTCTATTGTGATCCCTGTCAGAGCTGTTGGTGGTAGTAGCCGGGTACCGTTTACGTTATTAAGAAATGATAGGAAAAAAATGACAATAAGAAATTGCCCTGCTGCCCCACCTTGGTTCACGTAAAATCCCATGATTTTCTTTTGTCATCATAAATTTGTTTTACTGCTCTGAGTCCTCCTTTCTCCCCAATTCTGAGGGTTTTTTTCTTTGCCATGGTATTTAAAATATTTTATTGTAACAGGTATGACATAAACCAAACCAAACCCAGTGCCGTTGAGTCGATTCCAACTCATAGCGACCCTATAGGACAGAGTAGAACTACCCGATAGAGTTTCCAAGGAGCACCTGGCAGATTCAAACTGGCAACCCTTTGGTTAGCAGCCGTAGCACTTAACCACTACGCCACCAGGGTTTCCAGGTGTGACACAGGCAAGTGTAAATTAACTTTAATCTACACCTTAGGGCTGGTTGATTAGCATTTAAACACAGGTTTATAGACAGAGATGGACACAACAAAGCTTCAAATATTGATATCTAAGTCTAAGCCAGAGGGAGTCCTGGTGGCGCAGTGGTTAAGCCATCGGCTGCCAACCCAAAGGTCAGCAGTTCAAAGATGTGGCAGCCTGCTTCTGTAAAGATTTACAGACTTGGAAGCTCTGTCCTATAGGGTCGCCATGAGTCAGAATTGACTCAATGGCAGTAGGTTCGGTCTGGTTTTATGAGTAATTCACACACATTTAGGACTGTTCTTTTCTTGATGAATTGACCCTTTATCGTTCTGTAATGTCCCTCTTTATCCCTGGTAATATTAATTATTCTAAAGTCGACTTTGTCTGCTATTGAGGCAGTTACTTTACTTTGTCCTGGTTAATACTTAAATGGGTTAGCCAGTTTTTCCTCTTGTGAAACTCTTATAAACCTTTAGATTCTCTTGACATGTGAACAAAATAGGGAGTGTTTGGTAGGAATTTCAATCCCAGTTACTTTCCTATCACAAACTGCTTGTCACCTAACAAGTGATAGATGACTTACCAGCTGTTGTCAGCACCATCTCAGAATCCAGCTCTGAGACATGTATGGTAGGTGGAAGGAGAACCCCTCTCTTCTACGGTCGACGGCTCTTAATATTAAAGCTCTCATGAAAAACAGTACCTATAAAATGTATTTCTTTAAAATAAACAGTCCACACAATCTGGGTATTTTAAAATCTGATTGTAAAAGAGGTAGCTATGATATAAAAAGTATTTTTTTACACAAACTTATAAAACCTAATATTGATTGTCTTTGTAAAACTATTGAATGGCTTTTGATATCCTTTTGTATGTTCAATAATGTATCTGTCCAGCCTAATGAAATATTCTGCCTCAATTTGCTCGGGGATAATGGTACAATAAAATGTAGGCTTAAGAATGAAAACCTTGTCAATACAATTTACTATGTTTTTTTTGTGGTTTACAGTGCTGCAAAAAATCATGACATTATAAAGCTGTACCCATAAAGCATCCAGTACATATTTCCCTCCTTTCTATGCTAAGCAGATCATTAAAGAAAAATAAATTAGCCTTAATTATGAGAAAAGTAATGTTTTATTTTTAGAATAATTGGTATCCTTTATTATTTAAAATATTGTTGCTTTCATTTTTGATAAAAACAGCATTTTTATTTTGCTTTACATGTAAAAGTAAAGCAAATATAATTATTGCCTTTTTCATCTAGGTCCTTAAAGAGATTACTGTCTTTCTCAACTTGGGAAATCTAGACTTACAAGTAAACAGCTGTTGATTTGTTTCTTCCTCTCTATGGACTTTTGATGTCAGTACTTAGAAATTTTCAAACTATAAGTAGAAGGCATCACAAGGACATTAAAAACCATAAAATGCAAAAATATGTTGTAACGAGTCTGTTTAAAATGAGATCCTTGAAGCGGATATTGCCAGGCTTTGGAAAGGGAGAGGTGCATATTTTTGATCTCTTTATTTCTAGCAGAGAACCACTAAAAAACAAAAACAAAAAATCAATGCTTTATGCGTTTGCCAAGAGCTGAGCTCTGCTCAGGGAAGCTGTGGTGGGAAAGTTCAGCTACCAGGTCAGAGAATGGTGGAGATAAACCGTTAGGACTTAGATGCTGGTAGTGGATTAGAGATCCATAATGCTAACGAGGCAGGCAGGTCAAGTCTCTTCTAAGGCAGCCGAGGATCTAGGATCCGCAGTCCCAAAGAGCAGCATAGGACCGAGAGTCGAACTGGAAAAGGTCATCCTAGGCTTTCTGAGGTAGAAAAAGAAAAAACAATGCAGAATGCTACAGCTGGAAGGGAAAAGCATGGTCTTAGCACAGAAAAGAAGCACATCGTTCATGAATTTAGAGAAGAGAATGTCACGTAAGAAGAAAATTGTACTGTATATCGCGGTATTAATCGAGGAGAGAAATGGAAAATACCAAGCAAGAGGCACAGAAGAGATTTTACATTAAATGTTAGCATTACTGACAAGATATTGGGCTCGGCTTGTTTAAACACTAATGCCCTTAGCGGCTATTGCTGGGAGGATGTTCGAGGTGTTATGCTCGGTGTGCCATAGTGCTGTGCCAGAGAGGGATCCATTTTCACTCCCAGCTAACAGCAGAAAGTGACAAAGCATTGTAAAATCCCTCAAGCACCATTGCAAGTTTGCGAAGATATTCAACTCTATGGAAAGAATGCAGACAATAAGCATTCTTTTTTTGAAATTTTATGTATTTTGTTACTGTTGTTGAGAATATACACAGCAAAACATACACCAATTCAACATTTCCTACACGTAAAATTCAGTGGCATTGATTGAATTCTTTGAGTTGTGTAACCATTCTCACCCTCCTTCTCTGAGTTGTTCCTCCCTCATTAACACAAACTCACTGCCCCCCTGTTTCCTATCCAATCTTTCGAGTTGGTGTTGTCAATTTGGTCACATATAGATAGATCTCAAAAGAGCACAATGCTCAAAGCAGACATTCTTTACTAGCTAAGCTATCGTTTGGTTTTAAGAAGACTTCACAGAATGTTTTTGATTTTAATGTTTAAAGATTATCTCAGGTCAATAATTTCAGGAGTTCATCCAGTCTCCATGGCTCCAGAAAACCTGGAGTCCATGAGAATTTGAAATTCTGTTTCCCCTTTTGATGACGATTCTTCTATGGAATCTTTGATCAAAATGTTCAGAAATGGTGGCTAGTGACCATTCAGTTCTTCTGGTCTCCTGGCAAAGGAGGTAGTTGTTCACATAGGCAATTAAGTATGTATCCCTTAACTTCCTATTCCTGACTCACCTCCTTCCTCTGTTGCCGCAGGCAAATGGAGTCCAAGTCCTGTGCCTTGGATGGATGCTTGTAAGAATAAGCATTTGTTTTGAAGAGACAGAAAGTTGCAGTAATCTACAATCAAATGGCAGATGCAATGTTAAAGAATATAATGCAGAAAAGATTTACACAGAAGCTCATGGATAAAAACTCTGTACACACAGATGATATTTTTAGCAAATTTTAGAGGGCCAAGATAAAAACTAAAAAAACAAGCCCATTGCCATCAAGTAAATTTCGACTTACAGTGACCCTGTAGGACAAAGTAGAACTGTCCCATAGCGTTCCCAAGGAGCGGCTGGTCGATCAAATTGTTGACCTTTTGGTTAGCAGCCTAGCTCTTAACCACTGCTCCACCAGGGCTCCAGAGCCACGACTGTAGCTGTTAAATTGCCATAATCTTTTGCTTTTAATTTGCCTGACCAGTAGGCATCCCTTCCTAGTGCCACCGCCAAAAGATTTTGCCTCCTGATGTCAATAATGCTACTGGAGTCCAGTGATCTTAGTTATTGACCTAAGGAATGGGTATGTGGGCCAGGCAAGCCAATCAGGGCTTTTCTAGATGTATGGATGCTGGAAAAAGAAAGTTCTTTCCAGCTAAACTGGGAGAGCATAAATTTGGGATTGCCAACACCCACCTTTCAATCCATTGGAGAAAGCCAGTCCACAGGTTAAAGCCAAGCAGAGATATGAGATAGATAAATGAGAGGACTTCCTGGCAGTATTGAACCCTGGCTTCCAGTTTTCAGACCTTCCCCCAATTTTCCAAGCTTCTCCATCATTGTTGTTAGTTCTATGGACAAACAACTTCCTTTTCTGTTGCTTAAATTGATTTAAGGCGTATTTCTATCCTGCGGTTGTCTAGGGATGCTGATTAATACAGAAATGAAGCAAGCAGGAAAAGAGAATACAGAATTGGGCAGCACAAAGATAATTCTGTTAGCCACAGTGGCTAAGTATGTTACCAGTTTCTTAGAATGGAGTAACTATAGATTGAGATTATAACCTACTGCAAATCCATTAAATTTATATAGAAAAATGTATATGACTTTTTTTGCAAAGAATGTTACTTATTCAAAATTCTTAATAAGACTTTTCGTGGCAAAACACCCTGACCAAGCATTGTAATAAAAGGTGGATACTATCTGAATCATTTGATTAAGATTCTAGTAATTGTAGTGATCAAAATCAAAATATCTTTTTTTTATTGTGCTTTAAGTGAAAGTTTACAAATCAGGTCAGTCTCTCATACAAAAATTTATATACATTTTGTTATATATTCCTAATTTCTCTTCCCCTGATGAGACAGCACACTCCTTCCCTCCACTCTCTTATGTCCATTTGGTCAGCTTCTAACTCCCTCTACCCTTTCATCTCCTGTCCAGGCAGGAGATGCCAACATAGTCTCATGTGTCTACTTGATCCAAGAAACTCATTCTTTACCACTATCATTTTCTATCCCATTGTCCAGTCCAACCCCTATCTGAAGAGTTGGCTTTGGGAATGGTTCCCGTCTTTGGCTAACAGAAGGTCTGGGGACCATGACGACCAGGGTGCTTCTAGTCTCAGTCAGACCATTAAGTCTGGTCTTTTTGTGAGAATTTGGAGTCCTGCTCCCTCAGGGGTTCTCTGTTGCGTTCCCTGTCAGGGCAGTCATTGGTTCTAGCCGGGCACCATCTAGTTCTTCTGGTCTCAGGCTGATGTAGTCTCTGATTTATATGGCCCTTTCTGTCTCTTGGGCTCATAATTACCTTGTGTCTTTGGTGTTCTTCATTCTCCTTTGCTCCAGGTAGGTTGAGATGAATTGATGCATCTTAGATGGCTGCTTGCTAGCACTTAAGACCCCAGACACCACTCTCCAAAGTGGCATACAGGATGTTTTCTTAATAGATTTTATTATGCCAATTGACTTAAATGTCCCCTGAAACCATGGTCCCCAAACTCCTGCCCCTGCTACTCTGGGCTTTGAAGTGTTCAGTTTATTCAGGAAACTCTTTGTTTTGGCAAAACCAAAATATCCTAAAAAATGAATTTCTGGCACATTTTTTGGGTAGGATTGATCCATTGCTTAGGCGAAGTTAGTCCAATTGGTCGATAGGACTTGAAGGGTAGATTTCACAACAGCTTTCCAAATAATATTGTTCCTTCATGTAATAGCATCATAAAATCTTATATCTACACACGACACCAAACAAATATTTGAGTCCTTAGCTAAAATTAGAAAGAAGCTCACAGACTATCCGATACAATCTCATTCCCAGTGGGAAGCTCTCTACAAATTGTCTGCTAGGTGGCCTGCAACAACTGCTTGAACATTGGCGGTGACTGGGATCCCACTTCCTCACAAAATGTCTTGCCTAGAGCTGTCATTGTTGTTAGCTGCCATGGAGTCAGCTCATGGTGACCTCACGTATAACAGAATAAAATGTTGCCCTGTGTTGTCTCCAGCTTCATGGTCGTTCGATGCGTGAGTCAATTGTTGTGGCTATCATGTCAGTCCATCTAATTTAACCTGAACTGTCTGGTTTCTTTTGTTGAGTACAGGTTTAGCACATTAAAATTTGATATTATAGTAAATAGCAACCTAGCAGATTGGTAGTTAACACTCTGAAAGAATAGGAAACAAACAGGTATATTCTCAGTGGAGATGTGAAGTTTTGAGAAGGTTAGAACTTGAGATGCCTCCTGGAAGGACAGAGACAGGTGGATATTACTGTTTGTTCCCTGAGCAAGAAAAGGGAACATAAAGCATGGGAACACAGGGTGACTGCTAGGTCCCTAAGGCAGGAAGAGGCACTGTGAGGACAATTTGTGCCAATTTCACTTTTTTTGG
Organism: Elephas maximus indicus; assembly: GCF_024166365.1. NCBI lineage: Eukaryota > Metazoa > Chordata > Mammalia > Proboscidea > Elephantidae > Elephas > Elephas maximus. The sequence continues at coordinate 78,684,488 of NC_064840.1, forward strand.
TAAATTATAATGCGAATTATAATTATCATCACCATTAATATAATCATCAATGTGATAAATTAACATCTACCAATATGTTTATCAGAGATCTCAGCCCTTTCATTTGCTTCCTTAGTCAAGAGGATGGTAGAGATGTAATGTCAGAAAAAGGGCTAGGGGATTTTGGTGTTGACAAGAGGCTCTCAGAGTAGGTGTTCTGGTTGTTTATTAGCTAACTAAATAAAACTAAACAAATAAAACTGGCTAAATGGAAAAAAAAAGTGAGGGTGTTTATAGGAAGACTACTAATGTTCCCTCCTGGGGTAGCCACCAGACTTGTGGGATGCAACTGGAACTTGGAATTTTCTCCTCTGTTTTGCTCCATATAAACCTCATTCTTTTCTCTCACCTCAGACCAATTTCTATACCCATGAGAAAATAGTAGAGCTTCAGACACCAGCAAGAGCTTGGCTTGAATTTTTGGGTTCTAAAATGAAAATTCTGGAGAAAGGCTTTGTTGGCCCAGTTTAGAGTAAATTCCCACCACTTGCCCAGTCAACTAGGATTGAGATATTGTATCTGGCCCATCTGGACTCATTTGCCCACCCGGACACCTTTGAATTCTGGCTGGGGTTAGGGGTTATGTAAAAACATGGTGGCTCCCAGGAGAGCCATAGGAAAGGTAGGGTAAAGAAGTGTAGCTCTCAGAGGAATGAGGGAACTCAATAGGCACACACTACATAAAGTAGTATGCTGATTACTTGGCAAGCTTCTCCAGAGAAATAAGGAGAAAAACATACCAATGAAACAGCATTGTGAAACAGCTGGACAACTGTGCACTTTGCTATCATACACAAAATGTTTTTCTGCTTTAAGGAAATCTGTTTGATCAAATATTTTGCCTGGGACAGGCTTCAAGTTAACCAAACTTATATAGATAAAGTCTCTTTGGGAAATGGTCCCCACTGTCAAATTTTCTCTCATTTTCAATTCCTTATATGTGGACTGCCTCCCGCCTCCTCTTCCACTGAGCTGACTGGTAATTCTCCTCCAAGATGCAGGCATCATTTCCTCCAAAAAGTTTTCAGTAACTCCTGCATCTCCCACACTATTATATGTTCTTAAAGCATTCCGTGAATATTTCTTTTATATCATTTATCATGCAGTAATCAGGAAATACCAATCACTTGAAAACACATCATGGTTGGCAAAGTAGAAAGTCAGTGAAAATGAGGGAAACCCTCAACAAGATGGATTGATACCATAGCCACAATGGACTCAAACATACCACGATCATGAGCAAGGCATTCAAGCAGGCAATGTCTCATTCTGTCATATATAAGGTCGCCATGAGTCAGAGCCAACTCGATGGCACCTAACAATAATATAATTATGTCATAAAAATAATATAATTAGGGTATCACAGACTTAGGATACCCTTAAACAATGGGTTGCATCTATTTGGTCTGTTAGTGCTAGTCCCTAACACAAGCCTGGCAGTAAATGATGACTCAATAAACATTTGTTGAATGATTAAGCTTCCATTTCAATACTCTTATAAAGTAATTCCGTCCCTAAATAGCCTTAATTCCTGTTATCTTAATTCTTCAAGCTAAAATATCACTTTGGCAACAATAAACTTAGTTACTAAAAAGAGAGATCTTATTTGAATTCATTATGTCTTTGAATACTACTGCTTTCACATTGTTTTTCTCCATTTGTCTAATTTTATAGGTTGATGTTTTAGTTCAGATATTCTTTTTTTTTTTTTTTTTCAATTTTATTGTGCTTTAAGTGAAAGTTTACAGGGCAGATTAGTTTCTTATTCAAAAATTAATACACAAATTGTTTTGTGACATTGATTGTCATACCTGAAATGTGTCAGCACTCTCCCCCTTTCCCTTCCATCCTGGATTCCTTGCGTCCGTTCATCCAGTTTTCCTGTCCCTTTCTGCCTTCTCACCTTTGCTTTTGGGCAGGTGTTGCCCATTTGGTCTCATATACTTGATTAAACTGAGAAGCACATTCCTCACGTATGTTATTGTTTGTTTTACAGGCCTGTCTAATCTTTGGCTGAAAGGTGGACTCGGTGAGTGCCTTTAGTTCTGAGTTAGCAAGGAGTCTGGGGGCCATAGTCTCAGGCATTCCCCCAGTCACTGTCAGACCAGTAAGTCTGGTCTTTTTTGTGTGTGTGAATTTGAGTTTTATTCTACATTTTTCTCTTGCTCTGTCAGGGACCCTCTATTGTGATCCCTGTCAGAGCAGCCAATGATAGCCTGGCACGACCTATTTCTTCTGGGCTCAGGCTGGTAGAGGCTGTATTTCATGTGGTCCATGAGTCATTTCAATTGATATTTTTCTTCCATCTTTGTATAGTATATCTAGTGTCTGTATTTATTTGTTGTTTTGTGCTGTCAAGTTAATTCTGACTCATAGTAACCCTATAGGACAGAGTAGAGCTATCCCATAGGGTTTATAAGGAGCAACTGGTAGATTTGAGCTGCTGATCTTTTGGTTAGCAGCTGAGCACTTAACCACTGAGCCACCAGGGCTCCTTTACTTAATAATATTATTCTCTATGAAATAGATTTATACCAAACAAAATATTGAGTAAGCTGAAATTTTTAAAACAACAATATAAGCACTCTATGATGTCAGTTATTTTAGTTATTATGGTTATTTTTTATTTAACTAGTATCTTTTCAGCATCACTATTTTGGGATTACCCCCTCGCGGGTACCACATAAGCCTAGGTGTGTGCGGAATAGAGAAAGTCCCAAACCTGATGAAAATTACATCTTTACTCATGAAAATTACGTCTTTACTCATGAAAATTACATCTTTATATCATTTAATTAGTCATGTAGAGTGAGATCTTTTAAATATTGCTACATTTTACTGTTATGTACAACAAACAACACATAGGTAGCATTTTGAATGGTGCTAATAAGTTTAAAAACAAAACAAGAAACTTATAAGAACAGAGAAATTTTTTGGAAGATGAGACCAGTATATATATGGCCTTGTATCTTCAAAGGCTTTTGGGTGTCTTTACTGGAAGGAGATGAATACCTTCCCCACATTTCAAAACATGGACTTTCCAACCATTGTTTGAGTTAGGGTTCAGTATTCCTTACTGCTACTGTACCAGTGACACGAAGAGTGAATCATAATATTTCCAAATGACTAAAATAAAGTTTTAATTATTGTCAATATTTTTGCTTGAACAGGCAGGGAGATAGTTATAGTTCTGGAAAAGTATCCATCAACAAGTGATAAAACTTTTAGTTTCTGACACTTACTTTCAAATTCTTAAGCATCTATTACACATTTGCTTTCCAGCCTGATTCTTCCTTACGTGCCCCAGATGTCTGAGTTTTACCGAAAAGCATGCTGTTGTTAGGTGCAATTGAGTCATCTCCAACTCAAAATGACCCAATGCTTAATAGAACGTTGCCTGATCCTGCGCCCTCCTCAAAACAGTAGGTGTGTTTGAGCCCATTGTTGTAGCCATGGAGTCAGTCCATCTCGCTGAGGATCTGAATAGCATACTACCCAACAAATTTTTTTTCTCATAGAAAGATATGCTTTAAAAATAAAAACTAAATATAGCAACAAGTTATTCTTTTTAAAGCATTTAGGTTGTCAAATATGTCATTTTGCTATCATCCAATTCAAATCTCTATTCAGCCCATGCTGAAAGTGAGTCAGAGAAGGTGTTTTTTTCTTAGAGATTTGAATTGGACCCCAAGATGGTCATGAGGTCTGAGTCAAGAGTTCTATGGGAGCTATGGTGGAAATTTCAGTGGGACTCTTGAGTGAGTTTGTTAGGCTCCCTGCTTTGGAATATCTCTTGTTGTTTCCTGTTCTCGTCTCTTTTAAAATTCCTGTGTGTCACGTCATATGAAAAACTTGGATATCCTCATGCTTAGTTACTGATCCTCTATTCCCATAGAAGGCCAAGAAGGAACCCAGGTGTGGCTCAATGGACAGGAGGTAGGAGATAGGGTGGTGAAGTCCTATGCTTAGCTAGGGAAAAAGTGTAGCCCTTGCTTACATACAGCTTTCCGAGCTCACAGCACTTAAGAGTTTCTATCCCTCAAGGATCTACAGGGTGGCAGATCTTTGGTGGGTGGCCTCCTCTGTGGATCTGAAGCTAACATTATTTATGATCACTAAAGCAGTGATGGAGCCCTGGTGGTGCCGTGGTTAAGAGCTCAGCTGCTAACCAAAAGGCCAGCAGTTCAAATCCACCAGCCGCTTCTTGGAAGCTCTATGGGGCAGTTCTACTGTGTCCTATAAGGTCACTGTGAGTGGAAATTGACTCAATGGCAATGTTTGTTTCTTTTTTTAAACGATAATATTGTTTTTACTGAGATACTTTGGAGAGAAAACTCTAGTAAAAGGCAAGGTAAACAAGAATTTAATTTTAGATAGTGTTTAGTTAATTTATCTGTTAATTCACAAGGGATTCCCTTATCAATATGTCCCAAGGGCTTTCCTGTACTCATGGTGAACACAGTTATTGGGTGTGGAACCTAAGAACTACAGCAAAAAAGACTAGAAGAATTTGAAATAGCCATGCTTTATTGTCACACAAACAACAGATTTCTTTGTAAAAGTGGTAAGTTTCTAAGGAAAGTTTAATGGAGGAGCAGAGAATTCTTTGAAGAGGCAAGGTAAGGCGGTAGTAGGCAAAGAAGAGAACTAGGTAGGTGAAAACTCTCAATCACTGCTTTGTTAATAAATCTACAGCCAAGCAAATACAAAAGCAAAAGACTTCATAACCACTTATCAAGAGCCAAGTGTGAAGGGTGAACTGATGGAGTGAACAGAAGCTTAAGAGATGCCTGGGTGAGAATACTGGCGCTGTATTTCCTCATCGGTACAGCCATGCCAACTTTGCTTAGCTGTGGTGATTAAGTGACAGCTGCTTTTCTTTCCATCTAAAGGTGTGACTACCCAATATTACTATTACATAATTCATACACTTTTTCTTAATGTGAGCAAAGTTCATGAAAGAACAAGGTAAAGGTTATACTTACAGAACGGTATATGCATGAAAGACTTCAGCTTTCAGTATAGATTACACCTCAACATAAAGAAAACAAAAATACTCACACCTGGACCGACAAGCAACATCATGATAAATGGAGAAAAGACTGACGTTGTCAAGGATTTCATTTTACTTGGATCCACAATCAGGATGCATGGAAGCAGCAGACAAGAAATCAAAGGACATATTGCATTGGGCAAGTCTGCTGCGAAAGACCTCTTCAAAGTATTAAAAAGCAAAGATGTTACTTTGAAGACTAAGGTGCATCTGACCCAAGCCATGGTAATTTCAATTGCCACATATGCATGTGAAAGTTGGACAATGAATAATGAAGACCCAAGAAGAATTGCTGCCTTTGAATTATGGCGTTGGTGAAGAATATGGGATACATGGACTGCCAGGAGAATGAATTAATCTTTCTTGGAAGAAGTACAGCCAGAATGCTCCTTAGAAGCGAGGAGGGTGAGACTTCATCTCCTGTGTTTTGGATGTATTATCAGGAGGGACCCATCCCTGGAGAACATCATGCTTGGTAAAATAGAGAGCCAGCGAAAAAGAGGAAGACCTCAACGAGATGGACTGACACAGTGGCTACAACAATGGGCTCAAACATAGCGACGACTGTGAGGATGGCACAGGACTGGGCAGTGTTTTGTTCTGTTGTACATAGGGTCACTATGAGTGGGAACTGACTGGATGGCACCTAGCAACAAAATATATGCATCATCTAAAAGTAAAAGAAGTATTTGTCATTGAGATGTATTCTTACACTAAGGAAAAGCAACAATGAGGGGCTAAAATTAGAACATGCTGTGAAAAGAGTTGTTTTCAAAAGGCATTGTTTTCCTTTTTATCCTTTTCTTCCTCCCTCTCCCTCCATCCCTCCCTCCCTTCCTCTTTCTTTTCTAAGCTCTCAGGTGTTCTGTAGCTTTTTATGCATTGCTGTATACCCTTGGATAGGCAGCTCTCGAAGGATCCATGACATCAGATGAGGTTACGGAGTTAATAAGGAGAAATTACAAAATACATATGTAACAGTTTTTATGGTGATGTATATCAGCTCTTGGAAACCCTGGTGGCGTAGTGGTTAAGAGCTACGGCTGCTAACCAAAAGGCCAGCAGTTCAAATCTACCAGCTGCTCCTTGGAAACTCTATGGGGTAGCTCTACTCTGTCCTGTAGGGTTGCTAAGAGTTGGAATCAACTCAACGACAATGGGTTACATCAGCTCCTGAACGTTGTTCTTGTTGGAGTGTTGATATCTGTAATCATAATGAGAACCACTGTATGGCAGGCACTGTACTAGGCACTTGACATACATCGCCACTAATTCTCACAATACCGCAAGGGTGATTTTCTCATCCTACAAATGAGAAATCAAGGTTCAAGGTTTAGCTGCTAAAAGTCCCACTTGTAGAAAATAATAATGCCAAGAATGATCCCAGGTCTCTCAGATGCCAAAGCCAGTATTCTTTTTATTACATCAGATTTTCTCTTCTGTTTCCTTTCCTACCATTCAGCGTGATGCTTCTGGGATTTTCTGCCCCAGGAGTTCCCTGTGGACCTTGTCATGGCTAAGGACTATTATATTTTCTCATTTATTGTGGGTTTTAATTTGAGTTGGGATCCTTCTTTCCTCTCTCTCTTTCCCTCCCTCCCTCTCTCTCTCTCTTTCTTCCTCTCTCCTTCCCTCCCTATTTCTTTCTGGATCTTGCGTTTTTCTACATCACCGGACCTCTGAGGTAGCTTCCTGGAGCTAACATCTGAGTTAAGCTTGGGGAGAAAAAGTAGAAACTCTATAAAAGCATATGGAGGGAATAATGTGATCAAAGAGGAGAAAAGTTTTCTTCGATTGGGGAAGGTAAATAGTTCACTATGGTGAGAGAAGGGGTTTTCAACACAGCCTGCACCTTGGAACCACCCGGTAAGCCTGCCCTCGAGATTCTGATTTAATCAGCCTGGGCTGGGTGGGAGGCCTGATTTTTAAAAGCTCCCCACGTGGTCCTAAAGTGCACCCGGAGTTGTGAAATCGGGCTGCTGCCTTGCTCCTCCAGTGAGATTCCCGGAACGCACGAGCTGTGTGACCTGGCTTTGTGGGTGAGAGCTGTGTGTGAGAGGTAAGCCGGGGCCAGGGCGTGGAAGGCCTTGAGTGTTGATCTTAGAAAATTAGCTCCTCAGGGTTCCTCAAAGGTAGGAATGAGCCATTTATCCTAGCACCACAGCCTAACAATTTTGTTAGTTGCTTTTATAACACGTAATGTTTTAACAAAGAAACCAGCTGTCATAGAGTCGATTCCGACTCAGCTCGCGGTGACCCCGTGTGTGTCAGAGTACAACTGTGCTTTAGTGTCTGATTGTTCAGAACTAGGTCAAGAGGCCTTTCTTCTCAGGTACCAGTGGGTGGACCTGGACTTGGAACCTTTCAGATAGAAGTTGAGCGTGCTAGCCATTTGCACCATCCAGGGACTTCATTTACCCATTTGTGCTGGTGCATTGCCTCAAAAGCTTACTACTTGGTTTTCTAGTAAGTAGCTTTCCATTTTTTGAAGTATGGTAAGTTGTCCTTTTAAATTGTACACTTTTCTCCTATACTGTCACCGTCATAGTAATTAACCATATAATATACACTCTATGCAAGGTCTATGCAAGTTATGCGTTTGGAAGCCTGGTGGCACAGTGGCTAAGAGCTTGGCTGCCAACCAAAAGGTCAGCAGTTCAAATCCACCAGCCTCCCCTTGGAAACCCTATGGGACAGTTCTACTCTGTCCTGTAGGATCTCTATGACTTGGAATTGACTTGGCAGCAAAGGTTTGTTTGTTTGTTTTAGTTATGTGTCTTGCTGTTTGTTTCCTTTCCCTTGCGCCATGCAAAGCCTTTTGCTTTATTCTGTCAGTATTTTAGTCAGCAACTTTAGTGCATGGGTGACAAAATTATGTAAGGTTCCAGGTAAAACAATCGAATGATTTTCTTGAGTTCTTTTAACCATATTTTGAAAAGAAACATGATGTCTAACAATAAATCATGCAGACACAGCAGGAGCACTCAGCAATTTTAGTGAAATTTGTGTCTCCTGAGTTTGCTAATAAAAATGAATGGGGCAGCTTCTCTGTTCTCACAGGCTCTCCCAAACCATTGCTACTTCTCAACAGACAGCAGCTGTAACTGGACAGAATGCTGAGATTGATGTCAGGATTAAAGGTTATGAGCTATGAAGACAGCTGAAAGCTTAGATTCGTACATTCCATGAAAGGCCGGCTATTGAAATGGAATTTTGAGGGCCCTTTTTGTTTGTTGCTTTTGTTTATTGTGTGTCTGAGGCTAATTATACTAATTAGATCAGAAGGCGTGAGTGGAAATGAAAGAAAAAGCCATTCAAAGAAAAAAAAAGTCAAGAATTGCTTTGTTAGTTGATAACTAAAGGGGAAGAATTGGAGAGTAGTGACATCCTTCCTCGAGCCCTGAGACTGCATTGTGTGGAAATGGAGTTCTTCTAAGCAGACATTATATTTGCTGCTCAAGCCATTACATTGTCTTGGTTGCTGAATTTGAGGACTGAAGATGGAGCTAAGTAAGCTCATAAAGAAATAAAACATGGCCTATAAAGGGTCAGAAAATCCATACACTAGAAACAAAAATCATCTCTGGGTAAAATATTTGTCCAAAATTTCTGTGAGTTGTCAGCAGTCCTACAAAAGGAAGAGACTTAGCTACTGAAGCTTCTCCAAGAGCAATAATGAATAACATCTGGTTACATAAGAAGTGCGTGTGCATTTTGAGAATTATCCTGTTACGGGCCAGGAAGGGCCATGGCATTTTCACCCAGTTAAATGACACAGCAAAAAGCATTGTTGAATGAGAAACATTGAAGGCTAGGCTTCACTGGCTGTTTTTTTTTTTTTGAAAATGCATTGATTTATTCAGCAAATATGTGTTTAGTACTTGTTATGTTCCAGGACTGTCTTAGATAACGGGTCTTGAAGAGTAATACTAAAAAAAAAAAAAAGAAAAATGGGGTAAATGTGGAAACCCTGGTGGCGTAGTGGTTAAGTGCTACGTCTGCTAACCAAGAGGTCGGCAGTTCAAATCCGCCAGGCGCTCCTTGGAAACTCTATGGGGCAGTTCTACTCCGTCCTGTAGGGTCGCTATGAGTAGGAATCGACTCCACGGCAGTGGGTTTTGGTTTTGGGGTAAATGTAAGAAGTTACAGAACCCAGTGGAGGGACCCCTTAACTAGTTCTTGAATCAAGGATGCCTTGGAAAGAAGCAAAGTAAAACAGACCAAATTGTTGAGTAGGAATGGGCAGAGTGAAGTAGATTAGGCGAAGGGCATTGCATATTTAAAAGCCTTAAGGCAAGGAAAAAACAAAAAACAAACCCATTGCCGTCAAGTAGAACTGCCCCATAGAGTTTCCAAGGAGCACCTGGTGGTTTTGAACTGCCGACCTTTTGGTTAGCAGCCATGGCACTTTACCACCAAGCCACCAGGGTTTCCAAGGAAAAGAATGGCAAATTCTTCTATAATTTAAGTTTCTAGTGAGAGAGAATTTTGTGAAAAGAGGATTCTAGAGAACAGGCAGAAATCTGCTTATGAAGGGCTCTGTTAGCTACAATAAGGAGTACTGGCTTCATCCTGAGGCAGAAAGGAACCAAGATAGGTTTGAAGCTGGCAAATGTTGACATGTTTAGAAGTTGCTTTTGAAAAAGTTCACCAATGACAGTGGAGAAAATGAGTTGAAGATATAAAGAATATCCCATCCCAGAGGGGGTGAAATGGTATCTCAAATGGTTTTGATTTACGTCTCTCTCCTGGCTACCCATAGGGTTTTCTAGGATGAAGTCTTTATAGGAACAGATTGCCAGGTCTTCCTCCTCAGAGTTATGTTCCAGGACTATCTTAGATAACTGGTCTGGGTGGGTTTCAGCTGCCAACCTTTCTCTACCAGGGCTACTTCATGGGATCATAACACATGTAAATGTAGTTTCCATTTGATTTTAAAGAATTTTAAGGAATTCATTCATATATAAAAAAAAAAAATCTTTCAAAAGATTTCATGGTTACTTAAAATGATATCAGATTGAGTTTTGGGTATTGAGGTAGCAACTCTTGAAGTCATTCAACAAACAGGTGGATGGATGGTCATGACATTTACTGGAATAGGGAATCCTGGAGAGAATCAGCAGTTCTGTTGGCTGTGCCTGGTTCCCAAGGCCTATTACATAATTCAAGAAAGCAGTTGAGTTTCAAGTAGTCTGGATCTTAGAAGGGGTTTCAGGGCTAGAGGTAAAAATGGGATCTTCACTAGCATATGAAAGGTATTTGCAACCTTGGGATTGGATGAAGCTAATTGACGATAGATTAGGGAGAAAAGAGGGCACACATCTCATAATCTCTACAGAGTGAGGATATTCCACAAAAAAAACCAAAACAAAGCAAAACAAAACCCACTGCTGTTGAGTCGATTCCAACTCATAGCCACCCTATAGGACAGAGTAGAACTGCCCCCATAGAGTTTCCAAGGAGCACCTGGCGGATTCGAACTGCCAACCTCTTGGTTAGCTGCCGTAGTACTTAACCACTACACCACCGGGGTTTCCAGGATAATCCAAGATTCCTAAAAATAAACCATGTCTATGTACCTTAGGAGAACTGGGTGGCTTGGTCATCATGACTGGTTTATCTTTTCAGTTGAGTTGCAACTGAATTAATTACGTAGTGATTTATATTGAATTACTTGATTCCACTATGCCCCAGTTCTGTCTCCCCCCCGCCACCATGAATTAAGATGACCTAAAACTTCCTTGATTTGGTTTGAAACATCATTTTGATTTGCATGGATTTGAAAAGAAATAACTGAAGGGTGTAACCAATGTCACTGAACACATGTATAGAAATTGTCGAATAAGAACCTGTTTTACTGTGTATGCTTTCACCCAAAATACAGTAAAATATTAAAAACAAAAACTTTAGATGCTAATACAAAGTTAATAATGTAAAATAAAATATTAGCCTTCTCTAAAACACAGACCTAAAAAAAGTCACAAATTTCTGATAATGCATGTATTTTTTAAAATAAAAATCATAACTTAGAGATGAAAGAAACATCAGGGATCATTTTAACTTTTGTTGATTTTGTGTTGTTAGTACCTGCTTTGATGAAAGAGGGGTAAATGAAAGGTTTGTATTATTATTATTTTTTCATTACAAAATACTTGTTATAAGGAATTATTTCACTCTAGATATACAAGAGAAAGAAAAACTTTTTTTATTATTCTCGTCTTTCACCTATGGCCAGATGTGCTAGTCACATTCTGCTGTAACCAAAACCTCCCTTTGACTTCTTGATCATGTTCCTTGAGGGCTGTGAATTGGATGAGATTCTGCTGGGCTCTGGATATTTTCTTATGTCAGGATTCAGACCAAAGACGAAGCCAGTATTGTGGCTGAAGATAGGGGAGAGAGAGTGAGATGGAGACAGAAAGAGACAGAATGGAATCATACAGTCGCATTTAAAGCAATTTAACAAAAAAAAAAAAAAATTTTTTTGTTTTTTTTACCACAACATTGTTAAATATTTGGCATGTATTCCCTCAGACTTTTTCCAAGGCATGTACAAATATTTAATATACCTTAAAAATAGAATCTTATTGTATATTTTGCTGTATGATTTTCCTATTTATCTTGTGAATTTTTTACAAATTAAAAACCCATCTCATTTTTTTTAATATGTCCTGAAAAATTCCAATTTTGCTTTTAAAAATACATGGATTTTATTCCACTTCAATATTAATGTTGATATATTTGCTCATATATTTTTTGAGGGTCTGAAGGAAGCGGGGTGACAGACACTGCTTCAGAGGACCAAAACCGTCTGTCTCTCTCTGTAGCTGTTTCTCTCTCTCTCTCTCGCAGGCGCGCGCAGACACACACACACACATTTACTGTCACATTCCCCATTATATAGCTCAGATTCCTGAAATCTTTGTTCTCAGCTATTCTGGTATAAGATAAAATATCAGCCATCTAACTCTCTCTTCTCCTCAAGCATCTCTTCTGGCTATCACCCTCAGTGACTTGTTACAGAGGTAAGTTTCATGCGTAAGTACTTTTGAGGTGACCCTGACAACAGCTGTCAAACATCACTCTAGATAGGGTGACCAAATAATTTATCAACCAGACTAAGGGATTTTTGAGATTATAACGGTGGTATTATTCATTAATACTTCAACTGGGCTGTCCTGAGCAAACCGCCTGTTTTAGTCATTTTCCTCCTGGAGGATATTTTTTTTTTTTTGTCCAAAATTTCTTTTCTACTTTTCACCACAGTATATTCATACCTTTTAAAAAATAATAAAAGAGGCATTTTCTTTATTTTGTGAAATGGCTGTCAGAATACCTGTAAGATTGGAATCACGACAATCTATCCATCAGCTGTTTCGTGTCCAATTTCTGGAGTGGGTCTGCTCTGACCTGTTCCCTGCTATATCTTTTGGTTCAGTTTAGTATCTATACCTCATTACACACTTGAATAGCCATTTAATCTCGCACAACCATCCATATGGTGAGGTCTGAGACCTGGCACAAGAGATAAAGGCAAGTAATTACTATCCGCACTAAACATTTTATCTCCTTGCCACTTAAAAGCTTTTTATAGAAGTACTGATAATCTGGGTGATTAAATGGCTGGTTCTCCATTCTTCCGATAGGTGTTTATGGCCTGGATGTCAACAAAAATTTAGGTTTTAGAAAGTTATAGTTGTAATCGTATCTAAAACTGGAAGGTTGTTTATCATACCTGAAAAAAGTGAACTCATATGAAATGAAAAATATAACACTGTAGGTAGGCTGAGCACTTTATTTTCTCAAATACAGACTCTGCTCACAAAACAGGCTAAAATGAAGCATGTTCTTTCTATTGGAAATATGGCTGAGGATGTCACAATAATGCTTCCTTTCTCTACAAAAATTATTATGCTAGAGTATGTTTCGAATGGAAACCCTGGCAGCGTAACGGTTAAGTGCTATGGCTGCTGACCTTTTGGTCGGCAGTTCGAATCCACCAGGTGCACTCCTTGGAAACTCTATGGGGCAGTTCTAGTCTGTCTTATAGGGCCACTGCGAGTTGGAATCGACTAGACAGCAACGGAATGTTTAAAATACTCTCTTTCCTAATTGTTTTGGGGCACTGTTGAACGCACAGCAGAGTTTAACACTGTAGTGGAAAGTGTATTAAATGTCGAGCAGAGTAGCTCTGTCACAGTCCTGATCTAACGTTGATTGGCTCTATGACCTTGAAAATAAAAAAAACAATAAAAATCATCATTTTTGCCAACTGCATACTTCTTTGCATATGCCACTAATCCTCAGAAGAGCCACACAAAATGGGGGATTAATCAGACTGGAGGGGGTGTGGGTTACTGAAAAGCTGGCTAACTGACGTGGGCTTTGCCCCTCCCCACCCCAGTCCTCCAGATGCTTTAGAAACCAGAGGGAGGGAGAAGAGTCTGTCAAACTTCCATAACAGTGATGGAAACCTTGGGAGCAGCAGAAGCTGTTTTGGCCTTGGGTAAAAGACACCTCCAAGTGGAGGAGGGTCTTCATTACAGACGAAGAGGGAACGATGGCCCCATCGCCAGTACAGAACAGGAAAGTATCAGCAAGCTCAGTGGTGGCCTGGGACAGTGACATTGGGGCCGGCTGGCAACCAACTGGTATGGGAAGACAGTAGAGGAGCTGGATGATGGCTGCCCTTTGACCTTCCTTACTCCCTCAGAAACACTCTAAGGGCTGGAGATTACACTGTGAACAGCCCTCGTAAAGAGGAGTAAAGGCTAAACTAGATTCTGTGCTTTGCACACTTGGTCTTGCATGCTACTTGACTTCTGGGGGAACAGAATGTATGAACTTTACCTAAAGCATGTATGGTGTGGAGAAAGATAAATGTACTGGTAAGAAATTAAAAATATTATTTTGCAAGTTACAGAAAAATATTGATAATATTGAACATTTGTTAATAAATGTATATATGTAGGTACCTATGTGTACCTATGTTGGGCATATTTTATGCCATAAGCACAGAAAAAGACTAGAAAGTATATTCCAAACCCTATGGAACACAGTTCAGCTCTGCACACAGAGGGTTGCCACAAGTTGGAATTGAGTCAACGGCAACCAACAATAACCAACTTTTATAACCTTAGGGAGGTAGGTACAGCGGGCTTGCAGGTTTTCCTTTAGAAACTTCTTTCTTAGCTGTGTTTGTGAAACTGAGTTTGGATCACTTTAGAAAAAATTTTTAAAAAGTATGAAATTTAGAAATTACATTTTTTTGTAACAGTTTATTGAGAAGTAATTTATACACCATGCAATTCACCTACATGAAGTATACAATTCAGTGGTTTTTTATGTTGACATGGTTGTACAAACATCACCACAACCAATTTTAAAACATTTTCATCATTCCAAACAGACAAAACAAAACCGTCTACCCTTCGGCAACCACTCCCTATCCCCCCATTCTGACTGACCATCCTCCCCATGTCCCGGGCAACCATTAATCTACTTTCTGTCTCTATAAATTTGCCTATTCTGTAAATTTCATATAAATGAAAACATATAATATGTGGTGTCATGATTGAATTGCGTCCGCCCAAAATATGTGTATCAATTTCCTAGGCCATGATTCCCAGTATTGTGTGATTGTCCACCATTTATCCATCTGATATGAATTTCCTATGTGTTGTAAATCCTGTCTCTATAATGTTGATGAGATGGGATTAACAGCAATTATGTTAATGAGGCAGGACTCAATCCCCAAGATTGGATTGTGTCTTGAGCCAATCTCTTTTGAGATATAAAAGAGGGAAGCAAGCAGAGAGACGCAGGGAACTCATACCACCAAGAAAGAAGCACCAGGAGTATAGCACATCCTTTGGACCCGGGATCCCTGTGCCGAGAAGCTCCTAGACCAGAAGATTGATGACAAGGGCCTTCACCTAGAGCCAACAGAAAGAGAAAGCCTTCCCCTGGAGTTGGCACCCTGAATTCGGATTTCTAACCTGCTAGACTGTGAGAGAATAAATTTTTCTTTGTTAAAGCCATTCTCTTGTGGTATTTCTGTTATAGCAGCACTAGATAACTAAGATGTGTGGTCTTTTGTGACTGGCTTCTTTCACTTTGGTAATGTTTTCAAGGGCTATTCCTTGTAGCATGTATCAGTACTTCATTCCTTTTTACAGCTCAATAATTTTTCATTATCTGGATATACCACATTTTGTTTATCCATTAATTTAGGTTGTGTTCCCTTTTGGGCTATTATGAATAATATCTACTCTGAAAATTCATATGCAAGTTTTTATCTGGACATATGTTTTCATTTCTCTTGGGCATATTTCTGGAGTGAAATTCCGGGGTCATATGATAACTAAGTTTAACCTTTTGAGTAACTGTCAGGCTGTTTTTTAAAGCAGCTGAACCATTTTACAGTCATGGTGGCAGTGTATGAGGATTTCGATTCCCGATATCCTTACCAACACCGTTACTGTCTTTTTTATTATAGCCGACCTTGGTGTTGTCATGGTTAGGAACCATCGCGTCGATTTTCTGCTCACAGTGACCCATGTGACGAAGTAGAACTGCCCCATCAGGTTTTCTAGGCTGTAATCTTTATGGGGGGAGAGATGTGGCCGTCTGCTTCCCTAAAGATTTATAGCTTTGTAAACCTGATGGGGCAGTTCTACTCTGCCCTATAGGGTCTCTATGAGTCAGAATTGACTGGACAGCAATGTGTTTGGTTTTGGTAATCTTTATGGGAGCAGATGGCCAGATTGTTTTTATTGTGGAGCTGCTGGGTGGATTCAATCCTGCAACCTTTTGGTTAGCAGCGGAGTGCTTCACGGTTACACCACCAGGGCTCCTTATCGCCATCCTAGTGGGTGTGAAGTGGTATCTCATTGTGGTTTTGATTGATGCCAAATGATCCCATTTTAATTTTAATCAAACTTCAATATATTAAATATAATTGAAAAGATTTTTTGTTTGAGGAAGAATGCTTTGGGATACCCCATGTCCTAGAGGGGTATGTGCTTACCATTCTTCACCACTGCGGTCATTGCAGTAGAAAAGTGTGAGATGCATTAAGTTTTTGAACGCCAATCACAACATATTATAAGATCCTGCCAGAACTGTTCCCCACTCCAAAGTATTTATTTTCCTTCTGTGCTAAGGGATTCTTGGCTCAAGCTCTTTATGCAAATCGGAATGTCCTTACTCTCATTTTCACAGATCTGGATGCCCTTGTAGCAGGTATTGAATGCTGCAACTGTGAACATCTTCTGAACTTCTACCTGGATTTTCTCCTCAGCATTTTGGTAATAGTTTATCCAAATGGCATTTAATCACTTTTTATTTTTTAATTTTCTGTTGATTATGCTTTAACTGCCCAGTAGAGAGTTGGCTTTTGGGTCTCAAAGGCCGGCAGTTCCTAGATTGTTGTTGGGTTTTCATTTTTACATCGGCGACAGCACCTAGCTACGTATATCAGGTAAATGGATGACTGAAAAGTGAAGTGATCTATTTTTCATATTCTGATACATGTCATTTATGGCAGTGGATAATACTAAAAATATACACTAAAATGTATGATGCTGTGGTGAAGTTTTCCTCTTAAAATGGTCTGTGCAAGATGTTCACACTTTCATACCCACATTGACATTTTAACTCCTCAGCACCTTAACAGTTCATGCATGTATTTATTTCCAAAAGCTTTAATGAAGACAAACAATAAAACAAATGGAAGAGGGTGTTTCTGTCTTTCATTAGCAAGAAGCAGAGGGGGGCATATTTATGAGACATCTCCAGGACGCCTTTACCTGGATACAGACAAGGTCACGGGGCCATGTGGCGGTGCTGTTCTTTTTTTCTTGTTTAGAAGACAACAAGGTTCATCCATGATGCTGGGAGCTGCTTTACTCATTCAATGCATGGAGCTCTAATCCGAAGAAGGCAGTTGGATGTTTATTTCGTCTCCTTACTATCAAGTTTCCTTTTCTTGTGTCTTCCTCTGCTCCTTTTCCTCTTCCTTTCATGTTTCCTGATGCAACTCCATACAGGCTTCCTCGTCTGGAGTTGACATAGCCTGGGATGCATTCCTCAGTTTTAGCAGGAGTATTGATCTTGACATTTTCGTCATATTCAGAGTGTGCAGTGATCCAAACATGTCCTTTGATGAGGGCTCCGTGTTTCAAACACATCACACAGTCACAAGGTATTTCTGACAGCCACACTCCTCTAGGATACGATCTGCTTTCCTTGAACCATCGTTTTTTTACTTAAATGATTAATGCATCAGCTTCACTTTTTAAGTTCTTACTGGAAAATGCACTTTAGACTCCTGGTTTGAAGCCTCCCAGGAAACAAGTGTCTTTGCCATTGAGATGGGAGCCATTGTGTAGCAAGTGAACTGTCTCCAGTGTACATGACTTTGTTGGATTTACCTCAAGTAATGCCATTGAATTTATTCTTGCAGTAGTGCAGGAGTTCTTATCATTATTTGGGATCATCCTAATAAAAAATTGGATCTAACTTGTACGATTAATTGAATTCTATTTCTTAAGTTGAAATTCTGTTCAGGCCAATTCCACATCATTACTAAACTTATCCGCTCTCAAGTCTTCTCTACTGTTGTTCCGTTTTCTACTGAGAACTTCATATTCCTTCACTTCCCGTTTTTGTGGGAGAATTTACATGTTCCATTAATTTTCCTAAGTCTAATTCACGCTGGGGCTTCTGTGCTTTCAGTCTGCCAGATCCATTTTTGTATGTTCTTTTGTAGACCTCACGTATTGATCTAAATTTGAGCCTTTCCATCATCCTTCTTCCAGTCACAAACTTCACATGAGAGGAGACATATTCGTCTACTTTTCTGTGAATGCCAGGAAATTCTGTGGCAACTTGTTTAGCACTGTCAAGATAATTTTTTTTTTCATGCCTCAGACTTTTATGAGCACCTTCTAGCAATAAATAGAAACTACATGTTCTTTCTGGTTCTTCCTCTACCACTTTCCTGGTTATAATATCTGGAGCTTTAAAGTGGCATTTGTAATTGACTAATATACAGTTAATTGCACGAAGGAAATGTAATGGGAATGTAAAAATAACAAAACAGTTGCTATTGAGTTGACTCTGACTCAGGGAGACCCCATGTGTTTCAGAGTGAAACTGTGCTACACAGGGTTTTTAATGGCTAATTTAAAAAAAAATAATAATTTTTATTGTGCTTTAAGTGAAAGTTTACAAATCAAGTCAGTCTGTCACACATAAGCCTATATACACCTTACTTTTTTTTTTTTTATATACTCCCATTTACTCTCCCCCTAATGAGTCAGCCCGTGCCTCCTTTCGTGATGGTTTTGCCAGTTTCTAACCCCCTCTACCCTCCCATCTCCCCTCCAGACGGGAGATGCCAACACAGTCTCAAGTGTCCACCTGATACAAGTAGCTCACTCTTCATCAGCATCTCTCTCCAACCCACTGTCCAGTCCCTTCCATGTCTGATGAGTTGTCTTCAAGAATGATTCCTGCCTGGGCCAACAGAAGGTTTGGGGACCGTGACCACCGGGATTCTTCTAGTCTCAGTCAGACCACTAAGTCTGGTCTTTTTATGAGAATTTGGGGTCTGCATCCCACTGATCTCCTGCTCCCTCAGGGGTTCTCTGTTGTGCTCCCTGTCAGGGCAGTCATCGGTTGTGGCCGGGCACCATCTAGTTCTTCTGGTCTCAGAATGATGTAACTCTCTAATTCATGTGGCCCTTTCTATCTCTTGGGCTCGTAATCACCTTGTGTCCTTGGTGTTCTTCATTCTCCTTTGATCCAGGTGGGTTAAGACCAATTGATGCATCTTAGATGGCTGCTTGTTAGAATTTAAGACCCCAGACGCCACACTTCAAAGTGGGATGCAGAATATTTTCGTAATAGAATTTATTTTGCCAATTGACTTAGAAGTCCCCTTAAGTAATGGCTAATTTTTAAGAAGTAGATTTCCAGGCCTTTCTTCTGAGGTGAATTCAAACCTCCAACCTTTCAGTTCGCAGCTGAGTATGTTACCCATTTCACTACCCAGGGATTCTGTAATGGGAATAGGAGGATTGATTTTCCTTCATCTTCCATTTCCAAGGGGACGTTTCCTGTCCTATCTTTTAACTGTCTTCTAGGAATTCCTGAGTCTCTCAGTCAATCACTGGACCTGACAAAAGGTTAACATTTATTGTTTCCTTTTTACTTGGCCAGCTCCTGTTAAGCATCAACAGTTTGGATAGCTCTCAGAACAAAGTGAGATATTTGCCCTTCCTTGCTGTTACTGAGTGGTTTAAAGCCAGGAAAGGTGTGCATCAGTGTTGTGTCCTTTCACCACACTTATTCAATCTGTATGCTGAGCAAATAATCAGAGAAGCTGGACTATATGAAGAAGAATGTAGCATCAAGTTTGGAGGAAGACTCATTAACAACCTGCGCTATGCAGATGACACAACGTTGCCTGCTGAAAGTGAAGAGGACCTGAAGCACTTACTGATGAAGATCAAACATCACAGCCTTCAGTACGGATTACACCTCAACACAAAGACAACAAACATCCTCACAACTGGACGAATAAGCAACATCATGATAAAAAGAGAAAATATTGATGTTGTCAAGGATTTCACTTTACTTGGATCCATAATCAACGTCCATGGAAGGAGTGGTAAAGAAATCAAATGATACACTGTATTGGGCAAACCTACTGCAAAAGACTTGTTTAAAGTGTTAACAAGTAAAGATGTCACTTTGAGAACTAAGGTGCGCCTGCCCCAAGCTATAATATTTTCAGTCACCTCATATGCATGCAAAAGCTGGACAATGAATAAAGAAGACCAAAGAAGAATTGATGTCTTTGATTTATGGTGTTGTTTGAATATTGAATATACCATGGACTACCAGAGGAATGACCAGTCTGTCTTGGAAGAAATACAGCCAGTATGCTCCTTGGAAGTAAGGACGTCAGGACTTTGTCTCATGTCCTTTGGCCATGTTCTCAGGAGGGACCAGTTCCTGGAAAAGGACATCATGCTTGGTAAAGTAGAGGGTCAGTGAAGGAGAGGAAGACCCTCAACGAGATGGATTGACACAGTGACTGCAACAATAAGCTCAAACACAGCAAGAATTATCCTCAGGATCAGGCAGTGTTTTGTTTTGTTGTACACAGGGTTGCTATGAGTTGGAATCAACTTGGTGGCACCTAACAACAACAATAATTCTGAGCCATGAGAATACTTACTTCCTGGTGGCCCCTTCCTGGGGTTGTCTGATTTTGCAAATGAAAATACAAAACATGGAGTTAAATTTGAGATTCAGATAAACAATATATTTTTTAGTCTAAGTATATCCCAAATATTATATGTTTGTCTGGAACTCAAATTTAAGTGGGTGTTCTGTGTTTTACCTGGTAGCCTTAGCCTTCGTCTCCCTTGTCTATGATTTGGGATCTAGCATGGTGGGAATCACATTAATGCCTACAGGGTGTGATTAGGACTGACCTGTGCATCTCCTCAGATATTCTAAGTGTAATTTAGCATCGAAATGTCCAAATTGGAAGGAACATTTCAACTTGATTTTATTATCATTTTACACGGAGGCAAGGCAACAATCTAGGGACCTTAAACATGCCCATGTAAGTTAAAGATTGAAGCAAATAGGCACATTTTTGTGTAGAATAAAAATCTATTCTTGAAATGTAAAACACCTTAGTCAAACATAAGATATTAGAACTATTTGAAAGTATACAGCAGAGTCGTTTTAATGACGGGGAAATATGTTAAAATGAATAAAGGTCACATATTGCATTCAATTAAAATATTATTCAATTTAAATATTTTCTGGCACCTCTACCATGTGCTGAGTGTTCAAGCACCCGACCTGCTTACAGTCAATAAGGCGAGACATTACTTGATAATTATTCATTAGTTACAATTTTAACTGTAACTGATATGGAAAACTAGTACAGAGTGCTATAAGAACATTTATATTTCAGGGAATTAGAGGTCAAAGAATGTCTAATATTTTTACAAGAAAATAAAAACAAACTATTTCTATTTTGGAAAAATATATTAGTAGAGCATGAATTTATGTAAAATATGAATGTTAGGTACAAAAGATACGGCTTCCTGCTTCACATGTTTTGGGTACAAATATGTTCACTTAAAAAAAAGTTTCCAATTAATTACTTAAGGATTCCCTGCTTTCAGTTTCTTACCTTGGCAATTAGCATAAGCTCTAAACTCCTCACTGTGGCCTCTGAATTCTCCTTCTGGCTCTTGTCTCCTACCACAGTCCCTTTACACCCAAAATAATTGGCTATTCTCCAGCCGTTGTGGTCTTTTTTCTATTCCTTGAATATGCCTAGTTTGCTCTGACCTCCTTGGAAGCCCTGGTGGTGTAGTGGTTAAGAGCTACGGCTGCTAACCAAAAGGTCAGCAGTTGGAACCCACCAAGTGCACCTTGGAAACCCTGGGGGGCAGTTCTACTCTGTCCTATCGGGTCACTATGAGTCAGACACGACAGCAACGGGTTTGTTTTGGTTTGGGTTTTGCTCTGACCTCAGGGCTTTGCACTTGCTATTTCCTCTGCTGGGAAAGCTGTTCAGACGATGTTGGGCAGGACGACCTTCTGCTCGTTCTGACCCTCACCTCACCTGCCCTTTGAGGGAAGGGCTTCCCTGACAAGCAGTATAGCTCACTACGCCAACTCCACTTCCATCGCACTGCATTTTCATTGGTTTCACAGCAATTTCATTTTCTGAAATAGTCTTGTTTTTAAAATCTGTCTACCTATTTGCTGTCTCTTCAAAGAATGGTAGCTTCATGACAGGTGGTATCCAGAAATGTAATTAGATGCAGGAGCACATTCCCCAAAAGGTGCAACTGTTCCACAAATTTAAAGTACGATGTTTGTTTTAAGGCTATAATAAAAGGTTGTAAGTGGAAGCAGTGTGAAAGCAAAGCCAGAAATAAGTTGAGAAGGCAGTAGTTTTCTAGAGTTGCCATAACAAATTGCCATAAACCAGGTGGTTTATAACAACAGAAATTTATTCTCTCAGAGTTCCGGAGGCTACAAGCCTGGATTTAATGTCAGCAGGGCCACATCTCTCTGAAGTCTCTAGGGGAAAATCTGCTCCATGCCTTTCTGTTAGCTTCTACGTGACTGGCAACCCTTGGCTTGTAGAACCATCATTCCGATGTCTGCCTCCATCGTCACGTGGCACCCTCCTGCATGTCTGGTTCTTTTTCTCTTCCCCTTTTTCCTATAAGGGTACCAGTCATATTGGATGGGGTCCACCTTAATCCAGTATGACCTCATGTTAACTAGGGAGATCTGCAAAAACCCTATTTTCAAATGAGGTCACGTTCACAAGTACTGGAATTTCAACATATTTTTTGGGGGACACGATTCCAGCCATGACAGTAGTGAAGAGTGGCAGTGTTTCTAAGTGTTTGGTGCCTCAGCAACAGTGGTCCAGGCGTCACCATTCTCATGCTCCCAGCTCGGAACCTGGTTAGACCTCTGCTGGAACTCAGTACAATTTTGTTGAACGAATGAGTGAAAGAAAGATGGAAGGAAAGTGCTATGTTCTCTAGGGGCGATAAGCCCAGTGGCTTCTTCTGAAACTCATCGCCGTTCCATTCCCAATTGTCCTAGAATCCATCAGGCTTTCTCTGTCTGAATGAACCAATTCTACTTCTAAGACAATAGAGAGACCTGATGACATCTTCTTCATACCAAAAATTCTCCGTTACACTGTAAATACTAATCCTAAGAATAATGTTTTTATTTACGATTTAAGACAGCATTTATTTCAAGGCATCATTTCAGCCTATTTCCTAAACTCTGGCTCAGCATATTTTCTGTCTATCCTACAAAGACAAGAGAAGTTTTACAGGGGGTAGCACAGAGGTCTGAGAACTTGCTGTGTTTACCTTCTGGCAAATGCACCATGCGTGCACCCCCAGGATCTGTTTGATTTCCTTCCCTTTTCTCTTACTCACTGAAACCTAAATATTTAATGTGAGAGATTCTGTTCAGATGAAAAGTGGCTCAGTGCCAACTCTGGGTAAGTTCCCTGCCTGCGGACATGAACAATTACCAACTGAGGAGAGATGTCTGTACAACGTTGTCAGTATCAGTTGCAATAATCGATGGGCTTTTTGTTTTATTCTGGTACTTAAAGTAGCATCTGCTATATCCTCATGATAAAAATGAATGAGATTTTCCAACTATTTTATTATCTCTTCAGCTTTGTGTCTGAAGATCAATGTTTTACACACTTGATTGCATTTCATCGTTACCAGTCAGCTTTCCCTGTGGGCTCTTTTTAATTTGCTGAAATTGGCTGCAATCAGGGCTTCTTATTCTTGTCTATAAAGCCCACATTTAAATTAAAAATGAGTTCTCCAAAAATAGTTTCTCATTTCTGGCTATGTTCTGCTCACTATCAACACGCACACGCATAGGAAAAAAAAACACCCAAACACCTAAGCAAACAAAAGAGAACAATTAAAAGGAGAAAAGCAGATCAAAGTGTATTTCATAAACAGAGAAGTTTCATAAATGTATGATATTTTACATTAGAATGTGTGTAAATTGGATATATTACAACCAGAATGCTCCTTAGAAGTGAAGATGCCAAGATTTCAACTTGCTCGCTGACTTTGAACACATCACCAGCAAAAACCAATCGCTAGAAAAGGGTATCATGTTTGATAGAGTAAGAACCAAAGTCAAACCCACTACCGTCAAGTTGGTCCGACTCATAATGACCCTGTAGGACAGAATGGGCTGTATCTTTACGGAAGCAGATGGCCCCATCTTCTTCCCCTGAGAGGTTGGTGGGTTTGAATCTCCAATCTTTAGGTTCACAGCCAAGCGCTTTAACCATGGTGCCACCAGGGCTCCTTTGGTAAAGTTGAGGGGCAGCAAAAATGAAGGAAACCTTCACTGAGAGGGACTGACATGATAGCTGCAGCAATGGCCTCAAACACACCGGTGATCGTGAAGATGGCACAGGGCTGGGCAGTGTTCTGTTCTGTTATACATAAGGTCGCCGTGAGTCAGAGCTTACTTGATGGCAGTTGACAAACACCACAAATGATGTATGGCTACACGAGGAATCTCTATCCTATTTGTCTGTGGGTATCAGTTTGTCTTTTATTTAATTGAATAAAAGCCTGAAAAAAGATATTTAGTACTTAATACTCTTTTCGTTTTGGTCCACACCTCATTTAGATAAAAAGACTTCATATTAAAGTTAAACAGTAGGAAGCGTTACTAAAAAAACTGTATTTTAGAGGGTTTTGATTTCTGAATTTAAAAGATTTCATACTCCTTTGTAGCACAGACTCTTCCTTCCCCTACTCTTTGTTTTTTAAGTGAACCAGAGAAGGAGCAGCTAATTAGGGTTTTCAGCCTGACCGGTGTCTAACCAATTATGTCCACAATACTTTCAGATATTTACACTGGAAAATTTAGCTTTTCAACATTTAATTTACCTGAGGGTACTTATGTGACAATATGCCTTTGCTATTGCT
Source organism: Elephas maximus indicus (assembly GCF_024166365.1). NCBI lineage: Eukaryota > Metazoa > Chordata > Mammalia > Proboscidea > Elephantidae > Elephas > Elephas maximus. The sequence continues at coordinate 78,709,133 of NC_064840.1, forward strand.
ATCCATAATTGATTTCTTAGCACTAATTTGAAACTTTAACTTTTTTTTTAATTAAAATTTAATTCTAGGAGACATGTGTAACTTTTCTTTACATTTCAGTATACATATTAACCTATTACAGATCAGAGACTAGACATTTCGATTTCAAAAGAGAATCTTTTATGAAGAAATAAAAACAGGGTTAGAAGAGAAAATTGTGTATAAACCTCACTAGGGAAACGTACTACCATAAACTATAAAATGTGAACAAATTATATTTATTTCTATCTTCTTAATGGCTAAGAGCTTGGCTGCTAACCAGCAGTTCAAATCCACCAGCTGTTCCTTGGAAACCCTATGGGGCAGTTCTATCCTGTCCTGTGGCGTCGCTATGAGCTATGAGTTGGACAACTCTATGGCAATGGCTGTATTCAATCTTAATCATAAGAATGAATTGAAATTATGCCAGTTTTAGTAATACTTAAAAAAAAAAAAATTCTGTCAAAAACATGGTGTTAGCTTTCTTTGTCTTTTTTTTTTTTAAGAAGAAAGTCTTTTAAAAAATAAATTAGATTACCATTCATGGAATCAGGTAACTAGTAACTCACTTAGCACTTGTAGAAAAATACCTTTTGTTGTTGACACTTATTTAGCTAACAATGTCCAGTATCTTTTGGGGGCAATAAGCACTTTCTGGCTAGTTACTTACGTCATTCTGATATAATAGTCCTGGTCCTTAAGTTGCCACTCATTCTAATGATTCTTAATTCCATACATGTAGCTATCATTATCATAACCCAAATATCCAGATTTTATGTACAACTGTAAAGCAGTTTTAGAACAACAGTGTTAACATTTTGAGCACTTACTATGTAACAAACGCTGCACAATTTCGTTCACTTCTCTCAACTTCTCCATGTCACAGGGACTCCTGTGTTGCATTTGACAGCCACAAAGAGATAAAATAACTTTCTTCAATGTCATATGTAGGGAGATGGAAAAATTTGAAATCAGACTGTCTGAATTTAAAATCAATGGGCTTAAGCACTAGACAGAGCCCTGGTGGCACAGTGGTTAAGCATTCATCTGCTAACCAAAAAGTCGGCAGTTCGAATCCACCAGCCGCCCCTTGGAAACCTTACGCGGCAGTTCTACTCTGTTCTATAGAGTCGCGGGTTTGGTTTTGCTTTTTAACCACTAGGCTATAGCTGGTTTACCCATTGCCACAGAGTCGATTCTGACTCATAAAAACCCTTAAAAAACCAGTACCCAGTGCCGTCGAGTCGATTCCGACTCATAGCGACCCTACAGGACAGAGTAGAATAGATAATACATAATAGCTTATAGATAGCTTATAGGAGTTATAGATAACAACCCTTATCTATAAGTTAATCACTCCCACTTCCACAGCTTCCATTTTCAAACACTTAAAATTATTTATTTTTACATCCCTCTTTCCCAGGAGATGGTGAGCCCTTGCAGGATAGAGATTGTCTTATTTTTCTACATGATGCAGAGTCTAGGCAGTGTCTGACATGCAGCCAGCACTCAGCAAGTGCTAACTGAATTAGAAGTGTAATTAATTTTGTTTACCTAAATTCAGCTATTTTTTAATTTGCGTCTGTCTTGTCTCAATGATCGTTCTAAATGTGTTTCCTTTTTACTGACCTACAAAAAGCAAAGCGATAGAATAACTTGCATAAGAGATCATCTTCATGGTCTGCACCATTAAAATTTTTCTGTTTCAAATCTGCAGATCTAAAGGGCATAGCTTGTTATCCAAGATAAATCTTCCATATAAAAGGTGTGAAAGAATAACAAGAAATTTTATGGAAGTGTTTAGCAGTCTTTCATTTCACCTCACTCTTCACTCCATTATAACCAATAGATGTCTATTTCCATGCCTTTAAGTTCTGCCGCATCAGACGTTGTCAGTTCTTATGGTTATTACACAAGGGGCGACAAGAGGGAAGGGAACAAACATTGGTTAGCTGAAGTCGAGTAATCAAAGCTGACTGTTGTTGCCAAGTGAAGAACCCAATAGGCAAGTCATTCTTTCAAATACAGTGTCAGGCGCCACGACCCATTTCACGTTGGAGCTTTAAGGCAATCTTTCAACCACAAAGAGGTACATCATTAAATCTAAAGACATGCATGTCACATTTAAACATGACTACCATCATAGGTCGCTCTTCTCCTTTACCTGGGAAATATGATTTTAGGAGAAAATCATCATTGTTTGAAGGTTCTGGTAAAATAAAGAAAGCGAAAGTAAAACAACAACAACAACTTCTATTTAGTCTTGTTTTATGATGTTTAAAATAAATAAGTTTGGTTTGTGTCTGCAGCAATGGGTTGAGACATTTGCAAGCACTTGAGTGTCTTTGCTTCTTCATCTCCTCCACTCTATAAAAAACAAAAACAAATTGCCATCTAGCTGATCCTGACTCATGCTGACCTCATGTGGCACAGAGTAGAACTGCTCCCTAGGGTTTTCTTGGCTGTAATGTTTGCGGAAGCAGATTGCCAGGCCTTTCTCCTGTAGCACATCTGGGTGGGTTTGAACCACCAACCTCTAGGTTAACAGTTGAGTGTAAACCATTGGTGCCACACATGGACCTCCACTCCATCAAGCTTCCTTGTTTCCTCTTCTCCAGAAGACTCTTTGAAACTTCTGGCTTGTGTTCTTGCCTCCAATATATCTTCCCTCCAATCCATAATCCTTATTACTGCCAAAGGTATTTTTCTTGAACTTATCTGTGTAAGACTCTATGTGGTCGTATCAACAACCCTGCTTTCCTCTCCCACCCCTCTCTCTTTGGCTCGCTTCATTCTAGCCACATAGACTGCTTCTTGAACACACCAAACAGGCTTCTACCTCAAAGGCATAACACTATTCCATTTCCAGAGAATTCTTTTCCCTCAGGTAAACATGTGGCTTGCTATCTCAACTCTTAGGGTTCTGTGCAAAGTTACCTCATCCTTCCCTGGCTGTTCTATACACCTAGGTTGTGAACCATGGCCCATGCCTGTTTTTGTATGGCCTAAAACTAAGAGTGGTTTTTCTATTTTTAAATGGTTTAAAAAAAAAAAAAAAAGAAGAAGAATAGTTTGTGGCACATAAAAACTATATGAAATTCAGTGTTCAGTGTCCATAAGTAAAGTTTTATAACACAGCTATACCCATCCACTCACACAGCGTCGTGGCTACTTTGCATTACAGCAGCGGGGCTGAGTAGTTGCCAGAGACCTGTGGCCTGCCAAGGTGAAATATTTTCTATCTGGCCCTTTACAGAAAAAAGTTTGTTGACCTCTGTAATATCTAACATTGTGTCTCTCACCCCACCCTGACCCTAACTTCCTTGTCCTGCTTTACTTTTCTTTATGGCACTCTCGCCACACAATTTTCTTAAGTAAATGTTTTTATCCGAATACAGAATATAGAAAAATGCACAGATTATCAGAGCACAGCTCAGTTATTCTCAGAGTTAACATACTCATGGAACTGCTACTCAGATCAAGAAATAGAACATTACAGCATCCTGAAGACTTCCAGAAATCCATCCACTCAATTATCCTTCCCCAATGCAGTAACAGAATCAACTCCACAGCAGTGGCTTTGGTCTTGTTTTTTGTTGCAGGAAGAGTTGTTTATTTTTTTATCGTGCTTTAGGTGAAAGTTTACAGCTCAAGTTAATTTTTCACTCAAAATTCATTTGAAACTTTATACACTTATTGTTTTGTGACATTAGTTGTAATCCCCGCAACGTGACAGCACACTCCCCCTTTCCACCATGCCTGTTCAACCAGTTCCAGGCCCTTCCTACCTTTTCATTTTGATTTTGGAAAGCAGCTGCCCATTTGGTCTCGTGTATCTGATTGAACTAAGAAACACGTTTCTCATGTGTTATTTTATAGTCCTGTCTAATCTTTGTCTGGAGACTGGGCTTGGGGAACAGTTTCAGTTCTGAATTAACAGAGCGTCTGGGGGCCATAGTTTCGGGGCGTCCGCCAGTATCTGTCAGATCATTAAGTCTGGTCTTTTTATGTGAGTCTGAGTTTTGTTCTACATTTTTCTCTTGCTCTGTCCTGGACTCTCTGTTGTGTTCCCTGTCAGAGGGGTCATTGGTGGTAGCTGGGCACCATCTATCCAGTTCTTCTGGTCTCACGCTGGTAGAATCTCTGGTTTGTTTGGCTTGTTAGTCCTTTGGACTAATATTTTCTTTGTGTCTCTGGCTTGCTTCATTCTCCTTTGCTCCAAGTGGGATGGGACCAATTGATGTATTTTAGATGGCACCGGGTACTGTGTTTTTAGATGGCTGCTAGCAAGCTTTTAGGACCCCAGACGCCACTCACCAAAGTGAGATGTAGAACATTTTCCTTATAAACTATGTTATGCCAATTGACCTAGCAGGTTTTTTTTTTTTTTTTTGGTTTAATGCAGTAACTGTTCTTATAACACCATAGATTAATTTTGCCTCTCTATGATCTTTATACAAATGGGATTGTATAATATATAATTGTTGTGTCTGGAATCTTTCACTCAACACTACATTTGTGAGATTTATCGATGTTGTTTTATGTAGGTCATTCAATTTATATTGCAATATATTATTCCATTGTATAAATAAATCTCAATTTTAAAATTAATTTTTCTGCAGCAAATTAATTTTACTATTGTAAAACCTGTGAAAGTCAGAACATGTATAAGGTGAAAACCTATCAAAGAAGGAAAACTCAAACGTTCTCCACTAAAACAAGCAATAAAAAAGTGGTAAGACTGAACTCTGCCAAAGGTGGAAAACTTGCAAGACCTGGAAAAACAAGGCAGCCCTGTTGAGTTCCGGCTGTCACAGGTTTCACTGTATTTTACCCATGTTACTATTTATTTGGAGCCCTGGTGGTACAGTGGTTAAGAGCTCAGCTGCTAACCAAAAGGTCAGCAGTTTGAGTCTACCAGCCTCTCCTTGAAAACCCTATGGGGTTGTCCTAGTCTGTCCTATAGAGGGTCATTATGAGTTGGAATCGATTCGATGGCAATATTTATTCAGCTTTCTATTATATTCAGTTTTGGACTATCGCACTGTGAGTATTCTTGTACATGTCTTTTGGTGCACATATGTATGTGCTTCTATTGGGTACAGGCATAAAAAAAACCCGTTGCCATTGAGTCGATTCCTACTTATAGCAACATATGCATAGGAGTGGAATTACTAGGTCACAGGGTATGTGCGCGGTATCAGGATTGGAGGAAGACTCATTAACAACCCACAATATGCAGATAACACAACCTTGCTTGCTGAAAGTAAAGAGGACTTGAAGTACTTACTGATCAAGATCAAAGAATACAGTCTTCAGTATGGGCTACAGGTTATTGAAATTGTCAAGGATTTCATTTTACCTGAATCTACAATCAACACCCATAGGCAAATCTGCTGCAAAAGCCATCTTTAAAGTGTTGAAAAGCAAAGATGTCACTTTGAGGACTAAGGTGTGCCTGACCCAAGACATGGTATTTTCGGTTGCCTCATATATATGCAAAAGCTGGACAATGAATAAGGAAGATCGAAGAATTGATGCCTTTCAATTATGGTGTTGGTGAAGAATATAGAATAAACCCTCCACTGCCAGAAGAACAAACAAGTCTGTCTTGAAGGAAGTACAGCTAGAGTGCTTCTTGGAAGTAAGGATGGCAAGACTCCATCTCAAGTACTTTGGATATGTTATCAGGAGGACCAGTCTCTGGAGAGAGACATCATACTTGGTAAAGTAGAGGGTCAGCAAAAAAGAAGAAGACCCTTGAAGAGATGGATTGGCACACTGGCTGCAACCATGGGCTCAAACATAGTTATGATTGTGAGGATGTTTTGTTCTGTTGTATACAGGGTTGCTTTGAGTCGGAACCAACTTGACAGCACCAAAAAACAACAAGAGAATATATAAATCAGCTTTGGTAGATATTGCCAACCAATATTCCAAATTGTTTATACCATTTTCATTCTCACCAAAAAAGCGTGAGTGTGCCAGTACTAGGATGTGAACACAACTTGTACAAGGCAAGGTCATGGAAGCTCCAAGTTGTTGTTGTTGTTGTTAGGTGCCATCAAGTTGCTTCCATCTCACAGTGACACTATATACTATGCACGACAAAACACTGCCCGGTTCTGTGCCATTGTTGCAGCCACGGTGTCATTCCATCTTGTTGAGGGTCTTCTTCTTTTTTACTGAACTGTGCATTAAAGCCCAGGTGGTACAGTGGTTAAGTGTTCGGCTGCTAACCAAAAGGCTGGCAGTTCAAATCTATGGATCCTTGGAAATCCTGCGGGACAGTTCTACCCTGCCCTATAGGGTCACTTTGAGTCGGAATCTGTCTTGTGAATTATAGAGATGTTTAGCAACGTCCCTAGGCTATACCCATTAGATGTCAATAGCACCCACCCTACTCAGGAATGACAACCAGGAGTATCTCCAGACATTACGGAATGGCTCTTGAGAGGCAAATTTGTTCTCAGTTGAGAACCAGTATGCTAGATCCGTGAGAACAGGTGTTCTATCACTGTCTCCAAATGTTTAGCACAGTGTTTGACCCATAGTAAGTGCTTCAACAATTAAAGCTTTGTTTAGTTTTCTGCTGGCTATATATCATATCATAACCACCTGGAAAACTTTAAAAAGGTACACCTTCCCGACTCCAGTTTACAGCCTACTGAATCCAAACCTTTGGATGGGGTAAAGAAATCTGTAATTTTAAAAGGCTTTCCAGGGCATTCGAATGAGCAGCGTAGTCTGAGAAGGACTGTTTTACATGGGTCATGTTTATTAATTGACTAATAATCCAAACGGAATGTCAGGTCACGCTGCACATTTTCATGGAGATAGAGAAATTTTCCTCTTTAATAAAGTGCAGATACATGTTTCATTCTATCAATTTATTATCTGAAAAATATATCAAATTCACGAACATTGTGTTGATCTAGTCAATCTATAGTACTTACACTTAAGAGTTCTTACTCTTAATAAGCTGTTTCCTTTGTTTTGAAATATGTCTGCTCATAGAAACTATTTTTCATTCTTCTGACTTTCTCTGAGAAATGCAATAAGAGGAGAATTTTGTTAATTATACCACCTTTACACTGTTATAGTCACCTTTGGGGGTAAAAATTGTAATAGTAATCAGAGCAGAAGGTAATGAAAAGGAAATTGTGACTCCTTGAGAAATAAAAGAAACCAATTTATACATGCCTCACCTCTTTGACTTTAAATTGTAAAATTTAACAACATAAAGCACAAAGGAGATTGTATTTTGCAACTACATTTTTTCAAGTAATATAAACATGGGTCTGGTGAAATTACATTTTTATGCAATAGGAGGGCAGTTTTTATACTTAACTTTTAGTCTTTATTGATTCTGGGATAGTTTATTGTGAAGCTTCTATACGTGTCCTTAGATTTACCAAGGAAAAGAAATTACGTTTTGACTTACTGTCACAAACTACAATATTGATAGTATAATACAAAATTTCTTCTGTGAAAATTCTGGAGCACCTGAAACCAGTTACCTGAAAACCAAAGGAAGACAGCTGCTCATTTTCCATTTTTCTAAAATTTTCTTTTGTTTTGTTCCCTTCCATAGGGCCCATTGTCCTACACCCACAAAACAATTAGAGCTCTTCTTCACTGGGCACATTTAATATATTGTTGTCATTGTTAGGTGCTGCTGAGTCGGTTCTGACTCATAGCAACCCTATGTACAACAGAACAAAACACTGCCTGGTCCTGTGTCATCCTCACCCTCACAATCAATGTTATGCTTAAGCCCATGGTTGCAGCCACTGTGTCAGTCCATCTCATTGAGAGTCTTCCTCTCTTTCAGCGGCCCTCTACTTTACCAAGCATGATGTTCTTTTCCAGGGGCCAGTCCCTCCTAACAACATGTCCAAAGTCCATGAGGCAAAGTCTCACCATCCTTGCTTCTAAGGAGCATTCTGGCTGTACTTCTTCCAAGACAGTTTTGCTCATTCTTCTGGCATTCCATGGTAGATTCAATATTCTTCACCAGCCCCATAATTCAAAGGAATCAATTCTTCTTTGTTCTTCCTTATCCGTTGTCCAGCTTTTGTATGCATATGAGGCAATTGAAAATACCATGGCTTGGGTCAGGTGTACCTTAGTTCTCCAAGTGACATCTTCATTTTTCAACACTTTAAAGAGGTCTTTTGCAGCAGATTTGCCCAATGCAATACGTTGTCTGCTTTCTCGACTGCTGCTTCCATGGCTGTTTAATATATTACCAGTTAGAAATGAATTTTAAACGTCTTATTGAAACATCACAATTTCTTTATTATTTGTGATGTACCCTGCTGGTTCCCTACCCAATATACTTTCTCTCCTATGTCTTACAGCTAGAACTTGACATGTTTTCACAGTAGTAAATGAGTCTAGCTGAAAAGAACTCAAAATTCTACATATCCCAACCTCCTTTGCAGCTATATGTGGTCATGTGACACAGTTTTGACTGATAAAGTACAAGCAAAAGCCATTGAGTAGGGCTTCTAGAAGAGCTCCTAAAAAAGATACACTCCACTGGTAACTACGTTTTCCCTTTGCCTTTCCTTTTCTTTCTGCCTGGAGTTTGGAGGTAAAGCAGTCATCTTCTAACAAGCTGGGAGAGCAAAAGACTCTTGATAATTCTAGCTCAACAGGCAGAGAAAAGACCTGGGTTCCTGAAACCATCATGATGCATTTGAACCAACTTACCTTGTTATATAAGAAAGCAAAAACAAAAAAATCCCATTGTCCTCAAGTTGATTCCAACTCATAGGAACCCTATAGGACAGAGTGGGACTGCCCCACAGGGCTTCCAAGGCTGTGTAGTCTTTACAGAAACAGACTGCCACATCTTTCTCTATGGCTTCTAACAGCCAACGTATTGGTTAGCAGCCAAGAGCTTTAACCACTGCACTAACAGGGCTCCTGTATGAGAAAGTAAAACTCTATTAAAGGCACCATAAATCGCATTTTCTCTTATGTTCTGCTGAACCGTCTGATAAACCATCCGTGCACCACATCCTTATGGCTGGTCTGGTTCTTCATGCTCCTCATCTTTTTGGAATCCTTTTGCCTTATTCCTGGACTTCAAGCATTTTTCATATTCATTCTATCCTTAGTAGTATCACTGTCACGGTTACCAATTCCACTGACATCCTTGACTAGGTAACCTCTGTATGTTTCCATTTTCTTCTTCTGTTTATTCTACACACTCTATTTCAGAAAGTTTCCATTGTTTCCTCATGGTTAATCCTACAAAAACACCGTGATTCTTAGCTGTCTGCTTATACTTAAGAGTGGGGCCCTACCAGCATAGCAGGGGTGGGGGCTTGGGGACCATGGTTTTAGGGGACATCTAGGTCAATTGGCATAATAAAATCTATAAAGAAAACATTCTGCATCCCACTTTGGAGAGTGGTGTCTGGGGTCTTAAGCTCTAGCAAGCACCATCTAAGGTGCATCAATTGGTCTCAACCCACCTGGAGCAAAGGAGAATGAAGAACACCAAAGACACAAAGTAATTATGAGCCCAAGAGACAGAAAGGGCCACATAAACCAGAGACTACATCAGCCTGAGACCAGAAGAACTAGATGGTGCCTGGCTACAACTGTTGACTGCTCTGACAAGGAACACAACAGAGGACCCCTGAGGGAGCAGGAGAGCAGTGGGATGCAGACCCCAAATTCTTGTGAAAAGGCCAGACTTAATGACCTGACTGGGACTAGAAGGACCCTGGAGGTCATGGTCCCCAGACCTTCTGTTGGCCCAAGACAGGAACCATTCCCAAAGCCAACTCTTCAGACAGGGATTGGACTGGACTATAGGATAGAAAATGATATTGGTGAAGCGTGAGCTTCTTGGATCAAGTAGATGCATGAGACTATGTGGGCAGCTCCTGTCTGGAGGGGAGATGAGAGGGCAGAGGGGGTCAGAGCCTGGCCAAAAGGACACAAAAATAGAGAATGGAGAGGAGTGTGCTGTCTCATTAGGGGAGAGCAACTAGCAGTGTACAGCAAGGTGTATATAAATTTTTGTATGAGAGACTAACGATTTGTAATCTTTCACTTAAAGCACAATACAAAAAAAAAAAAAAAAGAGTGGGGCCCTAAAAAATTCAGTGGAAATTCTAGGTGCAGCTTCATGTCAACTTGGGCTTCGCTGTAGTTTAAATGGGCTAGGATTTTTCTCTGGAGATCCCCTGATGTCGGGAACTTTATGTCTTTTTTCTTGGGTCATTCTTATTTCTTAGAAATAATCCTCTAATTTCCTGCATGGAAGGATAAGACAGGTTACCAGCATTTTGGCAGTCACAGGGAAAAAGCTAAGCCTTCTTAGTATTTATTTTATTAATTTTTATTTGTTTCTCTTGTGTCTAATACATAACCCACATCCTTTTCATGGTGTTCCCCATTGCAGACGCCCTCTGCAGAGAACAAAACTCCCATCTTCTCAGAGGGTGAAGGAAGTACAGTTGCCTGAGTGGATGGATGGCGTGGGTGTAAGGACTGGACTGAGAAATTATTTACCTGCTTCTTAGACTTTCATCCTATTGCCACCAATTCCTGAGTCTTTACAGGTTTTCCGCCATAAATCATGTTGCTTCTTTGCTTTCCCCATCGTCAGCTTTGATTTTAGTGTTCACAGGCCTGTTTAGTCTATTATCGCTCATTCATTTGCTTTCTACCTTCCAATATCTTACTCTCGTCTATTCCCTTGATAGCTCTGCCCCGAGCGTATGCCTTAAAAAAAGCAAAACAGAACCAAACTGATTTATGCGGAGATTTGAGAGAAAGCTGAGGTCAATATGTATTTCCAACTCTCATTTTAACCAGGAAATTATTCTTTCTTTCCAAATTTATTATTAGTAATACAACAGACATATTTACTGTAGCAAATACTGAAACACATTTTAAAAACTGATTGTTAACATCAGTGTATTTGAGCCTATTTTCTCTACATGTATATGGTAAACATCAATGCCAGTTTAAATATAATAATTATTTAAATATACACTGTATACTTTACATGTAACATAAATATGAAATATATGGAATAACCATAGTATATATAACCGTGTGTCCTAAACAAATATTTAAATAAATTACCATCAATTTTGCAGCCTGCTTTTTAAAATTTTATTATAGTATAAGCATTGACTCATAAAATAAAATATTAATGGGCACATGATTTTAACAGTTACATAATATTCAATCTTGTAAATGAACACAATTTATTTAATGCCCTTCTTTTTTTGTTGGACTTTGAGATTGTTCTCTGAATTTAGTCTGTTGTCAGATGGGCATCCAGCTGCCACCTCTGGCTTTTCTCCACGAGTGGGAGGCTTAACTTAGATCACACTCCCACGATAAAGAGGAGCACCTTGACCTCTGCTTATTGACAGAGGAGTATCGCTAAATCAGCTCTGGAAGAGCCTTCAAAAATGCACAGGAAAATCCTTCCTGAGGAGCAGAGCAGGGCTGCTGGAACCTGCCTAACTGTGTGTATTGTTGCTATTGCTGCATTGTGTGTGTGTATGTCCTTTGCTTGGAAAGAGAGCAATAAAAATTCCTTCTCTGTTAAACCCACATGGGCCACCCAGCATGCATGGGGTTTACACTCCCCAAGGGCAGGGTGGCCATGCTAACTGTTACACAATACCAGTTAATTTGACGTTCTATAGCACACAAGTGGAGATTTGCTCTCCCAGAACAGCTCTTGGCTGTGAGACTGAGTAGCCTGTTAATGTAAACCATTTATACGCATGCTGACTTGTTCACTTTGTTTCATTGGTCTTGATTGGATCCTAAATGTACAATGGTAAGAAGACACCTTATTTTCAGAGTATCATGATTTTTCTCTCAAAACACATGTCTGGTATAAAATGATTAATATCTAAAAGACCCCTTGCTCCGTTTCCATTACTGCAAACCAGGGCTCCGAACTGATTCATTCTGGTTCTACCCTCTGCTGACAATCTGCATTTCCAGCACCAGATATACTGAATCAGAATTTATGTTTTAACAAGGTTCCCAGGCGATTCTTATGTACACAATATACATGCATACATACACAATACACATACATAATATAAATAAGAATTACCTGGGGATCTTGTCAAAATGTAGATTCTGATTCAGTATCTGGGGTGGAAATAAGGAGCCTTGGGGTGAAATGGTTGAAGCACTCGGCTGCTAACTGAAAGGTCAACAATTCAAACCCACCAGGCGCTCCATGGGAGAAAGATGTGGCAGTCTGCTTCCGTAAAGATTTACAGCCTTGGAAACTCTATGGGGGAGTTCTACTCTGTCTGATATGGTTGCCGTGAGTGAGTCGGATGATTCTCGGCTGCAACGGATTTGGTCTTTTGTTTTGGGGGTGGAAATGCAAATTCTCAGCAGAGGGAATAGCCTGAAAGAACCAGATCGAAGCCATGCTGCAATCACCAGAGAAACTATACTGGATAAATGTGAACACATTAGACTTGAGTCTGAAGACCTGGATTGCCGTTTGGTATTATTTAAACTATGGGCCAAAGGTCAAGTAAATTTAACCAGGTCAGTTTTTTGCCCCACTTTCCTCATGTAAAAAAAAAAAAGTCTAAAAGGATTGATAACAAGATCAAATGATATAATTTCAAGTTATCCATTAAGTACTTACGGAAGGTTGCCAAAGTCCAGGGTTCTAGTAGGATTTATTTACTCACTTCTCTTATTGAGTCAATTCCTTTGTAACAACGTCCTCTTCTTTGTGCGTCCCCAACACTTATCTCAGGCACAGACGAGATTCTCTGAGAGTGTCTGTTTGTCTTTTCCTCTAGCGTCTGCACTGTGAACCCCTTGAGGGCAGGGATTTTGTGTCTTAAATCCCCAGTGTCTAGTGGAGTCCTTGATCCAGCACAGGTCTCAGTTAACAATTGTGAATTGAATTTTTGGAGGAGGGAGGGTGCTTTGAAAGGGGCTTATATACACTGTGAGGTACTTCGTAGTAATGCCTTCTGGGTAGAGCCCTGCAGTTCACAACGTTCTTTTACATACATTATTCATTCTTTTTTATTTGATCTCCACAGCAACCCTGAAGGCAGCTATTAATATCCTCATTTTACAAAGAGGACTTAGCGTGAGCTAGGCTTTGGAGTAAGCAATGAAAAGACTGTTGAGTACCTCTAGCAGTTTGTGTAAACTTGTGGAAAGGTTACTGAGCCTAGGATAGTGCCTGTCTCAGACTGTCACTGTGATAAACCGAGACACGTTTGTTGTTAGGTGATTGTTAGGTACCGTCAGTCAGTTTTGACTCATAGCAACACTATGCCCAACACAACGGAACACTGCCCTGCCCTGCACCATCCTTCCAGTCGTTGTTATGCTAGATCTCAAGGCACGTTTAGGGCTCATCTTTTAAACCTAGTGGCGTAGTGGTCGCTATGAGTCGGAATCGACTCAGCATTGGGTTTGGTTTGGGTTTGGTAGTGGTTAAGTGCTATGACTGCTAACCGAAAGGTTGGCAGTTTGAATCCTTGGAAACTCTATGGAGCAGTTTTACTCTGTCCTATAAGTTTGCTATGAGTCGGAATCGACTCCACGGCGAAGGGTTTGGTTTTCTTCTTTCATCTTTAAGCATCAGAGTGAACTAATCAGAGATAGGAATTAAATAGTTGAATGCTGTTCTTTCAGAAAAATGAAAGACATGTTCTCTCATTATAATAAAATGTTTTTAATGTTTGGCTCTTATTTATAACTTGCACTCTGTACACTGGTGGTTTCCGCTTAATTTTGCATTTCTCTTTATCCCTAATCTCTTCACCTTTAAGTGATCTTTTATCTTTACTGGAAACAGCTGACAATACTGTTTTTTCAGTTCAAGACATTTTCACAATTACGTTTTTAGCCTTGGAAGGAAAAATTGTATACCTCATCAAATCTTCTGGCCCTGCAACTGAGTAACTTCAACAGCCCTGATTGCCGCTTGCTGCTATTATAGCTTAATTGTGAATTAGGAAAGATAAAACTGCCTTATAACTTCTGACAGCGTTAAATTCTATTTAAATGGATGCATTTTATATAGTGTTTTGATGTTAATGGTAAGTCAATAATACGTGCCTTCCACGTGCTCATCTCTAATGAGAAGACTTGACCCATCAGACCCATATCAACCAGCTCCCGTTTAATCACGTCCCATCTTTCGTTCCAAAACTATTATTTTTTAACAACCATCTTTTGTTTACAATTCAAGACTTCTCAGTATTATACTTTCACTGGGCTATTTTCTCACCCTTGCCAGTGCCTGCTAACTGGATTTTCCAAAGGGGTGTAACTGGGGCTAGCCTAGGTAGACCTGCCAAGTAGTTGCAAACGAGCTATCACAACTGATACATATGGAAACCCACCAGCCAATGGAAAAGCTTCTGTTAGTTTTGGTATTCATCAAACTTCCTTCTCCTTTGCAATCGTCATAATTCACATGGGGCTGATTGTTACATTTGTCTTGGTCATTTTTCCTTCGGAGAGGCAGGGGTGGAATATTATTGAATGTATTAACAAAACGAATTCTGACCTATATATTTACTTCTCTGTAAACATAAAGCATAAAATTCGTTTAACAATCTGATACATGCTTAGCTTTATGTCTTTTGTTCCAGTTACTTCTCCCTGTAGCTCCTGGAATATGATGATATTCTAGCAACAACATTCAGGTGACAGCACATCTCTGTCTTGTGCTCTTCCCTTTCCTGGAATTACTCACCCAGCCGCATTTTTTTTTTTTTTTAGCTCAAATACCATCTTCTCTCTGTAGGTTGTATTGCTCTGTGTTCTCACGCCTACCCCTTACCCTGTTGCTTCCAAGTAAACAACAACAAAAATCCATTGCCATTGAATTGATTTTGAGTCGTAGTGACCCTAGAGGACAGAGTAAAACAGCCCAATAGGGCTCCCAGGGAGTGGCTGGTGTTTTCAAACTGCAAACCTTTTTGGTTAGCATCCGAATGCTTAACCTCTGTGCCAATGGGGCTCCACGCTTCCAAGTAAAGTAGGTTTAAGTGTTCCCTTATTAACAGTAAATGTTATTTTAATATGATTATTGGTTTTCACAATTTCTAATATAACCAGATAGAGCTTAAATTTCCCTCTAAGCATTGCTTTACCTGTAACCCAGAAATTTTGATGCTTAAGGTTTCATTCAATATATTTTCTAATTTCCCTTGTAATTTCTTCTTTGACTCTGCGTTATTTGCAAGTATATTGCTTAATTTCCAGTTATTTGGGGGATTTTCTAAATACCATTTCATTATTGATTTCTAATGTAATTCATTTGTTGTTAGATAACCTGCCCTGTAATGATTTCAATTCTTTTAAACTTCTCAAGACTTGTTTTACGAATCAGTATATGAAGTATCTCAGCGGGTATTCCATGTGCACTTCAAAAGAATATGTAAAGTGCTGTTGCTGTGTGACATATTCCATAAATGTCAACCAGATCGAGTTGATGGTGTTGCTCAGATCTTCAGCATCTGTCCTGCTTTTATGACTACTGCTATCATTTATGGAGCCCTGGTGGCATGGTGGTTAAGAGCTATGGCTGCTAACCAAAAGGTCGGCCGTTCAAATCCACCAGCCACTCCTTTGAAACCCTATGGGGCAATTCTACTCTGTCCTACAGTGTTGCTATGTATCAGCGTGGACTCGACAGCAATGGGTTTGTTTTTTTGGTTTCCTATCAGTTACTGAGAGCAGAGTGTGAAAATTGTTGTTTGATGCTGTTGAGCCAACTCCAACTCCTAGTGACCCCATGTGTGCAGAGTAGAACTGCTCCATAGGGTTCTCAAGGGTGTGATCTTTCAGAAGCAGGTCACCAGGCCTATCTTCCAAGGCACCTCGGGTGGGTTTGAACTGCCAACATTTTGGCTAATAGTTGAGTGCTTAATTGTTTGTGTCCCCCAGGGGTCTTAGTGTTAAAATATCCAACCATAAATATGGATTTTGTCTATTTCTCCTTTTGATGCTGTCAGTTTTCACTTCATGTGCTTTGAAGTTCTGTAATTAGATGCAGACACTTTTAGAATTATAACGTCTTGATGGATTGACTTCTTTCCTGCTGTGAAATGTTCCTCTTCCCTGCTGGTAATGCCTTCCACCTTCACATCTAATTTGGTGTTAATATATCCACTCGAGCTTTTTTTTTTTTGATTAGTGTTTGCATAGTGTATCTTTTCTCATCCTTTTATTTTTAAGTTATCTGTATCTTTATATTTAAAATGAATTTACTGTAGACAGCATATAGTTGGGACTTGTTTTTTATTCAGTCTGATAGACTTTGACTTTTAATTGAAACATCAAACCGTTTATATTTATTGTAATTATTGATATGGTTGGGTATAAGTCTGCCATCTTGCTATTTGCTTTCTACATGTGCCATCTTCTCTTTGTTCATTCTCTCCCTATTTTCTGCCTTAAAAAAACAAAAAAAAAAAAACAAACTTGTTGCCATCATAGTCGATTCCAACTCATAGTGACCCTATAGGACAAAGCAGAACTGCCCCATGGAGTTTCCAAGGAACACTTGGTGGATTTGAACTGCCGACCTTTTGGTTAGCAGCTGTAGCACTTAACCACTAGGTCAACATGGTTTCTGCCTTAGCTTTGATTAATTACCTTTTTAGTATTCCATTTTATCTCCACTTTTAGCTTATTATCTATACCTCTTTATTTTTAAAGTAGTTGCTCTATGGTTTGTAACATATATCTTTATCATAGTCTACCTTCAAAGAAAATTACGCCATTATGCCATTTCATGTATAAGGAATTTATGATAGCAGTTCTGTCTTTTGGATGCAAATGCTGTCTCAGATTAAATGATATTTTTAAATATCTATGTATTTTTAGTAGTGAAAAACCAAACCCAAACCCACTGCTGTTGAGTCAATTCCGACACATAGCGACCCTATAGGACAGCGTAGAACTCCCCAATAAGGTTTCCAAGGTTGTAAATCTTTATGGAAACAGATCATCTGGTTAGCAGCCAAGCACTTTAACCACCATGCCACCAGGGCTCCTTGGTAGTGGAAAGTGACTATGTATACAAGAGAAAATAAACTAACAAATGATAAAATAATATATTAAGATTTAGTGCTTACATTTGAAACTCAAATGTAGACTACTATGGATTTATATATTGAAAACAGACTGTATTACAAAACATAGGGAACCTGTTTGTGCCCCAAACTTACTTAATTGTTAGATCAGTATTTTCATGATTTTTTCACTCAGATTTAACACAGTTTATACTTCAGACAAGCTCTTTTAACTTCAGTCTTCCATTTCACAGAATAATATTTTATAACTCTAAAGCATCATTTGCATTCTGAATATCATTTTATTAAAATAATATCATAATTATTTCATCTTAAAAACATAAAAAAGAACAGAAGCAAGCACATAGGGTCAACGTAAATTTTCCTTAGTAGTTTTACTTTCAGAGTATAAGGGAAAAAAACGTTGAAATCAGCTCTAAACTTATATCTCAGTCTCAAGTAACCTGATTAAATCTCACAAAATGAGAACGGCATTCTTTCCATAAACCAAAGAAAAAATGCCCACAAATGCCAATCTGCATTCTATCATATGGAGATTCTTTGTGGTATTAAATCAAAACACTGTAAGTCACACTCCCCCTACCATGTCTTAGGTTTAATATGGCATTGTTTTTGATCTACAATCTAGATGTTCCAAGTGTGTAATATTTTATCAATATATTTGCTGAGAAATGTAAAGGTTTTTTTATAAAAGGGTAAGATATACCTGTAGAAATGTAATGAATCTGAAGAAATAAAAGGATAGAAATATGTGTTAGTTTAGATTTCTTCTGAGGAAGAACTCAAAGTATGTGTGCTGTAAAGTGTAAAATAATGCTCCCCAAGTCACGTAAAAGCATTTTAATTTTATTTCCAAGTGAAGTAAAGCAAATGATTTAATTAAAGATTTAGGGTGGTTGAGTGTCCTGAACAGTATTGTCAAAGGAGTTATATATTATCTCAAATGATAAAACACATTTTTTACTTGATTCTTGTACTAAGATAATGAACTTATCAAATGTCACACTGTAATCTGAGGCTACAATTAAAATTTTACTTTTACACACATTTTTTGCCTTTCCTCCTTACCCATAGGTTGAATGATATTCTCAAAGCAGTTTGGGTTAATCTCCATAAGGTGAGACAACACCATGGTTCCCAGAGATGGTTAATTCTTTTAAGAGGGACCAATTTATCTGTGCCTTTTGAAGAGTCTAACTCTTTGTCGTCGAGTTGATTCCACCTCATAGCAACCCTATAGGACAGAATAGAACTGCTCCATAGGGTTCCCAAAGAGCAGTTGGTAGATTTGAACTGCCAATCTTTCTGTCAGCAGCTGAGCTCTTAACCACTGCACCACCACAAATCCAGGACGATTATATGTTTGTAAACTCCAACCCTGGCAGGGCTCTGAGCTCTGTTCTGTAACTCTAACATGCCTCTGTTCAGCAGCTTTTCAGGTTCCTTACAGTGGATTTATCCAAATTTTCATGACTGTTCCTGAAACCTGAATAGTCATCCTCTTCTCTTCCTCTCCTCTTTTTCTCTTCTCCCCACATGACTGCTTCCTACTTTACAGAGAAAATTGAGCCTATACAAATGTATCCGTAGCTGCATCCATCTTATCTTTTTTCTGACCCCATAGAAAGGGTATCCTGCCCCCTTTTTAAGCACAATTTTCTCTACCTGCAGACTGCACCTGTTTTCACCCTCTCAACATGTCTTGCTCATATCACTCTTATTCCCCTCTCTACATTGCATTATGACCGTCTGTGTACGAATATTTCCCATTGGATTTTGAGCTCTCTGAGGGCAAGGACTGTGTTTTATTCTCTTTGCATTCTTCAGCTCTATTGCAGTTCTTGGAACATAGTTTTTCATTTGCCCATTCTCTTAAAATATTTACTGATGTCTTACTGTGCACTGACACTGTAGTAGTCCCTGAAGATACTGCAATGAACAAGAAAGAGAAGCTTATCATCATGGAGCTTACATTTTAGTTGGGAGGAGAGATACATTTTAAATTAATTTACACACACACACGCCTATATTTATATACTTACATATGTATCAGTGTTAATTGCTATACAAAGAATTAAAATAAGGTAATAAGAAAGTAAGAGACAGATGGCTACTAAAACTGGGTAGTCAGCAAAGACTTTTCTGAGGAAGTATTATTTTAAGCTGAGAAATGAACAGCAAGAAAGAGCTGACATGGGACAATCTAAGGAAAGAATATTCTAGGTAGAAGGAGGGTTGAATGCAGAAAGCCCTAAGGTGAGAGTGAGTTTGGCTTGTTTAGATATAAAGTGTAAAGGTATAGAAGATAAAGATACAGAAGATGAAGCTGGAGAAACAGGCGGCAACCAAACAATGTAGGATTTAGTAAGCCAGGCAAGGGTTGCAGTTTTATTTTCATAGTGATGGGATTTCATGGGAAGATTTTACAGCAGAGCTTGACTTGATCTGTTTACATTTTAGAAGGGTCACTCCGAAAGCTGTGTACAAAAGTTCTAAGGAGGAAGCAAGGACTCAGAACGAGGCAGGCAGCCTCAGAGCCCAGCCCTTCTAAGAAATAACCTGCTCTGACTGACCCTCCTACACCGAGCAGAATAGGCCACACGTTCTTCTAAAATTGTCCTTGACAAGGTAACCACAGGGTGGGCCATAGAGGGCATCAACCCACCTCTGGGTGGAAACTTAACATGCTAATGAAAGAAAACGCACCTCTTCCCTCATCTCAGAGAGTCACCCTTGTCTAGAGAAAATGCATAGTCATCCCCAAGCCTTGAGTGCCTGTGTAAAGGTCAATCCTAAATATTCGTGATGACTTTGCATTTCCCTATCTGCTTTCTGTAAAAGCCCACCTCCCCAAGTTGCCTGCGAGCAGTGTTGGAGTCAACAACCCCATTACTTCTTTCCTTGTACAATGAAATAAAGGCATCTTTCCGATCTCCCACCTCAGCCTGTTTATTGGCTGTAACAAGTCATGCTGAACACAGCCTGGGGTTTCCACCTGGCAACAAGAGATTGGATAGGAGGTTATTACAGTCATTTGGATGAGATATGGTAGCAGATTGAGCAAGGGTAGTAGCAGTAGAAAAGGGAGAAGTGGTCAGATTTCGGGTACAATTTGGAGGAAGAGTTGGTGACTTGCTGAGGATTGGATGTGGAGTGAGGGAGGAAGCAATTAAGGAAAACGTCTAGGTGTTTGTCTTGAGCATTGGGTTTACTGGTGGCATCTTTAACTGAGAGGGTCCCACAGCCATGCTATCCCACTGCTGGAGAAAAGGCAGCTCTATGCTATTTAAGCTCCAGTCATCACAGCAGTGGCCACACATTTCATCCCCACAAAAGAAGAAGCCATTCCTAGCTTTTTATTTCCTGTGGGGTCACCCCTTTCATAGGAGCCGCACTACAATGTCTTCAGAGAGAAGACCTCACACCATCTGGCACTTCATATCTCAGGCAGACTAATTGTAAAGAAGCCCTGTGTCCCACTTTAGCTATTAAAACACTGGCAGCTGCAGAAGGGTGGTCAACCAGTCAACTCATAACATCTATCTTGAACTGGCTACTGGAACAATCAGCACTAAGCTCACTGTGGTCACCTCATCCATCCAGGAAACCAGGTCCCCCGGTCGCCCACCATCACTCAGGCCCTCCAATGTGTGCTGTATGTATATCCACTAGTTTGACCAGATTTCCTACGCCTGCCTGTGCCCTCTTAAATACAAGTTCCACCATTTCGTTAGCACTTTGTCTGGGCTTTCCCTTCATTTTTTGGCCCTAACTGAAACCTGGTTTTTCCCTAAATATATTCCTTCTCATGAGACTCCTAAATGAGGGCTATTTTCCAGGTCCTTCTTGGCCATGAGTGGAATAGGTATCCTTCATCCCTGTTTCCAGCAATTGCATTCACATACTTTGTCTTTTTCTCTGTCACTATTAGACGAACACTCCATAGTCCAATAGAAAGCCAATCCATCCAACTGCGCACAAGACTACGTCTGTCACCTGAAGGGGGGCAGCAATCTTTCCTCTTCTAATTAAATTTTTTTTCTCATTCTATTGGGATATTCTCATTAGCATGCCAACATGCTCTATTTCTCTTAATTAAGGGGACAAATGATCTTATCTTGACCCTATGTTCCACACTAGCCACCCCATTTCCTTGCTCTCCTTTCTAGAAAAAGTATTCATAAGAGTTGCTATTTTTACTTTTCTTAATTCCTTTTCCACCTGTCTTTCAGTATTTATCTTATTTGTGTTGATATACTTTCTACAGTATTTATTTTATTTTATTTGTGTTGATATACTTTCTACCGTACATGGAAACTGAAGAATAGTACAGGAAACTTCTGTATATATCACACCCAGAATGACCATATATTTACCTTTTGCTCTATTTGTTATTCTTTATATCTGTGTATCATCTATCTATCCATCCATCCATCATCTATTTATATCTACGTACACACACCCACACACACTTGTGCTTTGTTTTACCTGAGTCATTTGAGAGTGGTTGGAGACATTATGCCCCGTACTCCTAAACACTTATCTGCATATTTCCTAAAAAAATTGCATTCTCTTTCATAATCATGGAATCCTGGTAGCACAGTGGTTAAGAGCTCAGCTGCTAACCAAAAGGTTGGCAGTGTGAATCCATCAGCTACTCCTAGGAAACCCTATGGGGCAGTTCCACTCTGTCCTATAGGGTCACTATGAGTTGGAATCGACTTGATGAGAGTGGATTTTTTTGTCCTTGCTACTCATTTTAAAAACTCTTAGCACTGCTGCTAGAATAAACCCAGAAGACATGGAAATCGTAGTTTTATCAACAAAGCAAGTCAGCAAAACCATTTACTATTGAGTTTTTTTTTTTAATAGCACATTATTATTTTATTACAAAGGGAATAAATTCCTTTCAATTTAAATAGACAGTTTAGGAAACTTTGAATTTCCATTCTTTATATTACTAAGAACACATTTACATTAGATTCCTTTTCACGAAATTGAGCAATTATGCTGAAATTTCTAATTCTGAATGTTTTCCAGAGAATTATTTCATTTGATTCTTAAATAAAGAGTTTTTTAAACATTTAAGCAACATTTGATATATTTGTTTTAACTATAAAATGCAATTAGTCTAACGTGCTTCCTGTGAGAAAATAACATAATGCTGCCAAGAAGGTTTCTTTGGTAGCATGAATAAAACTAATGAAATAATGAAACCCAGGAAACTGAGCCCAGGAGGTGAAGCTACTTTTTTATGTTTTCCAAGAAAATAAGCTTTATACTGAATAATATTTGACAAAAATCTGAGAAGATTGTTTTCCTTTTCTCCTAGATATTTTATTTCTGTTTTTAAAAAGTAAAATAAAAATAGAGTACCACCAAAAATTCAAGAGAACCGATTAAAAATTTTTGTATCAAAATTGGTTTTCGTTTCCAAAAGAGGTGAATCAGTAGATACAAAAAGTAGATTAGTGATCGCCAGGAAATGGGGCTTCTTTTGGGGATGATGACAAAGTTCTGGCATTAGATAGTGTGATGGTTTCACCATCTTGTGAATATACAAAGAACCACTGACCCATACATACTATAGATTGAATTGTATCTCTCAAAAAGACATGTTCAAGTCCTAACCTCCTGTACTTGTGAACGTGACTTTATTTGGAAATATGGTTACTACAGACGTAATTAGTTAACATGAGGTCAAACTGGAGTAGGGTGAGCCCTAACCCAATAAGACTGGTATTCTTGTAAAAAAGGAGAAGAAACAAAGAGACTGCTAAAGAGGGAGGATGGCCATGTGAAGGTGGAGACAGAGATTGTAATTACACTGCCACAAGCCAAGGGGTACCTGGGCTACCAGGAAGTGGAAGAGATGAGGAAGGGTCTTCCCTTAGAGCCTTCAGAGAGAGTGTGGCCCTGCCAACATCTTGAATTCAGACTTCTAGCCGCACAAGTATGAGAGAATAAATTTCTATTGTTTTAAGCCACTCAACTTGTGATATTCTGTTATTACGATTTTAGGAAGCTAATTCACCACCCGTCTGTCAGTCTGTCATGTTGTGAAGACTTGCATGTTGCTTTGATGCTGGAAGCTATGAGCTAGTATTTCAAATGCCAGTAGGGTCACCCGTGGTGGACAGGCTTCAGCAGAGCTTCCAGACTGAGACAGACTTCCTAGAAGGAAGTAGAAAGCAGAAAGACCTGACGATCTACTTCCAAAAATCAGTCAATAAAAACTCTATGGATCACAACAGAAAATCATCTGATATAGTGCTGGAAGGTGAGCCCCCTAAGTTGGAAGGCACTCAAAGCACACAGTGGCTTCAACAATGGCCTCTGAGAATATGAACAATCGTGAAGATGGTGCAGAACTGGGCAATGTTTTGTTCTACTGTGTATGGGGTCACCATGAGTCAGAGCAAACTCGACAGCAATTAACAACAACAAAAGGAAACTAATACATGACACTTTAAAAGGCTGAATTATGTGACATGTGAATTATATCTTAAAAAAATTGGTCTTGCTATCAGAATAGTTACATTACATTGAGTTTTGCAACACACTGGGCACCTGGCAGATTGATGATCCATTTAGGAATAGAGAGCCACTCTTCTAAAGGTCCACATCTGGAGGACAGAATGACAGAGTGGGTTTTACAATCCTATAAGGGAGTAAAGGTGCTCATTTGTCTCTGCTATTTTTGAACCCAGAGCAGATATTCATATTCAGCTTCTTTGATTTATCAAGCTGGGCTAATCATAAACAGTGAAAGAATGATGGGTTGTTAATATATGCATAGGATCAGTTGAAATTTGTAAGCTAGTTATATCCTGGAAGAAGTGGGTAATATTTAATTATTCTTCAAGAGACCCTCTAATATAATCTTTGGGAATGTTACAAAATGCATACCTGACTATTTTGAAGAAATATCCCCAGAGCGATTTTGACGGATGGCTATGGATTTTTCTCTCGAGGTCTTGATTCATAAAGCATTTTTCTTTTTCTTTCAAGTGACATTCTGTGAGAATTTGCCTTGTATACAAATTGTAGCTTATAAAGAACAACACTGGGGGAGGTGACTATTCATTTTATAGAATATTTCACTATAGGCTGTTTTTTTTTTTTTTTTTAAGTAGCTTTTCCAGGACATTTTAAACCATTGCTTTCTCCACACCGTCCCTGAAAGATTGCTTCTTCAGAAACCCACCTATTGTGCGTAAAGGTAGGGAGGTACCTAATATGGGGGAACTTCCCTTCACATCAAGGAAAATTGCTCTCAAATGCCACGTCCCATTACCAATAACGTAGTTGTTATTGCTGTTGGGTGCTGTCAAGCCAATTCTGTGGAAATAGAAACAAGATGAGAGCTGTTGAAGCTGATAATTTTTCCTGACATCCTATCCTTTTACATTTTACAAATTAAGGAATCTCATTCATAGTGTACTGAAATTTGTTTCACAACGGCCATCCTGCACTTCTTGTATACCTCTGATTTCCAACTAAAGAATCTTTCAAAACACAGTGTTGTCTTCCCAGTCATAGGTAAAATCTACTACTATTCCTTTCTAATTTATGTTTGGTGAGTGAAAATATTAACCATTGAGCTAAATTTTTGCTACTAAAATTGTGTTAGGCTGGGTTCTTTAGAGGGCCAAAACCAGTGAAGCATATATATAAATACATATGTTGTTGTTGTTAGGTGTTGTTGAGTTGGTTCCAACTCATAGTGACCTTTCATACAACAAGATGAAACGCTGCCCAGTCCTGTGCCATTCTCACAAGCCTTGCTGTTTAAGCCCATTGTTGCAGCCATTGTGTCAATTCATCCCCATCTACAGAGAGAGATTTATTTCAAGGGAACAGCTCACGCAGCTGTAGAGGCTGGCAAGTCCCAAATCCATGGGTCAGGTGTCAGACTGGAGGTTTCTCCCGACTCATATGGCTGCAGGAGCTGATAAACCCCACACTGGTGGGTCAGAGGGCAGGCTGCTGGCTCACAGGTCTGTGGGAGCTGGCGAATCCCCAAATTTGCAGGTCAGGCAGCTGGCTGCCGGCTCACGTCCTAAAAACCAGAGGTCAGAGGATGACAGGTTGGATGCAGGATTGAGAGAGAGCGAGGTTTGCCGGAACATCCACATATGTTGATGCAGTCCACACCCCCAAGGAAACAGCCCTTTCACCTGATTGGCTGCTCACACATCATGGATGATGATTGCATCATAGCTGCAAAACCACTGAGAATCAGGCCTAGCCAAGTTGACACATAACATTAGCCAACACAAGAATTAATGAAGCAAAAGGAACATAATACGTTTTTTATTTAAAGTTGAAGTTGTCGTACACACCTATAGTTCAAATAGAGAGAGATTTAATACTAAAATAAAACAACTTTGGTATTACAATAAACTCTTTTCAATTGAAAGAGCACATAAAAATATGGTATATTTGAATTTTAGTGTAAAATATTAAAAAATGTACACGGTAGCTAGCACCTCAGTTACCTGGCATTCAAACTTTCAGCAATTACCTATTCCGAATCAAGGTAGAGAGCTGGAAATAAATTGGAAGGGATTTCAGAGAATAAGGAAATACTATGTCACAAAAAATTTGTGTTTTACTCATTTATGAATTTATTCATTGGACATTTTATTATCAATTAAATTGATTGTCAGTGATGTGGCAGGCATTGGAACAAACACAAACTTTATAGAGAAATCTACCAATAGGATCTCAGAAAAAGAGCCTATATTGCCTTTGAGTTTTTTTTTTTTTTAAAGTTTGTGTAATTAATTTAGCAACATGATTTCCCCTGACCCTTTTTAGTTCTTAGCAGGCTAGTGAGTGGGAAATTAAAGTACTGTGAGTACGCAAAAATGAAAACATATTTGATATTATGTTATTCAAGAACAATAATCAAATATAAGCCAAACTTTAAAAAACATTTTGAAAATGTTATCACTGGATATTCTATTATTTAAACCCCAAATACGATGAAGTTTATAATTTTAGTTTAGGAAATACGTTTTCAGAGAATTTCCTGCTTCTGTGCTTTAAAATGTCTCATGAATCTCTAGATTATTTGTTTATCTACTTTTTGGCCTTTCCTCAATGCTGAATACACTCACTCCTTCCTTTATACTAAAGCACATACAATGAAAATTTTATAATGTTCTAGTTTGCTTATTCTTAAATTAGATGGTGTTTTAGGGATCATTTCCATTTTTTCTACATGCCATTTTTTTTTTTTATTTATGTATTTAGAAAACACAATGGCAAGGTTAGTATGTTTGGTGTGATTTCTGGATTTTAAGTTGACTTCTCTGCATGTAATTGTTTGTATGCCAGCTCTTCTCCAAATCCCTCAATAGTGTGCTCAGAACCCAAATGACACTTTATCAAGTGCACGTTCATCAAGACTAGGCCTTTCAAAAGTGAAATTAGTGTTCCACAGAAAGGAACCACCGCCCAAATGCTGAGTACAGAGGAAATATCTGAACTGTGAGCACGCGGCACAGCAGGTAGCTTTTACCTTTGACCTTCAGCTATTTGAGTTGCTGGAATTAACAGGTTGGGTTTTTGCTGAGCACAAAGCAATTCCTGTGGCAACTTTTTACATTGGGCCAAAGAGCAAACTAAAAAGCAGAAAGTGACTTTGTGTGATTTTCTGAGCAGCGCAAAGACATCATTGAATTGTTTCTCTTTGTATAGTATTGGAAATATTTAACTCCATTGTGGCACTTAGAATAAGCCTTCCAATTGTTGCTTCTGCAATCTAGGATACTGGCCATGCCTCTCCAGTGCTTCATGCTTTATTTTAGTAGATAACACTTCAACTTCTCCTTTCAGATGTGACTATTTATATTTTTGAAGATACAGCTTCTCTGTGTGTTTTGGGCCTTAAAATTTCCAGTGGGCTACTGAAAACAGAAGCATTTATTTAGACTTACTTGCTTAATGCATAAGTTTGTATCTCATGCCAGTTAATATTTAGACCAGTGCTAGCTTTCTTGACATAAGAGGAAAGTGAAAACGAATGCGGGAGGAAAAATTCATACAAAAAGAATTAGTATAACATATGAGAGGATGCAATTAATACCTGATTCATGTGGAAGAGAAGTGAAAGTATCAGGAACTCGAAGAAGAAGACCCTTGGTAAGACATGGAGTAGCCATTTGCTTTTTCCAAGGAGAGATGGGCTTGAAATAGGTCTTAGTAGATGGAGGTCATCGGAAAGGAAGAGATGAGAGAGAGGGAAACAATTTGTCAAGACGTCAGGAGTGGAACTTAGTTTCCATGAGGCCTTGAAGGTCATCTGGTCCAACTTTCTAAGTGGTACATGAATTTCCTTTATTTCTGTGACCGTTTTTGCACTTGACTTCGTTTAAAATGACCTTTACAGCTTCCCTTCAAGTCCAATCAGTCAAAAAGTGCCATTGATTGCTCTTTTGAAATGTCACTCCTATCCTTTCTTTTCCAGTCCTGTTGCTGTCGCTGTGGTTGTGACTCTTATCATCTCAGATGTGGATCTTTGCAAGAGCTTTCTAACTGGTTTCCTCCCTCTAGTACACTGCCTCGAATTTATTCTGCACACTGGCATGCACTGCACGTAAGCAGTCTTGAAGTGGCGCTGTTCATCAGATCATCAGCCACAGCATATAGAATTGCCTTAAAATCCTAAGCCATCATTTAAGAATACCTATGTTCTGAATGGAAACCTTGGTGGCCTAGTGGTTAAGTGCTACAGCTACTAACCAAGAGGTCTGCAGTTCGAATCCGCCAGGCGCTCCTTGGAAACTCTATGGGGCAGTTCTACTCTGTCCTACAGGGTCGCTATGAGTTGGAATCGACTCGGCGGCAGTGGGTGTGGTTTGGTATGTTCTGAATGAAATTGTAATTTCCTCATCCTGTTGCTCCCAACACAAACCAAAAGGAATATTCTTACGTTAGCAAGACTAATCTATTTTTATCTGAGCATGTTATGCCCATTCCAGACTTTGAGATTTTTCTCACTGTTACGGATTGAATTGTGTCCCCCCAAAATTTGTGTTTACTTGGCTAGGACATGATTCCCAGTATTGTGTGGCTGTAGACCATTCAAGTGTACGGAGCATAACAAATTATGGATAACATTGCGAAGAGTGGGAATTCCAGAACACTTAACTGTGCTCCTGAGGAACCTTTAGAAGAATGGGGCACCAGGATTGGGAGGAGACTCATTAATAACCTGTGATATGCAGATGACACAACCTTGCTTGCTGAAAGTGAAGAGGACTTGAAGCACTTACTGATGATGATCAAAGACCACAGCCCTCAGTATGGATTATACTCAACATAAAGAAAACAAAAATCCTCACAACTGGACTAATAAGCAACATCATGATAAATGGAGAAAAGATTGAAGTTGTCAAGGCTTTCATGTTAGTTGAATTCACAGTCAACAACAGTCTTTCGATCAAGAAATCAAAAGACGCATTGCATCGCACAAATATGCTGCAAAAGATCTCTTTAAAGTGTTGAAAAGCAAAGATGTCACCTGGAAGACTAAGGTGCGCCTGACCCAAGCCATGGTGATTCCAATTACCTCATATACATGCAAAAGCTGGACGATGAATAAGGAAGATCGAAGAAGAATTAATGCCTTTGACTTGTGGTGTTAGTGAAGAATATTGAATATTCCGTTGACTGCCAGAAGAATGAACAAATCTGTCTTGGAAGAAGTACAGCCAGAATGTTCCTTAGAATCAAGGATGGCAGGACTATGTCTCACATACTTTGGGTGTGTTATCAGGAAGGGTCAGTCCCTGGAGAAGGACATCATTCTTGGTAAAGTAGAAAGTCAGTGAAAAAGAGGAAGACCCTCAACGAGATGGATTGACACAGTGGCTGCGACAATGGGCTCAGACATAGCAATGATTGTGAGGATGGTGCAGGGACTAATCCCTCCTGATAACATGTCCAAAGTATGGGAGACATAATTTTTCCATTCTTGCTTCTAAGGAGCATTGACCTATATGGAGCTTTTATGAATTAAGTTGACTTGTTAATTAACTGCTTAATATTTGCTTATATTGCCACTACATCTCCTCCAAAATAAGGGCTGCATACCAATAACAATTATTTGAATATTGCACAATGCCTAACTGATCCTTGGACATAGTAAGTGCTTAATTAAAAAAAACAAACAAACAAAAAAAAAACTGAGTGAATCAAGTGGGAAATAAGATAAGCGCTCTTCTAAGATGAAACCAAAGCTGGAGAACTTTGGAAATTTGTTTTTATCATTGATATATCAGCAAGTAAAGGTCAATCAATCCTTTCTAGATTTTGACTTCAGGATTCACAGGCTATATTTTAACCCCCAGATCTCAAATGTACACAATATGTCTAATCATTCAACAGCTGAAGGTGTACAATGCAAATTTAAGTCAGCCAGAAACATAGTTGGGCTTCTAACCAAAAGGTCGGCAATTCAAATCCACAAGCCACTCCTTGGAAACTCTATGGGGCAGTTCTACTCTGTCCTAGAGGGTTGCTATGCATTGGAATCAACTTGACAGCAGTGGGTTTTTATAAAGAAGGTTACCTAGCAAGACAGGCAGGCCTCGAGGTTTAATGGCCCATGCCCAGACTTCTTGCCATGAACACACTCTCTAATTAGTGCTCTTTTTGTAAGGCATATGACAAATTTGAAATTAGCTCAACAGGTTTTCTAGACACCTAAACTGAAGCTGATTTAAAACAAACAAAACACTAGGCTGAAGCTTAATATTGTCTTGTTTTTGTTTTTTTGCATAGTGCATTTGTGAATCTTGGAAGGATCTTTGCCATTTTACTTCCCTCAGGCATGGAAAAAATATTAGTTTCAGAGTGAAAAAATATGCTAAAATATCTTATTGAGTTTTCAGAAGTATAAGACACCCATTCTCATCAAGGTATTGAAAGATTTTATTTAAGAAAAAAAAATTTAAAGACCTCAAGTGTTAAAAAGATAGGGTCTGTATTAGTTCTACATACCAAAGTATATGCTAAATATAATACGTGCTGTCTACTGAAGCTATGCATGGCCTGTCTGCTAACACTATAGCAGTCTTTACAGCGTCTTCATTAGCACAGTCTATTGAAAGACTAGTCCGGGTTAATATTTACACAGATGTTTATGCTCAGCAGCCACCCAGTTGTGAAGAAACATAAATGAACCTTTGGCGAACCGTAAGTAATATTGGTCATTCATTCTGCATGCGCTCAAACCATTTTGCAGGATCACAACATGCATTATTGAGATCTCCCTCCTCTGCCTTGCTGATTTGAAATGAGCTCGGAGTCAGCTGTTTACAGGCTAAATCTCTTCATATATGCTATTGTAATAGGAAGATGGGATAAGCCTGGTAAGGCATTACTGAGCAGTAATAGCCATAAGCTTCTATGATGACATGTTTAAGGATATCTTTCCTTTAGTGTTGGTCATCTCCTGTGAGTATGGGCCCCGTTTATTTAGTCAGGACTGCTCTGAGGTTTGTTTCCAGGGCGAACATGCATTTGAAATTGGTGGGTAATGCCTATTTGGGGACCCCAGGGAGTATTTCCGTACCCAAACAAATGTCTTTGCTTAGCATTCTCCACCTGAGGCTCTGTCATAGCTAAAACACTCCAATGATGTTACCTTTTGCCACCAGTTGCTCTGGTTCTGGGTCTAGGACTTTCTTTGTTGTCACCAGGGCTTAACCTTAGTTCTGAATTTAACAGAGGATAGCTGTCAATGTGTGGTATCTTTTGGTTAACATTGTATTCTGATTTTCTGCTGAAATAAATTTTCGTGTGTATGTTTGTGTGTACATAAAACTCAAAAAACTCATTGCCATCAAGTTGATTCTCACTCATAGTGACCCTCTAGGACAAAGGAGAACTGCCCTGTAGAGTTTCCAAGGAGTGCCTGGTGGATTTGAACTGCCGACATTTTGGTTAGCAGTTGTAGCACTTAACCACCATGCCAGCAGGGTTTCCATGTGTGCATCGATTCATCCATTTTGAAACTTGAAACTATCAGTGGTCACCCCAATTCAAAAGGTGTCTTATTACAAGTTTTTGCATGCATGCGCATATACATAAATGTGTGTGTTTGCCGGTGCTGGTGCTTCTTTTTTTTTTTTAGGAAAAAATCTCTTCTGGGTCAGTTGAATGCATTTTTTTTGTCTTTCACAGGTGCAGTACACATATATTTTTGCTCTCTCTCTCTCTCAATGTGCTCTTTCACCCCATCACAGGATTCTGGAAGGCAGAGCTGAAGCAAAGTGCAAAAGAGACAAGGACAAAGTCGGCAGGAGCTATTAGCAGAAAGTGGCTCATGAACAGCCCTTCAAAGAACTCTATTTTTAATTGGGCCTTGATTTGAAGCTGTAAAATGCAGTAGAAATATAGACTGTAGTAGGAGGTGGCTTCTGTGTATCTGTTTACTTGTCTTCTAGGGATCATTTGTTAACATTTGAATTAGTAGTTTACATTTTTCCTTTGAAATAATATCCAATTATGGAAATTTGGATAGTGCCATTTTTCTCCTTTTGTAGCCCCCAAGTCTGCTCTCAGCTCTTTTAGGCTGGCTTTTGAATGCAAACAACTGTGTTTTGAGGATGTACCATCCTTACAAAGTGCGTGAGCTTTCTAAATCCTTGCAATTATGTCATGTTGTACAGACCACGGAAGGAATAATATACTGCATATGCTTAATCTCCATATTTATGGGGGGGGACAAAAATAGGCTATTCTATAGATTATTCCTTTATTGTAAGACATAAAGAAAAAAAAAGATTCTAAAAAAGCTCCAAAAATTATTTTACACTATTACTTTTTGAAAACAAAGTCAGTGGCTTATATCTCTTGGCATTCTCTTTAGGGCAAAGCATAGTGCCATGCTAAAAAAAAAAAAAAAAAAAAAAAGCCAGTGTTTGTAGCATAAATGAATAAATGGCTGGAAGGAGAGGTGAAGGAATCCCGCCTTTTGGTCCTAGGAAAAAGGAGGAGCTTAAAACCTGTGAACAAGTGGGCTGGGAGTCATTTTCCAAGAGTCAACTACTTTACTAAGCACAGTAGGACCAGGTGGTCATTCATTTTTCTCACTGCATGTCTTAGATTAATATCTCCTAATCAGGTATCTTTGGTTTCTACTCAGTGGACTCCTGTTTTAACTTTCCTTGCCCTCACTGTGTAAAAAGAGTCTCCAGTAACATCCTGCTGCTCTTTGCGTAGAATCTGAGTGCAGAAACAAATTATATGCTTAAAATGGGTTCGAATGTTTCAGCACACTTTGGTCTAGGAAGAACACCCTGCTCGGAGCAGACGGTCTAATTAGAACGTGCTCCCGTGGCAGGGAATTTGATTAGAGATGAGAAAGTTATAAATTCTTCACGAGAAGACACTGATAAAATTTAAAATTCCCTGTATTTCACAGATATTTTCTCTGCTTCTTGTCCCCCAAAAGCTCCTAATGCTACAAAAGTGATACAAACATACATTAATAGACATATAAAAACTGAATTGATTAGCAGGACGTAAAGACACTATGAAATCATAGCTCTAAAACTAAAAGCAAAGATTAAAAACAGTGCTGAAAAATAACTTCTGCAATTGTTTTGCATAGAACCCTTCTATGGCACCTCATCATGCCATAGAGCACTTCATTTGTGAACTTCTTTTTAAAATTGTATGGAGGGAAATACGTGGGAACCGCAGTAGTAGAGGTAATTAGAACAATTGGTGACAAGAAGTTATCTGAATATACTCTATCTTAGTCATCTACCAAAAACAAAAAAAAACTAAACTTGTTGCCTTTGAGCCAGTGCTGACTCTGAGTTCATGCAGATTCATAGTGCCCTATAGGACAGAATAGAACTGCTCCATGGACTTTCCAAGGAGTGGCTGGTGAATTTGAATTGCCGACCTTTTGGTTAGCAGCCTGAGCTCTTAACCACTGTGCCTCCAGGGCTTCTCTTGGTTATAGTGTGCTGCTATAACAGAAATACCCAAGTGGGTGGCTTTAACAAACAGAAATTTATTTTCTCATGGTTTAGGAGGCTAGAAGTCCGAATTCACGGCACTGGCTCTAGAGGAAGGCTCTTTCTGTCCGTTGGTTCTGGGGGAAGGTCCTTGTTCCTTGGCTCCTTGGTGACCTTCATGTGGTGTGGCGTCTGTTTTCCCCCAGCCCTGCTTGCTTCTTTGTCCTTATCTGCTCTTTTCATACCTCAAAGGTGATTGGCTTAAAACCCACCCTACACAGATGTGGCCTCTTAACAAAGAAAGCCCATTCCCTAATGGGAATTCCCCAGGAAGCAGAATCTGAGGTGAAAATTAGCAAGCAGGATGTTTATTAATGGATAATTTTGGGATCAACCAGGTAGAAAGGAGAGGAAGGAAGCAGGATTGGCAAAGGAAGCTGGGCTGCAATGAAGTTACAACGAAGGCCTGAGCCGACCCTGTGGAGAGTGCTGGAGGTGAGACGAACTTTCAGAGTTGCCTCCAGTGTTGAGTGTGCCCATCCTTTGTGTCCCCTGTTGACCGGTCATTAGATGTGGGCTGCTCTGGAAGGAGATATGACTTGGGCAAAACAGTATTCTTCAACTTAAGCAACCCCCATTAAGGGCTGGCAGCCAAGGGCCAGCTTCCAACAGCCCTTCATGCACTGGGGAAATAGGTTCTTCCCTTCTGAAAGGGGGATCCAGCTGGGGCTTCGCAGTGCCCTCCAGAGTGAAGCTGGAAGTCCATGCTTCTTATGTAGCAAGGTGATCTTGATGACATTAATATACTGATTCTAAGGTTCAGTTTTATGTTGCTTTAAGACATTCAAGGTACTTAAAATGGCATAGTGGTTAAGAGTTCAGCTGCTAACCAAAAGGTTGGCAGTTCAAACCCACCAGCCATTCCTTGGAAGGAAACCCTATGGAGCAGTTCTACTCCGTCATATAGGGTCACTATGAGTTGAAACCGACTCGATGGCAAGGTTTTTTTTTTTTTTTTTTTTGGTATTATACTTTCAATTAATGTAGCAACACACAAAATACAACGCTTTTTATGAGGGTTGCAGATATGTCAAAACTATACTTATGTAGATTAATAACAAAATAAAATATCAAAGAAAACTAAAATTATCCTTTACCTACTGTATGTAAAAGTTTGGTAGATATTTTGAAAAAATCAGTTTTATAGTTTATTTCCACTATCCCTTAAATAATAAATACTAATGTATTTTTAACTTAAGGAATAACTTAAGGAAGCCATCATTAATTAGAGCATGGAGGATGTCAAAGATATCCACTCTGCTTTCCTGAAGCAAATATCATCTATCAATGATAAAGCATTGAGGATTAATATCTTACCCACATAAATGGACTAAAAATATCTTGGGGAAAAAAACTCTTCATTAACAATGAAAATATATAAAACAATGCAATTCAATTCAATAACTATTTGTTGAAAAACTAAAATGTGCAGGGACTCTGAATGGACCTCAGTGAGTAAAAGAGGAGGGAAGACCTTGTGTTTTGGTGCAGGAGTATTTACAACCCAGCAAGGTCATAAAAGGAGTATATAAAAAGTAATAAATGTGGTACAGTCCAGGAACAGTATGCTGGAAGTTTAGAGACATCATATGCTGCTTTGGGATGGTCAGGAAGAGCTCCAGGGAGGAAGCATCCATTGAGATGGGCCTCAAGTGTAGGTAGGATTTTGACATGTGAAAATGGATGACACAGGAGGTTACCCCAGGTAAAGGAAGCAGATAAACACACATATGAACAAAGATACATTATTTTTACAGCGAAGTTACAATCTATAAAGAACCATCTTTTCTTCCGCTTGACCTGTCTATTTAATAAAATGATAACTTCAGAGTAAATGGTTTGTCAGCTTTGAATTTCTACTATGAAAAATAAATATTTCTCTGGATGTAAAACCTCTTTTTGTCCATCATTGTAGGTTTTTGCTTCAGTGAGTGAATACTTGTATGTATTTTCTTCATTCTTATAAACGCTTATGATTACGTACAGAATTTCATGGGAAGAATTTATTAGAGAGGAAGCTTTTCTTGCTGCAAACACAGTATCTGTCAGAACCCAGGCTTGAGTATTGTCAGGACGGGCCAGATCAGAATAGGTTAGGGTAAGGAAACCCAGCAGACATAAAGGTCAAAAGAACGGCAATGGGAATATGACATGGGGTTGGTTATTCAGGAAATCTGTACAAAGAGACGTGCCAAACATTCAGTCTGTAGAGCAGACATTAGCCTATAAGGAAAATACAGATGTGGTACAAGGACCATTAGCCAAACGACAGAAACCAAGTGTAAATTCTAGGGCATCCATCCATCTAACCACCTGAGGAAGAGCCAGTAGGTAAAGATTCAAGCAGCAGGAAGTCAGTGAATGTCCACCAGGAGGCTAGTATTGACAGCCCCGTCACTGATTCTGGAGTCAAAAAGTAGGATGATGGAGGGATACATGTAGGGAATATGGGAGCAGATTGCCAGGTGAGTACTCAGGTATCAACAACAAGGCCGGAGTGTGGTGCTTAAGGAACAAAGATAAAACTAAAAAACCAAACCTGTTGCCACTGAATGGATTCCGACTCTTAGAGACCCTGTGGGATAGGGTAGTACTGCCCCATATGGTTTCTGAGGAGTGGCTGGTGGACTTGAACTGCTGACCTTTTGGTTAGCAGCTAAGCTCTAAACCACTGCACCACCAGGGCTCCAAGGGGCAAAGATACAAGGCAAAAAATAAAGAATGAACTTATTTATCAGCAAAGTGAAATTCCAGGCACCTCAATGGATTTAAGGCTGAGATAATGAATGACTGATGTAGAACCAACAGACCTGGACCTGGGAACAGGCGTTGTGGGAGGCAGGACCTACGATGGCCCCAGTGATATCTGCCTCCTGGCATTCATATTGTGGTGTAATCCCTTCCTCTTAAGTGTGGGCAGTATCTGTGACTTGCTTCTAGCCAATAAAAATACAGCAGAGGTAATGGGAATGTGACTTCTGTGATTCCATTATATAAGATTGGAACTCCTGTCTTGCTGGCCAACTCTCTATAGACTCTGCCTTACTGGCTCTGATGAATTGAGCTGCCGTATGGAGAGGCCCATGATGCAAGGAACCCAGGGTGCTCTCTGCTCAACAGCCAGCAAGGACCTGAGGCCCTTAGTCTGACAATCTGAGAGGAATTGAATCCTACCTAAATTCATGTGAGCATGGATGGATCATTTCCTGGTCAAGCCTCAGATGAGATGTCAGCTCTGACTGATACCAGGCTGCAGCCTTGTGAGGTACTATGAAGCAGAGGATCGGCTAAGTCATGCCTGGATTCCTGACCACAAAACCTGTTAGACAATACATGTGCGTTGTTTTAAGTCATAAGTTTGTGGTAATTTGTTACACAGCAGTAGGGGCACGGAGTCAGTGGTGAAGGTAAATGAATATTGGGTTGCCGGCCTCAAGTGCAAGGTCCATGAGGGGACACAAACGGGGACAGTGAGCCCAGTGGACCTCCACATGATCAATCACTGTGAGCAGTCCGAGGACAGGAGGTGCTAACACAAGAATTCTCGGACCGTCTCTTCTCTCCTTGTTCTTGCTGGGGTCATCTTGTTGTATATACCTTCTGATTGTAAGGCTATAAATCAATGAGTGAGTAATACACAAAGACCTAGCTCTCCTTTTTAAACGAATAACAGGTCCAATTTCACTGCTATTATGTGGAAACCAAATTTTGAGTTAAATCCAGTTGGGTAGTTTCCAATTTTAACAGCTGGAACAAAGAAAAAAATCCAAAAGGATGATCAGAAATATGGCTACCGTTCTGAGCGAATTAAAAAATACATTTTTGTACAATATTTGAAAGTCCTCATATTCACTTCACTCCAATTTCTTTTTTCCTTCTCAAATCTTTAATGGAATCAATGGTTTTTCATGTAGACGTCAGACAGCTAAGTTAAGACCCCAGAAGGGCAATTGTGAAAAGTCTTGATTCCCAAAGGATATTACACTCTAATAGTTTACTGTAAAATAATAAAAAAAAGTAAAGTGTTTTTGCTTTCTCAATAAAACAACACTATATTTTAGGAAATGAACAAAAATTAGGAGTCTATTAGATACAACCGTGAGGCCTGCAAACTAAAGTGTGTTCCTTGTTCTGCCTCTGATTCATTTGGTAAGCTAGGTGAGCTTCTCAACCGTATCGATGTGTGTGTTTTCCATTGTGGCTTCAGAAAGAAAACACTATATAAATAGAAAAGGTTTTAAAAAAAGTTTCAGTGTGCTGTGCCATGTTTGAACACCTATTTGGAAAAGTTAGCCTGGCAACAGAAGATCAGCGGCAGCCATATATATCATATCAGGGCCTGGTTACAGGGCTTTTGACTATATTTTTCTATATTAATAACCATTTCCGGGTGTCCAAGATTTGAAAGCTCATTTCCTTGGCTTAACGTTTAGCCACAAAGGTAGAACATCCCTTAAAACACAAGTGATTAAAATCATATGATGTCAAATTATGAATAATTAGAAATGCCTAATAATTGGATTTTTTCTAAATGATCTGTTTTTATGATAATTTTTCCAATTCCTAAATAAGTATCCTAATTAAAGATTTGAGTTTGTAACATTTTACTGTATTAGAGCTTCCCTTTTTTATATCAGACATGAACATTGTGCAGTATTGGGACTTTTTTTTTTTTAAATATGGTTAGAGAAGAGGAAAAAGAAAATGAAACTAGAAAACCTAAATTAAAAATTGCCACTAGATCAAATCAGAAGTCATTTTTCACATGAAATAAAAAGGACTTTCTTCTGCAACAAACTAAGCTGGATAAGAAATCTATAGTGACAAATTTCTTCTTTTCAAAGCACAGTACAGTTGATATCTGATGTTTTTAGACGTTGGCTGTAAACAACTTAAAGTAAAATGCTCCTGTGACTAAGGGCTGGAGAGAAAACAAGCAGAGCTTTGTGGAGAAAAGTTCTCACAGCCTGGCCATTGGAGAAGCACAGTGTCAAGACTGGGCTTTCTTTTGGAAGCGGGATAATTTGTAGACCTATGCTTTTCTGGGGGAGGAAGAAAGTGAGAAGTCGTTAAAATAATAAAAATTTTCACCAAAAACAAAACAAGACAACAACAGCAAAAACAAAATTAGACTCAATGTGAAAACCCACCAAAAACCCACTGCTGTTGGGTTGATTCGGACTCATAGCGACCCTATAGAAAGAACCTTATAAAAAATTAGCATTATTCTGGGGAATATTCGACCTAAGTTAGAATTGTCGTTAGATGCTATCGAGTTGGTTCGACTCATAGTGACCCTATGTACAATAGAAAGAAACACTGCCGGGTCCTGTGCCATCCTCGCAATCGTTGCTGTGCTTGAGCCCATTGTTGCAACCACTGTCAATCCATCTCGTTGAGGGTCTTCCTCTTTTTCGCTCACCCTCTGCTTTACCACATGTGATGTCCTTCTCCAGGGACTGTCCCTCCTGATAACATGTTCAAAGTATATGAGAAGAAGTCTCGCCATCCTCCCTTCTAAGCAGCATTCTGGCTGTACTTCTTCCAAGACAGATTTGTTCATTCTTTTGGTAGTCCATGGTATATTTAATATTCAGAAGTTAACATTACACACATTTTATCCAGTCTTGTATTTATATGTAGCTTATATGAGAATTTATGACATAAATATACTAGCATAATTATACATAATAGACGAACAATTTATTATACAACACAAATTTATATGTAACGGGGATGATTGTGTATAATATATGTATTCATGTAGTTTCACCAGGGGAAATGCTTACAGTGTTTACTAACCAGTACAGCTCTGTCTGACACAGGTAATCAGAGCGCGTGTTAGCACCCAAACACTGGCCTCGCTGTATGGGCACAGTCGCTGATTATCAGCCCGGGTTACACCAAACTGTCCAAAAAGCTTTCAAAATCCTATTTTCTGCCTTTCCATGTTAGAATGCCTTTCTGCTAATAGCTATTGCAGAGCAATTCTACATCCATGCAGGTGTGCTAGGAAATCTCTCCTTCCTTACTGTTCAGCTTTGTGCAGATGCTTACGGATTTCTTCCATTTAATTTTTGGTCTACAAAGCCTGAAAAAAAAATTAGACTACCTGTTTTTTTTCCCCTTTGACTCTTCAGCTCCTCTGTATTGCCCATATTATTTTTCTTTAAAACTCTACAAAACTTGTATTTGGATTAAGCCAATAATGCTAAAAGAAGTCTGCAGATACCTGGATTCCAGCGTAAAAGTCTGTGAGTCAAGCATGTTGATAGATCTCAGGTGAGGGAACCAAGGGCCGTTGCTGTACTTCGTAAGCTGTTCCTTTATGTGGTCTCTGATTACTTAGACTCATACAGAAAGTGTTTAAATTTTTGATGTATAGGTTTTATAGACTGGGGACAGCAATATTATTTACTTAATTTTTAATATACTTTTAAGTAATTTCAATGACAATTTTCAATTTTCCATGCTTACAAAGAGTTGTACTTCACAACTATTAAAGTGTAAAGAACCAATTTTCTGTACACATTTGAACACTGGAGATTATTGCTAGATCTATTTGTAAATACCAAGAAAATAATTTTCAAATAAAATGTCAGTAATTTGTTAATATTCTTCCTGAACACTTTCCCCCGATAATAGGTATTTGTAGCTTTTTATTTCTCACTCCACTTTCCAAGAACAATGTATTTTCCTGACATTGAGACTTTGAGGATATGTATTCAATTTTAGTGGCCGAGAAAGTGTTCG
This sequence comes from Elephas maximus indicus, assembly GCF_024166365.1. Classification (NCBI taxonomy): domain Eukaryota; kingdom Metazoa; phylum Chordata; class Mammalia; order Proboscidea; family Elephantidae; genus Elephas; species Elephas maximus. The sequence continues at coordinate 78,749,046 of NC_064840.1, forward strand.
TGAAATTATCTGCTTTAAAGCGAGTAAGAAGCATCAGCATTGGACACGGTGCTTATCGAGGGATGGGGCATTTCTTCCAACATATAAAAGGGGTTCTTTCCACACAAGGCATGCAGATGTTTCAGTTCCTATCAATATTTCATTTGGGTTGAGAAAACAAAAGGAGCTAGAGTGCAAATGCCGCTCGAGGTGATCCTTTGCCACCTTGAGGATTAACTAGGAGTGTTTGTGACCCTGACAATCCCAGATGCCCAGCACATTTCCATTAACCAACACTTTATAGATAGTATGTAGGGAATGTATACCCAGGCACCTGTCCCTCTGCAGGATAAGGCTCAGGGCAATGGAGGTGGGCCTTGAAACCCCTCTTGTCCAAGGGGACTTCACTGTAATGTACAGACCACAACGCCAGTTCAACTGTGAGAATGTCTCAGCAACACAGACACTTTTATGGGGTCTAGTCAGACTCGGAAATCCATGGTGGGGAAGTGGTTAAGAGAGCTACAGCTGTTAACCAAAAGCTTGGCAGTACGAATCCACCAGCTTCTCCTTGCAAACCCTGTGAGGCAGTTCTGCTCTGTTCTATAGGGTCCCTGTGAGTCAGAATCGACTCCACAGCAACATGGTTTTTCGGTTTTAGTTGGACTTTAGGAGTCCCTGGGTAGTGCAAATGGTTAACACACTCAGCTGCTAACCAAAAGTTTGCAAGTTCAAATCCACTCCAACATGCCGTGGAAGAAAGGCCTGGCTATCTACATCAGAAAAATCAGGCCTTGAAAACCGTGCAGAGCACAGTTCTACTCTGACAAGCATGGGGTCACCTGGAGTCAGGGTTGACTTGACAGGAACTGGCTTTCAGTTGGTAAGACTTGAGCCTTCTTTGGCTCATGTGGCGGTAGAGGGCACAACAGTTGTGGGTTATATTTATACACTGTTTCAATTTGAAGGATTCTCTCTGTCCCTATAACCCTACCCTAATTGAACCACTCATCCTTTGTTTGCTACTCCAGGGCTTTCCTAAGTAAAAGTGTATCAACCAGTTGAGAATCTGTGTAAAATGATAGGTTCTAGTTCAGCAGGCAAGGTCTGAGGGCAAGCTTTTCTTACTGGCTCTTAAGTGACACTGATGCTGCTGGGCCACAGGCCACATTTTGGATAGCGAGAGCCTGGACTGCTCCAACTGCTCTTAACAGTTTCCCTCTTGTTAAGTGTTTGCCATTAATCCGCTCAAATGTTACCCATAGACAAGAAATTCTTCCTAACATCACTCCCAGAAGTCCCTTCACACCCCTTGCACATTACTGCCCCTTCCTTCCTTGCAACAATGACTTGCATCAGGACTTCTACTATCTTGACTCCGCCCCCCATTTTATTTTTTAGTGTTTTATAACATGAGCACTCATCACTTTCCCTCCATAGTTTTGTTTTGCTTGTTTGAACTTCTTAATAAATGATATTAAAACCAAACCAAAGCCGTTGCCATCGAGTAGATTCTGACTTATAGCGACCCTATAGGACAGAGGATTTCCAAGAAGTAGCTGGTGGATTCGAACTGTTGACCTTTTGGTTAGCAGCCAGTCTCTTAACCACTATGCCATCAGGGTTCCAATAAATGATATTAAACAGTATGAATTCTTTGTGCCTATTTTGGTCAAAAATTATTTTTGTAAGCTTTATTGATGTAATTGCTTTCATTTATTCTCTTTGCTGTATAGTGTTCCATTATATTGTTCTTAAGATCTAATGTGTTTGTATCCATTGTACTTTCGATGGATAGCTGGGTTGTCTTTAATTATTTCCGATAACGCTGCTGCAAACGTTCTAGCACATGCCTTATAATATACATGGACATGAACTTCAGTGTGTTATTTTCTTGGGTGCAGAAGTGTTAGGCCACAGCACAAGTGGGTTATACAGCTTTAATGTTAGTAGATAATGCTAAATTGTTTTTCAGAGTTATAAATATCAATTTTCAAACCCAACCATGGTGCATGGGAATTTCTGTTGCTCTATATCTATATAACTGACACTTGATATTGTCTTATTTTAATTTTGGAAATTTTGGTACGTATGTAAGCGGTATCTCCTGTGGTTTTAATTTGCCCTGATTACTAATGAGATTAAACATTCTCAAACTATCTCTTTTTTTTGTGAGACACTGTTCATTCTTTTGCCCGTGTTTGCCGTCAGTTGGTCAGTCTCTTTCTTAATGCTTTGTAGGAGTTCTTTGGGTTGTTCATAAAAACATTTGCTGCGGAGACAATTCCAACTCATGGCAACCCCGTGTGTGTCATGGTAGAACTGTGATCCATGTGGTTTCCTGATTTTTCGGAAGTAGACCAGCAGGCCTTTCTTTTGCGATGCCTCTGGGTGGACTCAAACTTCCAGTCTTTTGGTTAACAGACAAGGGGGTTAACTGTTTGCATCACCCAGGGACTCCACGTTGCTTGTACGTGTTGTGGATACTATAGTCCACTCTGGCTGGGCTTATTCTTTTAATTGTTTCTTTTGACGAACAGAATTCCTTAAGTTTGGTATAGTCCAATTGATCAGTCTTTTAAGTTTTGTTCTTTTCTGGCTTTATTTAATCCCAAATAAGGCTTCTCCAAGGTCTTAAAGTATCATACTATATTACGTTGTGGAAGCTTCATAAATTAGTCTTCACTTTTAACTTTGCAGTCCACTTGGAATTAATTGTTATGTGAGGTTGCTTGTTTTTTTTTTTCCCCTCCAATTGGTCCAGCAGTATTTATTGACAAAGGTCATCCTTTCTATGTGGCCACTTTTGTCGTAATCAATTGTACATGTAAGCATGACCCTGCTGTCAAACTTTCTACGGTGCTTCATTTATTTTTAAAAAATCTTTGTGCCAATGCAATACGGCCTGAATTGCTGTAGCTTCTTATAACTCTTGATAAGGAATAGAGTAAGTTCTCCCATTTTCTTGTGTACATACAGGATTGTCTTCGCTATTCTTGGCTCTTTTCATTTCCATATATTTTAGTATTAGTTTATCAATTTAAAATTTAAAAAAATGGCGAAGCTATTGAGTAGATTGCACTGTCTCCATAGGTAAGTTTCTGGAAGATTGGCATCTTTATGGCAGTAAGTCTTCCAATCTATGAACGAATTATATTCCTCTATTTACTTAGGTCTCAGAAATGTTTTATAGTTGCCTGTGTAAAAGTCTTGCATGCAATTTTGTTAATTTTGTTCCTAATATTTATTCTTTCATAAATGGTGTTTTAAACCTCTTCACTTTTTAACTCTTCTTTGCTAGATGCTTTGATTCTAGTAACATTGCTATATTCACTAATTAATTCTAATAGTATAAAAAAATAGAAGACATAAATCAACTTAAATGTAGGTGTTTAAAAAGACATATGAAAAGCTGTCATAATTTATGCCATATAAGATTATTTATTCTTTACTTAAGTCGAGTGTCCCTATGTATTCATGTTCTTGCAGTTCTATTAAATATGAAGATTTGGTGTGAGTCCCGTATTTAAGAATCTGTGCTGAGCAAAGACAATTTAATCATCGCTGGCATCTCCTCAAGGAGGCAAAGGTCAGCGATACCAATAAAAGCCATAAACAGTTTTATACTCCTCTTGGCTGATCTCTTCATCAGGTGATTGGATATATAGCAACAATAAATAGTGATATAAACACATCAACATATTTTGTGATCCTGCGATAATGGACCTGAGAGACAGATACGGGCAGGATTAAGAAGAAATCTGCCGTAGTTTAAAAAAAAAAAAAAATTGCGGAAAAACAAGTAGAAAATAAAGTGCTTGAATCTTAAGTATGCAATTTGATGATTTTTACACACAAACACACTTACACACACACACATGCACACCCGCGCGCATGCATACATGTAGCCACAAAGCAGATTAAAAGAAAGACCATTGAAGACTACCGAAGTTTTGTAGGTTTCTTTGCATTCCCAGGTGACACCATCCCCACCCCTAGAGAAAACAACTGCTCTGAATTCTTTCTTCATAGATGAATCTTTCCTGCTCTTGAATTTCATGCAAATGGAATCATATATTTCTGTAGGCTCTTGTGCTCGTTTCTTTCAGTTTTCATTACATTTCTGCAATTCATTCATGTTGTTGCTCATGCCAGTAGTATTTTTAAATACTCCATAGTATTCCAGTTGATGAAAACACTACAAGCTGTACTTTCTACTATTGATAGACATTTGGGTTGTTTCCAGTTTGGAGCTATTTTAAACAATGCTGCTGTAAAAATTATGTCTTTTGATAGACATCTGTATTTTTTTTTCTATGTATGTGTCCAGAAGGGCAATTGCTGGGTCATAGGTTTGGTTTACGTTTGTCTTTGGCAGATTTAGAAGAATGTTTTAAATTAACAGAGTAAAATGAAAATTTTGTAACTTTCAAAAAATGATGAGTTGTTTTTATAAAAATGGGACTGAAAGTTGGGATTCAACGTAGAAGGTATGGTACATGAATGAAAAAAAATTGATTAAAAAAGTTTGGCAAGAATCTGACAACAACTAAATAAAATATTCTGTTTGCAGAAAAGCTTTATCTTGTTCTTCTATTTCCTTTTAAGGGTTTAATCAGATAAGTAATGTGAGAAGGGGGTAGATTAATCCTAAAAGGGTTAGGATAAACACTACTTAAGGTACTTAATGTTCATATCATTTACATAAAGTTACAGTTTTATTATTTTCTTGTCTAGTTGCTCTGGGTAGAGCCTTTAGTTAACGTTGAATAAAAAAACCAAAACCATTGCCGTCTAGTGGATTCCAATTCATAGAGATCCAACAGGACAGAGTGGAGCTGCCCCATAGGATTTTCAAGGAACAACTGGTAGATTCGAACTGTCAACTTTTGGTTAGCAGCCAAACTTTTAACCACTGTGTCACCAGGCCTCCTAATGTTGAGTGGTAGCATCAAAAATCCCTTTCAATGAGAACGAAATATTAACCAAAAGAATGATGCTAAGCCAGGAGAGCTAACAAATAATGTGAATTCCCTAAAGTAAAACCTACTAAGCTGACATGTGAAAATATTTCCTTGTGCTTATAAATAAATCAAGTTAACAATTTTCTCTTAATTTCATAAGCTATCTCTAGAGAAGTGGCCCAAGGGGCCTCTCCAAATTTCCATTAGAAAAAATATTGGCAATAAATCTACCAGTTGAGAGGCAGAACAGAAGAGTGACTAAGGAGCAACCCGTTGGCATGGAGTTGATTCTGACTCATGGTGAATGTGTCACAGAATAGATGTGCTCCATAAGGTTTTCTTGGCTGCAATCTTTATAAAAGCAGATTGCCAGGCCTTTCTCCTGTGGCAACCCTGCATCTGTTCAATCCACCAATTTCGCAAACTGCTTGTGCTACCCAGAGACCTTAGATAAGAGTAAAAAGGAACAAATTTAAGTTCTACTACCAACCAGCAGTATGGCCTTGGACAAATGATTTAACTGAAGACTCAGTTTCCTGACATGTAAAATCATTATAACAAATCATAATGCTACTCTGAAGATTACATGAGATAATTTAAGCAAAATGTTTAGCAGAATATTCCATGAAACCCACCAACCAACCCACTGCCGTCGAGTCAATTCCACACACGTCAGAAAAGAATTCTAGCATGTGTGTTTTCAAACAACAGTATCTTAGCTCTAGAATTAATAATAAAACAAAATATAAAAATAAAGGCTTCTTATGCCATCTTACTAGGGTTTTGAATCCAAGTAGGAAGAAAAAAAAATGCATAAACTTATATGTTTGTTGATTTTCACTCTGACAATCTCCTCTTAACTCTATTTCGGATTATCTTTTTTTCTTCTCTCTCAATCGGTAGGAAGATACGGATCCATTGTTTAGAGTCTTCCCTTCTAGCAATATGCAATATATTCTTTCAAAATAAATAAATAAGGATTTTTCCGTTTAGGGCAATGGTTAAACAACTTTTAGGAGAGGAGTTGGAATCATTTTGTAGTATGTTACAAGGAACGTTCGAGGCGTGGAAGTAGCTTCATGGAATGTGGAGTTGCACAGATTCATAGAACTCCTTGAAAGTTTCAACCTAAGTTGAATCGTTTTAGTTCATGCGGCGTGATGTATAGCTGGCAGTTTTGCGGGTGGGAGCGGGTAAAGTTTTCTTGGAAGGTAAGATTGACTGAGGAGTCAATAAACTGAGAAAAGTTATATTAAACTGTGACTGGACAGACTTGAGTTGGATTCTGGTATCAGACAATCGTGCGACTATGTCTTTGGGAAGGATGAAGTTTGAAGAAGTATCATGGTTTGTGCTGAGATAAGGAATATAACGGATGGATGAGGCTGGGTTTTAAGTGGGATAAATTGAAGGATTAGTTTGAGAATGTGCTAAATTGTGCAAATCAATTCACAGTACTGCTTTTAATACGTCTCTGTGATTATTTACATTCATGTTCACATGCCTCTACTTCTTGATGTAAGTTCTTAAGAGCTCAATCATCATCATCTCTGCATAGCATCCAACATGGCGCCTAACACATGAGAACCTTCCCTAAGTTGATCGTTGCAAGTGATGCCTCAATGAGAAGGAAGATACTGGACCGAAGAGCTGCGGGAGATGAAAATGATAATCTTTTGTTATTTATTGCATTGTTTTTGGCCTACAGAAATGAAAGGACGTGCTGGGTTTTGTCATGGTGTGCACACATAAGTGTCAGAGTCGTCTAGGTCATAGGCTTTGGCTCTAGAGTAAGGATACAAAATGCCTGGAAGGATGAACTTATCCTTGTAAGCACACTAAGCTCCCAATAAAAAATAAGAAACTTCTTTCAAATCAAGTAAGTGACATAATCCTTGGTGAAAACGCTATATGCTTTTTCATCCTTCTTTTAATATATCTTATTGAATTTACTTTGTTCACAAAAATGGTGTCATAGCCCAAGATGGTAAATTTACTCAATTTTTAAGCATGAATGGAATAAACTACTAAGATGTATACATACGCTCATTTCCTGCAGAGCAAGGAAGGCATTTCCTGTGACTTCTGAAATGGTTATTGTCACATGTTCAAGTAGCAAGATGGCAACAATTATTATTTTTCTTGATGCCCTCAGCTGGCAGGGGTCCTGAGGACAACATGTACTGTGGCCTTGAGGCCTGGCCGAATTACACTTGGAAAAAATCTTAGGATGTTGTAAAGAAGTTCAGAAAACAGCATAGGATTTCCTTTATTATATGCACTGCATTTGGAAAAAAGCATTTGGCAGCATTGATTTCTCTGAAATCTGGCAGTGGTTACATAAATTTGGTATCTCAGGAGGCTTATTAAAGCCCTTCAATATTGCCATCAGAGCTTAGTCTATCCTCAAAGGGAAGACACAAATCTGCCCATTGTTTCTCTTCAGATTGAGGATATAAGAAGAGACTTGGAAACCAGTTCTAGAAGGAGCTCCAGTCCCTCTGAGTAGCTCTTCCAGCTCCATAATCTATAGAAATAATTTAAATCCTTGTGCTATGGATTGGTTTCCTACAGCTGCCTTAACAAAGTACGTCCAATATACCTTTTTTGTGGGACATGATTCAGCCCAGAACAAAATGGTTATCCATAAAGTACCATGATTTAACTTGAGAGCATCATAAGATAGCATGATGTATTCAAGCCTGGTTAGCAAAGTGAAAGCATAGCTCTGCATTATCTATCCCATCAGTGAGACAGAAATGATAGTCTACCCTATGATGTCAGAGAAAGGCATGTGAAGACAAAAAACAAAATAAAACAAAAAACCTCATTAAAGAAAATTAGCTAAGTGCTTTGGCTCTCAAAAAAAAAAAAAAAGCAAAATTTATGTTTGTTGAGAAGGCTAGCATGCTTTGAGAGAAAAATCAACAGAGCGTGGCATCAAATATATATGACTGAAGATAAAAGTTAAGACCTATACATTGGTGGTTGTGTCCAGCCGCTCTGAAGGAGAAAGATGTGGCAGCCTACTTCTGTAAAGATTACAGCTTTGGAAACCTTATAGGGCAGTTCTGCTCTGTCCTATAGGGTCCCTATGAAACCTTATACAGTAGTTCTACTCTGTCCTATAGGTCCCTATGTCCTACAGGGTGCCTGGATGGCAACGGGTTTGGTTTGTTTTTTTCTTTATACCTTCGTCAAGGAACCCTGGTGGCACTCCTTGCTAATGGTTAAGCTCTTGGCTGCTAACCTGAAGGTCTGCAGTTCGGACCCACCAGCCACTCTGCAGGAGAAAAGACCTGGCAATCTTCTCCCATAAAGATTACAGCCTGGGAAACCCTCTGGGGCAGCTGTACTGTGTCATACAGGGTCCCTATGAGTCGGAATTGACTCCACGGCACACAACAACACCTCCCCTGCAACTCTTAGGTTGCAGCGACACTGGTTTCATTTCACATTCCAGGCACGCCCCTCCTTCTGGACTTGCACTAGCTCTTCTCTCTGACTGGGTTGCTCTCCCACCAGATATGTGCGAGGCCCCACTTCCTTCTTCCCGTGGTGTTGACTCAAATACCAGTTGTTCAGTGAGTCCTTTCTTACCTTCCCAATCTAAAACTTTAACTTACAGTTTCCACCATTGTACTTCTTATCTCTCTTCCCTGTATTGATTTTCTCCTCGGAGTTTATCACTATCAAATTTTTTTTTTCTTTTACTTTATTATACCTCCCCATTATAGTGCAAGCTCCAACAGGGTAAAGTTCCTTGGTTTTTTTAAATCTCTTTTTGTTTATTTTGATATGTCCAATGTCTAGGAAAGTGCTTAACACGTAGCAGCTACTCAATTAATATTTGTTGCAAAAATGACTAAAACCAAAAAAAAAAAAAAAAAAAACCTGTTGTTGTTGAGTGGATTCTGACCCACAGCGACCCTAGAGGACATAGTAGAACTGACCCATAGGTTTCCAAAGAGCAGCTGGTGGATTCGAACTGCCAACCTTTTGGTTAGCAACCATATCACTCAACCACTGCACCACCAGGGCTTAAGTAAGTGTGTTATTTTCCTATTCCTGCTGTAACAAATTCTTACACACTTATTGGCTAAAAGCAACACAAATTTATTCTCTTACAGCCCTGGAGGCCAGAAATCCAAAATCAACCCTGTGGCTGTTCAGCTATTAAGGCAATCCTAAAATCCTAGCTCCACCAAATTCCACCAACAGGAAGTGAGCTCTTCAATCTCCACAGCCCCTAGGAAGAACTCTCTCTCCAATGCCACCCCAAAAGTAGCCATGGAGTACAACGGACAAGAAAATCCTCCAGAAGAAAGAACGAGGGATCCCAGAGCAGCTAAGAGGAACTTACTCCATTTTCTGGATGTTGGGTCTTCACTATTCCTGTTCAGCAGTATAATACATGGTATGTGCTATAAACAGGTGATTGCTGAAGGTTTCCGCTTCTCCCTCTAATGAGTGCAAAGGTTTTATTAGAGCTCACTGTTCCTTTTCCACTCTTATATTTTACATATGTTGTGGAAAGATAGCACATGCCTTGTTATTGTTGGGTGCCATCCAGTCAATTCCAACCATAGGGACTCTATAGGACAGAGTAGAACTACCCCATAGGGTTTTCTAGGCTGTAATCTTTACAGAGTATATTGCCAGGTCTTTCTTCTAGCATGTGCCTTAGGGGACTAATTTAGGACGAGCAACATTTGCACTTGAAAAAGAGGATTGCTCATCACCCGGAGATCATGGACTTAAAGCTGAATGCAACTTTGGATTTCTTACGTGGGCAGTAGGATTTGGTATGTAATGTATCCATGGAAAGAAGGTGAATACAAATGCTGGGTAGTCAAAGGAGCAGCATCTAACAAATATTGCTGGTGCCTATGCAGAGATTTTCTCACCCCCTCTTTCTTGCCTGCTAACAGAACTTTCATTGTGTTCATTTGGCAGCGCAATGAATTACTTAATATGGCCCCTCTAGCCATGTCTTTGTAACTCCCACCAAATAACTGGGGGGGACCAATGCAAATAAGGGGCTTGTGGTCCCCCATGATTTGAAGGTTTCCTAATAATACAAATAAGGTGCATCGCACATTTGTGTATGAAACCTTAATGAGGGGATTGGTCAGTTTTGCCATCCTGCTAGGCTTAAAGGGAGACATGGAGAGAAGAGAGAGGAGCTGTAACATGGAATACAGAGAGAAGTAGCAAAGGCAGCAAAACCAAGACAGAAAGGGAGAGCTATAACACTAGAGACAGTGAGAAGTAGCAGCAGAGAAATGGTGGCGCAGAGGAGCACAAACAGGAGACCAGCAGGAGACGGCGCGGTGGGCTTCCCTGCCCATGGAGCAAGAAAGCTGGGTGCCTTTGGGCAGTAGGCTTGCTGGTAAGACAGGGTGCCTCTGGATACTTGGTGAAGCTAGGTTTGCTGACCCACAGAGCTAGAGCCGAGCGCCTTTATGCTGAGGCTTACTGGCCGAGTGGGGCACCTCTGGGCACTTATTGGCAGAGCTAAAAGATCTTTGTAACACTGGCCCAAGCAGGGCAGAGGCCAGGCCCAGAGGCTAAGGGCCAGAGAGAAGCCTGTCTGCAGACAGAGCTGAGAAGAGGCTGTACTGATTGAAGAACTGTATCCTGAGTCGTTTCTGATCCTTAATTATAACCTGCTACTTCCCTGATAAACCCCATAACTGTGAGTATGGTCTATGAGTTCTGTGTGGCCATTTCTGTGCATTGTCGAGCCCAGTAGAGGAAGAGAGAGTGCTGTGGGAGGGGCAGTTCGTGTTAGAATTGCTAAAAAGGTTGGCGGGAGAAGGCTTGTCTGACCTGTTTGAAATCAGCCTTGGGCTGTTGATGCTAAAAATGATTCTCCTCCCTGCTTGGGAAGTTAAACAAGGAGGTCAGATGCCTCCACCTGCATGCCAAAAGGCGGGCGGAGGCATCTGACCTCCCCGGCTGCTAACCAAGAGGTCAGCAGTTCAAATCCGCCAGGCGCTCCTTGGAAACACTATGGGGCAGTTCTACTCTGCCCTATAGGGTTGCTATGAGTTGGAATCCACTCGAGGGCAGTGGGGTTTCTATATATATATAAAACAACAAAACCCACTGCATTTGAGTCGATTCCAACTCATAGGCCCTATAGGACAGAGTAGAATTGCCCCATAGAGTTTCAGGAGTGCCTGGTGGATTAGAACCTCAAACATTTTGGTTAGCAGCCATAGATAATGGTCAGCATTTCTCCCCTGACACAATGTTACTCTGGGTAATTGTTATATCAAAACCATGTCAAATGCATATTAAAATTTGACAAAATTTCCAGGCAACTTTAATAGGGAAATGGACATTCTAGTAAAGCTAAATGGAGACATCTAGGAGATTATATGAAACTATAAAACTAAGATTATATAAAACTAACCAGAAGGATTTCAAAGAAGGAAGGTGAAGTGGAGGGGCAGGCTTGAGAGGTAGGCTTAATCATAAAGAAAACAGATTTAACAAAAGAGAGAGAAAGAAAGGAGATTGGTGAAGCATGGTCGAAGCCACAGCAGAGGCTTTGGTAATCCTTCTAAGACAGATCCAGAATCAAAAAGCAAGGAATAATGAGGCTTAAGAGTCCAACGATGAAAGAGAAAGAACATAAGGAAGTAAATCTGAGCAGAGACAGGGAGGTGAGAAACCATAGAGATCAGAGGTGAGAGCCTTCAGGTTGATCCGAATTTGTGGGCAATAAGGTGACAGCACTAAAGACATAAAGCCTGTTCTTGAGCAGGGCTTTGAACCGGTTCAAACCGGTTCAGTCATGATAAATGAAGTGAAATCGGAACAGATTCAAATTTTTAAAATTTTGGATGAGGCAGAACAATAGCCAGAATGGGAAAAATTATGGGTCGAAGCCCTGGAATGGGAGACTTGGAAGAGGCGTAGTGAGCCCTTTCAAGAGCCTGATTCAGGGGATTAGATTATTGACAGGGCTGTGGAGAGTAATACACATTCAAACAGCGCCATTGGCTGCCATCTTTGAGCAGGGCACCACTGTTTCCAACTCTGCCAGGCAAGAGATTAGGTTGCTATGCAACAGGCACATTGCCCTTGTTTTCTAAGAGGGAGCTTAAGTTTCTAGCAGGGCGTTGACTTTAATTTTTCCCATTCTGGTTATTGTCTGGTTTACTCACATTTAAAAAATTCGGGTCCATTCCAATTTTACTTTGTAGGCCATGACTGAACCAGGAAGAATTGGTTCAATGCCTTGGGCTTGAGAAGTGAGATAAAAGCTAGAAGGACTAGGAGACAGCAGGGAGGCTTCTCTGTTTTTGCTCACTCCCTTGGGAATGCCAACCTTCTGCTTCAGCTCCAAGGGTATTTTCACATATTTACACTCAGCGTGCCATCTGTTATTTCCTGCCTGACTCATTATGAAATCCTCGTACATGCAAAAGCAACAGAAATTTCCTCTCTTCTCTCTGGGAGTGAGAGCTGTGGTTGACCAGAAGTTAGCACTGCAGGCAATTATTCTGCCCGCTCGGACTGTCTGATGCCTGGGTCGCCCTGAGTGACTGTGACTGCCCACCTCTCCAGCTGCTGATCATTGACACGTTGCCCTTGGCTCTGCCCCCACTTGGTTAATGAGGGGCTGCCTTGGAGTGGATTATAAATAAATGCTGCAGGGGAAACTAGAGAAATGTGACCAACGTTGCCGAGAAGGAGATTTAAAGGGGCCTGTAACACGAGCATTCCAATTATATGTAAAGAGCTGGAATAGGCATTGAAGATTTTCTTCCTCCTTTTATTATTTGGAGCCCTGGTGGTGCAGTGGTTAAGAGCTTTGGGTGCTAACCAAAAGGTCGGCAGTTCAAATCCACTAGCTGCTCTTTGGAAACTCCATGGGGTAGTTCTACTTTGTCCTATGCAGTCGCTATGAGTCGGAATCGACTCGACAGCAACGGGTTTATTATTTAGCTGTAGGGAAAAAGGACTGGGGAATTAAACTTATATTCCCCTTTCAAAATAAAGAAAAGCTTACAGTCTCTGAACCAATTTTCCAAGGTTGATATAAAGGTAAATATTTGCATTCAAATGATAGGAGGGAGAGAAGGAGCAGATTAAAACCTTCATGCTGACAAATCTTAAATTAGAGCCTAAGAATGAAGCTTCTTAATAAATGTTTAGATTAAGGGTTTTATTTTTTAGAGGGCTGGGAAAGGGAAGTACACAAATCATAATAGACTAAGAGCTTTAAACTAATGACATTTGTTTTCATTCTAAGACCTCTTAGCAGAGTCTTGAATTCAAAGAACCTGTAAACCAAAAAAAATCAAACCCACTGCCGTGGATTCCGACTCATAGAACTTCCCCATAGAGTTTCCAAGGAACACCTGGAGGATTTGAACTGCTGACCTCTTGGTTAGCTGCTATAACATTTAACCACTATGCCACCAGGGTTTCCAAAGAACCTGTAGCAGAGTCAAAATGAGTGTGGCCTGTAGTTCAGAGGCTCAGAGCTGTCTCTGGGCTCTGCTCTACCAGCGGGTTCTCGGTAGGCAAGGCTTCCATCATGGCTTCTGTCCAAATGGCAACACCTCTCCCTGACAGGGATGGAGACAGCGGGATGCTCCAGACCTTTACACAAAAACACTTTGGTCCTGATCCCCAGGAAATGCTGTAAGGTTTGGCTCAGTTATTCAATTCATACCAACTCACTATCCTCCTGGGAAAGATAATTAAAAAGGGTTTAGGCAGATATCAATACGAGGACTATGTTACATTAATTTCAAAAATGAGGATACTTTTGAGATTTTTGACCTGCTCTAACAAATAAGAGGCACGGTTCTCAGAGAACCCCAACTGGAAGATAAATATTTAATTTTGGAAAGAGTAGACAAACTCTGGAGTGTACTACAAAGAGATGACATTGTCACAAGATGCTCACAAGCTTATTAGATCATGCCATAAATTTTCTCCAGTTCATTTAATTTCTCTGGTTTTGATCTAGGGCAATTTTCTCTTAAGTGGTAGTGGAAAATCTTAGTCTCTGAAGAAATCCAGTATTCCTTAAGGGTTACAATAGTTACGTGGTTAGTTTTGCCTACTGCGTAGCCTCTGATTCCCATCTTTTTGACACTTTAATGTGCAGATATTTTCTCATTCAAGCAGTCTCTAATACTTTTTGGACCCCAGGAACTTTCTGAAGCTCTTTGAGAGCACATACCCTTGATTTGAACCAAAAATTAGTTATTACTTTGCCCGCTGCTTAATTTCTTAGTTTCAGGTCAACAGAGAGCAATAAAAAAATAATCAGCAAACTAAGCAAAAATATATACATATATCTCAGGGACTAATGAATTAGACTATATTTTCCATAGGCAGATGGCATTGTGAGTCATAATACTTGCTAGGTTGCCTTCTGTGTGCTATTCAAAAGGGCAAAAAAGGAACCACTCTAAAATCATTTCTTCCCTTTCCAGCAGCATCAGCTGGAGTGTGAAATAATTCTTCCTTTCAGGCTGCACACCCTGTGGTTGGGTAGACTATTATGCTATATAAAGGACACACACACACACACACACACACACACACACACAAAAGTGTACTATAAGTGTGGTGTCAGTCACATCCCAGAATGGGAAGGTGCACAAGACTGTTTGCTCAAGGATGTAATTTTCCCCTTTGTCTTAATTAGCAGTTGGAAGATTGCAAGGCATAAAAATGGGGTGATGTAAAAAAAAAAAAAAAAAAATGCATGTTCACCTACAGCCAAGGTGTTCTAAGTTATTTTCTCTGCTTTGAGCCTGACGTAGTCATGCTAGAGAAGGACTGATCTGATTTGAAAAGATGAGGCAGAATGTGTGAACCAGAAATATCATACTTTATGTATGGGGATCATTCTATTAACTACCTAAGCAGTCTTCACTCTCGTCCCCCGCCCCTTTTTTAATTGACAGTCACAGTTTAACTCTGTAATTACTCAGAGTTTATTTTCAAAAAGAGCCAGCACTGCCCCTGCCCTTTCAAAATCATAGCATGGTGCAGAAATGAAAGATGGTACCATTATTTTGGTTTTAATTATCATTTACTGGTGTTGAGATTTGTGTCTAGAATCAGTAGAGCCTGATGACATCCAAAAGGTTAGCAGACCTATGATAGCAAGCCATTTGGTGGGATTGCAAAAAATACCATTCAAAACTCAAATGGTGTTTATTGAGCACCTCTTTTATTCCAGGGCCATACTAGGTGTTCATCCCTAAGCAGGGTTGCTAGATTTAGCAAAAAACTAGACAAAATGAAACGAACAAACCAAAAAGTCAAAACAAGACATCCAATTAAATTTGAATTTCAGATATGCCACAGATCATTCTTTCAGTGTAAGTATGCCCCAATGATTTGTTGTTTATCTGAAATTCAAACTTAATTGGATGCTTTGCATTTTATCTGGCAGCCTATCTCAAAGCAAAAAAGTTATAATCTCTATCAAGAGAACCCTTCTCTGGTGAGGAAGCCAACACCAAACGTTACTGGCGAAAGTTGCAGTCAAAGTGGAGGGAATGCTTCACGAACTCAGACCAAGGTGTGAGCTAGCCCGATTAGCCCTCTCCTCTCTTCTCTCACTAGAGAAGTGCCCATAGGCACTCAACCGTTTTTTAGCTGACCCCCAAGGGCCTTTAGTCCTGAGAGTGATTTGTACCCCCTGTAATTTATTCTTCCTAAGGTCGGATTCTGAAAAATACCGCAGAATTAGGGTGAATAAATAAATCCACCTGTCAATCTGAAAGGGCTTGTGGAGCTTCTCCTCTGCTAGGTTTGTATAACTGAGAAGCCATCCCATGTCAGACACCGACTTAAAGCTACACATAGCAAAAGAGCAAAAACTCAATTCTGGAAGCTGTATCTGATAATATGTTTTATTTCTTACCTCTGAGACATGCACATGGAGCCCTGGTTAAGTAACAGTTAAGGGCTCAGCAGCTACCCAAAATGTGGGCAGTTCGAACCCACCCAGTGGTTCCGAGGGAGAAAGACCTGGGGGTCTGGTTCTGTGAAGTTTACAGCTTAGGAAACCCTGTGGGGCAGTTATCTTCTGTCACACGGGTTCACTATGAGTCAAAAATCAACTTGATGGCACACAGAAACAACGATAAGAAATGTATGGCACCAGTATAACTAGCCCATTGCCATCCAGTAGAGTTGGAATTATGGCGACCCCATGTGTTACTTCATGTAGTGAGTTAAATGGTGCAGAATCAATTGTACCCATTTGTTCCATCCAGTACGTGATGAGGGAGGGAGGCAAGGATGGCAGTAAATGTTCTATTCATAAGGGGAAAAAATGTTAGAAAACTAATCTGTAACTGTAGATAATTCTGACAAATGCATTATAAAAATGTTCTCAGCTAGTCTTTCATGTGGTTAGAGGCGTATTTTGAGACTTGAATGCGTTATTGGAAGTGATTTCTCCAGGCAAACAAAGATTTCAAACCCTAGAAAATTAAGTTGCTGACCAGCGTGTCAGGTTGTTCAGAGGCAATATCATTTCTTAACACTTTAGGAAAAGTATTGGGATACTTGCTGCAAACCAAAAGGGCCGTTCATTGATAAGACTGACTGAGCATTCCATTTTGAGGTACAAACCAACCTACACAATTTAATTTAAAATACTTTCTTAGGTGCTCAAAAGTTGACCTAACTTATCTTGTTATGAACTGTTAAAAAAGCAAGTTTTGTTTTGATTGGTTATCAATTATTAAAAATTCCTCCCTTTCTCCAAATAGCACTGCATATTTCTTGTGATCGTATTTAGATCTGTATACCAGGAAATAAACCAAAGAAAGAGTCACGCTGAAATGTGTTTAATAGGAACAAGAAAAAAGCAGAAAACGTCTGTGGCTATGTGGAATTGTCAAGATTTGCAAAATGTTGAAGTTTGCAATTTAGGCCAAACACACAGTATTTATTCACTTCTTGGAGATAAGAACCTTTTTGTTCCTAAGATATGATAAGGAAAACTTAGAGACTAGTGTTCTCATTCCAGCTTTAACCTATCAGCTAACTCCCCCTACTCCAGTTTCTATTTTTTTGCAATGAGTGTAATTATGTGAGTTTGCCTTGTGTGACCCATTGCTGCGGAGTTGATTCCTATAGGACTGAGTGGAACGGCCCCATAGGGCTTCTAAGGGGCAGCTGGTAGATTCCAACTCTCAACCTTTTGATTAGCAGCCCAGTGCTTAACTACTGAGTTGCTGGGGCTCCAGGGATAGGATAGGGCAGGATATTTTTGTTCTTCCATAGATTTAAAAAGTCTTGGTGATGCAGTGGTTAAAGCACTCAGCTGCTAACCGAAAGGTTGGTGGCTTGAACCCAGCAGCCACTCTGCCGGAGAAAGATGTGGCAGCCTCCTTCTGTAAAGATGTACAGCCTTGGAAACTCTATGGGGCAGTTCTACTCTGTTTTATAGGGTCGCAATGATTTGGAATCAACTGGATGGCTGTAGGTTTGGGTTTTTTTTGTTTGTGTGTTTTGGTTTATAGGTTTAAAATAGCCTCAGGTGCCTGGTGAGGAAAAATGCAGGCCTCCTCACGGCACAGCCTTGGGCCTCCCTTTGTGTCAGAAGTGTAGCGGATAGAGCTAGGTGGAGGAGAGATGGGGAGTGTGTAGTGGAGATATGTGACCTGAAGGTGGCAGGGCAAGCTCTGTCTATACGACCAACATGGTGGGCGACTGGTGCCATTTCTCCCCTCTGCTCCTTATGGCGACTGGCTCCACCACCTGTCTATCAATTTGTCATACTGTGGAGGCTTGGATGTTGTTGTGATACTGGAAGCTATGCCACTGGTATCGTAAACACCAGCAGGGTCACCCATGGTGGACAGATTTCTGCAAAGCTTCCAGATGAAGGAAGACAGACAAGAAAAAAAGGCCTGGCTATCTACTTCCAAAAATTAGTCAATGAAAGCCCTACAGATAAGAATAGAATACTGTCTGATAGGGTGCTAAAAGATGAGTCCCCTAGGTTGGAAGGTACTCAAAATACACAGTGGCCACAACAATGGGCTTGAGCACAACAACGACCGGGAAGGTGGCAACAGACTAGGCACTAACCAGTGGGGTACATGGGGTAGCCATGATGGGAGCCCACTTGATGACAACTAACAACAACAGCTGCCTCTGGAGCCCACAGCTCATGGCAGAGCACGGATGCTTCCAGTCAATGATCACAGCTTGTGACTGAGGTGCCTGTGTTCTCTTACCGTCGTGACAAGGTAAACAACTCTAATTTTTAAATTTTTTGGGGGGAAACCATGATTCTGTCTCCAAAAGCTGCAGCAAGCTATAGCAGATAACCGAGAGCTTGGCAGATTGAATCCAACAGCCGCTCCGTGGAAACCCTAAGGAGCAGTTCTACTCTGTCCTATAAGGTCGCTATGAGTCAGAATCGACTCCACCGCAATGGGTTTGGTTTTTTGGTTTTTATACTAAATTAAGGAAACACGCTAACAGGTTTTGAGGAAAACTGGTGTGGATGGTTGAACACTTAGGTATTAGGGTGCAAACACTAGAGATTTTTAAAGGAGACATCATTTATTCAACAAATATTTATGAGACAACAACCTTTTGGACACTGTGCTTGGCCTCAGAAATACTGTCGTATACAATATAAGAAGGTCACGTGTATTCTCTGGCTTCATGGAGTTCATGTATGAGGAGCTTCTGTTATAAGAGGAGAAATCCAGTCCTTGCTGACATCAGTTGAATGAAAACCATCACCAGGATCCAGAGAACAATAGTCTTCACGTGATGTGATTTTAGACTACGTGATAATAAATGTTGCAGTATACATCCACAAAATGTTTTGTTTTGTGTGACAGGCACAGGTACTACAGTTTATCACAGCCACCATGTAAATGATTTTTGCTAAGGCATTTCAAAGGGCCAGATTTAGGAATACAATAGGAAAGCAGCTGTATTTATTTGCATATATTTACATGAACACTGCACATTCTTCATTGGATATTAGAATTTTTAAAACTTGTTGCAAAAAAAAAATTAATTCTGAAGTTTTTTTTTCTGCATACCTTCTTTAAAACCTGCTCATATTTTCCCAAGGAGCCCTATTGGAGGTTTAGAATATTTAAAAGCTGTTCCTCATTAACCATATTAGAAAGATATATTATTTAGCTCTCAAAAATGTAGTAGGCGTTGAATCTGCTGGAATCCAAGTCCAGAGAAAGACAAGCCGAGTAATGATGGAGCGTGTAGTGCCGGGGAAGACGAAAGATAAAACAGTGTACTCCAACTTCCAAATCAGTGTCCAACGTATACTTCCACTTGCAAGCCAGGGTAACAAGCCCTCAACGCATTTTTATACAGTTCAGTCTTTAATGGAAGTTTTAGCTCTGCTTTTGTTTTCAAGTCATGGTTATTGT
Source organism: Elephas maximus indicus (assembly GCF_024166365.1). Taxonomy (NCBI): domain Eukaryota; kingdom Metazoa; phylum Chordata; class Mammalia; order Proboscidea; family Elephantidae; genus Elephas; species Elephas maximus. The sequence continues at coordinate 78,768,409 of NC_064840.1, forward strand.
AACCATTATTAACAGCAGTATTAATAAACAGAGCTCCTGTGTTATTTCTTATTTATTTTGTTGTGCTTTAAGTGAAAGTTTACAAATCAAGTCAGTCTCTCACACGAAAACTTATATACACCTTGCTATATACTCCTAGTTGTTCTCCCCGTAATGAGACAGACAGCAGACTCCTCCTCTCCACCCTGTATTCCCCGTGTCCATTCAGCCAGCTCCTCTCTCCCTCTGCCTTCTCATCTCCCCTCCAGACAGGAGCTGCCCACATAGTCCCATGTGTCTACTTGAGCCAAGAAGCTCAATCCTCACCAGTATCATTTTCTGTCTTATAGTCCAGTCCAATCCCTGTCTGAATAGTTGGCTTTGGGAATGGTTCCAGTCTTAGGCTAACAAAAGGTTCTGGGGACCATGACTTCTGGGGTCCTTCTAGTCTCAGTCAGACCATTAAGTCTGGTCTTTTTATGAGAATTTGAGGTCTGCATCCCACAGTTCTCCCGCTCCATCAGGGATTCTCTGTTGTGTTCACTGTCAGGGCAGTCATCAACAGTAGTAGGGCACCATCTAGTTCTTCTGGTCTCAGGCTGATGTAGTCTCTGATTTAGATGGCCCTTTCTGTCTCTTGGGCTCATAATTACCTTGTGCCTTTGGTGTTCTTCATTCCCCTTTGCTCCAGGTGGGTTGAGACCAATTGATGCACCTTAGATGGCTGCTTGCTAGCATTTAAGATCCCAGACGCCAGTCACCAAAGTGGGATGCAGAATGTTTTCTTAACACATTTTTTTCTGCCAATTGATCTAGACGTCCCCTGAAACCACAGTCCCCAGACCCCCACCCCTGCTACTCTGGCCTTCGAAATGTTCTGTCGTATTCAGAAAACTTCTTTGCTTTTGGTTTAGTCCAGTTGTGCCAACCTCTCCTGTATTGTGTGTTGCCTTTCCCTCCACCTAAAATAGTTCTTATCTGCTATCTAATTAGTGAATACCCTTCTCCCTCCCTCCCTACCCTCGTAACCATCAAATATTTTCTTCGGCGTTTAAACTATTTCTTGAGTTCTTATAATAGTGGTCTTCTATAATATTTTTTCCTTTTGCAACTGACTAATTTCACTCAGCACAATGCCTTCCAGATTCCTCCATATTATGAGATGTTTCACAGATTCATTGTTGTTCTTTCTATGTTATTTGTTTGATGAATGCCAGCCACTTTGCTAAATACCTTTGCCAATTTATTTGACAGGAAAAAAAAATCCTATGAGGTAGGCAGTATAATTATACTCATTTTCAGATGAAGAAACAGAAATTCACGGAAATGACCTAAGCAAGGACACAGAGTTAATAAGTAGGGTAAACCACCACTGTCTGTTGCGGTGGAGTCAATTTAGACTCATAGTGACCCTAAAGGACAGAGTAGAACCACCTCATAGGGTTTCCAAGGAGCAGCTGGTGGATTTGAACCACGAAGCTTTTAGTTAGCAGCTGAGCTCTTAACCACTATGCCTCCTATCAGGGTCTGAATCTTGTGACGTTTACCTCCACTTACCCTGTTAAGGAAAGCAATAAGACAGAAATTAAAACAAAACAAGTCCTGTATGTAAGAAAAGCAACCTAAACCACTTGGATAGGGTTAGAGGTAGGGTTTAATACATATGTAAGTGTCTATGTGAAAATGTGATGACATACTCCTTTTATAAACTGTACGCATACAGAAATGCAGGAAGTAAAACACATTATTTTATTCTTATGCTGTTTATTGAAAGCAATGGGAAAAAAAAAAAAAAAAGGAAAATCTATATTACCAGCCAAGAAGTATTGGATAAGTGCATAAGTCTGAATACTAAATAAGCCTGCTAGCCCTTTACACGATGGTGGTTCAATATCATAATAAAGCTCTCCTTCTGCTGGCATGAAAATTTCAAAACTTATGGGTATTGATCTGAATAATTCTTAAAATAAAAGAATCATAAAAACTGCATATTACAAAGAGGAGAATGAAAGTAAAAATTGAATCCCTGGACTATTGCATTGCAACTTGATTTTTAATCCTTTAAATCGTTTTGCTTAGAAAGAAAATGACAATTTCTGCAATTCAGGGAAGGTTGATTTGCTTGTGCGCTATGCTCAGACTTTCCAAAAAAACTGTTCTTGTTTAACTCTTACTTGAAAAGTTACCGTAACTGAAATCGCCAGGCTGAGAAGAGCTAAGGTGGTCCTAAAAAATCATTGCGCTCGCATTTTTTTTCTAGCGCGTCAACACGTTAATTATCGTGTCCACCGTCTCAGGCATTTGCTCCCAAGTCCCTCCACAATCTGACTGCACTTTGTGTGCTGCGCCTTCCTCCCTGTCAGTTAAGCCAGCATCCTGACTCTGACACTACGGCCACACACAGATTTTGTCCCTGCCTCGTATCACTTCTTGGGTCCAACACAGTGCTTACCTGTGTACACATACAATGTCCTTTCTCTTCTCCTTATCCACTATAAAGATTCAGTTTTTTTTCTGCTCCACAGTGCCCTTTCTGAAGGATTCTAACTTCTATTACACTTATAATCCTTAACACACACCTTACCACATAGTGTTCTGGTGTTTGCTTTTGTATCTTGTGCCATTTTTTGGTTTGGAGGGGGATTTGGCAGTACAAAAATAAAAATGTGTCGTCTCTTTATTTCACAATGACATTGTTAAGAAGGGATTTTGTGTGTGTGTGTGTGTGTATTTACCCCAAACCAAACCCACTGTCCTGGAGTCAGTTCTGACTTATAGTGACCCTGTAGGACAGAATAGGGTTTTGAAGGCTGTAAATCTTTATGGAAGCAGACTGTGGCATTTTTCTCCTGTGGAGCGGCTGGTGAGTTCGAACCATCAAACTTTTAGTTAACAGCTGAGTGCTTTAACCACTGTGCCTCCAAGGCTCCATATAAAAAAAATATTAAAAAAAACGAAGCCTGTTACCATAAGTGAATTCTGACTGACAGTGACCCTATAGGACAGAGTAGAACTGCCCCATAGAGTTTCCAAAGAGCACCTGGTGGATTTGAACTGCCAACCTTTTGGTTAGCAGCCTAAGCTCTTAACCACTGTGCTACTAGGGCACCTATAGGTGTACACACTATGTAAATACATATAAATATATATCCATATATACATGTACATATATATACATACGGAAACCCTGGTGGCGTAGTGGTTAAGTGCTATGGCTACTAACCTAACGGTCGGCAGTTTGAATCCGCCAGGCGCTCCTTGGAAACTCTATGGGGCAGTTCTACTCTGTCCTGTAGGGTTGCTATGAGTCGGAATCGACTCGACAGCATTGGGTTTGGTTTTTTTATATATATATATATATATATACATAAAAAAATACATACATTTATATATAATTTCAAAAACTTGGAAAATAACCTAAGTAGAAAATCAGATAAATTGTACTTCCGTATAGGGAATAGCTATAGATAATTTCATGAAACTGGAAGATATTAATAACTTATTTATAATTTACTCAGTGCTTACTATGTTAAATGCTTTTTCTTCTCACAAAATTTTTATGACTGTGAATACCATTATTATTCCATTTTGCAGATGACTGTGGACAGAGGTTTATATTTGCATAAAGGAATTATGAAGGGATACAGGAGGCACTGACAGTGTTTGCCTGTGGGGAGTGAACCTGGGTATTGGGGGAGACTTAGCTATCATTATACACTTTCTATGTTTTTTTTTTTTTTTTTTTAATTGTGCTTGAAGTGAAAGTTTACAATTCAAGTCAGTTTCTCATACAAAAACTTATACACACATTGCTATGTGACCCTAATTGCTTTCCCTGTAATGTGACAGCACACTCTCCATCTCCACCCTGTATTTTCTGTGTCCATTCAATCAGCTCCAGTCCTCCTCTGCTTTTTCATCTCAGCTCCAGTCAGGAACTGCCCATAGTCTCATGTGTCTACTTGAGCTAAGAAGCACACGCTTCACCAGTATCATTTTATGTCTTAAAGTCCAGTCTAATCTTTGTCGGAAGAGTTGGCTTTGAGAATGGTTTTAGTTTTAGGCTAACGGGGCTGTGACCTCTGGGATCCCCCCCAGTCTCAGACCATTAAGTCTGATCTTTTTACTAGAATTTGAGGTCTGCATCCCACTTTTTTCCTGCTCCATCAGGGATTCTCTGTTGTGTTCCCTGTCAGGGCAGTCATTGATGGTGGCTGGTCACCATCTAGTTCTTCTGGTCTCAGGCTGATGGAGTCTCTGATTTATGTGGCTTTTCGTCTCTTAGGCTCTTATTTTCCTTGTGTCTTTGGTGTTCTTCATTCTCCTTTGTTCCAGGTGGGTTGAGACCAATTGATGCATCTTAGATGGCCTCTTGCTAGCTTTTAAGACCCCAGATGCCACTTACCAAAGTGGGATGCAAAACATTTTCTTAATATGCTTTGTTATGACCATTGACCTAGACTCCCTTGGAACCATGGTCCCCAGACTCCCACCCCTGCTACTCTGCCTCTTGAAGAGTTTGGTTGTATTCAGGAAACTTCTTAGCTTTTGGTTTAGTCCAGTTGTGCTGACTTTCCCTGTATCGTGTGTTGACCTTCCCATTCACCTAAAATAATTCTTGTCTACTATTTTTATCTAATTAGTGAACACCCTTCCCCCTCCCTCCCCATCCTGGTAACAATCATAGAATGTTTTCTTCTGTGTTTAAACCTTTTCTTGAATTGTCTCATACAATATTTGTCCTTTTGCAGCTAACTAATTTCACTTAACATAATGCCTTTCAGATTCATCCATGTTATGAGACGTTTCAAGGATTCGTTGTTGTTCTTTACCATTGTCTATGCTGTTTTTTAAAAAGCAATATCTACACATGTTCAATGCATAATAGGATGCGGAGAAATAAACATTGGTTGTTTTTTCCCTTTAGATGGAAACCGTGGTGGCATAGTGGTTAAGAGCTACTGCTGCTAACCAAAAGGCTGGAAGTTGGAATCCACCAGGCCCTCCTTGGAAACCCTATAGGGCAGTTCTACTCTGTCCTGGAGGGTCGCTATGAGCCAGAAACCACTCGACGGCGACCCATGGGTTGTTTGGTTGGACTGTGAAGCCTTTGTGAAGTGGCGGTGATCTATCAGCCCGTCCTGATACACTCAGCAGACCTGCTGCTCCAACGTTTACCTTCATCGGAGACATCATAAACACGCAAGTGCAGTGTCACAAATATTAGTTCTTTGAAAAGGTAAACTGTCCTTTTTGGGGGGAGAATGTAACATTTTACTTATTTTATACTTGAAGTGTTGTAAAAAGATGCAACTTCTGAGAATTCCCTGCAAGGTAAACCCTTTGGGAGGATATAAGAATATAACCATTTTTTTTCTTTAAGAATTTGTAAAGAATTATAAAATATATTTATGTATTTAAATGTGTAAAAATTTATACCAACATACAGCTGCATATTAGTTAAAATGTCAAATAGTTACTTGTGTATCAGCCAGGGCCATTCAGGAAATTAAAACTTATGTAAAGTAATTCAACAGAGGGATTTTAATACGGAGAATTATTTTGAAAGGCGTTAGGAGAGCTAAAGGACCTAGCAGGGGAAGTGAGATAAGCAGCTGCTGGGAGCTGTTATATTCCGTAGGTTGGAGGTTCAGAGGGAGGAGCCCAGGAGCTAGAATCACCAATCAGAAGCTAGAACCTCAGAGGCAGGGATGCCTAAGTGGGGACCAGAATCCTGGAGAAGATCAGCTGCCTGACATGGCACCAAGGAGCCCTGATAGCACAATGCTTAAGCGCTCAGCTGCTAACTGAAAGGTTGGTGGTTCAAATCCGGTTGCTTCTGGCAAAAGACGTGGCGATCTGCTTCCATAGAGATTCTGAAAACCAAACCAGTTGTGGTCCAGTGGACTCTGACTCATAGTGACTATACAGGACAGAGGAGAACTGCCCCATACGGTTTCCAAAGAGCAGTTCTACCCCGTCCTATAGGGTTGCTATGAGTTGGAATCAACTGGACCGCTGACAAAAACAGCCACCACAACAAGGCGGCACCAAAGCAGAGGGAAAGAGAAATACTTAGGCTTCTTTCTTCTGCAGTCGGACTTCTGTCGGCACCTACCATTGGCTAAAACTACCCAGGCTCAATTGGCAAGGGATCCTGGGAAATGTAGTCTGCAGAGATCAGCTCCCCAGGCCTGTCTCACACATGGAAGAGCAAGGGAGAGATTGGAATGATTTTGAGAGCAAATATGCAAATGAACTACACTGTATTAAAAATGTGCAATGAAACACGGGAGCACCGTACTTCCCCTGCTTTCTATCACCACCCTGCAAAGGCAAGCACTTTTAACTGTGTCTTCTGTAGTTTTATTGATACTTCTAAATAAACTCCTTTATTGCTATTTGATGACTTTTCAAGTTGAAATGCTATATATTGATTTTCTACTTCGATGGATATAGATTCTGTACTCCTGTGTGCTCTGCCTTCTTAGGATAGAATTACCACATTATTTTTGGGTAAATCAGTAATGTTTACAGCACTATATCAACGTAAATATTGTTCACTGCTAAGCCAGACAGTTTACTGTGTTTACTGTCCCTATATTGCACAGATTTTTCTTTTACAGAATTATCGTTTTATTCTCACACTTCCGTAATTTCCCATTCTCACTCATATCCTTGCTCTTGTTGTTAAGTGCTGCCGAGTCGGTTCTGACTCATAGCGACCCTATGTACTACTTCTAACAACAGCATGCACAACAGAACAAAACACTGCCCAGTTCTGTGTCATCCTCACAATCATTGTGTTTGAACCCATTGTTGTAGCCACTGAGTCAATCTGTTACATTTTATGTGTATTTTCTTTAAAAAAGGTCAGCTCTGCATACTATTTTGTACTCTTTTTTTGGTTTGTTTTTCTTTCTGATGTTTTGTCATAGTCAAAATGTTTCATACAATGTGGATAGAAGGCTGAGTTTTTACAGAACACAAAACACAGTTAATTTCATTGAAAATGCTTATTAATAAAAGTTTAGGCCTGATCATATCATATGCATGCTCCTAAAAATAACATCTTCATAATGCCTTTCTAGTCATAACATTTCAACTCTCTACCACTTAAAGATGTTTCTCTTTAATTTTTGTTTTACGTAGAATTTATAATTTTGTTGTTGTTGTTAGGTGCCATTGAGTCAGTTACTACTTATATCAACCAAATAGAATGAAACATAGCCCAGTCCTGAGCCATCCTCACAATCATTGCTATGTTTGAGCCCATTTTTGCAGCTACTGTATGAATCCATTTCATTGAGGTCTTCTTTTTTTTCTCTGATCCTCTACTTTACCAAGCGTGATGTCCTTCTCCAGGGACTGGTCCCTTCTGATAGCATGTCCAAAGACGTACAAGATTTCACCATCCTCATTTCTAAGGAGCATTCTGGCTGTACTTCTTCTAAGACAGATTTGTTTTGTTTTTCTGGCAGTCCATGGTATATTAAATATTCTTCACCAAAGCTATGACTCAAAGGCATCAATTCTTCTTCGGTCTTCCTTATTCATTGTCCAGCTTTCGCATGCTTTGAGGCTATTGAAATTACTATGGCTTGGGTCAGACATACCTTAGTCCTCAAAGTGACATCTTTGCTTTTCAACACTTTAAAGAGGTTTTTTGCAGTAGATTTGCCAATTCAATATGTTGTTTGATTTCTTGACTTCTGCTTCCATGGACATTGACTGTGGATCCAAGTAAAATGAAATTCTTGACAACTTCAATATTTTTTCTGTTTATCATGACATCGCTTTTTGGCCCAGTTGTGAGGATTTTTGTTTTCTTTGTGCTGAGGTGTAATCCATACTGAAGGCTGTGGCCTTTGATCTTCATCAGTAAGTGGTTCAAGTCTCTTTCAATTTCAGCAGGCAAAGTTGTGTCATCTGAATAAGGCAGGTTGTTAATGAGACTCCCACCAATCCTGATGCTGCATTCTTCTTCATATAGCTCAGTTTCTTGAATTATTTGCTCAGCATACAGATTGAAAAAATATAGTGAAAGGATACAACCCTGATGAACACATTTCCTGACTTTAAATCAAGTAGTATCCCCTTGTTTTGTTCAAACAACCGCCTCTGGGTCTATGTACAGGTTCTTCATGAGCACAATTAAGTGTTCTGGAATTCCCATTCTTCCCAACGTTATCCATAATTTGTTATGAACCACACAGTTGAATGTCTTTAAATAGTCAATAAAACACAGGTAAACATCTTTCCGGTATTCTCCACTTTCAGCCAATAGCCATCTGACATCAGCAATGATATTCCTCATTCCACGATCTCTTCTGAATCCAGGCTTGAGTTACTGGGAGTTCTCTGTCAATGTACTGCTATAAGTGCTTTTGAATTATCTTCAGTGAAATTTTACTTGCATGTGATATTAATGTGATAAAATAAAAAAATTATTTTATCTTTGTCAATAAATATTGGCTAAAAATCTTAATTCTGATAATATTAGGAAGAGGCTAATTAGGTAAAATAGAAATTTTAATTCTATCACCAGGAGTGGAATTTTATGTTGTTCTGGTTTAGATTGAGGGTTAAAGTTTCCAAAAAAAAAAAAAAAGGTAAGAAAGGGATTATATGAATAAGAAGATTGTTGAAGACCAAACTTGGAGTGCTTCTCTTCAAAAGTTGTTTCATATTCAATTGTATTAGAAATCACTTGTCTGAAGTACCTCTGGACCCAAATAGTAAAAAAAAAGGGGTAGAAGCAGGAGGAGAAACACAATTATTGAAAGAACTTACAAAATTTAGTACGAGAAAAGTTTACTCAGAGAAAAACATGGAGAAGTAAGAGACAGTAAAGCAAAAATGATATAAAACAGTCACAGGGAGAAATTCAGAGAAGAATGTAAACTTTTGGGTCTCAAAAATTATTCATATAACATGGTGCAAAATTTATAAGAAAAAACAAAAAATGATTTTATACACAACAAGTTTCGTGTTAATTTATGTGATGATGGAGTAACACCTGCTTCACCTTGTAGACATCAGAAGTGTTGCAGGGCAAGAGCTCTGGTGCTATACACACTGTCCCCACTTGTGACTCACTTTTATTACCATATATTTCATCCTTGCCTCCCATGTTATTACCACGGTAATTGTTGAAGTTCTCATTACAGAAAGCCAGCCTTTCATAAATATTATATGTGGCTATTATTGGCAGATGCAGTGTCAGTTTTTTAAGAAATATGGAAATTCTGTAATTTGAAGTGATTCATTATTTATCTTTTTTCTAACTTTAATGAATATGAGTGTCTCTTATTAAAAATAGAACAACAAAAATATTCATCTAGCTATTATCCTTTTGATTGATCTGTCCCATTAAGCTAAAGATCTAAGCAGGGCACCTGAAAGCACCTTAATTCTTCTTCAAAGAACATCATCACAGTAAAATTATTTGATTCTGGAAATCATTAATTTAATTTTATGGATATGAGAAAGTTTTCTGGGTTGAGGTAGATTATCAGTCCTTTTCATTTACTCCAAGGAATCCTTAGTGATAAAGCAGAACTAAACGACACATACTAAACATCAATTGCTTACTCACGGGGAAAGGCAGATCCAAGGATAGGCTGGAGACGAAGCTGAGAATAGTTCTCCCATCTCCTTTTAAGAAACGTAGCCAGGGTATTTTGTTTTATTTACCAGTAAATACATAGCTATACGTCACTTGTGGGTATGAAGAGGTATAAAAGATCACATAACTACTCATCATTATTTATATGTTGGGGATGCCTGGATTGACACCTGTGGTTATTTTTCACTGTTTAAAGAGCCTTCTGGTCCACTGTGATTCTCCCACTTGGTAGAGTTTAGAATGACCAGGCTCTGCCAATCAATCCGCTGCACTTTTCACATGCTGGTATTAGGTAGATTAGGGTGGAAAATTTCTGAAGATGATTTGACAGTGGGAAAATATTTCATTTGATTGTAAAGAAAATATACCATTCATAAAGAAGTAATTTTTCAGTTCTCACTTCCGTAAGTTTTTAGTTACCATATGTTTCAAATATAAGGCATCGTTTTTTCTCAAGAAGTCCCTGGGTGTTGCAGCTGGTTAACCAGTTAAGAACTCGGCTGCTAACCATATGGTTGGAGGTCCAAGTTCACCCAGATTTGCCTCAAAAGAAAGGCTTGGTGATCTACTTCTGAAAACATCAGCCACTGAAAACCCTATGGAGCACAATTCTACTCTGACAGACACGGGGCTGCCATGTGTGGGAGTCCACTCATTGGATTTGGTTAACTGGTTTTTCCTCAAAATTATCCTTCAGAAAAGAGATTTATTTATGTCCTTAATTAGTCTCTGGTATAATATGTCTCTTTCAATTAAATTATTTGAATAACAAAGTTTATATTCAAATGAAATTATTTCAAGCTGTGCTAGATTTGATGCTTAGCAGTTTGAAAAAGACAGGAAAGAAATTTAAATCAGATTTTGTGATTATTCCTAAAGGTATAGTCTCACAATTACAAGTGTTAGGCGTGGCTATATATATGAGTCTTTTAACAATTACTTAAAAATAATCTGCAGAATGAAAAGTTTTACCATTTCCATACTGTGCTTTGATTTCTGAGAACTTAGGAGAACAAAGTGCTACACCTCAACATATGAGTAGCACTGTTGTTGAAGAGAATGGGGCCTGGATTTCTTAATGTGTGTCTCCCTTCCTCAATCTCAGTTTAAATAGGGATTAATATGGCTCCATGATTATCAGGGGGCCCTGCTGGTGCAGTGGTTAAGCATTTGGCGGCTAACCAAAAGGTCAGCAGCTTGAATCCACCATCTGCTCCTGGAAACCCTCTGGGACAGGTCTACTCTGTCCTAGAGGGTCACTATGAGTCGGAATCGACTTGATGGCAACGGGTTTGGTTTTATGAGTAACACAGTCATACTTTTCTTGTTCCATGTTTCTGTCTCTGCACATAGCATTTTCCTAAGCCTTTCTTCTTGTATTTTAAACCAACTTAGAAGTGAAAATTTTGTGCTGTGATAAATCTAAGATAACATATCAAACATCATTGTAAGATAGTGTCACCAAAGACACATGTGAAGAGTTTGAATGAGGGGAAAGGGCCCAATTTTAAAAGAATATAATTTTCTACAGGTGTGTTGTCCAATTTGGCAGTTATTAGACACATAAGGCAATTTAAATTTAAATTAATTAAAATTTAATGAAATTAAAAATTCAGTTCCTCAGTTGCACATTTCAAGTGCCGAATAGCCACATGTAGCTATGGCTACCATGTTAGCACAGAGGTAGAACATTTCCACAACTGCACAAGGTGCCACTGAACAACGCTTTACTAGAGCATGTAATTTTAAGTGTTTGAGGAGTACCTAAAATAATTAATATTATAACTAGGCATTTAACTATTTCATTTATATGCCTGCATTTCAAGTTGATCAAAAAGATTTTGGGGAAAATGTGAAATTATCCGATATTTGATTTTTATATTCAGGCATGTTGTTGTTTCCAGTTGCCATCTAGTCAGCTGTCTAGATGACACCACGTGTGGAGAGTAGAACTGCTCCGTAGGGCTTTAAAGGCTGTGAACTTTTGGAAGCAGGTTGGCAGGCCTCTCTTCCTGGGCATCTCTGGGTGGTTTTGAACCATTGACCTTTCAGCAGCCAGTGGTAGAATACTTAACCATTTGTACCACCCAGAGACTGCTATATTTGGGCATAAAAAAAAAAATATATATATAGTAATAGATTTAAAATATGTTTACCTTGTTTATTTTATTGAAAGACAATGCCGTAAATGCCCAGGGTACTTTGTTAATCTGGAACATAGCTGATACTAATACCAAATCCTGAAAAGCAAGTGTTAGAGTCACCGATTCTGAGGTAGTGAATATAGGATCTCAAATTTAATGAAACATTTACAACTTTTATAATCCCTGATTTCATTTCATCATGACATTTACTACAGTCGGTTTCTGTTTTACAAAAGGACCTGGGGGCACCAAAGACATGTTATGTGAAAATACAATATAGAATAATGAAATTTCTACTTTTGAAAGAAAGAGTGAGAATTCTATTTCCTTTGAAACATTTTCTCTTTGGACCCGATAAGTAAAACTTGTAGGATTAGTGGCCTCTCCTACCCATTGATTTGGAGCACAGCCTCTATAACTGAATCTTAATGGAATTGAGGGGAAAAAAAAAAAAAAAGACTAGTTTCTAAATTTAAAAACACAAACCTGCCTAGCGTTCTAATCAGAAATCCAGGAGATTATTTTAAAAGCAAGTTTCTCTGGTTATGAGAATTTAGGAAGGGATATTATCAAAAGCTTTTTTTGCTGACATTTAAGTTTGCTTTAATATTTGAGTGAAGAAGCAAAATGATTAACATGCAGGAATTCCCACTGTCTCGCCCTCCACCTGGACCACTTCCCTTCTCTTCCCCCACTTTGTGAATTTAGAAAGGTCAAAAGTTGCTGAATGAAAGTCATCAGAGAAGTGCAATCTTCGCTGCCAAAGCCCTATGCCCAGCGGGGTGTACAGAGAAAGGGGGTAGGAGAGGGAGAGCTGGGGAGAAAGTAATGCAGAAAGACGTTTAGTGCAGGGGCAGAAGAAAAATGAGTTGATGAAGGAGGACATTCTGAAGAGTTGCTGTTCATTCATCAAATCTCAATTAGGCCCTCACCATTTTATCATTACCGTGTAGGGGCAAAACCCAAACCAAACTTGTTGCCATGGAGTCAATCCTGACTCATAGAAACCCTGTAGGACAGAGTAGAACTGCCCCATATGGTTTCTGAGGAGCACTTGGTAGATTTGAACTGCTGACATTTTGGTTAGCAGCCAAGCTCTGAGCGACTGTACCACCACAGCTCTGCATATACTGTGCAGCAGGTGAAAAACTCCAGAAAGGGTAGGACAGGGCACACTGGAGGAGATACGGGAATTTCAGTGTGGTAAGAGAAGATAGGGAAATACCAAGGGTGACAGAGGTAACTCTGGAGAGGAAAACAGAGGGCAGATCCTGTGGGGCCAGGAAGCCACGCTAGGGAATTTGGATTTGGCTTTTATTTTACGTGGAGTGAGGGTTTCAAGTAGTTCAGTGAGGCGAATAGATTGGGGGTGGGGCACACGTGGATGTGGAGAGGTTAGTTAGGAAAGTACAACGTCCAGATGAGAAATGGTGGCAGCTTGGATTAGGTGGGATTTAAAGCTATTTCTGAATTAGGTTGCTGAATTCTATTCTTTGGTACAGGAAGCAATGTGTGTGTGTGTGTGTGTGTGTGTGTGCGCGCACGTGCGTGTATACACATATATATTTAATACAGTAGGAAAGGATTCAGAGAGGTATTAAATGTTGAAGACTAGGCAGAAGTTAAAGATATGGAGAAAAAAGGCTCATCAGGGTTCAGCTGTGGGAGAAGAGCTTGGTAGGTGGCCAAATGGAGGGGTTGGCTCCTGAAATAAGCGTGGTCACCAAGAGCGATGAGGAGGAACAGGTCAGAGGAGATAAAGGTGCTCTTCAGGGAGTTGCCACTTTTACAGTGTTCGTGCAGGACGGTGTCTGCATGAAGAACCTGTCCTGATAGAAGGCAAGACAGTTGTACCACATCTTTGGAATTGAAGAAGAAAATGGAAGGTATCCGTGGTTGTGGTTTAGTGTGACATCTGTGAGGTGAAATGTTCATAAAAACCCCATGGATTTTTAAACCTATGCCTGAATTACAGAATCAGACACCTACTTTAAAAACTGAGAATTTACTTTTCTACTCTACTCCTGACAAGTTACTTGAAAAGCAGTTAAAAAATAATAAACCACTAAATGACCAGCATTATCCTTTTCACTTGGGGAAAAAGGTATACAATATTTTATTCTGTGATGAATAATTATGTTCTTTCACGTTTTTAAAGACTATTGTATGAATTTGGCCCCAGAGTTTCAATTGAACAAAAGGAGGCCAATTTCCATGATAAAATCTTTTCCAATTCTTTGAAGATTTAGGGAGATGGTATTTGATGGATTAGTTTCCAACTGAACATATAAAAAATAAGAAAACTAGTAAAGGTAATGCTAAATTCAACATAATATAACGTTCCAAGATCTTGCTGTACAAGTTTCAAACATTCTTCCTTTGGCAAGTCATTTCTTCTTTCTCTCTCTCGTTTCTTGATTCTGAGTCCCTGTGAAGACTGCAATTTCTTAAATTTTTATGCCAATTTAACCTAAGTAAGGACTGTAAAACTTGCTTAGGCTGAATTAGATTCTCAGTTCCCTGACAAAGCAAACTTGTAACTAACGTCATATTAAAACCAGTTCAAATATTTCAGAGTCCTAGAAACCAAGGTAGACCTGGCTGATCCTTGGGATTTATGGATGGTAACATAGGCTCTCGGTGTCTACCCCGACTACCATAGAGCCCCGAAGTGGAGTCTGCATTGGCCCTCAGAGGCTAGATTGAGAATTTGAAGCATAATGGAAACTTGTCTCCTACCCATCATTTTATTCATGCTATGGCTTATTGTGGAGCCCTGCTGGTGCAGTTGTTAAGAGCTGGGCTGCTAACCAAAAGGTTGGCAGTTTGAATCCAGCAGCTGCTCCTTGTAAACCCTGTGGGGGCAGTTCTACTCTGTCCTGTAGGGTCGCTATGAGTTGAAATTGACTTGACGGCAAAGGGGTTTCATTATGGCTTGTTGTACACTATGAAATGTTATAGGCGTCTCACAAGTTGGACAAGTTATTAAAATTAAAAACAGATAACATTTGTTGATCATTGTGCTAAGTGTTTTATAAGCATTGTCATATTTAACCCCACAGCATTCCAAGAAACATACTATTACATTTATCCTTAGTGAGGAAGTTGAGGTTTAGACAGGTTAAATAATTTACTGGTGAGATAATATAATCCAGTATCTTTCACTTACAGATGAAGATTCTGAAATACAGAGATGAGGATAACTGATGGGTGGTAGACCCCTGGCTTACTGTTAATTTTTCACTCACCTCCTTTGCCATGTGACTTTGAGAAACGTGGAGTAGGTCAGGTATGTTTCTCCTTCCCATAGATGTTGGGCTTGTCCACATGGCTTTCTTCAGCCAATGCAATTTTACCAGGAATCCATGAGAAGAGCATGCCCCAAGGTCTTCAGCCTTGACTCTGTAGAGACGTGTGGAACAGACTTAAAGCTAACTAAAGTCCGGAGCCATGGCCTGAACAGCCCACAGCTGAAGCTGAGCTGCCCAGCCGCTGTAGAACTGTGAGTAGAAAAATCAACGTTTGTCATCTCAGGCCATTTATTTTTGGACTGATTTGATTGGTGGCGTTTTTACAACAATAATTTAATGCCATATCCTTGGTTACATGACTCATTTTAGATAAATTAATGCTAAAGAGATGTCAAAGGAAGATAAAAACCTTAAGAGTTATCAAATGAGAGAACAAGGGTAAACAAAACTAGTGACCCAAGGTTCATTCAACTAGAATCAGAAATGCTTTTATATATATATATATACATATATATATATATATAAATACATTTTATGATTCCATTCATGTTGTTGTTAGGCGCCTTTGAGTAGTTTTGGCTTATAGCTCCATTTACATAAAGTGCAAAAACAGCGCAAACAAATCTGTACTGTGAATGATAATCTTTGATGGTGGGAGTAGAGTGACAGGAAGGGGTCAAGAGGAGGACTTCTGGAGACCTTCAATGTTCTGTTTCATCATCTGGGCCCTGACCATGTAAAAAATAGTCATGTTCAATTTGTAGACATTCATTCAATGATACAGAAACCCTGGTGGTGTAGCAGTTAAGTGCTACGTCTGCTAATCAAAAGACTGGCAGTTCAAATCCACCAGCTGCTCCTTGGAAACTCTGTGGGGCAGTTCTACTCTGACCTATAGGGCTGCTGTGAGTTGAAATCAACTCTACGGCAAAGAGGTTTTTTTCTTTTTTTATTCATTGATACGTCTATAATAGGTGCACTTTTCTGTAAGAAGTACTCTTAAAGAAATTGTGAAAACTAAAGGTAAGTCATAACAAAATTAAATAATTGAAAAAAATTCACGTATTATCACTCTTTGAAAATATTGTTAGCAAACATTCTTGTGGCATGTTATACATCATACTCCAAAGGAACACCTGAATTTTACCCAGTTACAATTTTATGTCATGATTTTCTACTTGTAGTTAAAGACCTTTTCCCCTATTGCTACATGTTTTGTAATTATAATTTTAAGTGGGTGCTACCATAGGTGAATTAATCATAATTTACTTAAGAATTCTCATATTGCTGGAAATTTTAGATTACTCCCAGTTTTCCCCTATTATGACTATAGTATGACATACACGTTTAGGCATTTCAATTAATTCAGTTGACTTCCTGATAATATGTCTCATGCTTGTTCTGAACTAGAATTATTGATTTAAAGAGTATGAAGACTTTCAGTTCCTGTTGCCAAATTGCTTTTGAAAATTGTCACACAATTCAGGCTGTCACCACAGTATATGAAAGTAATGCTACTTCATTGCTGTTTTTAATCTGCATTTATTGAGTTTCAATGCTTTTCCACATTTTTAAACCAATATTTAAAAATGTGCTACTACTTTAGTGATTTGTATTTTCATATCCTGTCATCATTTAACTAATGCATCTTCACTGTTCTTACTTTAATTTGCATAATTTTTTAAACAAGTGCTTTGTTTGCTATGATTCTCAAATCTTTTGATGCTTTTATTCATTTAAGAAATAAAGTCTCAGGCAGAGATTTGAAAAGAAAAAAATGTAGCCTATTTGTGTCTGTAGGATCCCTGGGTGGGGCAAACGGTTAAGCACTCAACTATTAGCAGAAAAGTGGGCAGTTTGAATCAACCCAGAAGCACCTAGAAAGACAGGCCTGGAGACCTGCTTCCGTAAAGTCACTGCCTTGAAAACCCTATGGTGCAGATCTGCTATGAGATGTCTATCTTTTTTAAAAAATTAACTCTATAAATAGAATTACCTTGGTTCCTGGTATGAGGTATAAGTCTCATTTGATTTTTCCCCCCAAATTGCAAAGCACTTATTCAAATAGTATTTATGGAACACCCCTTCCATTCTGCATGATATTGGGTTTTCTCTTTTATCATATGTTGTATTAGTATGTTTTCTCTAAGATAACCTTCCAATAGTATTACATTCTTCATATTCTTTACATCCTTTAGCTGTCATCAGATTATTCATGATCATTGCTCTATACTGTTTGTGCCATTTTCCTCCCTGACTAGAATGTAAGCTCTTTGAGAACAGAAAACATAGCTGACATTTCCTTTTATTCCCCAGTGATCTGCACGGCAGGCAGTAAATGTTTATTGTTGTTGATGCTGAACTAAAACAGGGAGAAGAGAAAAACCTATAACATCCATTTGGTACGCCAGGTCTGACTCATGCCTGCATCACATCAGGGCTTTTCCTACATTCAGCCACAGGCACTGACTGTGTGATAACCTCGGGGGTCTGACTCTCTCTCACAGTAGGGGTTAGCTGCTAGTACTGAGACTTATTTGGGGACTTCAGAGTATAATGGTAGGGAAGAATATAGTCAGAGGATTTGGGAAAGATTCAGGGAAATAGCCTCTGGAATAACAAGGTAATTAAAGTTTTAGAAAAAGCTGATGACGAGAAGGAAATCGTAGGAATTGAATCGGTGAAAGCGGTTCAGAAACATCAGTTTTCCTTCTCTTGTATTTCAAAGAAGATCAGGAATCATCAGTTAAATACATACATGATTTCATGTAATCTTTATAACTTCCTTATAGTTTGTGGAAACCCTGGTGGCGTAGTGGTTAAGTGCTATGGCTGCTAACCAAAAGGTCGGCAGTTTGAATCCACCAAACTTGCCTTGAAAACTCTATGGGGGCAGTTCTACTCTGTCCTATAGGGTCACTATGAGCCAGAATCAACTCAATGGCAACAGGTTTGTTTTTTTTCAGTTTTATCGTTTGTAGTTTAAAAAACCCCTTTGTCTTTTTATGTAGTATTTAGTAGTAAAATCTGTTTTAAACCTCTCCCAAAATTCTAACCTTTAAGGACAGGGGGAAAAAGAGAAATGAACTAAAATCCATCCCGAGTGTATTTGAAAGGTGAGGATCTGAGTGAAGGAATGGCTGCTCTTAGCAAAGAAGTGGGCAGATAGACTCATCTTCAGAGAAGGCTCTGGGGTTCTCCCAGGAGCAGAAGGGATGCTGACACGATGTGGCGGTGAGAGGCTGGGGTATGTGTTGAGGGTCCGTGTTCTCTTCTCTTCCTGTGTGCACAGCTCTCCCTTCTGCGTCCTTTCTTTCCTTCCTCCTCTTCAGCATTTTCTTCCTGGTGGATGTGTTTATTTCAATTTAAACTTGTTTTAATTTAACCTCTTTTCAATTTAAACTATCTTTCAGGGTGATGTCAACTATATGCAAATGGTCTCTAAATTTATGGCTCCAAGTTCTACCGGTTCAATTAACTTGAATGTCCCAAGCATTGCTTCTGGGGTGGTTCTTTTGGGGGCCCTACAGACAATTCAGATTTAGCATTTCAAAGCCGCGTTCATTATTCTTCCTCCATTCTGCTGCAGGTACTTCTATATTCCCTTTCTTAATTAATAAGTTCAACATGCACGCGATCACTCAAGCAAGAAACCCTGAAGCTGCTTCAAGTTTCTGGCTGCTTCATACTCCAAACTCAAACGCTCACACCTCGTATTCACATCAGTCCTGCTATTTGGAAATGTCTCTCAGTTCAATTTTATTATGGCTCCCATTCGATGGGCTCTTTTAAAATCTTTTTTTTTTTTTTTAAATCTTGCCTGGACGGTCACAATAAGTTCCCGTTTTACTCATCTTCACCCTTTCTGTCTCTGACCTATTCTGCTCTCTGCTGAAGATATTTTTTCTAAGACTCACAAGTAATATTGATAGTCTCATTTTAAGGAACTATTGCCGTCACCACTTTGGCTATTGTATAAAGTCTACAATATGGCCTTTACCTTTCCTGCCTTATTGATTGCCAAACCCATTCACGCACTCTGAACTTTCCTAAATATGCTGTGCAGTACCAGTCTTCCATGACTATGTAATTAGCTCAAAAAAAAATCACAGTAGAACTCGTCTCTCTTTAATTCTGCTCTAACATATTCTTTTATACTGCATAAGACTGAGAGGTTTTACAATGCTGGTGCTTGTCTTTGTACCTTATAGAAACCCACACTGGTTGAAGGCAGGGCCCATGTGACTACCTCATTTTTGTGCCCTCTTGCAAAATTTAGCACAATAGTTTGCACAGAGGAGGCGTCCAACAAATGTGCTTTATGCAGTTTATCTAAAACATTCCCCTTTGATTCCTAGCCGTCACCTAGGCTCCCTTGCAGGGCTTACCACTTCAAAACCCACATGTAAATGCGTAGAAAATACCTAGAAAGATGCATGAAAAACCATTATGGTGGTTACTTCTGGAGGTGAAGATTGGGTGGGGAGGGGCGGGGGAGACTTGAGTTTTTCATTTTATGATTTTCTGTACGGTTTATAATAACGTATTATTTATTTTATAATAAATCCAGTACAAATGAAACTCCTTAGCCCCTCCACACAAATCCGGTCATGCTTATTTAAAAATTTGAAAATACCTGAAGCCATCGTATGATGAGTCAAACGTATGTTTCATGAGTGAAGATTTATGCACTCTTCTTTATTTTGATCAAAGAAAGCTTCATCATCTCAAATTCTAGAGGAATAGTTACATGAAAAAGTTTTAAATTTCTTCTTGAATGTGTACATAAAATATTATTCCAGATGTTGAAACTGGAGAAAAGCCAAAATTGGATGTGTACAACTTCCCTATTGCTGTAATTTTTAAAGTGTTATAAAAAGCTAATTGTTTGATTTTTATAATTACATTATAATTTGAACAACTTCTGCTTAAGAATTTTTTTCTTTATAACTGTCCATATAGCTAAAAAGAAACTAATTCTAATGAATATATTTATCCCGGATACATTGGGTCATTCATGTCGTAATTTTTATAACTAGTTATTTAGAAATATGTAACAATCCACCAGCCACAATTTAATACACAGGAATAGTAAGACCGCCTAAGTAAGGAACATTATGGACAGCAGACTTAATGAGCCATAGACCATGCCTGGATGAATGTATTAGTTGGGATGTGTCTCATACATAATTTGTAACTTCAGTGATATGATCATCCTTTTTTCTTTTACACATACTATAATTAGAGATGTATGAATTATAAATTATTCTTTTCATTTATTGTGCATGTTGAAGAATTACATTTCAAAAAAATCCCTTGATGTCTTACTATTTTGCCAAACAGTGATGGCGGAATCTAAAAGATAGTTCTAAGAGCAGCTGGAGCTACTTCTCAGAAGTCGACGCTGATCTCCTGAGAGCGCGCAGAGAGAAAGAAGCTGGAAAATTAGGAAATTACCAATGTAGCTTCAGGAATTGACTAGGAAACAACATACAGCCTAATTATGCAAATACTAGCTTCTACCGTTGGAGACTCTTCATTATTTTAGAAATATAAACAACATCCATTCTTCAAATCCTGTCTCATTGTAGGATTTCTGTGAGGCTAAAATTTTTATTGTAAGTCTGACTCTTTAGATATATTAATTAAAACGGAATTTAGATTCTTGAAAGAAAACCCTTTCGTTTGACTCCAACCAGAAGAAAGGTACTCTAGGCCCATTCTGTCTTGCTATTTTTACTTTCGTTGTATTCCTATGTTTCTTCGTTTCTGTGTTAATGCACAGGATTTGTCTTAATAAGTTTCTTTTACAACTGAAATTTTCTGTGCTAAACTAGAATCATTGGTCTAATAGTTACAGATATTGACAGAATATTGGGTGTCAACAGCACTTGTATGGTGACTTATTCTTGCCTGTGACTCAAACTGTATGGATCACAATGTTTATAATTACAAGACATAACATAAAGACCACTTCCGCTATTTTTAGTTAAGCAACAAGAATAATCAAAAATTTAATCAGAAGGAAAATTTGTGTTTTTCTTCTTCACAGTGATTTTTCTTTAATGCAATCTGTCACATTCAGAATTGATCTAAAAAATATGGCTTAAATGTCTGGTTTATATTTTATTTTCCTCTCTTGCTAAAAAAGCACCAATCCTATGGTTTTTGTTTTCTATTCTTTTTTTTTCCAATTGAGTTATAATTTACATGAAATAAGCTGCCTATATTTACTTATTTAATTGTAGTTTAGATGAAGGTTTACAGAGCAAACTAGTTTCTAAAACAATTAACACACATATTGTTTTGTGACATTGGTTGCCAACTCCACTACATATCAACACTCCCCTTCTCTACCTTGGGTTTCCCATTATCGGCTTTCCTGTCTCCTCCTGCCTTCTTGTCCTTGCCCCAGGGCTGGTGTGCCCACTTAGTCTCATTTTATTTTATGGGCCTGTCTAATCTTTGGCTGAAGGGCGAACCTCAGGAGTGACTTTATTACTGAGCTAAAAGGGTGTCCGGCGGCCATACTCTCAGGCTTTCTGCCGTCTCTGTCAGGCCAGTAAGTCTGGTCTTTTTTTGTGAGTTAGAATTATGTTCTACATTTATCTCCAGCTCTGCCTGGGGCCCTCTATTTTGATCCCTGTCAGAGTAGTCAGTGGTGGTAGCCGGACACCATCTAGTTGTGCAGGACTCAGTATGATGGAGGCTGTGGTAGTTGTGGTCCATTAATCCTTTGGACTAATCTTTCCCTTGTGTGTTTGGTTTCTTCATTCTCCCTTGCTCCAGACATGGTGAGACCAATGGAGTATCTTAGATGGCTGCTCACAAACTTTTAAGACCTCAGACGCTACTCACCAAAGTAAAACTGCCTACATTTAAAGTATAAAAACTTGGTAAGTTTTTATAGTTTGACATGTGACTACACCCCTGAAACCACTGTTACAGCCAAGACAGTGAACATACGCATCTCATGCTTTCGAAGTGAAAATACTTTGTAGCATTTCACATCATGCATTGCCTCTCGCACGTAGTTCATCATAAACATGCATACACCTTCTCCTCACCTGTTGACTATCTCTTTATCTGACAGTTTGCATTTACGACAATGTAAAAAACCTGCTCTGACAATTCTGCATGTTGGAGACATACATCTGGCAGTAATGAACGCCGAGGTGTGAGGTGAGGGTAACACTGGCTGTAATGGTTAAGATTATGTGTCACCTTGGCTGGGCCATGATTCTCAGTGGTTTGGCAGTTATGTAGTGATATAATCTGGAAGTCACGTAACGATGCAGTCATCTTCCATTTTGGGAGCGGATGTGGTCATTCTCCATTTTTGAATAACACTGATTTCTCATAACGACCTGGTCTTTGGAATGTACCATGTTGATAATTGAGGAAAAGGTGTATAAATTTCATCCAAGGTATGCATCCTGCCATCCTCTTGTCCCTAACCACAAGCCTGTACTCGTCTCTATTTACTTCATTTCCTGAAGATCCTGGCAGGCATTCTTCTTAAGGGTGCCCTCATATGGCTTACTACTTGGATAGTGTTAGTGGGTACCAAAAACTTGGAATCAGAGAAAATAAAAACTTGACTGACAATAGAAATCCAGCAACATATGTCATCTGTCCCAGCCACAGTGTTGCTGTTATGTAGAAACTTTGGAAACGTAAGGGCCAAAAGGAATATGAGTTTTGTTTTCATTACTTCATTTTTCTAACATTCCCTTAATTTCAAGGCAAAAGAATGAAGTGGGTGAGGGAACACAACTACTTACAAATGGATCATTTAGTCCTAAGAATAATACTTGGGATCATCAAACACATTATTTATTTTACGAGTAGCAGGCTGATGTAATCAGACCTTCACTGAACCCTGACAACAGATCTGTATGTAAATCCAGGGACCACTTTTAAAATCAGTTGCCATTAAGTCGGTTCTGATTCCATGGCAACCCCATGTGTGTCAGGGTAGAACTGTGCTCCACAGGGTTTCCAGTGGCTGACTTTTTGGAAGTAGATCACCTGGGCTTCCTTCCAAGGCACCTGTGGGTGAACTCAACCTGCCCATCTTTCAGTTAGCAGCCAAGTGAGTACATTAACTGTCTGAATCACGCAGGGACTAAGATACTGCTTTTTACTGGTTCTGCAACCATGGGTAAGTTACTCAGGAGTCCAGTTTCTACATCGTTAAAATGAGGTGGATAAACTAAACTAGCGGTGAACTGGCTAATAAATGAAGTTCTAGGTAGTAAATGGAAACCCTGGTAGTAACAGTGGTTAAGAGCTACAACTGCTAACCAAAAGGTCAGCAGTTCGAATCCACCAGGCTCTCCTTGGAAACCCTATGGGGCAGTTCTACTCTGTCCTCTAGGGTCACTATGAGTTGGAACTGACTCAACGAACGGCAACGAGTTTGGCTTTTTTTGGAGGTAGTAAATATTTTTGGCTATCTAAATTGCAACTATTCAACTTTCCCATTATAGGGGGTAAGCAGCCGTGGACAATACTTACAATGGATCAGTGACTGACCATGAGAGTGGATGGTTTACAAGAAAACTTTATTTACAAAAACGGGCAACAAGCAGTAGTTTGCTGACCTTTGAACTCACTGACTTAAAAAATGTCTTCCAGTTATAAATGTTGATTACTGCATGAAGAATAAGGTGACTTTTCAAGTGTTGAAAGTTGTCATAGAATTACTGAAAGAGATCCCAAGAAGTGATTTACTTAATTTACTTCAGGCAGAATTGTACTTAAATCACCAATGATGATATCTATCCAACTACTATGTTCATGTAAATGGATGACTTTTTTTTGGTAAATTCACCATGTAATAGGTAATATATTTGGGTCAGGTGTAAAGTTTTAGAAATATCTTTCATGGTTTAAACTGAATATCTTGCCACTTTTTAAACTGACTTTGCACTTGATAGAAGTTGGAAGGATGGTGTATCTCTTTTTCATTATTCTTACAGCTTCAAACCTTAGGGAATCATTCTTCCTTTTAATAGATTAAAACATTATAAAATTTCTCTTCCATACAAAGATATTGTCATAAATTATTTTTTTCAGACATAGAATATAGATTTAATAGATCAGGAAACGTATTTCCTCTGTCATACTGACAAGATTTTTGTTCTGTTTATCTTTTTTATTTAAGTTATTTTATGATATTTTTACACAAAGCATAAAAAGTGCCCAAGACAATGCAGTAATAAAATTTTTCATGTAGGAAAAATTACTGGAATAATCTAATCTTTACAAAAAGAAACATTTGTGATAATTTCTGCTTTGGAGTAAAAAAATTCATTGCTATAACTAATCTTAATTCAAAATAGAAAAAATGCAATACAATTAAATGACATTACATTAGCTGAAGTTAACAGTCAATTTTATTTCTTCTTCTTCTTATTTTTTGCCTCAACATGTAATTAATTATTTAACTATCTTTTGGAAATTGATTGGCTTCCCTGAATTATCTCTAGCATTTATTATATGTTTTGTACTCTCATGAGTACAGGTCAGTTTGTCCCAGTGCAGTGCTATTATTTTATTTGATTTTTTATTGTACTTTATATGAAGGTTTACAGAACTAGCTTCTCATAAACCAGCTAGTACACGTATAGTTTTATGACATTGGTTAACAACCCCACAACATGTCAACACTCTCCCTTCTCAACCTTAGGTTCCCTATTACCAGCTTTCCTGTCCCCTCCTGCCTTCTAGTCCTTGCCCCAGGGCTGGTGTGCTCCCTTAGTCTTGTTTTGTTTATGAGTCTGTCAAGTCTTTCGCTGAAGAATGAACCTCAGGAGTGGCTTCATTACTGAGATGATAGGGTGTCCAGAGGCCATACTCTCAGGGTTTCTCTAGTCTCTGTCAAGCCAGCAAATCTGGTCTTTCTTTTTGAGTTAGAATTTGGTTCTACATTTTTCTCCAGCTCTGTCCAGGACCTTCTATTGTGATCACTGTTAGAGCAGTCAGTGGTTGGTGGCTGGGCACCCTCTAGTTGTACTAGACTCAGTCTGGTGGAGGCAGTGGTAGATGTGGTCCTTTAGCCCTTTGAACTCATCTTTCCCTTGTAGCAGTGCTGTTATTTTTAATTAACTAAGAGCATATCTGATTTCTCCATTGTAAAGGTATTTTTTTCCCTTTTGTAATCAATAACTAATCTATGGGGAGACATCCTGTTTGTTTACAAACTTTCAGCTAATGGTTTTAGCATCCTTTGATGATTCTTGCCTGAATCAAGCATTAGTATGATGATGTCAAAAAGCAAATTTCTAAATTTATTATTTTTTCTACATTTATTTATTGGCATCTTGTTATAAAGAACTGCCCCTCTCTTATTCATTCATTCATTTACTCTTTCACTCATTTATGTAAATGTGTACTCAAGGATGATTTTTCTTTTTTCACATCAATGTGTTATGGTATTATTATTCATTTTGGTGTTCAAATTGTTCCAGATTTGATCAGTAGAAGCCTTTTCAAACTAAATTCTATACTCTTTTGATATCCTCCTCAGTTTTTAAAAACTGTTTGTTGAAGCATAGCCTACATACAGAAAAATGCAAACATCTTAAGTAGTCAGATTTAAAAAAAAAAATCACAACTGAATATACTCCTGACATGGATTGAATTGTGTCCTCCAAAAACATGTGTATCAGTTTGGCTAGGCCATGAGTCCCGGTACAGTGTGATTGTCCACCATTCTGTCATCTGATGTGATTTTCCTATGTGTTGTAAATCCTACCGCTATGATGTTAATGAGGTGGGATAGGCGGCAGTTTCATTAAAGAGGCAGGACTCAATCTACAAGATTGGATTGTGTCTTGAGACAATCTCTGTTGAGATATAAAAGAGAGATGCTAGCAGTGAGATAGAGAACCTCATACCATCAACGAAGCAGTGCCAGGAGAAGAGCACATCCTTTGGACCCAGGGTTCCTGCATGGAGAAGCTCCTAGTCCAGGAGAAGATTGATGAGAAGGACCTTCCTCCAGAGCCAAGAGAGAGAGAGAAAGCCTTCCCCTGGAGCTAGTGCCCTTAATTTGGACTTCTATCCTCCTGGATTGGGAGAGAATAAACTTCTCTTTGTTAAAGCCATCTACTTGTGGTCGTTCTGTTATAGCAGCTGTAGGTAATTAAGACAACTCCTGTAACCAGCACACAGATACAGACACAGAACTTTACCAGCATCTCGGAAGCCATCTTTGTCCCATTCTAATCAATTACCCTCAAGGGTAAAACTATAGGCTCCTAACTCCATGACTTAGTTTTGCCTGTTTTGGAAATTTATGTAAGTGGAATCATACAAGATGTATTCTTTGGACATGACTTATTTTGCTCAGTATGTTTTGAGATTCATCAATTCTGCTGTACATAGTTGTAATTTGTTAATTCTCATTTCTGTGTAGGATTCCACTGTGTGACTATACAACAGTGTATTTATCCATTCATCTGTTGATTCTTGTTTAGGTAATTTTCATTTTGGGTCTACTACAAAGTGTGCTGCTGTGATACACATGCACATTTTGTGAACATATGTACAATTTCTGTTGGATATAATTTTAGATGTGAAATTTCTGGGTTATAGGGCATGCATATGGTGAGTTTTAATAGATATTGCCAAGTGATTTTCCAAAGTGGTTAAACTAATCCACACATCTGCCACTAGTGTATGAGAGCTCCAATTGTTCTACATCCTTGCCAACACTTGGTATTGTCTGTGTTTTCTATTTTAGGTTTTCTGATGATAATGTAGTAAAATCTACTGTGGTTTTATGATAATAATGAAATTTTGATGCATTTATTGATCATTTGCATATCCTCTTTAATTAAGTGCCTGTTCAAGTCTTTTGCCTGTTTTTGTCAATTCTCTCCAAAATGATCTATAAATTCCACATGATTCCAATTTTAGCAGGATCTCTGTGTGTGTGTGTAACTTAATAAGCTGATTCTAGACTTTATATGGAAATACAAAGGGTTAAGAATAGACAAGGCAATTTTAACAAAAAAGAACGGAGCTTCATAAACGATATAAAAACATTATAAAGACATAGGAATCCACACATCGTGGTGCAGGCATGTGATTAAACACAGAGACCAATTGGGCAGAACAGAGAATTTGGGTTTATCACAAAAGTGGCAGTGAGAAAAGGAGAGACCTTTCAATAAACGGTCCTGGATCAATTGGAAATCCATATGCTAAATGCATTTTGGTTCCTACCTCACAACACACACACACACACACACACACACACACACACACACAAGCCCAGGTCTAAAAGTGAAAAATTAAATGGTAAAGCTGTTACCAGGAAAAATAGGAGAATGTCTTCATGATTTTGAAGCAGGCAAAGATTTCTTAGACATGAAGAATAGATAGGATTTGCCAATGTCAAGAAGTGAAATTTGGCAGAAAGAGAAAACTCAAGGATAATTCCAAGGCTATGGGACTGAGCAGCTTGAAGGCAGGGGATACCATTTATTGTGATGGGAAAAACTGTAGGTGGAGTCAGTTTGGAACCAGTTCTGGGTGTTTAGATTAGAGAAGTTAAATTTGAGATGCTTATTGTACATCCAGGTGGAGACATCAAATAGGCAGTTGAATACATGAGTCAAATTTCATGGGAGAGATCCAGACTGGAGAGATGACTTTAGGAATTGCCTGAATAGAGATTCGTTTTGTAATAATGAGTTAAGATAAAAGAAGAGGTTCAAAGACTGAAATTCAACATTTTATTTTAAAAGAATGTGCAATAGATACCAAAAGCAGTTCTAAAAATATTGGCAGCAGAGAAGTAGGCTTTTAGCTATTATTTAATACATGATGGGTCGTTTATTTGCACATTACAGCCAGACCACATACTGGTGAGATATAGGTATTTCTCCCATTTTATAGAAGTGCAAACCGAGATTCAGATATGTTAAAAATTCAAACTGAGCTCCCTCTGACTCCAATGTCTCTGTTACTTTTTCTACATGTTTCCCATTTACAAAAAATTGATGTCCTCACTTCCAGGTTCCTTTCAGCAAGAAATAGTCAAATGAAACTCACAATCTTGATTAATACTTTATGACCTCTTTGATATTATATAAAATTTGAGAACCTTGACACCCTTATCTTGTGAAAAGTTGCTTTTCCTGGGGAAACGAAGGCCTTCTTTTAGTAGAAACCTGCTTACAATGAACTTCATTGTGACAGAATTTACATCCCCACATTGTTCTTGCTCGTCTAGCACAGGTGTACAGTTCGTAACTGGAGACGGACACCTGTTAATTCTGTGAACAATACAAATGCCACCAGGAGCCCATTTCCTCTATTTAAAAGGTGTGGCAGCTGGGCCTACAAGATAGAGGGGGTGGAAGGCGACGTTAATACACGTTCTCTTTAATACAAAATGTTTTGGTAGAGTAATCTTGGCCAATAGTAGAAGCTGGCTACAGTGGGAGTTTAAATTGAATAAATAACTTAGAGATATGTTTTCGTAGAGCTGATTAAGACACCTCTGGGTTTATAGGCAACCCTGGTTACACTTTAAGCACTTTAGAGGAACGCTAAGCAAGAGAATGAGGTAGCTCGGAGCCCACAAGCTCACACTCACACCTAGGTTCAAATCCTGGTTCTGACACTTGCTAGTTCTGTAATCTTAGGCAAGATAATTTTCCTCTTTGTTCTTCATCTGTAAAAACAGGGATAATAACAGTACATCATCATCATCATTATTAGGATGGCTTTGAGGATTAAACAAGTGAATGAACATGTAGAAAACACTAGAATCAAGCCAAAACCAAACCTGTTGTCATCAAGTTGATTCCAACCCATAGCAACCCTATAGGATGGAGTAGAACTGTGCCCTAGGGTTTCCAAGGAGCCTGGTGGATTCAAACTGTCAGCCTTTTGGTTAGCAGCCAAGCTCTTAACCACTACGCCACCAGGGTTCCATGCACTAGAACAGTGCCAGTGTTTCACATATAGTAAGGGATACATAAATGTCTATTATTAAGATGAAATTTACAGCAAGAAGAAATAGTCCAGTGTCTCAGTGTCAAGTTCCTTTTTGCTTTTGCTCAGAGCACATTTTGCTTTTGTTAGAACTACGGGAAAAAGTGACTGAGTAGAAAAATCCATGTTTGTACTGTTCATCTCATCATCAATCAAAGAGCATTCATTAACCATCTCTCCACCGGGCCAGGTATCATCATTATCAAGTCAGACAATGGTGCTCATTACCTGTTCACCAAGTGCAGGAGCAGAAAAGAGTATTTATTAAATGTCCAATTTCACATTGTGTCAGGCTCTTTTTTCCCAAAGCTACTCAAAAAAGCAGAGTCCCTGTTCTAAGATAAAATTGTGATTTACAGTTGTATAAGAATAAAGTTACTGTGTCTTTGACTAGCACCCTGCAGTGCGAATTTCAGCTCGTAATTGATGATAGACGTATTCTTCCTACTACTCAGCACTTAGAATGGTGCTTCTACAGACCAGTTAGCAGCATCCTGCTGTCCAGGTGGAATACACTTGAACTGTAATATTGATTAGCTCAGTTAGTGCTCCGTCCTCTGCAAACGAAGATGACCACGGTCAAGTACCTTCTTGTTGTTAGCTGCTGTCCTGCTTCATCATTTTAAGAACTACTCAGAACAGACACAGTGTTGGCTGGCTAAGGTGCAGACAGACGTGGAATGAAACACGCAGGGCAAAGGGGATTTCTGAAAGGCTCTTTATAAGTGGTTCTGAATATCATCATCTACTCACATTCCAGGGGCTTTATTCAACACCAAAACTGGAGGCCAGACCCCATTCACTGTGGCTTTGGGTTGAACTGATCCACTGTGTATCTTTCAAATACATTGCAAAAAATAAGCTCTTGGTGATGTTTTCTGGACGCATGCCAAAAGATCTTAATTTCGGTTTAGGTCCGATGGGCAAGCTAGAAGAGTCATTCCTACTTAACTTTGTGCATGTGTGTGCACAAGTGTGCGTACCTATGCATGTGTATGCATTTGTGTGTGTGCACACGAGCGTATGTGTATGTAAGATATGAAACTGGAGAGCAGTACCTGTTTCCTTACTAATAAGCTTGCAAAGGTAAACCTTTAGCTGAGATTCTATCTTTGAACCCAAGATACAGTTTCTTATTTTTTTATTTTTTAAATATTTTGACTCTTTCATATTAGATTTGAATATAAGTGTCTTTTGAAATTATAAATTCCATCTTACATAATTGAGATGCAAAGTAGTCTTGTAGGCCCAAAATTATGACATATTGTACTAGAATTCCAGTAGGAATAATAGCTTGTTATAAAATTTTCCAGAAGCTCCTATCCCCAAGAAGTAATTCATGTACTTCCTCCTAGATATAATCCCCCCAAAGGAATATCCTAATTTGCATATTCAAAACTTCTCTAAGTAGAGAATATAATGTTTCCAAAACATCCATTGAATCCATTCATTCCTTCATTCAGTGAGCAAATATTTAATGTTCATCTACTGTGTATCAGGCACTGGCCTAGGGACCAGGGGTAGAACACTGAGGAAGATATACTCTGCTATCATAAAGTTTGTATGACAAGATGGGAAGAGAGGCTGTGGTCCAGTAGTCATACACACGAACAAGATAATTTCAGGTTGCGATCAATACTGTGAAAAGAGTTGAATAAGTAATACTGTACAGAACGCTGAGGGGAGATGGAGCTGTGTTCTATGGTATCACTAAAGAGGAAATGTGTTGGCATGGAGACCAAAATGATGAGAAGGCCCAGCTATGCCAAGGCCTGAAGGAAGAGTTAGAATCATTTTTGTTGTTGTTGTTAGCTGTCATTGAAGGGACTCTCTAGCGATGGTGACCTTGTGCATAACAGGATCAGATTGATAGAGTTTTCGTTGATTTTGGAAGTAGATCACCGGCTCTTCTTCCTACTCTGAATTAGTCTAGAAGCCCCATGAAACCTCAGCATTAGGGTCACGCACAAGCCTCCACTCACAGATGCGTGGTGGCTGCCCACGAGGTGCATTGGTTGAGAATTGAAGCCTGGACGCCAGCATGGAAGCACCAATTCTACGACTGAGCCATCACTGCCCTCAGTATCATTGTTAGGGTATCCTTTGTTTAATGAGTATTTGTTAAAGGTCACAATTAGGAGACAAAATTATACAACTTTTTCTTGGACATCCAGTGTTGTACAAGTTGATAAAAAATAGATATAAAAAATATGAACAGATATTCAGCAACTCTTCAAACTCCCTGTGTTAATGAGCAGCGCACATTTTACTGATCCTTTCCACTGAAGAAAGAAGACCAAACTCCTGAATAATCTTCATCAGTCATGTGTGTCCTCTGAAATCTGTTTTCTGAACCATCAGTATAGGCTTTTCCTTTTGCCCTTTCTCCACATAACCAAACCAAAACCGAACCTGTTGGGTCAAGTTGATTCCAGCTCATAGTGACCCTATAGGACAGAGTAGAACTGCCCCATAGGGCTTCCAAGGAGTGGCTGGTGGATTTGAACTACTGACTTTTTGGTTAGCAGCCGAGCTCTTAACCACTGCACCACCAGGGCCCCACTTTCTCCATATAGCTTCCAAATTTCCATCTGTCAACTTTTTTTCTCCTAAATTCCTTCCTATCCTCACCCTTCACACCTCGGATGCCTGTTCCAGCTCCCACATACTCTGTACTTGCTCTCTCCTCACCTACCACTGGTGCTTACCGACCAAAGGGCCTCCTGGAAGGCAGTAAGATATTATAAAAGCAATGTTTAGTTTTTCTGTTACCATATTGAAGTCATTGTATTCACAACCTTACTAGAAAAGGCCACCAGGGCTGTTCCCTGAAGGAGGCTGCATCTTACCTGAGGTTTGTGGGATGGTATCATTTCAGAAGATGAAGTGGAGATCGGGGAATTTCAGGTTGAGAATATGGTATAAGCAAAACCTAGAGTCAGGGAAGGGCAGGGAAGCCACTCTCAGTAGTCTGCAGTATTGTCATGGATTGAAATTTTTCCCCCCAAAATATGTGTATCACTTCGGCTAGGCCATGTTTCCCAGTATTGTGTGATTGTCCATCGTTTTGTCATCTGATGTGATTTTCCTATGTGTTGTAAACCATTTTTCTATGATGTTAATGAGGTGGGATAGGCGGCAGTTGTGTTAATGCGGCAGGACTCAATCTACAAGATTGGATTGTGTTTTGAGGCAATCTCTTTGGAGATACAAAAGAGAGAAGCGAGCTGAGAGATGGGGGACCTCATACCACCAAGAGAACAGTGCTGGGAGCAGAGAGAGCTCTTTGGAGCTGGTGTGCCTGTGCAGAAAAGCTCCTAGTCCAGGGGAAGATTGATGACAAGGACCTTCCTCAAGAGCCGACAGAGAAATCCTTTCCCTGGAGCCAATGCTCTGAATTTGGACTTTTAGCCTTCTAGACCCTGAGAGGATAAGCCTGTATCTTAAAGCCATCCACTTGGGGTATGTCTGTTACAGCAGCACTAGATGACTAAGACAAGCATCTATTCCTAAATTGTGGGAGAAAGTTAAAGAGGTAAGTTATGGTCTAGTTGTAAGTAGTCTTGAACTCCAAGGTGAGAATTTTGAGTTTTATTTGTTAGATAATGGGTTGGCTATAAAGATTTCTGAGGAAGAGGTTTGAGAACATATTTTGTGGTGACTGGAGGTGAGAGTGAGTGGAGAAGGGAGAAGGATTTGATGCGCAAAGCTGAGTAAAAGAAGACATAATAATGGTTGGCACTATGGCAATGATCGTTGCAGGGGAAACGGAAACCAAGGTGACATTACTTTAGACATTGTGAAGAAAAAAGAAACAGGGTGTGGCGTAGCTTGGCAAATCAGGACAGAAGGCAATTTGAGTCTTCAAGCCTGTATTTCAGGTGATATGGGATGATTTTTCTTTAGGAAACGCAATCTCCCGGCAACAATCTCTTAAAGGAAATTGCAGCAAAAAGTCAACTGCGCATGCATGATCATAGGCACAATGTTAAAATTGAGAGGCTGTGTTCGTAAGTACTCCACACCGTAGGACACGAACAGAAATATGTCACAAAAGAAAATATAAAATAGTATAAACACTTTAGTCATTTAAAGTATATAGAAAAAGGCTCTTTATGTACTAAAACCCCCTTTTATTGGCCCCATAGTCATTTAAAAAAGCAAAATTTAACTTTAAATCTTGTAAGTAGATAATAATGTATTATACATATTTCAGGTTAACTAGGAGCTCCAGTTGGAAACCCTGGTGGAATAGTGGTTAAGAGCTTGGCTGTTGACCAAGAGGTCAGCAGTTCAAATCCAGCAGCCATTCCTTGGAAACCCTATAGAGCAGTTCAACTCTGTCCTATAGGGCCGCTATGAGTTGGAATTGACTCAATGGCAATGGGTAGGAGCTCCAATCCACAATTATGTCTGTAGAACATAAAGAATCCTATTCTAAAGAGTAATGAATTGGATCAAAATATTTATAAATAACTTAGAAAATATTATTATGTGAAGACTAGTTTCTTAAAGATTTGCAGAGAAGTTTGAACTGGCAGAAACACTCACACAGCATTGATTGTAATGCTTTACTTTTTTTTATAAAATAACCTGGATTTTCCCTTTGACAGGAGACATTAAGCACATTGAAAATTTGAAATGACCAATTTATGAGAACCAGGAGCAGGGCCAAGAGAGAGGCAATACCACACTTTAAAGCCAGGCCATGTGTTAGGTTGTACTTGCCTTAAAACAAAACAAAACAAAACAAAACAAAACTTTAAGCAACTTCGGAAGCAAGATTCAATGTGGCAAAAGAAAGAGGACAACCTGTGTGTGTGTGCACAGGTAAATGGGAACATAGACAAGGTCTTCTCCTTCTTCTCTCCATTATAAAAACAATTGCCCTCATGTTGATTCTGACTCATGGCGACCCCATGTGTGCAACAGTAGAACTGTGCTCCGGTGGGATTTCATGGCAGTGACATTTTGGAAGCAGACCACCAGGGCCTTCTTCCAGTGGGCCTCTGGATGGGTTCGAACCAGGGCTTCGAACTAGTTCATCCCAGTTTCAACCCTTTCTGAGAATTTGCATTTACACTCCAGATATACTGAATCTGAATCTACATTTTAAAAGGTCCCCAGGTGATTCTTATGTATAATACATTTTGAGAATCCCTGCTGTACTAGTGGTTCTCAGAATTGGTCCCTAACCAGCAGCGTTAGCATCGCCTGGGAACTTGTTAGAAATGCAAATGTTTAAAACATAGAAACAACAACAAAAAAACTCGCTGCCGTGGAGTCAATTACAACTCATATCGACTCTAGAAGACAGAGTAGAACTGCCCCATAGGGTTTCCAAGGAGTGGCTGGTGGATTCAAACTGCCAACCTTTTGGTTAGCAGCTGCACTCGTAACTACTAAGCCACCAGGGTTGCCATCACATATAGATTCTCTATGTGTGCTCCAAAAGATCCAAACCCGTTGTCATTAAGTTGATTCCAACTCACAGCAACCCTACATGTTACAAAGTAGAACTGTGCTCCATAGGGTTTTCTTGGCTGTAATCTTTATGGAAGCAGATTGTTGGGACTGTCTTCCGCAGCACTGCTGGTGAGTCTATTGTTTGTTTTGGGGAGGTTTAATTAATTTATTTTTATTATTATTGTACTTTAAGGTTTACAGAAAAAAACTAGCTTCTCATTGAGTAATTAGTACACATATTGTTTTGTGACATTGGTTATCAACCCCATGACATGTCAACGCCCTCCTTTCTCGACTTTGGGTTCCCAATCACCAGCTTTCCTGTCCCCTCCTGCCTTCTTGTCCTTGCCCCTGGGCTTCTGTGCCCCTTTAGTCTCATTTTGCTTTATGGGCCTGTCTAATCTTTGCCTCAAGGGTGAACCCCTCAAGGGTGAACCCCAGGAGTGACTTCATTACTGAGCTAAAAGGGTGTCTAGAGGCCATACTCTGTTTCTCCAGTCTCTTTCAGGCCAGTAAGACTGGTCTTTTTTTGTGTGGATTAGAATTTTGTTCTACATTTTTCTCCAGCTCTGTCTGGGACCCTCTATTGTGATCCCTGTCAGAGCAGTAAGCGGTGGCTGCCGCACCGTCTAGTTGTGCTGGACTCAGTCTGTTGGAGGCTGTGGTGGTTGTGGTCCATTAGTCCTTTAGACAAATATTTCCCTTGTGTCTTTGGTTTCCTTCATACTGCAGGGTGAGTTTAACTGCCAACCTTTAAGTTAGTTGTTGTTGTTATATGCCGTTAAGTCATTTCCAGCTCGTAGCAACCCTGTAGGACAGAGTAGAACTGCCCCCATAGGGTTTCCAAGGAGCAGCTGGTGGATTCAAACTGCTGACCTTTTGGTTAGCAGCCAAGTTCTTAACCGATGTGCCACCAGGGCTTGGGTGCAATCCATTTGTGCTACCCAGGGATCTATGTATGTTAGACCATTATTAAATTTCCACAGAAGCATTCTTTTTTTGTGCGTATCTTGCGTCCCATAATCCCACAGCACTCATTCTACCCTGTAGTATGTAATCCAAAGCATTCCCACATTATTAAAAAAAAAAAAAAAAGTAAGGCCTTGCTATTTCACCGTATCATTGAAGACAGAAGATGAAGGTGCCCCTCCTTCTCTTTTTTTTTCCTTTGAGCTCTAGCCCTTACGTATGAGGCTAGGCCTGGAAAGGAGAATTGGGGGTAAGGACAAGTGATTGATGGGTTTGTTTTACTTGCCATTGTAACCCTTCCTAGAGTGTTGCTATTCATTTCCCTTTCTGATAGGTAGCAGAGCTTATCAGCAAGTTCTCTGGTCAAATTCCACTCTCCCCTTCTTGCAGGGGTCCTTATTTTCATAATCCAGTCTCTTGGAGATCTTCTCACTTGGCGTTGTGGAGTAAGAGAAAATCCGGAGCACAATCCCATCGCCAGCCAACAGTTCACAACTCCAGTGATTCACCCTTCCTTTATTCTCGCTAATCTCCATATGCACACTGGGGAGTGTGTGTGTGTGTGTGTGTGTGGTGCGTGCACACACAAAGATGCTGAAATGAGGGGGTGAGTTGAAGCAGTGCCTAGTGGTGGCTAAGTTGGTTATGACAGTTCTTTATTAATATAGTGATTTGCATTGATTTACTTATTTTTTTAAAGTTATCCTTGCATCCTTGGGATAAACTCCACTAGAGCATGACATATTATTTCCCTTTTACGTATTCCTGGATTTTATTTGCTAATCCTATACTTCATTAAGAATTTTTGCCACTATGTTCATGAGGATAAAAGTCTGTAGTTTCATTTTCTTGAAAATTTTTTCCCCCCTCTCCCATTTTCGTATAAGGATAATGCTGGCTTCAAAATGGAAACCTAGTGGCATAGTGGTTAAGAGTTCCGCTGCTAACCAAAAGGTCACAGTTCGAATCCACCAGGTGCTTCTTGGAAACCCTACGATTCAGAATTGACTCAGTGGCAACAGGTTTGGTTTTTGGTTTCGGACCTCAAAGTGAATTAGAAAGTATCACCTCTTCATGTATCTTCTGAAAAAGTTTATGTAAGACAGGTAAAAAATCCTTCAAAAATGTTTTGGAGAATTTACCATTTACTCATCTGGGTCTGAGTTTACACTGTGTGAAGATTTCTTTAAAAAAAATCTATAGTTCTTCTAATTAAGTGTTTTTGTTACAGAGTGAATTCCTTTAGTAAATAACAGGCTATTCAGATTTTCTATTTTTTTCTTGTGACAGTTTTGGCCAGGGGAATTTTTAAAGAATCTGTCCATTTTGTCTAAGTTGTCAAATTTACTGTCATAAAATTGTTCATAATGTTTTCTTACAATCCTTTAACAATTTTTTCTTGATGTTGGTAATTTGTCTATTCTCTTTCTTGAGTAGTATAATATTATTAGGGGTTTATCAGTTTTATTGCTTATTTCAAAGAACCAATTTTTGTTTTCATTGATTTTTCTTTATTGTTTGTACATTTTTTAAATTTTATTGATTTGCAATCTTATCATTATTATGTTATTGTTATTCCTTTTACTTATTTTTTATTTTATAACTTCTTAAGATGGAGCCCCAGTGGTGCAGTGGTTAAGAGCTCAGCTGCTAACCAAAAGGTTGGCAGTTGAAATCTACCAGCTGCTCCTTGGAAACCCTACGGGGCAGTTCTACTCTGTCCTATAGGGTCGATATGAGTCGGAATTGACTTGCCAACAGAGTGTGGTTTTGTTTTGGTTTCAAGAAGGCAGCTTATATGTTTGATTTTAGACCTTTTTTCATGTTAACACTGAAAGTTAGAAATATTCCTCAAATCTCTGTTTAGCTGCATCCCACAGATTTTTACAAGTTGTTCCGTTACAGTTCAGTTCAAAATATTTTCTAATTTCTTTTGTATCTTTTACTTTGCCCCATAGGTTACTTAGAAGAGTATTGTTTAATTTTCAAACACTTGGGGTTTTTCGCATATCTTTTTTATTCTTTTGTAGTATGCTCCTGCTGTGGTTGGAGAGACTGTTTTGTAGTATTTCAGTGTTTTTAAGTTAAGAATTCAGGCTTGTTTTATGATTTTGCAGGTTGTGTTTGTTTTAGAGAAGGAGAGGAGGGAAATACTCGGCGTACATTTTTTTGGTGAATGGTCTGTGAAAAGAGTGTGTATTATACTGTTATTGGGTGCCAAAAACAGACAAAACAAATATCAGTTGTATCAAGCTGATTGATTATGTGACTCAGGTCTTCCATATTCTTTCTGAATTTATCTCCGCTTGTTCTATCAATTGTTACAAGAGGAGTGTTAAAGTCTCTGTAATTGTGAATTTTTCCATTTGTCTTTCCAGTTCTGTTTTTTGCTTCCTAACACAGAATTCTGCCTGTTTTGCTTCTATTTGAAATTAGGTAATTAGCTATACACACATTTAGGATTTTACCATTTTCTTTGATTGAAGAGCGCCAAGAAATGTCTCTCTTTAGCCTAGGTAATGCTCTTTTTCCTGGTGTATATTTTGTTATTAATGTAGTTAACCCAGCTTTTTTGTTATTCATGTTAGCGTGGTAGACACTTTCAATCCTTTTACTGTGCTCGTGCCTTTGTAATTAAAATATATTTCTTATTGGTAGATACATTTCGCTCCTGATTTTTTCCTCTAGTCTGATAATCTATGTCTCATTATGAGCGTTCGGGCTTTTACATTTAATGTAATTATCAGTGTAGTTATGTTTAAGTCTATCATCTCATTGTTTTTTCTATTAACATATTTTTTGTTCTTCTATTCTTCTTTGCTTGTGTTCTTTTTGATTAATTATTTCTTAGTATTTTATTTCCACAATTGGATTTTTAGCTTTACCTCTTTTAGTGTTTTTTTTTTTTTTTTTTTTAGTGGTTGGCCGAGGGTTTACAGTACCCATCTTTAACTTATCAGAGTTTACTTTAAAACACTATTCTATTTCATGTACAATGCAAGATGCTTACAACAGCGTACCTCAATTTTCTTCCCCTGTCCTTTGCTGAACTAAAATTTTACTTCTACTTATTATTTTACCATTTCACTTCTGCATGTGTAGTTAGCCCCTTAAATCATTATTATTATTGCTTTAAATATATATTTTTAAGAAGACATTAAGAAAAGAAAAAAGTCTTCCGTATTTACGTCTGCATTTTCTATTTCTGGTATACTTCATTTCTATAAATCTGAGTTCTCATCTGATTTTATTTTCCTTCCTCCTGAGGAATTTTTTTTTACATTTCCCACAGTGTGTATCTGCTGACAATGAATTATCTCCGCTTTTGTTTGTCTGGAAAAGGCTTTATTTCGTCTTCATTTAAAAAAATTCTTGCTAGTTATGGAATTCTAGTTTAACAGTTTTTTTTGTTTTTTAATGTCTGCACTTTAAAAATATTTTCCATTGATTTTTTCTCACATTGCTCTTCATGAGATCTCAGAGATATTGCTATTTTTGTTTCTTATATGTTCATGCTTTTAAAACTTTGTCTTTCCCACTGTTTTCAGAATTTCAATTATGATATGCCTTTTGTGTGGTTCACACTGTGTTTACCTCACCTGGGGGTTTGTAGAGATTCTAGGAATAGTGAGTTTACCATTTTCGTAATATTTTCAGCAATTTTTTTAAAAAATATATTTTTTGCTTCCCTTTCTTTTCGAGATTACAAATATTTGTATGTGGCTTCCCTTGGTATTTTCCTACAGGTCCAAGACTCTGTTCTTTTTTTTTTCTTTCTTTTTTTTTTTTTGCCTTTTTTTCCCGTGCTTTAGTCTAAAAAAAAAAGAAATTTTTTTTTTTTTTTTTTAGTCTGGTTAACTTTTACTGCTATGATTACAACTTCACCCTTTCTTTTGAAGTGTATGCTTGGGAGAGGTGCTTGGCTCTGCTTTTCTTCAGTTCTATTTAAAAGCTGGGGGTGTTAATGTCCCTTGGTCCTCAGCTTTGAATACCTGTATCCAAC
Source organism: Elephas maximus indicus (assembly GCF_024166365.1). Taxonomy (NCBI): domain Eukaryota; kingdom Metazoa; phylum Chordata; class Mammalia; order Proboscidea; family Elephantidae; genus Elephas; species Elephas maximus. Next base: position 78,807,865 of record NC_064840.1, read on the forward strand.
TTAGGGATAATAGGAAAAGTTGTGTTCAGCATTCAATTTTGTATATTCATTGTATACGGCTTCATTATATATTATATCCCATACATTTTGGATAGGCATTGAGGGTGAAACGGTGAATAATGAAATATCCATTACCTGCTTTCAGCGGCTTGTAGTATAAACAATAACTAGGTAACCAGCAATTACCTAAATAAAATGATAAAGAATGCAATAAAGGTAAGGACAGGGATCATATTCAAGCAATGGACCTCATTTTGGGAGTTATGGAAGACTTTATAGATGAAGAGATGTTAAAGCCAAGATCTGAATGATAGATAGTATGAAGCAAAGCAAATGAGGCAGCGAGGAAGGAGATGTCCAGACCAAGTGCTGATTGTTTGAAAATACCCAACGGCAAGAAAGAAGGAAACTATCTGATGAACTCAAAATGATTCATTAGTGGTAAGAGGTAGGCTGCCAAGGGATGAAATTGTCAGAGTAGAGGGGGGCTTATGGGGAAACTGAGGTTATAGAGTTATGCAGGGGTTAGGCAATGCAGGCATTCTGAGCCACATTAAAGAGCTCGTATTTTACTCTCAGGACAATGAGCACCTATTGAATGATTCTGAACGAAAGAATGATATAATCATATTTGTACTGCAGAAATATTATACTGCTTCTGTGAAGAATGGATTGGATTGGGGAAAAATCAAGGACAGGTTTATTAGTCAGGAGGCTGTAGCATTAATCCAAGAAAAATACATGATAGCCAGAGATACAGTAATGGTAGTGGGGACAGAGAAAATTGGAAGAAGTAGAAAGATAATTAGAAGGAAGAAAAGAGTGAATTGTGTGATCAAATGCATGGAGAGAGAGGCACCAGCCCAGGATGACTTCAGGGTTTTTTGCCTGAGTATGTGGGTGCCACTCATGTAAAAGGGAACACATAAAGAGGGTTCAGTTTTGCTTTTTTATTTTGGAAGAGGCCTCTGAGATATTTTAGACATTCATTCATTCACATATGTATTTATTCAGTCATTTGGCAAGTTAATGAGCACGTACCATATACTAGGCACCATGTAAAGCACAGAAGAAATAGTCACAAAATGGCGGACAAGATTCTGTTGCCACGGAGTCTACATATTAGTGGTGGAGACAGAAAACAAACTAACAAATGAAAATATAACTATAAATTTTCAAGGTGGCATATGGAGATTGAGGTGCCTCTAAGATACTTACATGAATAACATACCCCACATTTTACACACTGTTCCCATTTTCCTTCTTTTGTTCATGGATTTTCCCCATATTAATGAAGCTTTATTCCTGTTTCTGTAAGAGCTAGCCCCAATTCTCTTTTATCCTTGAAATCCTTCCCACCTACCTCAACCCAAAATGACGTTCCACTCTCTGTACCCTTGTGCTTATTGTGTGTGCAACACATTTGGCGCGTAACATGTACCATATTTGCTGTTGTATGTCGTGATATACTGAGAGAGGCAACCTAGAGCATCAAATAAGAGCATGCACCCTAGAAACGGACTGAATGGGCTCATGTTTCTTCTCTAACCATTTCTTTTTTGCCCTCAATTTTTTTTATCTGCAAGATGGAAAGAATTATAAGAGTTGTACATATCCCATAGGGTTGTGATGAGTACTAAATGAACTAATATACGAAAAGTGCTTAGGCAATTGCCTGGAGCATTGTAGGCATTATATAACATATTTACTTACTATGTAAATGACTACATCTGTGGAAAGAGACGATGGAAAAGCTCAATATCATCAGTTAGAACAAGGCCAGGGGTCAACTGTGGAATAGACCGTCAATTGCTCATATGCAAGCTCAATTTGAAACTGAAGAAAATTAGAACAGGTCCATAAGAACCAAAGTACGACCTTGAGTATATCCCGCTTGAATTTAGAAACCATCTCAAGAATAGATTTGATGCTTTGAACACTAAGGACTGAAGACCAGAAGAGTTGTGGAATGACATCAAGGACATCGTGCGTGAAGAAAAGAGGTCATTAAAAAGACAGGGAAGAAAGAAAAGTTCAAAATGGATGTCAGAAGAGACTCTGAAAGTTGCTCTTGAACATTGAGTAGCTAAAACAAAAGGGAGAAATAATGAAGACAAAAAGCTGAACAAAGGGTGGAATGAGAAGACAAAGTGAAGTTTTATCATGACATGTGCAAGACCTGGAATTAGAACACCAAAAGGGAAGAACGTTCTCAGCATTTCTCAAGCCGAAAGAACTGAAGGAAAAATTCAAGTCTTGAATCACAATATTGAAGGATTCTATGGGGAAAATACTAAACCATGGAGGAAGCATCAAAAGAAGATGGAAGGAATACACAGAGTCACTATACCAAAAAGAACTGGTTCAGCCATTTCAGGAGGTAGCATATGATCAGGAACCAATGGTACTGAGGGAAGAAGTCCAAGCTGCACGGAAGGCACTGGCAAAAAACAAGGCTCCAGGAATTGACGGAATACCAACTGAGATATTTTAACGAATGTAAACATTACATTATATATAAGTTATTACTATTATTTTTATTACTTTGTAACTTCCCATCTTAACTAGATGGTAAGCTTTTGAGGACCTAAGTCCATATTTGATACACCTTTCTATACTCGGAAACCCTGGTGGTGTAGTGGTTAAGAACTATGGCTGCTAACCAAAGGTCGCAGTTTGATTCCACCTGGGGCTCCTTGGAAACCCTATGGGACAGTTCTGCTCTGTCCTATAGGGTCGCTATGAGTCACAATTGATTCAATGGCAATGGGTTTTTCTATACACAGCTTTTAACAGACAATGTGTCCTTGATGAATAATTCGGATTGTGACATTTCCATTCTAAGTATTACCTTAATGGAAACACATGCTAGTGCTAGTGGGCAATTTTTCAGTGAGCACATACTTTTGCCTCAAAGCAAGAATGGTTTGTAAATTTCATATTTTTAACTAAAAATTAACAAGATTCATTAGATAGGAAAATGTTCTTTTACATATGTTTTGTAAGTTAAATGGGAGGCTAGCACAAATTAAAAAGTAGAAAACGCTTTTGTATTTTCACAACGATGCAGCTTGGGAGCTGGAGTTTTGGCAGATATGTAGTTTATTGTGGCAAATGGAAATAATTTCCTTGCTGCCTTGCCCCTTGTCTTCTAGTGCTACCCGGGGCCAGTTCTTATATAAGCAATGATATGCGGCAGTGTTAAGGTTTGAAAAAGGGCATCATTTCAATTTATATTTAGCCTATTAAGGATCTGCAGAAAATTCTTTGTGCTGGAAATGAAAAACCCACAAAGCAAGTTTTAAGATGCCCTTGTAGTACTTTTCTGCCAGTGTGTAAACTTAGCTTGGCAGATGACAAGCGGTTGTAGTCCCTGCACTGTCTGTGACTCCGTTAGTATTCTTGGCCCACGTGGCTTTGTCTAAAAGCCACATTTAGTTCAATCAGTAGTATATGAGACAATTTTTCAGTAGCTGGAAACACAGTATGCACTCAAAAAAAGAGATAATGGGGAAAAGTAGAAGACTATGGAAAACACACAGACGTCTTAACTGAAGATTTAAAAAAAAAAACCAAAAAACTTTAAAATAGAAACTTCACCTACTGAAGTAAATAGAGCTTTCATTCAAGTTCAATATTGGTATTTTGGAAACAAAGCTTTACACACAAAATATTAAACTTTGTCTCTTCTGATAGAATCATTCTCAAAAAGGGAGAAATATTTCAAAAACTTTATGTAGCTCTTTCTGTTATTGCCCTCTCAAGAGATAGGATATTTGCTTTATTTCAGTCCACTGAATTTCAAAATTTAGTTTATGGAAGTTGGTTTTTTAAATGCCATGTCTGCCTCACACACCTTTAACATAGCTGTGCCTACAGATTATTTTCTCACATTTTGTTTTATTTTTATTGTGCTTTAGATGAAGGTTTATAGAACAAATTAGTTTCTCACATATTGTTTTATGACATTGGTAACAACCCCACGACATGTCAACACTCTCCCTTCTCAACCTTGGTTTCCCTATTCCCAGCTTTCCTGTTCCCTCCTGCCTTCTAGTCCTTGCCCCTGGGCTGGTGTGCCACTTTAGGATTGTTTTGTTTTATGGGTCTGTCTAATTTTTGGCTGAAGGGTGAACCTCAGGAGTGATTGCATTACTGAACTTAAAGGGTGTCCAGGGGCTACATTCTCGAGGTTTCCCCAGTCTCTGTCAGGCCAGTAAGTCTGCTTTTTTATTGTGGGTTCGAATTTTGTTCTACATTTTTCACTGGCTCTGTCTGGTACCCTCTATTGTGATCCCTGTCTATTTTCTCACATTTTAAACAGGAAACTCACGATTGTTAATATTGTACCTCCTGAAAACAAAATCTGAGCCTTTTCTGTAATATGTTAAACAAAATACTTCCGCTTGAAGGCTGGTTTTCATGCAGTGCTATCATTTTAATTATACAATTCTATGGGTTGCACGTTCCTCCAGTGTTTAGCTACTTACCTTTCCAAAGTAAGATTAAGTCAGACTATGTAGGATATTAAATTGTGGCATTAGAAGTGAAGTCTGTCTGGACTCTCAAGCCTACCTTTAAGTTTACCAAAATATTGCTTTTTTCCCCCCATGGGCTGACCAAATTAGTGATCTACGGATTTCACTAAGTGCATGTTCTTTTTGGATAATCCTGGAGTTTCTGATAAGCCTATCATCATCATCATCATCACCACTATTGTGTATGCTACTCTGTTTGTAACTTCTAATGCTTAGTCTTCCCTGGGGCATCAAAATTCATCATATATCTGTTTTTTTTATCTGGAGCTGGACAGGGACCCAAGAGATTAATAGTACGTGATTCCACAGACAGCGAATGAATACCACCCATCCATTTTTATGGATAAAGACACAAAGGTCCAGACAGCACTAGTTAATAGCCTATGTCTGCTGGATGGTTCCTGGAGAGGCAGGGTGAGAACCCTAAGTCTCCCTCATCACCTACCCTGTTTCTCCAAATCCACCATTTTGTGCTTCCTTTTGCCCTCTTTCAGTGTTTTTATCCCACAATTCCAATTCACAGAATTTTGTTAACACACTTGGGACTGGCCACCCTGAAAAAGTGAGCAACTTAGACAAGTTCTGCAACTCTTTCAAAAGCTTGAAGTTCTCTGACAGAAGTTCCTGAATGACAAATGGTTAAGCACTCAACTGCTAGCTGGAAGGTTGGTAGTTCAAATCCACCCAGAGGTGCCCTGGAGATAGGTCTAGAAACCTGCTTCCAGAACAGTTCTACTCTGCACACATGGGATCGCCATGAGTTGGAATGGACTCGGGGGCAACTAACAACGACGGTTCTTCAACCACATCAGGATCGGGATCAGCTCTATGAAAAGCTTCTTGAATAATTTATTTGGAAGAAAAATATAACTGTCCTAACATGTAACAAGTAACAATGCTTAGTAGGAATCTCGAACCAGCCTTGCCCAAGAATTGAGAGTCGGGGCAGAAGCTGAGGTGTCACAGGGTGAAAGGACTCAGGTGTCCACTGAATCCAACCACTTAACATACCAGCTGCTTCCACCCATCATCACTGAACGAGGGCTATTTTCAAAATCTTGACCCACAACTCCCTCTATCCATTTTTCTAGAGTGCAGTTTCTCTTTCTTCATTTCATGAAATGCTTTATTCTCCACTTTACCATTTTGCTTTTTTGTGCACCTACCGTGTACAGCAGTGTGAGTGTGTGTGTGCGCGCGCGCACGTGTGTCTACAGGCTACAGGCTTCTTAGGCTAAAAGAAACACAAGAAATTAGAGGGAGGACACGCGAGTAAACTGGAGATGACTAAGAAGGCCTGGGTAATGGGAGGCTGTGACGAGGACACTTGATTGTTCCCCTTGAGAGAGAGAAGGTCACAAAAAACATTTTCCGGTCATTTCTAAGTATAGGAACCATTACTCTAGAGAAAAGTCAGGCAAAAAGCTCCAAAGAGAACCACACTAAAATTGGCTTTAGACCACAAATAGAAAAAAAAATTTAGATTGAATACAAAAAAGATTCTTGATAATTCATGAGATACTATAATATGTGACTAAATATAATTTAGACAAAGAAAAAAATGATTTTCTGAAAATATTTGCCTACAACGAAAAACTTTTGACTCTCTAGAATATTTTATCTATAATCTCATTTTTGGGGGCAGAGCAATAGATGTATTAATGATGGGAAGACCTGAAATAAGAGAAATAATGGCAGTTCCCTTTGAAGTTTCTCCCTAGTATAGGAATTCGTGCACACATGGTTCTTATCCCTGGAAGAATCTGCTCGTTTCCCTAAATCCTTCAAACTCTGTCAACATTTAATTCTGATAAAATGTTAAGAAGATGAAAATTGAAGATGATGACAATGGTAAGGAGGGTGATGAACTTTTTTGGAACACTGGTATTACCTAAAAGGAAGATAACTGTAATAAGCTACATAGATCCTTAAGCTTAGCCAGCCATGGGAAATTAAAGAAGAAAATTAAAAAAAGCAAGTATTTGATAGACTTAGAGCAGAGTTTCTCAATCTTGACATTATTGACATTTTGGGTTAGGTAATTCTTTGTTGCGGGGGGCTGTCTTGTGTATTGCAGGATATTTAACAGCATTACTGGTCTCTACCACCAGATGTCAGTAGCAACCCCACTCCAACATCCCTAATTTTGATGACCTGTCTCTGGAAACCCTGGTGGCTCAGTGGTGAAGAGCCATGGCTGCTAACAAAAAGGCTGGCAGTTCAAATCCACCAGCTGTTCCTTGGAAGCCCTATGGGACAATTCTACTCTGTCCTGTATGGTTGCTATGAGTTGGAATGGACTCAACAGCAATGGGTTTGTTTGTTGTGTTGGCTGCCATGGAGTCAATTTCAACTCATAGACACCCCACAGGACAGAGTAGAACTGCCCCAGAGTGTTTTCTAGGCTGTAATCTTTGTGGGAGCAGATCACCAGGTCTTTAGACAAGGATTTTTTTTTTTTTTTGGAATCATATATTATTTTTGTGATTAAAAAAAGAATGCTCTAAGCAAAATAAATTGGAAAACGATTCCTAAAACTTCTTCACATGGAATCTGACTTTTCTAAATTGCCTTGTGACTCAGTGCCCATGTTTTTCTGCATGCTATTGCTCAGACTGTCACCAAAAGAGTCTTCTATCATGGCCCCTGGGACGTTGCAGGGTCTCCTGCTTTCAGCTGCATTTTTTGGTGTGTTACAGGCAATACCTCTTCCCCGTTTCTCAGTGCTAAAATGTAGCACAGCTTCACTAACCTGTGGCTATCTTTCTGTTTTAGATTCTATAAAGCTCTTGGTTGTTGTTTTGGAAGAAAACATGGAATTGTGGTTATATCTCCAATGGCTGTTTTTTCTTCTTTTTTTAACTAATATCAAATATATCCCTATTGCTGTATTTCCATGCTTTTCTCTAATACAATGACTTCTTGTTTTAAAGATATATTATAGTGTGATCTATTTGAATATACTTTATAACTAAACTCAACATATATCATAATAATACACATAACATGATTAACTCAATTGAAATTATGACAGTATGACCCATTGTGACCATATGTGCTCATGTGTTGAAAAGGCAGCTGTTTCACAACTGACAGACACTGTAAGAAGGATCCTGTCACAAAGACGTAAAATTGTGAAAAATACATGTTTATCTAAAAAATATATATATCTTTAAAAAAGCGTATCTTTCTACAGTTCCAAAATCAATACATTAGATTAAAATGAAAATTACAACCATCCCATACATCAACTAGGATAATGATGAATGCAGGAACTTATTAAGACAGGAGATCAGGGTTTCATGGGAAGGCCTTGTTTGATAGAGAAGTAGACAGTGTATGATAGAGGGCCACAAGCATGCAGAGTCCTAAAGGACAAAGGAAGAAATACTATTAACCTAGGATGTCCTCGGCCAAAGAAAAAAGAAGCCCAGCATAGAACTCTGAATTCCGAGTGAGGCAACCCCACAGAGGGCCTAGTGCAGTCAATACCTGGCAGAACAGGTTGGTTCATGGGTTTAAGGAAAGAAGTCATCTCCATAACATACAAGCTCAAGGTGAAGGAGCAAATGCTGATGTAGGAGCTGCAGCAAGCTACCCAGAAAATCTAGCTCACTGATGAAGGTGGTTACACTAAACAACAGGTTTTCAGTGGAAACAAAACAGCCTTGTATTGGAAGAAGATGCCATCTAGGACTTTCACAGCTAGAGACTAGAAGTCAATGCCTTTGACTTCTTTAAATCTTCAAAGGACAGGCTGACTCTCTTGTTAGGGGTTAATGCAGCTGACGACTTTAAGTTGAAGCCAATGCTCATTTATCATTCTGAAAATTTTAGGGCCCATAAGAATTATGCTAAATCTACTCTGCCTGTGCTCTGTAAATGGAACAATGAAACACGAATGACAGCACACCTGCTTACAACATGCTTCACTGAATATTTCAAGTCCACTGTTGAGGCCTACGGCCCAGGACAAATGATTCCTTTCGAAATATAACTGCTCATTGACAATGCACCTGGCCATGAAAGAACTCTGATGGAGATATACAAGGAGATTAATGTTGTTTTCATGCCTGCTATCGGAGTTGTTAAGAGCATGAATGTTCACAAAAAGGCTGGTAGTTTGAATCCACCAGCTGCTCCTTGGAAACCCTATGGGGCAGTTCTGCTCTGTTCTATAGGGTTGATATGAGTTGGAATTGACTTGATGGCAATGGGTTTGGTTTTTTGTTTGTTTGTTTGTTTTTGACACAATGTCCATTCTGCAGGCAACAGATCAAGGAGTCATTTCTACTTTCAAGTCTTATTTAAGACGTACATCTCGTAAGGCTCTAGCTGCCATAGATAGCGATTCCTCTGATGAACCTGGAAAAAGTAAATTGAAAACCTTCTGGAAAGGATTCAGTATTCTAGATGTCATTAAGAACATTCGTGATTTATGGGAGGAGGTCAAAATGTCAAAATTAACAGTAGTTGGGAAGAAGTCGATTCCAGCCCTCATGGTTGACTTTGAGGGGTTCAAGACCTCCGTGGAGGAAGTAACTGCAGGTGTGGTGGAAAGAGCAAGAGAACTAGAATTAGAAGTGGGGCCTGAAGACGTGAGTGAATGGCTGCATCTCAGGATAAAACTTGAGTGGATGCTTCTTACGGACGAGCAAAGAAAGTGGTTTGTTGAAATGGAAACTATTCCTGGTGAAGATGCTGTGAACATTGTTGAAATGACAACAAAGGATTTAGAAGATTACATAAACTTAACTGATAAAGCAGTGGCAGGGTTTGAGAAGATTGACTAATTTTGAGAGAAGTTTTACTGTGGATAAAATGCTATCAAGCAGCATTGCATACTACAGAGAAATCTTTCTTGAAAGTAAGAGTCAATCCATGCAGCAAACTTCATTGTTGTCTTATTTTAAGAAATTGCCACAGCTGCCCCAACCTTCAGCAGCCACCACTCTGATCAGTAAGCAGCCATCAACATCAGGGCAAGACACTTCACCAGCAAAAAAAATTATGACTCGCAGAAGGCTCAGATGATGGTTAACATTTTTTAACATTATTTTTTAATAGGGTATGCACATTGTTTTCTTTAGACATTATGCTTTTGCACACTTAATAGACTGCAGGATAGTGTAAACATAACTTTTACATGCACTGGGAAACAAAAAAAATTCTTGTGACTCACTTTATTGTGATATTCACTTTATTGCAGTGGTCTGGAACCGAACCTGCGATACCTTTAGGTATTCCTGTACTTTAAAAAAGAAGTTCTGGTAAGTGGGTATTTGATGTCATCGATGTGTTAGGAGGCAGGTAGAGCCCAGGGTTAGGGTATCTAGCAGCTGGCAAGAGACAGGCTTCACACAGGTGGGGAGAGAGCGAGACGAAGACTAGAAAGCTGGCAGCAAGGCCCTGCAGAGAAGTCCAGTCTGGAGGAAAGGCAACGTCTAGTAGGACTTCAGCTTCTGCAGAAGTTTGTGTCTGAGAACTCAGGTGAGTCCTTAGCTACGGGAGGAAGACAAAAGCCCAGGTAACAGAGGCTGACTCTCTGCCAAACAGGGCTGATTCGATGCTGGGTCAGGGGACTCAGGGATCCTCCCAATCTCTCCTGCAGTGTGAGAGGTGGCTAGTTGTCTAACAAACTGCCTTCACTCCTTCTTCCTTTAAAAATAAGGAAACTGTCTTTGCTAGGATCCTGACCTCTCACCACTACCCAGTTGCAGTGCAGTTGACTCTGCCTTATGGCGACTCCACGTGTCTCAGAGCAGATACAACTGCGCTCTGTTGGGTTTCCAATGGCTGATTTTTTGGTAGTAGGTCACCAGGCCTTTTTTCCAAGGTGCCTCTGGGTAGACTAGAACTTCTAACCTTTCGGTTAGCAGCTGAGCCTTTTAACCATTTGTACCACCCAAAGACTCTGGATGGAGGCATTTCCCAACATTCTTTCATGTTCCAAAACCCCAAACCCACTACCATCAAGTGAATTCCAACTCATAGTGACCCTATAGGACAGAGTAGAACTGCTCCATAGGGTTTCCAAGGAGCGGCTGGTGGATGTGAACTGCCCACCTTTTGGTTAGCAACTGAGCTCTTAACCACTATGGCACCAGGGCTCCTTCATGTTAAAATTTAGGTGCCACCAAATGCCTAATTTGGCTAGCAGGAAACAAATAAAAGTGACATAGTGGCTGGGGAACTTCTAAAAGAAGTCGAAGTTATGAATGTAAATATAACCATAATGGAAAAGCCATAATGGGACAAGAGAAGAGGCTGAGTATAGACATGTGAGGGGTGCATAAAACAGAATCCAGACATGAATCGGGCAGCAGGTGTGAGGAAGAAGGCTGAAGGAATAAGAAGTGAATGAAGTGATAACCAGGGTCATACAGGGCCTCTACAGAGCGAGGAGGTGTTTGAAAAAGTCAAGTGGAAGGTCACAAGGAAGAGGCACAGGCAAATGAGGACAGCTTCCAGGAGCCTGTATTTCTGTGGTGTGGCAACCAAGTCTTGTAGCAGTGTATGCTAGACTTAATACTTTTTCCTCTAAAATAGAAGTGGGCTTAATATTTGTGTTTTGGCTTTATTTTACATAAGTTAAGGCATTAGTTGTTCTATTTCCACACTTATGTACCCCACTGCTTATAGGCTTGTACTCTTTTCGTAGGTATTTTTCTTTTATGGTTAATTTTCTTGTACCATTGAAAGTGTAACTATAATAGAAATCAGGCAAAAAATACAAGTGCCTTAGTAAAAAGACTATTTTTTTCAGACCTGGGTATGTTGTTGCTAGTTGCTGTCAAATTGATGTCAATTCACGGAGACCCTATGGGTGCAGAGCGGGGCTGCTCCACAGGTTTTCAAGGCTGTGACCTTTTGGCAACAGATCACCAGGTCGGTCTTCTGAGGTGCCTCTGGGTGGGTTTGAACAGCCAACCTTTTAGGTAATAGTCAAGAACTTAACCTTTTGCAAAACCCAGGGCTCCAACATGGGTATAAAAGTCTGCTTATGTATCTTGAGTGAATTCTTTATATCTTATGCTTGAATAATATATCTTTAAGTGAGGCACACAGAAAAGACTCAGATTTTGAAACTAAAATTATTAATAAAATAAATTTTTAATACACGTTTACAGCGCATGGCAACTCTAGGTGTGTCAGAGTAGAACTGTGCTCTACAGGGTTTTCAATTGCTGTTTTTTCGAAAGTAGATCACCAGCCCTTTTGAGGTGTTCTGGACTCAAATCTCCAACCCACATTAACTGTTTTCCCCACCCTGGTACTCTATACACACACACACACACACACACACACACACATATACACACACTTGTGAATTCAAAGTTGGTCAGTGAAGCAGTTTTGACTTTAACTCCATGAGACAGATTTAATGCTGCAAATATGAAGGATGGAAATACTTCTTAAAGTCTTATCCACTGGGAATTTGCTTTGCTTTATAGCTGTAAGAATAGGCTCATAATACTGTGAATATTTAATCCTAATTAGACATGATACTTAAAAAAACCTACAAATACTTCAGAGTTTTATGAACACTGCACAAATCTCACGGGAGTGTGTGATAAAACAACAAACATAACCCCCTGGGAAAGGATTCTGGAAATTAGCGTTTAAAATAAAAGTCATGACCAAGCCGGTAGATGAATAGCTAAAAGAACTGTTAATATTTCACATAGCTACACAGCATAATTTTCACATCCTATGAAAAAAAATACACATGGAATTTTCTATCATCTGGCAACCAAAAAATAAAGACATCTAATTTCCACAACAAAAACGAACTCTGTATGTTACCAGAAAGTTCTGAGAATTGAAACCAATGCGACAGGTACACATGCAGTTAGGAATTTTTTCTCACACGGTAAAAGCATGTAAGAAAATATTTGCTATGCTATAGTTCTCAGGTTTTATACCTATCTCTGAGACCTGAGAGTCTTTAGGGCCCCAGTGGACTGCTGGGTGAAAGCTTTGAGGCAAACTCTGGCTTTGAGTCAACCACCTAGACTGCTCTCTACCAAATGAGTGTGGCCTGGAGAGGCTAGAAATCAACCAATGGCCTAGAAAAGAGAGTCTCTACTTGTTAAAAACAAACAAACAAAAGCAAACCTGTTGCCATTGAGTATAGGACAGAGTAGAACTGCCCCACAGGGTTTCCAAGGAGTGGCCGGTGAATTCGAACTGCCGACCTTTTGGTTAGCAGCCGAGCTGTTACCACTGTGCCACCAGGGCTCCCCTTCCTGTTAAGACTCTGAGTATTTCCCTTCTGGCTCACTTTGTTTTTGTCGTTACTTGGCAACAAATCTGCTTTAGCTCATGGCGCCGTTTTTGTGGCTTTGGGTATGTTTGAGTTTTTTGTTGTGGCCACTGTGTATTTTGAGTGCCTTCCTGCGTAGGGGGTTCATCTTCCAACTCTATACTGGACGGTATTCTGTTGTGATCTGTAGTTTTTTATTGGCAAATTTTTGGAAGTCGATTTCTGGGCCTTTCTTCCTAGTCTTAGTCTGGAAGCTCTGCTGAAACCTGTCCACCATGGGTGACCCTGCTGGTATATGAGATACTGGAGGCATCACTTCCAGGATCACAGCAACACACAAGCCAGCACAGCATGAATGATGGTGGCTGCCTGTCTCAGGGCCTTACTAATCCTTAATAATCAGGTTTCCCCCTATCATGGCCAAGATTTCTCTTTCCACTGACTTTTTTAGTCTCTACTTCAGACATGTGTACGGATGAAGATTTTACTAGGTCACCACATTATCAACTTACTCTCCCATTTTTTTAAGTTTATTTAAAAAAAAAAAATAGCTTCTTGTTGTTGTGTGTCATCGAGTCAATTCTGACTCATAGTGACCCTATAGGACAGAGTAGAACTGCCCCACAAGGTTTCCAAGGAGCAGCTGGTGGATTTGAACTTCCGACCTTTTGGTTAGCAGCCTGAGCTCTTAACCACTTTGTCACAAGGGCTGCAGAATATGTCTTAAGCATCTCTAATTTGTAATAAATGCCTACCTTTGGGAAACACTGGTGGTGTAGTGGTTAAGTGCTTTGGCTGCTAACCAAGATGTCGGCAGTTTAAATCTGCCAGGCGCTCCTTGGAAACTCTATGGGGCGGTTCTACTCTGTCCTATAGGGTCGCTATGAGTCAGAATCAACTCAACGGCAGTGGGTTTTGGTTTTGGCCTGCCTACCTTTGCATTTCCACCTCGGCTGTCTTGTTTGGAGTTTTGGTTTCTAATCCTGGCATGCCTGGATTATAAGAATAATTTGGTTTTATTGATAGGATTATAAAAGCCAGTCCTATCATTTGTTGTTATTGTTGTATGCCATCGAGTCGAATCTGACACGTAGCGACCTTATAGCGACCCTATAGTATTAAAAGCAATGATGGCTTTTCTCAGTTTGCTGCTTTGCTATGTATTATCCATAAACAAAGTTTATCAGAACTCACCCTAGGTGCTGTAACCTACTGGGGACAAGGACAAACAAGGGAAATCTGTTACAGGAACACATTGACCGGAGGACAAAAGACAAATCGTAAGTGTAGAATGGAGCATCAGTGGAGACACTGCCATGAAAAGAAATGATAAAAAGGTCAGTGTTAGATTTTTCAATGTTTTTCTTATCTGAAAATATTAGTGCTATCTGCACACGATTATGTAAGCTTGCCTTTTTAAAAAACATATTGCTGACATGACAAAGTTTTGAGTTCTCCTAATTGTCCCCCAGAACCCTGATGGCGCAGTTGTTAAGAGCTCACCTGCTAACCAAAAGGCATGCAGTTGAAATTCACCAGCCACTCCTATGGGGCAGTTCTACTCTGTCCTATAGGGTCACTATGAGTCGGAATCAACTCGACAGCACAGGGTTTGGTTTTGGGATTAGTTGTCTTCCTGCTCCTCCCTTGGTGGCAGTAGCACTTCATGGTCCTGGCATGGGGGAGGCATGCAGTTGGTATGAGGCCTGTGATTGTGTGCGTTGTTATGACAATATAAATCGTTAACTTCCACTGAGGTGGTCTGCATCTCTTTGTCCTGTGACAGCGATTCCTGGCCATTTTCACTGATCAAAGATCAAAGACTCATCAAAACAGAGCTAGATCACACCTTGCAGGTCACCTTGGCCTTTCACAGACACGTATGTGGAACCTAAGATTACTTCCATCAGTTGCACTCAAGAATTAAAAGGGACTTGTCCTAGGGTCGATATGAGCCGGGATTGACTTGACAGCAATGGGTTTGGTTTTTTGGGGTTTTGTTTCATAGTTTCCTTTTTCCCAGCCCAAAGTTTATTAATGTTCCTGAAAAGAAAAATAAAGACCAAAAAAAAAAAAAAACCCTTTCATAGTAAGAGAATGTCGCCTGGGGACTTGTGAGAATGATAGTCTGGCCCATTTTTTAGTTGCGTTTAGTATTTATTTCTGAAACTCATTTCTAAATGTATTTCTTTTTATGCTTTCATTTCTTGTCCCAGGAACATCGAAGTCCTCAAGTAACATCATAAAAATGAATGAAAATAGTGTATGAATTCTTCTCAAATATTCTTTCAACATTTTAAGCAGACACGTCTCTAAGGTTGTCGATTAGGAGGATTTTAGTACATTGTTGTCACAAAATTAATAATCTGCCATTTAAGGAATCCGAACCTCTAGGCTTCTACGGTGAACTTAGAAGTTACTTTTTTTTTTTTGCATCGTAAGTAGGATGACCAAGGGCTAGCTTTTAGGATTCTAGACTAAGATGAAGGAATAAAAAGAAAAGAGAAAATTTCATTTAAATCGGCATTTATCATTTCAAGCACATTGTGAAAGCATTACAAAGGGCTGATAAACTTGAGAATGTTTCCAAGCAGTTAAAAAGGCAAATATTTGTAAACTACTACATTCAATGAAGAGCTATTTAGTACATTCCATCATTTAGTTATCTTGTGAGCAAGTCAAGAGTTTCTTGTAGCTACAGAGTTAGATTTAACTTTAAAAAATGGGATAATTTTGTAAAAAAAAAAAAGAGAGCATTAAGAAGTTCTTGAAAAAGAAAAAACAAAAAACACAGTGAAACCAAATGCCGTCTAGGGGGCTGAACCTTCTGTAACACCCACGTGCTCTTGTTTGTCCGCAGCAAAGCCCTCTAGGGCAGGGGTCCTGCTGAGTCGCTGCCAGAAACTGCTCTGGAGCTGTAGGCCTGGCCTCCAAGAAGAGGCTCACATTAGCACTGGCCAAAAAGGGAGGAAGGAAAAACAGCTGAAAATCACCAGTTGTGCGGTTTGAAAACGACTTGTGGCTTTGTCGTACCAAGGCTATTTTACTGCGATGATAGCGAAATGCCTCCCTTCATGAGGACCACAGGCCCGCTGTTGCAGGCTGTAAACCGTCTGGGCCTAAGAATTGGTGCTGGCCCTGGCTCAGGTAATAACAAACCCCCGGATTCTAATCTGCAAGACACACAGTCCCGCTCTTGATGGAATCTATTACTGCCATGCCGTAAAGAAACTTACTATGCAGTCAGAAAAATGTAGTTTGTTCTCCTAGATCGCCCTTCTGACAGCTGACATAATTATTTTTGACCCAGCTTTGTAGCTAGTTATTTCAAATTGTCCAGTTGATAACTGTTCTATAATTTACTGGGGTTTGATATTTTATTGGCGCAAAATAACTGTTCTTATTTGTTAAGTTTATCACCGCTTTACAGAGGCATGAATACATTTCAATTGGATTTGTATAAAATGCTGAATTGCAAATTCTTTTCAAATAGAATGAAATGGTCTATCATCTCAGTTCAACCCACTCAGATAATTTGATCCATTTGACTTAATACACATGTAAAACAAATTGCTCTAGTAAATTTGCATATAAAATAACACCAGCCCTAAAGGCTCTAATATAAACAATTAGTTCCCTGTTTTTATCTTGCAGAAACACTGGCTTCCCACGCGACAACGACAAAAAAACAACCTTGTAAAATTTACATTTCATCATTACCTTAGGGAGGAAACGGTCCAGGACAACAAGAGTCCTCTTTTGCTGCTTCGCTGTTCCACGGTGAAGTCCGTAACCCTACAAGCATTGTCGAAAGACATGTACTTGCACATCATAAGAACCAGGAACACTACAAGAAGTCACTGTAATTCCGAGTTTAACTCATTATTCATATTGAGCAAAAATTCTACAAGAAATACCATTTAATCTTGGAAAGATCCAACACCAAAACCGGTTTCCGTCCAGTCAATTTCCACTCAGCGATCCTACAGGACAGAGTAGAACAGGATTTCACAGCTATCCCACAGGACAGAGTAGGACAGGGTTTCATAGCAATCCTACAGGACAGTAGGACAGGATTTCACAGGGATCCTGCACGACAGAGTAGGACAGGATTTCATAGGGATCCTACAGGACAGAGTAGAACAGGACTTCATAGCGATCCCACAGGACAGAGTAGGACAGGATTTCATAGCGATCCCACAGGACAGAGTAGGATAGGGTTTCATAGCGATCCCACAGGACAGTAGGACAGGATTTCATAGCGATCTACAGGATAGAGTAGGACAGGATTTCACAGTGATCCTGCAGGACAGTAGGACAGGATTTCACAGGGATCCTGCAGGACAGAGTAGGACAGGATTTCCTAGGCCGTAAATCTTCAGGGAAGCAGATTGCCAAATCCGTCCCCTGCAGAGCAGCTGGGGGGGTCCAGCTGCTGATGTTTTGGTTAGCAGCTGAGCGCTTAACCACCGCCCCGCCAGGGCTCCTTTTCCACTTGAGGTTGGTGGTTGTAAATTCATTATTAATTTTTCTAACTGGACATGTGGTAAATTGGGTGATTTTTTTTTGGACTCATTTACATGATTTTGGAGACCTCTGACATGCCTTAGGACCCCTGGTGATGCAGTGGTTAAGAGCTCGGCTGCTAACCAGAAGTTGGGCAGTTGGAATCCACCAGCTGATACTCAGGAACCCTATGTGGCAGTTCTGTGCTGTCCTGTAGGGTCCTGTGAGGTGGAATGGACTCAACAGCAATGGGTTTTGGTGTATTTACAGAAAAAAAATCAGATCAGGCATTGGTATCATACAGATGACACCAAAGGAATTTCAGGGATTCGGATGTTTTCTACACCCGGAACAGGACCATGACAGCAAACCTATAGTGGAATCTTGTTTGATTTAACGTCTTTGGATCAAAATATATTTGGAATTTTACTTTGCTAGTATGTTTTTTGTTTGTTTTTATCTCTAGGACAGGGAGATAATGTGAGACGGATAAAAATTTCTACAATACCTGTAGGATAAAATTTATTTCTCCTATGCATTGAATAAAGTAATGAGCACCGTAACAAACCCACATCTGTATCAACATCTCAGCTCCAAGATCTCCCATTAAATTGTCCAGAGACAGCACTGATTTTTCTTTTTTTTTTTTTTTGAGGAGTTATTTCTTTTTCAGACATTGCTTTAAAGAGATAATGCTGAAAACAATGAGGGATCCAAGATTCTCAGTGGTGAGTCATTTAGCCACCACTTGACATTACCTATGTGATACATGGCCACCAGACAAGATGATTACATGTTTAATCGGTTAATTTTAAAATAGAAGGAAATCACCATCTCGAAGGCATAGTTATGTTTCAAAGAAGCTACATTTTAATAGAAATTACTAAGCCATGATTAACCTTAAGGCTATCTGCAAAATTATAAGTTTAAAGAAAAACATTTGAATCCCTTTGACCAGGGATACTTTTTGTTTATTTTTTCGTGTATCTGCTTTTTATACGCAAGATAAATTTGTTCTTTACTTAATCACTATTTTTATTTTTTTTAACTAGCAGCTAGTGTGTCTTCCCCACAAGATACAGTCTGATTAGGTTAACAGTTTCCCAAGCTCTGTAGGGCTTCACAACCTGGCTATTACTAACTTCCTGCACCCCCTTGTTAGGAGAGGAAGCTTCCTGGTAGACAAGTTACGTATCTTCTCACGTGCTGCCATCAAGCCTAGTGAAATGGAAGAGTTGCTGCTGCTAAAAATACTTATCAAAAATTTTTCAGTCCCCAAATTTGCTTTCACAGGGCTGGAAGAGCTAAGAATTTTCTTGGTGACAAACACTTTCAAGCCAGGCAGCAGTGGCTGGCCTTGGAAGATACCTCTGTGGTTGTTGGTAATTAAGCCTGCAATCCCACATCCCCTACTCTGGTCTAACCAGTTATAGGACAGGGCAGTCTGCAATAATCTGAAGCAGATAACGTCTTAGTTCTCCTTAAATATTTTGTCATCCGTGGGGAGGCTGGCATGAATGAGTTATTCAGTATTTCCCCTTCCCTTCAGTGGCAGGGTTTCTGTTTTTTGATAAAATGCTTAGCACAGTGAGCGATTAGCCAATGCCTGCTGCTGCTGATGATGATGAGAGTGACGATGCCTGGTAGCAGGTTTGTGACCTCAGATAAAAACCAACTGGGCTTTCTCAATAGCAAGTGGCTTTGAAGCTAATGAAGCTAGAAGCCACCCCGGC
The DNA here is from genome assembly GCF_024166365.1 of Elephas maximus indicus. Taxonomy (NCBI): domain Eukaryota; kingdom Metazoa; phylum Chordata; class Mammalia; order Proboscidea; family Elephantidae; genus Elephas; species Elephas maximus. The sequence continues at coordinate 78,826,908 of NC_064840.1, forward strand.
TCTTGTGGATTACTCACTAGATTCTTGTATGTCATCTAAGAAACAGCATTTAATACAAGCTGTGATATTCCTCAAAGATGATGGTTGACAATGAACTTCATAGACTTTTTTTTTTCTTTATTGTGCTTTAGGTGAAAATTTACAGCCCAAGTTAGTTTCTCATACAAAAATTTATGCACACATTGTTATGTGACCCGTCCATTCAACCAGCTCCTATCCCTTCCTGTCTTCTCATCTCACCCCTGGACAGGAGCTACCCGTTTAATCTTGTGTATCTACTTGAACTAAGAAGCACAGTCTTCACCAGTATCATTTTATGTCTTACAATCCCGTCTAATCTTTGTCTGAAGAGTTGGCTTCAGGAATGGCTTTAGCTCTGGGTTAATAGAGAGTCTAGGGGCCATGTCCTATGGGGTCCCTCCAGCCTCCATCAGACCATTAAGTCTGATATTTTTACTAGAATTTGAGCTCTGCACCCCACTTTTCTCCTGCTCCATCAGGGATTCTCTGTTGTATTCCATGTCAGGGCGGCCATTGGTGGTAACCAGCCACCATCTAGTTTTTCTGGTCTCAGGCTGATGGTGTCTCTAGTTTATGTGGCCCTTTCTGTCTCTTGGGCTAATATTTTCCTTGTGTCTTTGGTGTTCTTCATTCTTCTTTTTTCCAGGTGGGTTGGGACTGATTGATGCATCTTAGATGGCTGCTTGCTAGGTTTTAAGACCCCAGGTGCCACTCACCAACGTGGGATGCAGAACATTTTCTTAATAAACTTTCTTATGCCAATTGACCTAAATGCCCCTGAAACCATGGTCCTCAGATCCCTGCCCCTGCTATTCTGTCTCCTGAAGTGTTTGGTTGTTGAACTTCATACACTTTAACTCATTTGATCCATATTCTCCAAGGCAGCACTTAAAGAATATTTAATACCAGAAAGTGGGATCAAAATTAATTTAGCATATTTTGCACAATTTCTGCGACCAAATTCATCGATCCACTTGAATTTTCATGTGGTCTGCCAAGCAAACTGATGTACATCAAGGCATAAACTAATCCCAGAGAGAACCAAGTGGGAGTTTGGGTAAAACATTGATTTACCAACTCAACAAACCTTTCTAACTGTGTGTTGACAGATACCAGGGTATTACTTCCTCAGATAATTATGAAGTTAAACACTTTTTTTGCAGGACGTCTCTTTAATACATTAATGGGCATGGCAAGTCTCCAAGCATTGCTCATGGTGTGTGTCAGCTGCCCTCAATGCCCTTTTCAGGAGCCCAGTCTCCTTTCTAACCACTTGGCCACGCAGACTTTCTTTTGGGGGAAGTTTCCCAGAGGGTAGCATTCCAAAATGTTGTCTCCTGAAATTCCTGGTCTGACTTGCCACTCTGAGTTTGTCAGTCTGCTAAGATCAAGCTCTTTTCTCTTCGGTAAATACGCATAGTGTGGCCTAGTTAACAAAGTGGATAACGTTTGACCTACTCTTATTTAGTGCTGCTGTTTAAACAAATTCTCATATATGGCCATAATTCTTTGTAACTTCTCTTATTACTAACTATATAGGAGAGAAGGAGCCCTGGTGGTGCAGTGGTTAAAGTACTTGGCTGCTGACCAAAAGGTCCTTGGTTCAAACCCACCAGCTGCTCCACGGGAGAAAGATGTGCTAGTCTGCTTCCTTAAAGATTTACAGCCTTGGAAGCCCTGTAGGGCAGCTCTACTCTGTCATATAGGATTGCATGGTGTGGCAATGGTTATGGGATATGGGATGGATCTTGCAAAGAACTAGTGATATACACTGAACCTGGCAATGGTATACTTTACTTGATTTGTCATTTCTATAAACTACATTGTCATTTAATATTTCTTTAGATGAGTATTAGAATCTCTAGGTGGTGCAAAGGGTTAACATGCTCGGCTACTAACTGAAGGGCTGGAGGTTCAAATCTTCCCAGAAATGCCTTGAAGAAAGGCCTGAAGATCTACGTCACAAAAATCGGCCATTGAAAACCCTGCGGAGCACAATTCTACTCTGACACACATGGGGTCACCATAAGTCACAAACAACTTGGTGGTAGCGGGTTTTTTTGGCAGGGTATCATGAGGAGCCCCGGTAGCACAGTGGTTAAGACCTTGGCTGCTAACCAACAGGTCAGCTGTTTGAACCCACCAGGTGCGCCTTGGAAACCCTATCGGGAAGAAGTTCTACTCTGCCCTATGGGGTTGTTATGAGTCAAAACCGATTCCACGCCTGTGGTTTTTTTTTTTTTCAAGTATCATGAAAATTAGAATACCTAGGACAAATTGTTAGATGAAAACTACAATTACATATGTCACCAAATTATGTCTATTTCTGAGGAAAATTTACGTTTTGGGAAATAAGCAAATACAGTTGAGCTGGGGTGGCTAAGGTCAAGGAGATGAGGGCCCTTCTACCCTAAGCCACAGAGATATTGACAGCAAACATTTTCCAAAGTTGAGAAATAACTGGACCAAAAGGACACCGGAAGGGACCTTGATATGGCAGGAAATTGGTGAGGCAGAAGAAAAAGAACGGTTAACCTCTGCATTTTTATTTTTGAGGGTGATTGCATTGATGCCATTTTAAAAATCCCAAGGTATAGGCCTCTAGCACTCATCTGTGGAGGAAATTTTATGGAGATTCCTAAGTGCGCTCATCGCATCTTCCTGTGATTTTTAATAGATTCAACAGTAGGCTTTCATTATTCTTATTATTTTACTTTTTATTATTTAATGGGAATGTCTGTGACACTGTATCCCTCAAGAGATGCATTAATTCTGGACTCTGACCTTAGTGTCGTGTTTATTACCCACAAGAGTTATCAGTGAACACTGAGTAGTCAGGGGAAATTCTCACAGCACTTTTGGAAAACTTCAGTTTCCTCCAGCGAAGCTGCACTTGAGAAACCAGTCTCTTCTAGCCTAGATTCCCAGGAGGCGTAGAATAACAGCACTACAGAAGGTAAAGTGTTTACGGTTTGCCCTGTTTCCTGGGTCTTCTGATTGCAGCCCATTGACTTCATGTTGTAAATACGCCTGACTCTGGACCTGGCACCCAAACGGTAAGAACTTTCCCAGAATTCCTACAGAAAATGTAAAAATACGCAAAAATAAGCAAAGTGTAATGAAATCCTTTGTGAAACTCAGCAGCTCAATTCTCACTATTATTCTCTTGTGGCACAACAAAGGGGCCCCTCCTGAATGAAAGAAGAGTGGAGGCACAAGGAAGGAGATCAAGTTGATTATTTAAGGAGCAATTGTTGTATGATACCCAGTGAGTTATTATGGCCCAGCCTGAGTTTTTTGGGAAGAAAGAATTTGACCATCTTGAAACTAATACTAAAACTGTCTGGCTTAGTAACGTAAGTGCTGCTATAACAGAAATACCACAAGTTGGGTGACTTTAACAAAGAAAAGTTTATTCCCTCACAGTAAAAAGTAAATGCCCAAATTCAGGGCATTAACTCCAGGGGAAGGCTTTCTGTCTCTGTCGGCCTTCTCATTAATCTTCCCCCAGACTTGGAGTTTCTGTGTGTAGGGACCCCAGGTCCAAAGGACGCGCTCTGCTCCCGGCATTGCTTTCTTGGTGGCATGAGGTCTCCCTGTCTCTCTGCTCACTTCTCTCTTTTATATCTCAAGAGATTGCCTGAAGACACAATCCATCTTGTAGATTGAGTCTTGCCTCACCAACACAACTCATTAACATCATAGAGGCAGGATTTACAACATGTCGGAAAGTCACACAATACCTGGAATCATGACCCAGCCAAATTGATACACATGTTTTTTGGGGGACGTAATTCAGTCCATGACACTGTCTAAACTAAATGTGTTGTTGCCAATTGCCACTGAGTTGATTCAGACTCACGATGGCCCCCTATGTGTCAGAGTATACCTGCGCTCCACAGGGTTTTCAATGGCTAATTTTTTGGAAATAGATCACCAAGGCTTTCTTTCATGGTGTCTCTGGGTAAACTTAAATTTTCAACCCTTCTATCAGCAACTGAGTACTTTAACTGTTTGTACCACCGAGGGACTCCAAACTAAATTTAGCCAATCAGAGTCAGGATCAGAAAAATGTTCTTGACATCTGTGTGTGGAATGCTGAGCCTTTAGCCAAACGCACTGTGTTGTGGTCGCAGTGCCTCCTCCCCAAGAATTCGCAGGCAGGCTGCCAGCCTCTTGTGTCCAATGTCTACTGTCTTCTTGTGAATGTAAATCCTTTTTTCAGGGTGGACTTATTGGGTGCTTTGATGACTTTTCTTTGTTTTGACTCCAGCAACACTGGATGTTTGAGGTTCTTTTATTTCCTTTGTTGAGAAGAAAATAAACCCGTCATTAACTTTCTTAAATGGAAGTCTGCTATTGTTTCCATTCAACTGAACTAATAAAATGAATTAAAAAAAAAAAAACAAAAACTGGCCACAGGAAATTTTCTGATGAATGGCTTCTAGATGATTACTATTATTGAATGCCTTCAAACTTAAGTTAACCGGGGATGGCAAGTTATCAAACTCATGCTATTTTTAGCATTTATGATAGATTTGCTCAACAAAGAAAACAAAGTTTTTTTTTTTTTTTTAATTCATAATAAAACCAAATTGGTTTTGGTAGTTTTATTATCCATTCATGGTTTTGTTATGTCGGCTAAAACAAAGCAAAACGAAACAAAAGAAGAACCTTCTTGTGTATTTAGACATGAGAATTCATCTTTACAGAGTTTCTGACTGGTTACTCTTTACGAATCTTTCAAAACTTACTGTCATATACGTTGTTATTGGGCAGAATGCAAGTTGCTAATAATTTTCTAACATACTTTCTTCATAATGTTTATCCTTAAACTACTCACCAGAACTTAAGCCTAAAGATTTAAACAAAGGACCAATGCAGACCAAGCTGTTATTGAGGAAAACTTTGTTTAGCTAATCACATTTTGATTACTAAATTTGCGGATTTCTGAAATATTCACTGAGTAGAATTGTGGTAGAATTCTCACCTTCCATGTAGGTGCTCTGGTTCGATTCGTGGACAATGCACCTCAGAGGTAGCCACGCCCATCTGTCAGTGGACGTTTGTGTGTTGCTATGATGCTTAACAGGTTTCAGCAGAGCTTCCAGACTAAGACAGACTAGGAAGAAAGGTGTGGTGATCAGCTTCTGAAAATCAGCAGATCACAACATTCTGACCCAAAACGAATTATGGGGATGGTGCAGGACAGGACAAAGTTTCATTCTTTTGTAAGTGGGGTTGCCATGAGTCGAGCGCAAACTCATCAGTACCTAACAACAACAGAACTTACAGCCATAGGTACTCATCAGGGTCACTCAGCTTTCAAACAGATTTGAAAACATCTAAAAGTATCACTTTTTTTTTTTTTTTTTACCAAATCAAAAATGCTACAATTAATTCCTGTGAGGTACAGAAGGGAAAAAATGGTCAGGCACTACTGGTGTAGATTAGTATATGGTTAGGCTGATCAGTCTATGGTCTATGGTTAGGTTAGTCAGCAAAATCTGTCAGCTCCCTGTGGAGAAGGAACCTGAATCCATTTATTGCATCTTCACTCCTCCTCCCCTACCCCCGCCCCCCACACACTTAGTTTGAACCATCCCATCTTCTCCTCCTCTGCTGCAATCCCCTCCTCTCTGGCCTCCCTGACGTGACTCCTTTACTGCCCCAATTCTGTCAAAGACGTAAGTGAAAGCCTATCACATCCCACCAAGACCCTCCATTGATTTCCCTTACATTCAAAACCCTGAGCTTGGCCTACAGGGCATTTTATGATGAGGCACCGCCTTGCCTCTCTGACTTCATCCGCTATCACCCTGCCCCATTTTTGACGCTGGAGCTTGACTGATCTCCTTTTCTCAAATATGCTGAGCTTCATCCCTTCTCAGGGCCATTACAGGGCTTCCTGGGTGTGCAGATGGTTAACACGCTTGGCTGCTAACTGAACATTTGGAAGTTCATCTAATGGCTAGGTCCATTACACTAGCTATTTTCTCTGCCTGGAACTCTCTTACCCCTGAATCTTTCAGTGGTTCATTTGTGTGCGTATGTGTGTGTGTCAATTTTGCCTTATCTCAAATGTGATCTCTTTGAAGAGGCCTTTTCTGACTACTCATCCCAAAAGATACCCCTCCACAATTACTCACCACCTTGCCCTATTTTGGTTTGCTGTTAATTTATTATATGTCTTCTCAGTGGAACGAACTTCAGATCCTTGGTCAATGCTGTACCCAAGTGTTTAGATCAGTGCCTTGCTCAGAATAGTCTTTATTGGATTGGATTGTTGTGACACAATATATTACACCGTCCTTCTTGAATAGTCCCTTGGGAGGACTCTGTTTTTTTGGAGGAAGTGAGTCTTTCTAGTTCACTGTCACTCTTTCCAGTCTCCTTTGATGGCTGTGCCTCTTTTCTCCAACTCTTAATGCTGAAGTGTGCCTGGGTCTAGATGTTGGTCTTCTTGCTTTTCTCTACAGTTTCTCCCTTGGTGATCTCATCCAGTCCCATGACTTTAAAGACTATCTGTCATAGACTGAATAATAGCCTATGGAAGATGTCCACATCCTAACCCCCAAAATTTGTGAATATGTCACTTCACATGGCAAAAGGGACTTTACTCATATGATTAAGTTAAGGATCTTGAGACGGAAGATTATCCTGGATTACCCAAGTGGGCCCAGTGTAGTCAGGAGACCCCATATAAGAGGGAGATAAGAGCTT